>NC_139765.1:11045508-11789674 GCF_965231275.1 Zosterops lateralis
CCCCCCTCCTCCAACACCAGGTAGAGAATGAGGATCTGTCTTCAGCTCCCGGGACGAGGATGCTGTAGGGGGGAAATGGCTTGGCTTCCTTCAGCATTCAGCTCCAAAAGTGCAGAGAGTGGGGTGGCATGTGGCGAGCAGGGCCCGGGGGTGGTACAGCCAGGACTGTGCCGGGGAGCGGGAAACTTTCACACCGGAGTTTCCTCTGCTTCCCGGGCAGCTCAGATCTAGCACGGAGACAGGCAGAGTTTTCACCTTCAGGGATTTTTCTCATTACTCATTAATAGAGAGATATGGATCTCGCCTTTTTTTTTTTTTTTTTTTTTTTTTTTTTTTTTTTTTTTTTCTTTTTGCGTGGGCAACTTCTGGGTTTTGTTTAAGCCAAGTATTTTGGGAGGAGTGATGGCGGGGTGGGGGGCTCGACGCTCCCCTGGATGCTCCTGGAGCTCCTGGAGCACTCTCTGGGAAGGTGATCCTGAGCCGCTTCGACAGAGGTCACTTGTGTGTGCGTGTGTGTCTGTCCCTGGTGTTTGTGTCTAGCATATGCATGTGGTTTTGCTGACTGCACTTGCAGGCTTGTAAATTTTCACCATGGGAAATTACCAACAAAGCCCAATCTGTCTCCTGGCTGCTTTGCACTTTCCGAGGGCGGCTGTACTTGAGCGAGCTGCAGAACGAGAGAGAAAGCGAGAGGGAGAGAGAGAGAGGAGAGAGAGAGAGAAAGGGGGAGTTGGGAGGGGGAAGGGGGGAGAGGAAGGGTGGGTGGGTGGGTGGAGGGGGAGAGAGGTAAATAGCCTTAAATCGGAAGGGAGCTGCTTCTCTGTGGTCTTCCACAAGAGCTGCCTGGGCTCTGCTGGCTCAGTAATAACTGAGTGACCTTTTCTTTCGCTGTATTATGTCTGGCTGGTAAGGGATTGCATTTTGCAGCTGATAAAGCCCTGACTTCATTCAACTCGGCTCCTCACACGCTGCTTTAGGTAAGTTGTCTTCAGCCAGGACGGAGACAGACAGCCTTGGACTGCAAGATACTAAAAGGAGGACACCTGTAGCTCGGATGCGGTCAACACAATTACTTGGCGGATCCTTGAGGACCTCATTATTTTAAACTTAAAGAATAGCGATCTCCCTCCCCATCTCTCCCACCCCCTCTTTATTTTTTTCCCCAAACAATGCTTCTTTTTGACCTTTTCCAAGGAGAAGAGCTACAAAGCAGCCACTGTGCTTATTGAACTGCCTCCCCTGTATCGCTTAATTGAGAAGGTAAGTGAGGCAAGTGTGTACATAAGCTTTGGGTCATTTGTGTATGTGTGCCTGCATCACTCTCTCCCTCTCCCTCTCCCTCTCCCTCTCTCTCTGAGTCATAAGCCGGGGCTGCAATACACACACACATCTCTGCACTGCAACTTTCACTCGAGCTGCAGCTCTGCTGAGACTGTTTTGTTTAAATCATGTGAGGCTTCATTATTTTTATGATGAGACATGAAATACATGCAAGCAGAGGACGATGCTGAGCGAAACCCATCCGACTGTACGTCTCGAGAAATAGCAGTCAAAGTTAACAATGAATTGCAGCCCCACCACTACCCCCCTCCCCGTTATTATTGTTATTATTATTCTTGCTTCTTCCAGAGCTTCTCGAAACACGCTCTCAATTACCAAGGGAGCCGGTTAATTTCCCACTCCCCGGCTTTAATCCACAAGCCTCCCCGTACAGCAGTTTAATTTGCAAGTGCTTCGGTGCAGGGTTAACCCTTTGGGCAGAGCGGAGGCAGGAGCGGGGCGGGGAGCCCGGGGGGCGGCAGGGACGCGCACGGGCTGCGGGCTCCGCATCCTCGCTCTCCCGGACCGGTGAGAGCCAAGGGCAGCCAGGCTGGTGCTGGGCAGCGTTGGTACCTCTGTCTGTCTGTCCTCCAGCATTTCTCTTTCCTCCTCCTCTTTTTTTTTTTTTTTTTTTTTTTTTTTTTTTTTTTTTTTTTTTTTTTTTTTTCTCTCTCCCTTCCCAGGCAGCCCGATACGGTATGCTAACGCCGCATGTGACAGTTTAATCAAACCCATTTGTTACAACAAAGCTCAGAGACCGCTGGGATTATATAGGCTTAGGGCAGAGTTAGGGGAGCATGTGGCTTTGTCGCTCGCCACCGCCGCGCGGGGCCGGCGGCTCGGGGTGTGCGGTCCCTCCCCATCCTCATCCTCATCTTCATCCTCATCCCCATCCTGATCCTGATCCCGATCCCGGCCCGCCGCCCCCGCCCCCGCTGCGGCGCGCCGCGCTCCCGCTCACTTGACCCGAGCCGAGGAAGCACTTGCTACTTTTGCCGGGATTTTGGTGCTTTCAATGAGAAGGAGCTCTCCAGGCGCCCGTAAATCAACTCATGCAGAAAAAGGAGAAAAGTTTTGGTAAGGCGGCGGTGGCCGGCGCTGGCGCGCAGCGGTGCGCTGCCGGGGGGAGGTGGGGGGGCTCCTCCTTCCTCTTCTTCCTCTTCATCCTCTTCTTCCTCTCCATCCTCACCGGCGGCTGTGCCAGCGTGTGCTCCCAGGAGAGCCGACATACCCCTTTCCTAGGACAGCTCCGTAGGACCGCTCTTTAAACCGATTCGTTTTGCTCGGTGCAACAAACATCGCGACGTGCTGTCCCCGACGCCTCCCTCTCCCCATCCTTGTGATGCTTGGGAAGGAATTGGCCTAAAAGGCTTGAGCGTCTAACTCTGAAAAAGGGATTCTTTGTTGCGGAGTATATGATTCTTATTTATTTTTTTTTTTTCATTTTTTATTTTATTTTGCATGTGAGCTGCATCAAAATTGAACTCAGTCTTGCAAATCTCTTGTTGGCCTTTGCCAAGCACTAGCACTTTGCTGCCATGGTAACTGTAATTAAACTGATAAGAGTGGAAAAATGTCAGTATCTCTGAGCCTTGCAGCTGCATTGGAGAAAAAGGGAATCAAATTGGTTCCCAGCACCACTGCTCTAAAAAAGGAGGGGGAGAGTGGGGGGGGGGGGGGGGGCTGGGGGAGAGAGATGGGGGGGACACGCCAGGGGTAGGAACATAGCTCAGCAGCTCCAGTCCCTGAGATCTGGGTACATCTATTTGCTGTGTCGTCCCTTAGGGGGCTACAGCCTGCAGGGATGCTCTGGGCCAGTGAACAGAGAGAAACAAGCTTTTAGGCCCAATCTAGCTTTCAAAAAGAGAAGGGGAAAGAAGAAGAGAAATCTTTTGTTTGGTGTCTCTTGGCAATCGACTAGCCATGTTGGCCAAATTCTTTTAATCTGTATCACTGCTCCCAGCTATGGGACTGCATTCCCATTTTTATTTTTTTGTCTAACCTCTTCTCTTTTCCTTTTTTTCATCCCCTTCTTCCCAACCCATATCCTTTATTTAGAAAAGAAAAAAAAAATCAAAAAATAATAAAGAAAAAAAGCAGATTCCTCTGTGGAAGAAAAGGGGCAGGAGGTGAAGTTTAGTTATATACCATGGAAAATTAACTCAAAAGTATACAGAAGAGGCTATATTCAGAGTGCTGAAATCCTTACTTTTATTTTTTTAAAAAAACCTCCGAGTGTTATGGAGTTGCGGTTACTTTGTTGTGTTAACTACAGAAGCTGAGACTGTGCGGATGAATGGCACAGAACAAGAGAGCATAATGGAGGCAATCAACCGTTAGGCTGGTTCACAATGCAATCCAGGCAATTAAAAGCTCACCAGAGTTTAAATGAAATGGTTCCACTTATTTCTGTGCACCACACTGCACAGGCTATTATTTATGTCTCTTTTTTTAATTATGATTTCCCTTAAACTGTCAAATAACTCAGAATAGCAGGGTCTCGGAGGCAATAAGAATTTTCCACTGAACAATTTACATGCCAATCTAAAACTAGTTACGACTCCTGATGTGCTACATATGAGTTCTGAAATGTTTCTTAGCTTCTGAAACCTCAACTTTTTTCTTTTTTTTTTCCCCCCCCCGACTCTGTGTGTGCTGCCCTGAATTACTGGAACTCTGAATGCTTTTAGGATGAAGCTACAAAGTGGGAAAGCACCAGAAAAGTATTCTTTTTATCTTCTCCTATACCCTTAACTCTCTTGTTGACTGAATGTTGTCTGTCAGTTTGCTTTTGAGACTGATGCCCCCAATACTTAATTTGTTCTAAACTGATTTTTCAATTTTTTTCTCCCTAAATAGAGGCAAGTTTTCCCTTTTGTGCTGTTTGTGCTACTGTCTTTAGTAGAACTGTGTGCATGCTTCTGAAAAAGGGGGGAAGAGTGGTCTTTAAAAGTTTGTAAGAGATCCAGTGCATAATATCCAACTCTTCCTCCCAAGGACTGCCTGTACCACAAACAAGAACTGAGTTCTGAGTGTCTCATGCCACGCTCAGCACCCTCAGGGACTAATCCCGCTTACAGATGCTTCTAAATCACCAACACAATATAGTTCATTACATCAAATCTTCATTCCCTTTGATTTTTGAGAAGGGTGATGATTTGAGCGAGATGGATTTTTTGCTTCTCTGCCTTCCCCGGGAGCCTAATTTAGCTTTTTCCAGCAACCATTCCTCTCTATCATGAAATCATAGTTACAAATCAGTTGACAGTGTTTCATCACACAATAATAACAATAAACAGGGAGGAGAGTCAGTTGCATGGAACTTATTTGGGGACATAGAGAGAAACCTGAAAACCTGCAAGTCGAGTTTTTAAGTTCTCCCTTCAAAAATCCTAAAGGTGGTGAATAGGTGATGAAGAAGTCTCATTCGTGCCACAGCTCTGCAGTTTATGTGCAGTATCCTGGGGACTGGGGGTGGAGGAAGGGAGGGAGTGGAGGGAAGGATAGAGGAAGCCCTTGAACACATATTGGGGTGAAATAAAAAGGGTTTGTTTGACAGTGACAGACTAGGCACTGAATTTTCTCAGTTCTGAGAACAGATCTGCTCTGTGATGCAGAGCATGGGTAGAGCTCTGCAGAACTGAAGGGAAAGCTGGGTTTGATTTTTCTTTTTTTTCTTTTTTTTTTTTACAGCCTGGGTGTAGCACTTAGGGAATTGTATGATGTTTTGAAAGTGCTCCATAAGCTCTGCTTTCCTGGGGGAGGGGGAGAGGAAGGCAGCCAGGCAGCAGTTCTGTGCACTGCCACCTGATATTTCAGGAATGAGCAGTTTGGATGGGTTTGTGGATGCTGTCAGCCTCTGAAAAGGCCCTTCCCATGTCCTAGGAAATAAATGAGTACTTAAACCGCAGCCTGTGAAAAGCTGGCTGACAGTAAGCTGCAAGGTATTCTTATTGCCAAATTAAGGGAGAGCTAAAAATACACGAGCGTGGATCTGAAAAGTCCAACTGCACTGGAGATCTTATGGTAATGTTAAAGGGGAGAGAGAAGGTCTGTGAGGTGATCTGCATTAGGGTGGCTCATACACTACAGGGGGGGGAAAAAAGTAATAAAATGTTCTCTTGTCAAAATGAAGGGATTTAAACAGGGCGTGTGAAGAAAAGGACATTTTCAAATTTGGGGATATGTCAAACACTTGACTTTGTTCAGAATCCTTCTACACTTCCAAAAAAGCATAACTTCTCTTTTTTTTTTTTTTTTTTTTTTTTTTTTTTTACAGTGAAGCTGTAGTTTGGGGTATTTTAAATTATAAAATAGAACCAGCTTCATGGTGTGTAGAGTGAGAACAGATGAGATCTATCAGAGGAGGAAAGCATTCCTTCCCTCCAAAAGCTGCTGCAGATAGAATCCCTAAACTGAAGATGCTGCCAGTGGTGTGTCAATACCACCTTCTCTCTCTGCCTCAGGAAAATAGGCATGCAGGGTTGAAATACTCCTTCCATGGGGTATTTGCCCCTACAAGAAGGTTTTGGGCTCACCAGAGTGAATGACAGGGCTCTGCCTATTTTCTTCATGTAGTGAGCGTCTCAAAAGCTGTAGAGGCTATGTGCAAGCTGCAGTTTTATTTGTAATACAATAACCTCATGTTTGCAGCATATACCTCGGGAATCATCAGACTTGATTACTGCAATCTGCTCAGACATTCAGTTGTTTGGCTGTGTTTCTGTGGCATCTTGTTCCCTTCAGACAGCTCAGGACAGTAGATCAGCCTGGATCAGAGACTGTCAGCCTCCACTCTCTAACCCGCTTCCTTATCAGGCGATGAAATTTTTACATTAAGATTTTTTTCGTTAAAGCCTTTAACTGTGTTAGCTCCTAGTTTATTCTGGTTTCCCTCGAGCTAAAGATTAAAGTCCTAGAACAGCCCTTCATGCTTCTAAACTTTTTTTTTTTTTTTTTTTTTTTTTTTTTTTTTTTTTTTTTTTTTTTAACTGAGTTACAAGAAGTTTATACAAATTGTGGCTGATTTTATGCGTTTGTCCTCTACATGGCCAAAGAGAGGGTGTTGTTGGCACCTAGTGGATATTTACACTCTACTGTGATAAGCAACATTACAGATTAAGGCTTTTCGAGCAAGTGATGTTATTAGAGTTTCAGCAGGACTTCCCTTTACAGCCTGGTATAGGTTCCTTACCAAAAATCTCAGATATTTTCACTGCTTCCAGTCATTTATTTGTAGTCATGTTACTTTGCTGTTTCATGGATGTACCCTGGATTCAGGGGAGTCAGTTGTCAACTGAAAATGCTGTAAAGGCTCAGCCTTTGTCTCATGGTGCTTTCTCCAGAGGAAATGTGCGTGTTCATTCCCAGATCTGCGGAATCCAGCACAGGTCACTGGATCTCATCCTCCCCTTTGGGAATGAGACACAGATTTTAGGAGTGGTGAGGAGCTATGAGCATCAGCTGAGGAGGGATGAGAGGGGCAGCACTGACCACTTTTATACTGCTAGATAGAAAAATGCAGACCTTATGCTTGTGTCACAAGACTTAGATGTTGTGCAGCAGCACTGCCGGGGTACTTTGGGGTGTCTGCTAGCAGAACTGCCTGCACACCACTGAACAGCTCCTCCACCAGATAAGGGTATCACCCCAAGGTGTGTGATAGGCTGCATTGCAAAGACAGGAGCAAGGCTGCTGTGCCCATATGTCACAATGAGAATTACTATTTCTAATTCATTGATCAGCTTTGCAGGTGGAACTTGGGAGTTGGGCTTGAGAGCACTGGAAAGTCACTTAACTGGCCATGCAGTCACTGCACTCCACATAAAATTCCATGTGTTCTACACACACCTGTGTGGAGATCCCTGGGATGCCTCAGCCTCTGGTCTTTGCAGCTTTGACATCCATAAAAGGCACGCTTTGCCATTGCTTCAAAGGCAATTCATTTTCATGTTTTTCTTATGGGGGATTTCAGAAAAGCAAACATAAAAACCAAAGGAAACAAACTCCAACTCATCTGTGTTCTTGCTCCTTGAGCCTGGCTGTCTGTGGTGGGGTGTCACAGCACCAGCCAAGATCTGCCAAGCTTTCTTAACTCCAGGTAGTGGAGCGTTCATGATGAGGGGCTCTTGAATTTGCTCTTCTTTGCTACGAGACTCTATTCCTTTCTCAGTCTCTGGATAATAATAGCGTTCCAACTCCCTAATGTTGGAGTAGGATTTGGCAACAAGGTAAGAGAATTCATTCCCCAGTCTTGACAAGTCCTCATTGCAATATTCAGGTGCACTCTAGTGAGTAGCATCTTTTTGAAGTTGCATCACTGGCTTTAAAAGAGTGAGGAAACACACTCTGGAAGAGTGTGTCACTTCTTCCCTTCTCTCTCCTGTGCCTGTTTGATGCCCACTGAAATATCCACAGGGCTATTATTTCTGCTTATCCTAAGAGGTAACTGTGAGAGAATTAGTCTGAGTGCATTGGGACGGCAGCTCGTGCAGCTTAGCAGAGAGACCAGTGTGTGAGCACTTTGGGGCAGTGACCTCTCCCCATTTACTGCAAAGCTGAGGGCAATTGATTTTTGGATGGATCCGTGGAAGCTGGCTGTGCTGCTCTGAGTAACATCGCTCAACTCTGTTCCACTTTTCACTAGTTCTGTCCATTAAACAACGTTTCAGGTGTTTGAATGGCTTCTTAAATGCTCTCAGCTATTACGTCAAAAGGTGTATATATACTTAATGGACACTGCTGTACTCCTTGTCCTGAAGTAGCTGTTGGCTAAAACTGAGATTGGAAAACGGGCCAGTATATATATATATATTTTTTTTTTTTCTTTTTTTTTTTTTTTTTTTTTTTTTTTTCTTGACAAACTAGAACTTCTCTGACCTTGGGCAGATTATTTTAAGTCCAATTTTTCGGAAGGTCCTTACACTGCAGGTTGTGACTGGCGTTGCTGGTACTGAAGTCTTTGGAAATCTCATTGCTTCATTAATATATCTAAAAAGAACTAAAATGTTAAACAAAACACCCTCTTGCCAGCATCAAAATTTCTGTGTCAAATCTCTCAGAAACTCTTGCTCCGTGCCTCTAAAAGCTCCAATGTTTTCTTTTTTAAAAACTGAAGTTCTTTTATATTTTATAAAGATAGGGCAAATGAGCCCAAATATGTGGATTTTACTGTGTTTGCCATATAGATATACTGTTTATTTTAATTTTGGGTTGCTAAGTATAGGAGATGTGGTGTTTATTTAAATTTTGCATTGCTAAATATTGGGTGCTGTGGCTGAAATTGGATGACTTTTCAACTGTTTTAATATTTCATGTTATTTTTTTTAATCCTATTTCTTTTCAGCAAAGAGACAGGTAAATGAGGTGTTAAAGAGAAGCTGTGGAACTTAGAGCAGTGAAAGTTTCTGCTCTCAAGTTTATCTTAACCTTGTTTTCAGCTTGCTGTGGACTGACTAGGTTATTTTATCCTACCTACACCATTGACTTTTAAATGAACTGGGTGTGGGGAGCAGTGAGGAAGAAAAGGGCAAGAGTTTTTTTGTGCTTGAGAGAATATCTATTTTCAGTCTCCTCTTGTCTTACTGTATTTCAGGTATACAAATGCTCTCAGTCCAGCCAGACACCAAGCCGAAAGGTTGTGCTGGCTGCAACCGTAAGATTAAAGACCGATATCTTCTAAAGGCCCTGGACAAATATTGGCATGAAGACTGCCTGAAATGTGCCTGCTGTGACTGTCGCCTGGGGGAGGTGGGCTCTACCTTGTACACCAAAGCCAACCTGATCCTTTGTCGCAGAGACTATCTGAGGTAGGTCTCAGCCGCCTTCCGTTCACTGACAAACCTGGCAAATCTGTTCAGCCCTTCCTGCAGGGCTGCTCTCACACAGGCAGGGCTGCAAGGCCGAGCATTGGTGGGGATGAGGTGAAACGAATACTGAAATATGGAGATTAAATTAAAATCTGAGTCAAAAGGCGCGCACACAACCAGGTCATGGAGGTGGTTGCTACATTTCTGATACTAGTGTAGAAGGAAATAATTTGCCGCTGCTTCCCACAGCATCATGCTCCTGGGAAGGTAGTGGTCTCCTGCTCCCCCTCCTCCTGGTAGCACAGTGGTGGCCAGGTGTGGCAGCCTGAAACCAGACATGGTTCCAGCTTCAGGGCAGGGTTGGAGCCCTGCAGGTGAGGAATGTTTCACCTGTCTTCGCTTTTGTCCTCTTAGTTTGCCAAGGGATTTCTTCTGTGAGACTCAAGCTTTTATGGATGTTGGCACTCAGCTGTTAGAAGCTGGACCAGGATAACCAACTGATTTCCCCATTTTTTAATAACCATGACTCTGAGCTCCAATCCACTCTGCCCTTTGTTTCAGTTGATGGCCCAGGTGGGATACTGGCTAACCTGTGGCCACTTGTTAGAGGTACAAATCGACCTGCTTTCTTATCTTCTTGTCTGCTTGTGGACCCACATTCCCAAAAATGTTTGAGGAATAACTCGCAACAAAGTACTTATGAGCAGCACCAGGATAGTTCATCTACACATCGTGTGTCAATAGGGTTGCTTTGCAGGATATAATTTTAACTGGGAAGTTTAGTCTCCTTGGGCTCTCAATCGTAAATAGGGAGAAAAGGCTCCTCTGGGGTGATTCCGAGCACCTATTTCCTATAGTAACACCTTTCCTTCATTCCCTGTGGAGGGAGTCTAAAGAGACTAGCTGCTCCAGGCTAAGGTGAACTTCTGGGAATATTTCCCCTGCCCCTTTAGTGAAGCCTTTTCCTTTTAAAGGGACATTGAAGTTGCTAATGCATTGGGGAAAAATTAAAATTCTTTTTGAATGCATTCACTTCCAAGTTCCACTTAAGTACAGGATCCAAATAGGAGGTTCCCACACACTGATCAGTTCCCAATTTACACACCATGAGTAGGTTGGAACAGGAACCAAGACTAAAGCACTGACAGCTATTGGTACTTTGGCTCTCCACATAACCACCTCTAGAAAAAAAGAGTGGAACAAAAGCCTACACAAACGCACTGTGCAATTGTTGAGCTGGGGCTGAAAGGCAGATCAGTTTCTTCAGATGGGCTTTGACTACTTAGTGGTAAAAGTATTCTGCTATTCTGCTACCTATTAAAGCTCTGAACTGAACCCAAGACAGAGTGCTGGGAATTTAGCATAGAGGCTGCATCTTAAACCCAAGTGGTAAAGCTGCCAAAGTAGTAGGTAACTAAACCTCACTTTTAAAAACTGTTGGAACAGAAGGGAATTGTTGTACATGAACCTAGGTCGCTTGTGGTCTTTAGGTGAATGTGTGTAGAGAGGGTTTGAACACGGGTTTTGGTGCAGGGAAGTAACATCCCAATTTTTAAAACCCATTTTAATAATCTTTATATAACAAATGCCTTCAGGAGTGAGAGAACTGCTATGGCTGCTTCATCTGAGTTCCAGATTTGCTGGAGACTTTGAGCTCACTGAATCTCCCAAGTGCTAGTGTGGTAGATCTAATGTTTTGAAATCAAATGTTTAAAATCAAAACCAGAAATGATGTGGTAGTAAAGATATGAGCAAAGCATTTCCCCAGCACAGATACATTCACACACGCTCTTGCTCTCTGGTCTTTGAGGGTGTAACAGGAGTAAATATTTTGCTAACAGATTGCTAAAACCCATACTAAGTGATTCAGGGAAAGGAGATTTTTATTTTATATTTTTTTTGCCTGTCATGATGATATTCAAACTGGCATTTCATTTATTTCTTCATACATAACATCTTTTACTTTTGCACATGAAACCAGCATACGTGAGAAATATTATAATTTGTTTTAAGATGTTTCGGCTTTTTGTCTCCAGATTTATTGAGTCTTAATGAAGCTATTTTGTTATGACTTTTACTATTTTTTTTAGTGATGCTTTTGAGTGCATAGATTTAAACTTGGTATTTACACTAAACTTCAAACTGATGCACTTAAGGTAATTGCAGATAGTCATTTGCCTCATTGCATCTTATCTAGTTAGTTATGCGGTGAACCTATAAAAGTGATCTTTTTAGTGCTAATGTACAAACTAGTTAAATTTTCTCTAGCTTTGTAATCAAATAAGATTTCATATTTAGCAACCCACTTGATATGAATTTAAGGAACAAATTGCATTGTACTAATGAGCACGTTAGAGTTCGATTATGGTTTCAAACTATCTTCTTAGGCTTTTTTTTCTTTTCAACCATAAAGGGAATCTTCACTGCGTATAAAACTGTTCTGGCTTCCTATTAATTTATGTGGTGCCCTCTAGAGGATATGTGGCTTGAACGATACTATAAAGAGTAAAATTGCTTATTAACTTGTCTCTCAGTGTTCATTATGCCTTTCAATAAGACAGGCATTCTACAGATGCTACAAGCAATCATGTAGCCAGTTTGGGTGCTTTAGCATTCATGTTTAAGTTCATAAGTGGTGTGATTGTGTCTTTGCCTGTTTGCAAAAAAATACTTCCAGTATCTTTCATTCAGAGATGCCTGCCAAAAATTCTACACCCTCCCTGAGCCTTGATGCACACTCTTGTGCTGCAGTGGAGCCCTGAGGTCCCCACTTTGAGCTTCTTACAAATACTCCGTATCTTCAGAACTTCAAATCTTGCTTTGCTTTAGCTGCCTCCTTTGGTGAAATTAGTCAATTATACTACATTAAAACCCCTTTTCTCCAGATTGGGAGGGATTGAGGGAATGGAAGGAATCTTTAATGAAGTGATGAGCTTGAAAGATGCTGCGGATGTGAGAGGCTTTGCCCTGGAATCTGATTCCTGTCGGGCACTCCGGTGGTTTCCGAGGTGTCGTAGGACACCAGGGTGGCGGTGGCAGGAACGAGCTCCGTGCTGTTAACGAGGATGAGAACTGACTTGAGTAAAGAAAGGGCTCAATGTTAGAAATAACACACTCTGCGAAAATGATATGCAGGATATAATTCCCCTGCAGGCCTCTTCCTCTGCTTATGCACTCCTGGGTTAGAAAGTGAAGACTTAATTTAAGGAACTTAGGTTTACGCCAATATTTCAAGTCCATTTATAGTAAGTGAAATATGCAAGAACTTTTTTTTTCTACCCTTCTTTTCCTCCAGAGCTGTACAGTGACATCTTAATGCATCAGCCTATCCTGCTCTTGTCCTCTCTTCTGACTGGCAGCGTGTCCATTTACAAGCACAATATTCCCTTTGAAATCTGTCATTACTGCCATTAATGACCAGTCATTATGTTAACAGCCCTTGGGCTGTTAACATGTCAAACTGGTTGTTAACTGGAATGTTATTACTTATTTAAACCACAGGTATGAGTTGTGTGAAATGTGCTTTGGTTGCACGATCTGGGCTGCTTCTGCTCAAAACAATAGGGAAACAGCAGAGCGTTTGCCTTTGGGGTGCCAAGGGATTTGCTCTCTGTTCCATCTGCTCATTTGATTTCTGCATATTTGTGAGGTTCCCCTACCCCTGGGCAGCCTCCTAATTTCAGGTGCAATTGTGTGCCATCCCTTCTCTTAGCCTTGCCTGCAAATGGGCAGCTGTGGATGTTTCCAGATGCACGGTAACGCCTGCTGCACATTTGAGATTAATATCTGGCCCCTAGAAGTGTAAAATAAAAGACCGACAATTACATGTAACTCAGTTGTATTAAATAATGAGCTTCCTTGGATGCAGCAGAAATATGAAAGTACAGCTGTGCTAAGCTAGTTGCAATGTAGGTCAATCACCCTTTTCACTTAGGTTTTTAACTACGCAAACCCCGCTGAGCGACCAATGACTACAAAGTGCTGTTTCATTCCTATTTAATTTTGGCAGCATTTTACTGAAGAGCAGGCATTCATGCAGCTAAATTATCTTTGCCGTTTCTGGTTTTAACTCCAGCTCCATGACACTAAATGTTGGAGTGCATATCTCTTAGTAAACACAAAGAATATGGTTTCTGATATATATTTTTTTTCCCAAATCCATCTCTTAACATGGAAATTGAATTAGAACTTTTATTACTTTTTGCATAATTTCCCTAGCCAGGCAAGCAAGATCATAAGAAAAGGATTAACGAAACTAACATATTGGGGTGGAATTTTTGCCCTTAAACACATCTAGAACCTTACTGAGAATAAGGAGGAGGATGACAGAAAATCTATCCTCTCCCCCCACTCTTCCCCCTCTACCTCGGTGTTGATATTATTTGTAAATATACTGCAGACTTTAAAAGTACCACTGAACAGCTATGAAAATGAGTAGATCACCATTCCTGAGGAAACATATTGTTTTTTTCCTCTTCCTCACTTGCTGGTTGCAACACCTGATAAAAGCCAAGTCCCTAAAACTGGATATTGGAGAAGATCTTACAAATCATGAGACTTGACCACAGAAAGTAGTGTTCAACCATAAGCATTATAGAGATGCTGCCTCTGTAAAATATTTAGCTTCAGTGCAGACTGAAAAGAGCAGAATTTAGGAAGCAGCTTTTTCTTGTACCACTGATTCCATTCATGAAGGCAATTATTATTTTTAAAAATTATCATGCTTAGAGAAACTTAGTGTCTTGTGGCCTGCTGCTGATCAGCAGACCCCATTCCTCTCTCATGTCACGGGCAATATTGCAAACACCCAAGATATCAGCTTGCTTAAATGCATGTATAAATACTCAGTGTGGATATTTTCATGGGTAGCGGGTTATAAATTATTTTCAAAATGCCTCCTCAACATGTTTCTTGCCCAGCTTGATTAAATGAGGGTAGACCTTTATAGATTTAAGTACTCCTGATTTTCAGGACTATTGAGGTATTTATGGAAGTAAGGCTTTAGAACTCCACTTTCTTCACTAAAGCTTTTTAGAACAGTGCCCTTACTTATACACTAATATCCTTGTTGCAATACATTAAAACATTCAAGGGACTAGTAGTTTGCAGGAATATGCCCTAAAAATATTTCAGAATACTTAAAAAACATGGTAGGTGTAGCGATTCATTTGTTCTAATGTTGCTGTGTGCGATGAATGCTCTTCTAAATTTACATAAATGGTATCATATAGTGTGTATTGGAAAGAGGGAAAAAAAGGCAAGAATACTCTCTCTTTCCACTAATTGCTAAAGGTTTTGAAAGCCTCCAAACACCTTAACAGTTGTTGAAAGGGATAAGGAGAGTGATGCGCACATGCACAGCTAATCCACCCAACTTGCGAAGAATAATGCTTTTGATTTAGTTACACTCTGGCTAGTTTAGCTTGTTCTTATTTTAGCTCATCTCTGATAGCTTTTAATAAGAAACCTTCAATTAAGCTGTTAAAATTGGTGTTTAAGTCATGTTGAAATGCTGTGAAATGTGTGTACTCAAGTTTGACGCTCTTCAGTAGTTCCATGTGTTTCCCCATATCTGCTGGTATTTTTTTCTTCAGAGCTGCCAAATTCTTAATAATTGTGTTATTTTTAGTGGCTTAAAATACACAGTTTAATTTTCAAGAATGTGAATCTTCCCTCTTATAAGGCTTCTTGAAAACCAGACGCTTCTCCTGTGTTGTCAAAATACCTCATTAATCCCCTGGAAACGTTCAAAGAATTTCAGGAGACTTTTCAGATGAAAGTACCGTGCCTCTTAAAGCCTGTCCTACAGCTCTTCATTACAGCACTACAGTGCCGTGTATTTTGATGGGAAATTATTTTACTACAAAGGTTTTGCCCATACAGAGCAGCTCAGTAAAGCTTAATAAAAGCAGTGATTTTGGGGAAGCCGAAGTAATTCTGCAGTGCCAGAGGATGGGATAAGGTTCCTGGCAAAAGAACAACAATTCTGTAGTTCTGCTTAGTATTTCCTGTAATCTCTTTTGAAAAAAATGTGAATTTCTTGTTTTCATCCTTGCTAATATTTTTTTTTCCCTCAGAAGTGACTTTGGGACCGGTACTTCTTATGAAATATCTTTAAAACAATATCCATAATAAAGTTAATTGACTTCAGGAATAAATATTATCAACTACATTTTGACATGGGATTTGATAGCCAAGGTTTAACTGGAAAATTTCTGAATTTTCGACCAGAACCTTATGCGAAACAAAGCATCCATGCATTATGTAGTAGAATTACATTTAGCTCTAACAGCCTAACAAAAGAGGTGCCTTTGAAAAGTTGTGATTTCTGCTACATATCCGTTCCTTTAAAAATTACACATTTCTATTTCTTTTTTATTGTTGTTTGAAATTTTAATTAATTTTTGAGGACATTTTACACTGAAAACTGAAAAAAATCCCTCAAGTCTCTACCATTTAATTAAAAGAAAAGGTCTATTACTGAATTTCATTACTTGCTATTTACTGTATTTTTCAAGTCTTCCAGAAAAGATACAGCATTCCTTCTGGATGTGAATGTTTGAGTAACATGCAAAAATCAAAATGGGTTAACATTGTTGTGCACTTCTTTAGCCCTCCTGACTTTAGAAATTTGCTTTCCTTTTTAAATTTCTCACTGAAGTTAAGTATATTCATGATGGATTTGGAAACCAAAATACACAGTTTGCAATTTATGGTTTCCAAATGAAACTGGTCTTAAGTATCACAGTCCTTAAGAATCTGTATTTTGGGAATACCTTATTTAATGTTTTTGGGTTTTTTGATGGCTAATTTCCCAATAGATTCCTTAGTATGCCAATAGATGCCCTTTTAATAAATCCAGGTAATAGTTATACATTTGGGGGATTTTTAGTCAAAATATTTTTGAAGAATTTTTGAAGTTTTTTGGATGCAAATATCTGAAGCAATGAGTCTAAATTCTCGAAAAGCTTAGAATGTTCTACACCTTCTTCCCTGTAATGTAATTCTGGTGCTGTTACTTCACATCTTCCTGAAGCTGCTTCTTGCCTATCCTGAATAAATTGGCCTTTCAGCACCTGGGTCTCATTGCGTCTCATTGGGACATTTAAAAACGGCTGTGGAGAACAGCAGATCCTTCATTTAAACGAGTAAAAAGGATGTCCAAGTGATCTCTAGAAACATGTACCTTTTTTAGCTGTATGTATTAATCTATCAAATTATACATATGTCTTTCAAATCACACATATATCCAAACAGAAATGCAGAGATTTATACATGTAGAATTCACAGGGGAATTCTGCATTCCGCATTCTACAGGTGCTTGCAAGATGATCATGGTCTCATCTTCTCTAAACCAGTTCAGACTGAGTTTAAATGAATGCTGATGGTTGAGCATTTTGACAGCCCCGTGGCAATTGACATGGTCAGTTGCAGACTTAATTTAGATGTTAAATTGTTAAATAATCCATCACTTAAAATGCTGTGATGGAGTGCCAGTATAAGGAATCCAAGATCCAGTCCCTCTCCCCACCTGACATCAGAGCTGTGGCTACCAGCAGCTGGAGAGTATTTGGCACCTATTTTTCAAAGAGCACAATGATCCCAACTATTAATTGCAAGATATTTTCCTTTGGGATTAGAGTGAACCCTGTTGATCTGTTTCATAGCTAAAACACATCACAGGGAAACTTTTCACGAGCAGAAAATCACCAATTTTATAAAAAGCAGAATATCTCTGGAATGATGTTCCCTGTGACATTCCCCTGCAGGTCTTGAGTGGAGTGGTGTTCTGAAATAGTGGAATTTAAACTTTTCATCTTTTCATTTGCAAAATCGACAATATCTCATGCTGGCACATAGCAGATGAAAGTGATAATTGCACAACATGCAAAGAAAATATTTTGGGGGCGGGAGGTAAGAGCAGAGAACATTGTGAATTTTATTGTGTCTTTTTTAGAATTTTGAAGTGGTGAGAAGTGAGAATGTCAAAAGTGAGAATGTCAAATTGTACATTTGAATATGCTGTAATTGACGTATTGGACTAATTAAGGAAACGTTATCCTACACCAGGCAGCAAATGCACTCTTGCTCTTGCATTGCTGCTATCACACCCTTGTTTTTAACAAAACTCAAACTTAATGTACAGAAATAATTACATATCTCTTGATATTCTCATATATATTTTGATTTAATTTTCAAAAGAGAACCCAACCTGATTTTTGTTCATGACAAGGGTTACCAGCCATAAATACGAGTCTACTCAGTCTCTCAGGTTTTGGCTTAGTGGGTAGTGTTTATTATACTGTAACCCAGCCCTGAAGAGCATAACTGATCCACCACAGAATAAAATAAATGTTATTTTCTTCTATTTTATAATATTTCTTTGCAGATTCTTTAAAGAGAAATATATATATTAAAGTTGATGCAAATAGTTTTGATAATTATCCACTTACGTATATACGTTCACTTGAAGAAACAGAATTTATTATTCTTTATCAAGTTCTAACAATAGTGCAAGTAACAACTGAATTTGGTTTTGTCTTTTAGGCACATTTTAAGGAAGGATTTCTAGGTAGGGATAGCTTAAATGAGTTACAGGCTGCGGATTAGGGATGGAAATTGTAATAATTGTGAATTGTTTTCTTATCTTTTGTCACTATGGTTGTTTCTACATAAATCTTGGAATTTTTTTTCTGAAGTCAGGACTGAGCTCAGTTCAGAGCCACTACTTTTTTCTCAAAATTTGTATTTAAAAAAAAATCAAGATTTTAAGACAATAGAAAACTTAAAAGCTTGTTTTCCCATAAAGAACAGACTTCATTTCTCCCCTTTTAATTTGTGTTAAACAATTTTACATGGAATTCAGAATTTTCTAGGGTTTGATGTTTGGATTTACAAAATAACCTTTTCAAAGAAGTCTTTATAAGCCTAATGTGCCTGTCTGCCTTATACAGAGTGTTAAGGAGGAGGAGGGCAGTTGCAATAACAAACTGCTCTGCACTAGTTTTTGCTGGCTTCCTTACTTAATCTGTAATCTGATACATTTAAGAATGCTCTATACCAAAATAACATTAAATCTAATCCTCCAAATGTGTACTACATGCTTGACTTGGTGTAGCCTGGATAATCCTATTGAAAGGTATAGGGCCTATTAATTTAGAAACACACCTTTGTGGAGCCAAACATTTAAAATTAGAATGGCTTTGCCTGCAAACCCATCTTGAATTGCCGCGCCCTTGTTCTTTGTGTGCTGTTGACAAACCTCCCTGGTCCAGGAAAAGCTCAAACCCAGGGCTCTCATCCTGGCCAGGCACCAGGATGTTGCTGTGTCTGGGATGTCAATCAAAGTTTTGACACCCTGTGACAACCTTGCCCTGTTTGTGTCTGACAGGAAGGATGGTTATTTGTATGCTAATCCTACCTACCACTGCCCCAAATCAGACTGCTGGGGAATGATTTAATAGTCCAAATCTAGGCTTGGCTCTACAACCCACTGCTAGCTCATGGGCTCTGCTCTCCACAGCTTGCCTGGAAAACAGCAGTAGGAGGTGTGACATAACTTTACCAAAAAGCCCTGAGGTTTTTGTGTTGATGCTTGTGAACCTTGGGTTCTTGATTCGCTTTCTCTTCATGCTCCAAAATTGCACTAATGAACATGTGCTGTGTACTTAGCAGCTTTAGGCTTCTAGAGGAATATGTTCATTTTTATTAGAATACTGCATTCATGCTTTTTTTATGCTCCACAAAGTAATAAAAAAATATTAAAATCCAGTGTGACATCAAATACTTATAACGGGGGCACTAAAAAATAAATTAAAATGTATTCTTTCTGCTCAGAAGTTCGCTTACTAAAACAACCTTAAAACCTAGAGGAAATGCTGCACACACTGCAGCAAATGTGCTGGTTTTAATGAGCCTGGCTGTACTGTGAAGTTAGCCAAGAGCACTTCCCCCAGCACCTCCTTACCTAATTCAGTCATAATGCGGAGTGAATCACTGGGAAGGGAGTCAGAGAGCAAAACAAAGAGCACGGGCTGCTCCACGAGCGCACATCCAAGGCTGGGTGTGCTCTGTGCTCTCCTGAGGCCTTTCATTATTGGGTCCCGGGCAGGGTCCCAATTATTCTCTGCCCCCAGGTGCAGAACAGCCCCAGCATTTTCCTGTAGTCACCACAACAGCATCTTCCTTTATTCTCCCTATCCCTTGTAGGTTCTCACCTGATAATTACAGGTAAAACACACAAGTGTGTTTTGTAAGAGCACCTCTGAAATGTGTAGGGTAGGTGGTAGCACTCAGTGCAAGTAATTCAATAATTTGGGTATGGGATATTTGGAAGCTGAGCACAAGAAGCACAGCCTCTTCTCCCTGCTGTGGTAAGCAGGTGCTTGCTTTCATCCACCTCTTCTCCCTCCTTGTACAAATATCCTCCTTCTGCTACAAGATCCCTGAGGTTTACTCTGCGTAAAAACCAGTATATGTTTGCAAAATCTCCTGTAATTTGCCAGATTATCATTCTTGATAGGTATGTACTGTATGTGAACAAATAACTCTGGAACTAACTATCCTGAGGAATCTTGTCATTAATCACATAATCTCACTATAGTGGCAGATAAACAGTTTTCTTCATGACCTGTTGAAAAAGTATTTTTTAATCTATTTTATATATGTACTTGTATATGTGTGTGAGGTTATTTTGGCAGCCATACAACCACTTTATAATTCTGTCTGATTTAACCATCATAAATCCTTTTCTTCTGAGACCCAGCTACTTCTCCTCATCCTTCTGGTTTTACGGTGTGCTTTTTGAAAAAGTTAGTTCTTGCCACCAACTCCCACGTGCCTCCTGTTTGGCTTATTTGCTTATTTGTGCAATACCATCAATATTATATAGCAAGTATACGGTTGCTTTTAGCAGAGTATCAAAAAACTGGCATGAGGAGCACGAGGACAAGTATTTCTTATCCATTCCCTCTCTTCGCCCCTCCCAGAAAAGAAAAGAAAATAAAAATAAAAATAAAAATAAAATAAAAAAAAAAAAAAAAAAAAAAAAGGAATGAGAAGAAAACAGAATTAGAAAATGATTGCAAGAATGTTAAGTTTCCCAGAAAAAAATCTTGCCTGAGTGGAAAGATGTGATTTTCAGTGAGCCTGGAAACCACTATCCCTGCAAGGCACTCAAGAACTAACCCTCTCACCCCCAAATTTTGAAGAACTGTTTTATCCATGGCCTGGTTCTTTGGCTCCTTAAGCTCTAGCTGGCCTCTTGTGAAACCAAACCTAGCCTAGACCTGGTGTGTTTGGTGAGGAAAGGCACTGAAGAGCATCTTTCCATGGCTCCTGTGCTACAGGAGCTGCCAGCAGTGCTTTGCTGTCCACAGTGGGTGCTGGAACTCATATAGGGTGGATATCCCATCCTATCTTTCCTAACAGGAGGAACACAGTGCAGATATTTGCTGTCTCCTTCTTGGTTTGTTTCAACAAAAAAAAATCTGCAGTGCTACTTGCTGAAGGCAGAACTTCTGATGGGTGGAGGATTCACTGTGAAATTCCCTCAGGGGCAGGGATCTGATAATCACCCCCAGTCCCTTCTTCCTTCTGCTGTGTACAAGGGGGAGGAGTAGGTGCAGCTCTGGTGTGTACATGAAGAAGCAAGAGAAGTGAAAGGGTTAACAGCTGCTCCCCTTTGCCTGCTTTCCCCAAAATTTCAGCATGCTCAAAGATGACAGATGCATCATGCCAGTGTAGGTGACGGGCCTTCCTCATCACTGAAATTTGGGAGGAAAAATTATTAAATTGCAAATTTAAAGAAAAGTTGTCAAGAGAAGACAGCATCAGTTGTCTTTAGATGGGACCCCTGCTTTCTGTTCCTCAAACTAAATGCAGCCACCAAGACATCTGCATCTGGACAGATCACTCTTCCGTAGATTTGTAGTCTTGCTGTCAGTTTTCCATCCTCCCCCTGCTCAAAATGAACACCAGCAAACTGGGCAACTCCCCACTTTTTAGTGATTGGGAAAGAGTGACAGTTTGTGTGCTCCAAACTGAGTGGTTTTGCTGCAAGATTAATTCTGGAGATCTTCTGTCATTTTGGCTGTGGAGGAAGGGATGAGGGGGGACTCTGTGTGTGTTTGTGTGTGTGAACAGAGGCTGTCAGCTGCATGCAGGAGTTTTGGTAAGGAAGAAATCCCTGTTGAGAACAATCCAACATTCCTCTGTGTTCTGCATTGCTGCTGCCACAGCTTCCACATCCCCCCAAAAGGGAAAAAAAAAAAAAAAAAAAAAAAAAAAAAAAAAAAAAAAAAAAAAAAAAAAAAAAAAAATACCACCTACACAATCCAAAAACCACGAGAAAAAGTTCCTATCCCATTGTACTAGAAACACATGCAGCAAGTCAAAAGATGGCTAAATTATGGCAGCAGACATTTTGCCAGATTTAAAAGGTCACCACCAAAGGGCAGGCTTGGAAAAAAAAAAGTTCCAGTAAAGGGGTGAGAAAGAATAAAGGCTGAATTCAAAGCATGTTGCTGTGTTTGTCCCAACATAAATGATACCTAGTCACACACATGATATTTCTATCAAATGTTTCTCCTCATGGTCCTAACTGCATTGAGCATGCTGTTGTTGCTTCCTTAATGCAATCTCCAAAGGTCAATCAAGTTATAGAGTCAGGCTGATGAGATTAGATATTACTTTAAAAAATGACCGAAAACCTCTGTTTGGAGAAAGGCCTGAGTCCAATATAATTCTGTCTGGTTTGCTCCAGGTCACTGGATCTTTTCCTGGAAACACTGTGTAAACTGAACCCATCTACTTTAGCTCCAAGAGAGTTTTCTCATTCTCTGGTGATAGCTGAGGTATCTGCATGTTCTTGGGGAGAGATGAGGGAGTCTTCTGGGCACAGGACAGAAAAAAAAAATGACACATTCAAGTGGTTTTTTTAATGCTCCAGGGAGATTTTACTATCTGAATTGTGTGCAGTGAGCAGGGATTTTTCATTTCATACATCATTCACGACTTGCTGCAGTGATTCCAAAAAGTCCCACAAGCCGAGTCACTGCTTGCACCAGAGCACAGGATTTCTAGTTTGTGATTTTTAACAATGGATGTTAGAGCTTCTTTAAGGCTTCACCCAAAATTTGTAGTGGGGAGGTATAAGGAAAGGAGTTGTGTCTGAGGATGGGGAAGGATACACAGTAATGACTATGGCAAAATCTGGCCTTCCCTGGAAGGAGGGAGGAGGAATTTTTAAATTCCTAAATTTGGAAATTAGAATTTCCTAAATCCTAAAGGAATTTAGCTTCCCCTCCTTGCTTGCTCTCCTACTGCTGTGAGCTTGATGCACATGGGAGGTGGGCAGGTCCCCAGCTTTGCCTTTGGTCTGCACATGAGTCTCACAGTAGCAGTAGCCGAGGACTTGGTTTCACATTGGGCTGTTGCACTGATACAAAGCTGTGAGCAGCATGTGAAGTTTGTCTCCGTTTTTACCCCTCACTAATGCATTTATTTAGGAGTAGTCAACACCTTTTCCAGCCATTGCAAAGTGTCTGAGATGAAATGCTAAAGGTGAGGTGATTTAAATCTGGTTTTATGAGTATTTCTCATCTGCTTTAGAAGCTTTGTAGCAAATGCATGAATATTTAATTGCTATAGTAAAAAGCAGGTGGGGGCAAACCTCTTCTAGCAATGTCACCTATGAATGCTGAAGTCAGATTTGCCTTCTGTGTCTGTCAGAGGAGTTGCAGTGAATGGATACACAAGACTCTGGACAGATGGGTGAGCATCTTGTTACACAGCAATTACGGCACGTGTGCCCACCGTGGGCTTCCTGGCTTTTTCTGTAGTCTCAAGAAATCAAGCAGCCTAATTACCTGGCAATCCTTATAGATCAGCTGTGTTAAAGACACAGTTGTCACTGATGCCTCAACATTGTATTCTTTAGAAATGAAGGAGTGGAAATGGGTCATATAATTACTTTTTTTTTTTTTTTTTTTTTTTTTTTTTTTTTTTTTTTGCCACAGAGCAGTGCAGCTGAAACCCCTTCCCCTCCTGCTGGGAGAACCTGGGAGAGGTCAGGCTGCAGATCTGACACGTAATGGCTGCATGGGCAAAGCAGTGAAGGCTCTGGGCTGTAGCTCTCTGAGCAATGTTGGCTGATGTGGAAACGCATAAGTTTCTCTCTCAGCCTCCCTGGTACTTCTTTTTTTCTGATGGCCTTCTGTAGTCCAGTGCCATTCTGCTCCACATCCTTTCCCTGCCTCCCCAGCCTATGTTTTCCAGTTTTACAGCTTCTTTCTGTCAGGGTGAGGGAAGTGCTGGTGGGAACCTCATCAGACAGGTCCTACCAGAGCCCAGACATGCTAGTTAGGAAAGAGTTAAATGTGTGGAGGAGCACAGCCAGTGCAGGTAGCTCTGCTTGGCATAACAGGGGACCTGTGGACACTTAGAGAAAGGCAGGAGCCCATGGTTCAGCAGGGAGACACCAGAGAATCTTGAGCTTGGACTGTGAGGGGACAAAAGCCAAAGCCTGGGGGTTCTTTAGTTAGGGGCCCTTCCTCAGAGGCACCAGCTGAGAGTTTCTGGGTTACTGAGCTGTGAATAAATTGTCTAATGGATCCAGACACACAAGGCTTAGCCATGGGGAACTTGGTCTGGCTGAGTGAGTGTGGAGTGTGTGGGGAATCATCTCTGCAGGCCACCAGGGCTGTCCCAAATGGGCTTTGGATCCAGCTCAGGAGCCTGACTGCCAGAGTGGCTCCTGCATGGCTGGACAGGGAAATTTCCTTAACAAAACCCCAGGAATTTTTGCACCCAGTGCCGAAATTTCAACCTAAGATTCTTGGAGTTATTTTTGTACACTTACAGACCTGCACTGCCAAAGGAACTCAGCATAATGTTGACAAGTCTGTCCAGAACATCTGTTGTGAAGCCTCCTTCAGTTCTGCCAAAGCAGAGTTTGTCAGAAGGGCCCTTGGACAGGAGTCTATGGTTGTGTTTCCCCATTCTTATGGCAATTCCCCCTCAGTTGGATATAGGACCTACAGAGTCCATTTATCCTGTTCCAACCCCTTCATCTGGCACTCAGCACCTACAGGAGGGCAGGAATCTGAAAACAGGCTTTGTTATGACAGAGATCTCCAGATCTTGTAGCAGATGTTGCTGGTGAGAAGCAATTTTGTTCCA
Organism: Zosterops lateralis; assembly: GCF_965231275.1. NCBI lineage: Eukaryota > Metazoa > Chordata > Aves > Passeriformes > Zosteropidae > Zosterops > Zosterops lateralis. The sequence continues at coordinate 11,069,817 of NC_139765.1, forward strand.
GCCAAACCTTCTTCGGCTCGGCTGAGAAGATGCACAGAGAATCTCATAAGACTACAGGCTTTGGCAAGGAAACTCAGCATTTACCAATGCCAGCTCCCCTCTATATTTCTTTTTGAAGGCTATGTAGAGCAAATGATCTCTTCTCTGTCTCTGTGAAACAGCTGTAAATTTCTCTTCCTTTAACCCCCCCCTACCCCATTAAACAGCCCTGACAACAGCCAACAGTTATCAGATGCAAAATGAACTATGTGCCTGGGATAAAGAGTTGTGTATCTGCCTCTCCCTGATCGATCCACTGGACGTTTTGTATGCCAGCACTTTAATTTAAAATATTCTGAGGAAGAAGAAATCCCTGATAATTTCCATAACAGCCTTTTAAGGAATCTTGTCACCTTTTAAAAAGACATTTCCTTCCCCTTTCCCCCCTCTCCCTCCCCAACTCCCCACACTGTTTTAACCTTATCCTCTGTATGCAGACTGCTGCTTTAGTGTGTGCTGCAGACCTCACTGCTCTGGGCCCAGAAGATCTTACCCAAATGTTTTTAGCTTCCTTTAAATCAGTGCCGGTGATAATCCCTTTCCAATAATTCCCTGGCACTAAACACATTTCCTGACTTTGAGGGAGGAAGTTCTGCCATACATTTGAACCTGGGACTGCAGGATTTCTGCCCAAGGTGCCCGTTCCCTTGGAGCTGAGAAAATGTCCTGTTCTGGTTGTTAAAATAGAGACAGCTGAGAGCTTGGGAGTGATTTGCCTACAACAGAAAATGGCTTTGTAGCGGAGTGAATTTACCCAGACTCTCTATAAAATTAAGTCAATCCTGCCTGTTTTCTTTTCCTGACCATGATGATTCTACCTCCAAAGGGAGGGGAAAAGTCATATTTCTTTTAAGGATCAATTAACAAGTGAATAATGCATTGGTTTTTCATCCGAGTGATTTTGTATACTTTGATTGATTTTATTCTCCTGAATAATTCTCTGCACATGGCCCATTTATGGTGCTTGCAGTTTAAGGTGCTACAAGAAAGTCATGTTTGAGTTCAGCAAAGCTGCTGAGGCTTCTCAAAGTGCTCCACAGTCCTGCTGGGTTTTTGGAGTCAGAGGAGAATTGTGCCAATGTTGAGCTGTTTATAAATCCACCCCCAGCCTACCCTATGCACAAAAAGAGAAGTTGGCCCTGCTTCAGATGGGCTTACATGAGGTCGTGTACAGCCACCTAAAGTGTGACAAAGAGGTCAGAGAAAAGATTTTCAGGGGTAGTCCCTTGTACCTAAAGGGCACTTCATGTACATGAGCACTGGAATACTTGTTTTCTCAAATAATTGAGAGTACAACAATCTGATTAACTATTGAACTACAGCCCCTATGTAAATTCACTGTGAATTTTGCTATCGCAGTCCTTGTTCTGTAAAATCACAGTGTTGGGTGCATTTCCCACAGAAAAATTGCCATTTTTCTTCTCCTCTTGCCAGGATGCTATTAAGTGCAAAATGTCTTTATTCTATGAAATTCTAGTCCTTACTTGTTTTGGGGAAAGGGGGCCTGTTTTAAAGGAAAAAAAAAAGAAAAAAAAAAAAAGAAAATTGATTACAGTACTGTTAGTTAGAGCAGCCCAGTGAAAGGTTTGTTATTTTGTTTTCACTATTAAAATACCCCTTAATCCACCTTGCTGGGTCTCTACCGCTCTTGTAATATTCAATCAAGCCCTTGTTTTGTGAGAAATGTGACAATGCATTGTTGGCACTTTACAAACCTACAGCCCTCGGCAATAGATAATGAGAGGCAGGATTTTTTTTTTTCCCTGTGCAGGACACAATGAAATTTTAGACAGATGAATGCTAAGAGAACCCTATGTACCAAAGGCAATGTTTACTGCATGTAATACATATCATTGTTTGTCTCCTGTAGTGAAAAATACTTGTGTCACGCTGTTAAAATGTACTCCTGACAGAACAGAGCTTGCTATTATAGGGTCCATTGCTTAAAAAAATGATATACTGACAGAAATACAATTTAAGAAAATTTAACACCAAAGGTAGTCGACCATGTAGGCTACTATTAAGGGGCCAAAACTCAAGGCCATGGTTTTATTAAAAAAAGAAGGATAGTTTATTTGCTAGTAGTAGGTAAAGTTAAAAAAAAAAAAAAAAAAAAAAAAAGAAAAAAAAAACAAAAACAGAAGGGAGAAAAGAAAAAAATCAGCTTGCATTCACTTGGTCTTCAGTGTGTAAAAAATTAATAAAAGCAACAGTTCAATAAGATTTTATTGCAGAAATGTTTAAGTGAAACAGTTTAGGAATGCCTCAGATTTTTAAATAGTTCTGCTGCGGAGCAATGTAGCACCACAGTGCATAACCAATTGTTGCTTTTGGATGCAAGGCACACCCAGCACTTTTCATAAAATGAATAGTGAGTCCTGGTTAATTTGAATTAGTTTGTACATTCCTCCAAATTTGTCTTTGGTTTTAGAAGCATAGTGAGATTAGCAGCTCACTGTGAGCAAATGCTGTGTTGTGACCAACCTCACACAGTTAAACCATCAGATGTTGGCTTTAAGTTGATAGTGGTCAACTTATTGGTCACTAATTGGATCTAGAATTTATTTGCCCCTTCCCAGTTCTTCATTGCAAATTTCTGAATGCTAGTTCATGATGTATAACAGTCTATGGGGTACCAACAAGCTGTTCGGTTTTGATCTGCCTTCTGCAATTATTTGCCAAAATCACAGCTTGGTGAAGAAGCTTTAACTTCTCAAACGCTGACTGGACAACACTTGCGCAGAAGATAAACAGGGTTATGTCTGTATCTGATAGGTCCAGCAAAGCATAAAATGAGAGTGTCTGAGCTTGGAAGCTCAACAGGTTTGATTTTGGGTTATGTGTGGTGATGTTGGAGTGCATGGATGCTGCAGGAAAGGCAGGGAATACCCACCAGAGTGTTTATCCCAGCCAGACAAATGTGGGTTTTGGTATGAGTGGACACAGAGCTCTCAGATTTAGCACCCAGCACACTCTGGGAAAAGCTCCTTAATTTGATATTTTTTGGGAAATCCCGTCTTGTTTTTACACTTGCAATAGGAGATGGGGGGAGGGAGTGTTGTTATTTTTTTTTTCCCACAGAATATCAGGCTATTTTTGTGTCCATAACCCAAAATCTTCCCCAGAGATGAGAGGAATTGAAAGGTTTAAGCAAAAGAGCAATAGAATATGCATATTAGGTAATTTTTAAAAAGTGAACATTTATCCACATGCTTCTTATTTTAAATGGCATAGTATGTGGAAAATTCTCTGATATCACCCAGGAACAAACTGCATTTTTTCATTAATTACCTTTGGTCATCAGACACAAGAAAGTCACAAAAAAATAAATTAACATAACAATGATGGAAGAGGTTTTTGTCCTGAATCAATATAATAAGAGGTTTAAATTTTTTTGTTGTTGTTCCTCACTTATTCCTTTTCCCCCTTGTAATAGCCTTATTTCAGCCTCTAAAATAACATTTTACTATGCTGATGGTACACCTCTATACAAAAAACCAACCAACCAAAAAACTCCCATAGAAATAATCCTCTAATAATATAGTTATATTCCTGAAAATTGCCGATAATAGGACACTGTTTGTATGAATTAATTGTTAACCATCCTGCCACAAAAATATTGCAAGCCCTTATGTGCCTTTTAAAACACATCTAGAAGTTGTACTTTGAAAGTGTCTGAATTTCTGAACTCTGAGCCTGGAGATGGTTCTGCATATAAAATTGCATTAAGTGATGTCATCACTCATACCTTTTTGTAGTACTAAGGTCTAAATAGTTGTTAAACTTTCCAGTTAATAGATTATTGTTGAAGAAATACATTTATTTTACACGTGATTTCAACAGAGTTTGAAAGAGGTGATGCCTAATTTAAGTTCTACTGCATGCTCTAAAGAAATATTTCTGTTGCAAATTATTTGTTTATTACAAATATAGGTCTGAAATCCATTTTCTTTTGCTATTCATACTTTTTTCTCCTTGCTTTTTACATTTCTCAGAGATTAGGGCAATAAAAAGCAACAAAGCCAATTTTGGTTTTGTAGTCAATTTTACTTGTAGGTTCTGAATTCTGAAATGTGTGGGTGTTCCAGTCTGCATTAAAATTACTCAATATTTCAATATAACTTTTAACTGTAGGGTTTGGGGTTTTTTTATCCTGTCTTACACACTGTGCAAACAGAATTTTGGTATTAAAAAAAAAAAAAAAAAAACCAAAAAAAACCCACCACATTTTATTTCAAATATATATACACAAACATTTTTGCTCAACAATTCCTTTATAGAGAGCTTCCTTTTATAGTAATGATCACTGTAGGTGAAATAGCAGTTCAAGTATAAACACAAAACACCGGTGTTTTTGGATAAAACCTCAAAGAAAGAGCAATTAACCTTTCCAGTAGTCTCACATCTGGCCAGCTGTTGAACCACTCCACCATGGGGAAAGGTCACCAGTGAGTGCTGAGAAACAACCCCAAAAAATACTGAGGGGGGAAAAAAGATTATAAATGGATTCACTATGGAATTGGACATGCACTTGGAACCAGCAGCTGAGAACAGGTGAACATATATTCCAGACATATTTCAATATCTTTAATTTCCAGAGACCAAGAAGCTGCTGGGAGGGTGAAACCACAGAGGTTGGTAAAACTCCACCGTGCAAAATAGCTGTGAAAACCCCCTTGCAAATTATGAAATATGAATAAAGTGTCAGTGCACTGTGGACAGTGCTTGCCACCCCCCATCAGAACAATTCCTTATTTTCCATCACTTTCTTATGCTTTCTCTAGTTTTGCTGATTTCACCTATGTTTGTCTGGTGCCTTGACTTCAAATTGCAATTTGGGATTGATTTCAACAGCGATGGTGCTGCTGCTGAGATGTGTGGAGCTCTCATCTTGCCTCTGCAAGAGACAGAGGATGGGATGGTTGCATGTGAAGTAGTGCAGGAATTGCAAAAAGCTGCACAGGTGGTTCAATCTGAAGATTTTGTCATGTCAGACAAATCACTAGAGAAGACCCCCTGTTATAATTACAAGAGCAGAACCAGTAGAAGATGACAAATCTGTTGAGCATTCACACACAAAGAAAAGAAAATTAATCCTCCTGTTTTAGATGTATTTTTACATTTTCTGTTTACTGTAATATGGATACACTCTTCTGTGTCCCTGTGCATGGCAGGGGATTGGAACTAAATGATCTTTAATGTCCTTTCCAACCCAAACTTTTGTGATTCTACATGCACATGTGTAAACAAAACAAAACAAAAAAAAAGAAAAAAAAAATAAACAGAGAAAGAGGATAATCACTATTGCCCATTTGTTGCCAGTCCTGCAAATCTTCCTAGCACAAGTGAACCCACTGAGCACAATAAGAGTATTTTCTTGTTTAAAAATTTATACAACTTTTTGCAGAAATGCTTGTGATGTAGTGATACAACACAGCAACACAAAGGTTCTGCCCTCGCAAACCAGGGAGCCCTTGCTGCGACTCTGTTTTATACACCAGCTAGTACTTGTGTGGAGGTGCTGTTGCTGAAGGTGGTGTATGCTTTTCCATCAGTGCTGTGACTGTAGCTCACCAGGAAATGCTTGCATGGAGCCCTTTTAGTGCAGGAACCCTGAACAAGGCTCAGAGTTCAGAAAGGACAGGCCCACAGAATGACTTGTGTCAGTTTGTTTGGCACTCCAAGTGAGGAATTGAAAGTTGTTACCATTACCCCATCTGTTCTGGGAGCTGACTTTCCTCCTCTTCCTAAGCCTGCCTAGAAGAATTAGTTCAGGGGTAGATGTTGGGCACAAGGAGTGAGTTTTTCCTAACTCTCACTGAACAGTGTTGCAGATGCCAGGGAACACAGAAATAAATCACCCTAAGAATAAAAACTGTTTGGGATTTTTTTCCTGCTTTTCGGCTGTTGGATCATCTTCTCATAATGCAATGAGTTCAACAATCATAGATTTGATCTGTGATTCCCCTTCCTGCTTTTCTTTTTCATGGTAGATGACGAATTTGACAGAAAACTCAGAAATGTTGTGGTTCTTTTTCTGCGTACAATTAATTGATTAAATGTGAGATCACTAAATCTTCAACTGAATTCTTTTGAACATAGAATTTTGTCATATTTTTTGCTAATTGAGATGATCTGAAGTGGTGCCTATGGTTTTCCATGTATGGCCTCAGTTATTAGTAGAAAAAAGCCATCATTCCACGGATAGTGTGCAATATTTAATTTCAGCCAATGTCTGTGCCAGGAAGCATTTTAGCGGAGCTGTTTGCAAATATTCAGTGATTATAAACCAGCCATTTACACCGTTGAAACAAACACAGGTGCAAATGTGAATTTCTGTCCTTGTACTTTCTGAAGTCTTCACCGATTCTGGAATTTCAGGTCTGCTCAGAGATGCTGTGGTCATGTAAAAAAAATCAAAATACTATTGGAATGCACACAAATCCCTTTTTTGTTGGAAAAGAGTATATGGAATTGAAATAAGCTGAAAAGAAGCATTTGTTTTGGAAATAAATAGAAAATATGGAAGAGTATGGAATTATAGAGCAATGATGCAGGGGAAATAGCTCTAACTGCAATATGCTGCACATTATTACTCCAGACTATGGGTTTTTTTGTTTTGTTTTTTTTTTTTTTCTTTCTACGTTTTATAATCTATGAATTGAGATATCTTGGATAATTAAAATACCCTTTAATTAGTTTTAAGAGTAGGGGAATTTAATAGGCCTGTGGGAACACTCTAAATAAAAATAAAAATGCTAAGCAAAGCCTAGTTAACAAGCAGGCTTTTTCATTAGGATAAAACACTTCTCCCTGCTATCAGACATTTGTTCCGTTTGCACATAAGTTTGGGATTTTTTTCCCAAACAGACTCTTACAGTGTGGTAACACATGGTCCGATCTAGGAAATTGGTGTGGATATGATTCATCCCTCTGAAGTCTGCAATCTTTTCTTTATAGAATTAAGGAATACTCAACACTATGAAAACTTGCCTTCCTAGAAATATTGGCATTCAATATTGGCAAAATACTCCTAACAGGAATATACTGTATCAGTACAATGAAACCATCTAACATGAGTAGAAAACTCATATTTGTGCAAACAGAGTTTGTAAAGTTTTTAGACTAGCAGGGTTTTGGTCAGCTCAGTCAGAAATAGCACCTCTTACTCCTATGGGTTTGCTAGCAGGTACATAAGGAACACATGGCAGAATTTGTGGCCATTATCTGTATGAATAATTAATATTATCAATAATTTCAGGTCAATTTAGTACCAGCAAATGAATAGTGGGGAAATCCCTTCATAGAACTTGGGAAGAGTTAGAGGTAAAAGCAGCCTTTTGCTTGTATGGGGCAGCAGGTAAGGAAACCCCTGCTGAGCAATGGCTGCATTAAGCTGTGTTTTGGGAGGGAAAAGCTGGGTCTAGCAGGGCAGACCAGGCTTTTATGGGTTACTGCCACAGTGTTGGTTTGCAAGGCTCGCCCTCTGTCCTGCCACACAGGACTGGCCTTGGGTGTGCTTCATATCTGATGTGTAACTGATTGTTCTGAAATGTCTCCCTGCCCTCTGATTAATACTTCTCCAGCTTCAATTAAAATGTAGCATGAAGGGCTTTGGCCTTATTATTTTCCTCTCTATGTGGATGTCTGTAAAGAGGGTAATTTTCTTTTTTTTTTTAAATTAAAATCATCTCAAGTTGCCCTCTCATGCTAAAATGAACCACATCAAAATGAAGAGCTCAAGGCTAGATTTCCAAAGAATTTGGACATGAGAAACCTCTGAGAATTTTGTCTGTTTCTCAAAATCTCGAGTTAGACTTCAACACTCCTAATGTCTACTTATAGGGCAAATTTTTATTCAAGAAATCAGGAATAACCATGCTGTGCAGGGCTGGGAACTGCTGCAGCTTGAGCCTTGTCTAGTTGGTTGTGTACTGTCTGAGGTAAGAGTACAGTGAGTACAATAGAGCAGCTAATTACAAGAGCAAATAATAAACAAGAGTATCCCTTATAACCATTCTCACTGCATTAATAAATAAAACTTTGTTGAGCTCCTTTCTGAAGGGGCCTGTCCTAATCCCCTCCCTTACAGATCTTACAACCAGTAGCTGGTTATAGAAAGGGAAAGATTCCCCCATTGCTTCATCTATCATTCATCATCCTTAATACTGACTTTAAACTCACCTCTTAAGCTACCAAGAATCACAGAGTCACAAAATCAGAGACAAAATCATAGAATAATTCAGGTTGGAAGACACCTTAAAGATCACATAGTTCCAACTCCCCTTAAAAAACTTCCCACCTAACTTCACAGGTGATACAAAAGGCAGAGTAGACCATGGATCAACGAAACATGTCCTAAATTTGTTATGGTGACCATCCCAAACACATCTTTAAATCCTCGGAAATGTTGGTAAATATCAGACTGGAAGTATTGGAAGTCCCACACTGCAATTTAGAAAAAGTTTTATTCCCAAAATGTAACCAGAGCTAGAAGGAAAATGCACTCCAGTGGAAGATGAGGATTGAAACTCAAATGGAATGGTGAATTGGGTCAGGGTCTACACAAAAGTGTAATGTGTTAAGTGAGAGTGAGTAAATATGCACAGATGTACCTGGCAGAAACAAAAAAGCCTGAACAGCAGAGGTTAACAATAAAAGAAATAGAAATAAAAACGGGAGAAGACAAATAGAATGAGGTAGAAACAGATGAAGATGAAGGACTGAACACTTGTAGGGAGGAATAAATAAAAGATCTGCAACCCAAGTTACCATTTTATCTAATGGCCTATATTTTGCTGGCAGAAACAGGATGAGAAAGATTGAATCAGGCACCTCTGTGATCTTCCCTACTCCCTGTTTCTCTGGTGGGTGTATTTTGGAACTTGAGCTTTACAGTACTGGAGCAGGGATACTGAAAATGTTATCCTCTGCTTAACTGGGCTTCAGTCAGGTCACCAGCAGTGACTTGGAGCAGTAGTAGCTCCTTTCTGGTTGGACAGCCTCTAAAATCTTCTCTACACTGGCACAAAGGCCTCCAAAAGGTGCAGGAAAATGGAGAATACTCCTTTGGTGCTACCAGACTTCTTTCCCTTTAAAGTTATGGGTGGGTGGCATGTATGGGAATGTGTGTCTGTGGAATATTTTTCAGATGATTTATGGACCCACAGCAGCTGGTACAGGTGCCAGGACAGATCTAACTGGGCTTTGCTGCACCCGTGACAGGGTGTATTTCCTCAGGGAGGGGAAAGTATGGTCACAAACTCGGGGTGAGTTCAAGTTTGGAGGAAGGGCATGAAAATGTCCAGAGCCATCCATGTCTCTCCTCCCAAGGGTACTTTCTCCCACATTGCACACTTGCATATATTTGAGCAGCAGTTTCATTTGTAAGAGCAACCTTCCCCTGCTGCCTCCACAACAGAGGTGTTGCCCTCCAGAAACACACAAGGAGATGCACACACGTGAAGATGCATAGCCGTGGACACAGGGGCCAAGGGGCTGCTGTGCTGGGCTGAGCACATGAAATTCTATAACCAATTCAATCTGCCTCTCCACTGTCCCTCAGTCACAGTAACACACCTCCTTGACTTCACCAGCATGCCCCAGCCCTAGAGCAAGGCTGGGGTATCACAGGGAGAGTCCAGAGCAGGATACATTTACCTGCACAGTAAAGTGGAGCAAGATTGCTTTATTCACACTTTCCGCTCTCTCATCCCTCCCCATCACTGTAGCCTGCTGCTCACTGCTGCAACAGGCAGGCAAGGAATGAGGTGCAATATCAGCTTATCTTCAGGGCCTCAGAGTCGTAACAGCAGGAGAAACCAAACAAAATCCCCGTTTCCCCTTCCTCAGAGTGATGCCCAGGAATGCTGGCTTTGCCATAGAGTTCTAATCTGTCATATCTGGTGTCTGGCAACGGGAGCAGAGGAACCGGTTTGAGAGGGAGGATGGTGAAACAGACTGAGACAACTTTCGCTGAGTTAGTCAAGATTTTCTGGGGTCAGGGGTATTGCAGGTGGAGGAAGATTTCATCTCAATCTCCGGACTTATCTGTTGTCATGTCTGAGGAAGTAATTTGGTGAGCCCCATTTAAAAATACGTGAAAGGCAGTGTGTAGTATAATATATACAGCATGTGTGAACTACTGCTAGATGCCATCTCTCATGTAATGATTTTTGCTGATGCTTTTGAGATTTTTCCTCTGCTATTCTCTCTTCATATTTCTATCAAAAAAATCCATATTAAAGCCACAGATAGATATTTCTCACAGAAGGTTCCCTAAGTTTCAGGGGAAAAGAGACTTATGTAAAGTAGTAGACATGTCAGGTCTGATGTGGGTTTGGTTCGTCTGTTAGTTTTGTATTTCTGAAAAAAACAAAAGATAGCTGAGGTTTCCCAAGAAATTTCAAAGTAAATATGGAAATACTCTCCATATAATGCCTTGCAGTCTCTCTCCAATATTTTCTCCTTCTAAATCATGTTATCTTGCTATGCCCTGACTTTGTACAGACCTTCTTTAAATCTGAATAAGTAGAATATGAAGAGAAATAAAGTCTGGATTTGATAGTCCTATAGAACCTGCTTTCTTATCATCATACAACAATGTATGCTGTTTAGGAAAAATTTACTTGAGCTTTTATAATATCTCCCTAAACGTCTGCCTGTGAGTGTCTCCACTGAATTTCAGAGGCTGACAACTCCCATCCTGCTATATTTCCTCCTCAGCTTAAATTTTACCTCAGTGCAGCTCAGGAGGCCCCTGCTCTACATAAATAACAGATAAATTGACAAGACAACCTTGACCACATTGTGGCCGCATCTCCTGACAGTATGGAAAAATAAGAACTTCTCTCTTTTGAAATAGATGCATGCTGAGGACCGTGGGGCAGGAACTGTTGAGTTTTAATCCTAGATGGGATTAAATCCCAGACTGTCTCTGTCACCTTGATCAAACTGCTGATGAGGGGGATTTTCAGGAGTGTAGAAGACAGTTAGGCAGCCCACCATGATTGAAAAGCCCGAGAGTTCACCATTTTACAGCCTTTTGTGCTCTGAATCCCCCCGCTTCAGTCTCCATTCCTCTCCAAGGAAGGCTCGTGCCTTTCCAGTCCTTCAGGGCAGCTGGGAACCCTCAGGAGCTGACGGCTGGAGTCCAAAGCATCGCTAAAACTCCCCCTTTTTTGGGAGTCTTGGAACAAAGGCAGGAGCCCCCAAACACCCTCCTTTCCACAGCATTTTTGCACACGCCCGTTCAGTGCAAAGAATTAATTCCTTTAACTGAGAAGAGCTCTCCTGATCTTCTGGAGGGGAGATGAAGGTGGGCTGTGAGATGGGAGCTGTCAACTCCTGCCTCTGGCAAGGCATGCCTCCACCGCCCAGGCATGTCTGCTTCCTTCAGGAGAGCTGGGGAGCAGCAACCCCTGGCACAGGGCGTGGGGTGGCACCCTGTAACACATCCCTTTCCTAACATAGCTTGATGGGGACGGAGCAGGGGCCCCATCAGGTGTGAAAAGCCCTGCTGCTGCTGCTGCTGATGCGGGTTGGCCTTCAGATTTGTCCATGTCAGTGTGGTCATGCTCGGTTTGGGCACCTAACGCTGTACAGTGGGATCTCTCTCCCCCCAAACAACCCCTCAATTCCTGACCTGCCTCCTGGAACAGCCTCCTCCACACAGTCCCTGCAGGCCACTTCAGGGGTCATCAGGGTGAGAAAACTCCAGCTCCAAGCCGAGGAGAGGGGAGCCGAGAGATTTCCTAAACGCGTATAACCCCCTTTTTCAAGTTGTTTGCTTTCATGGGATTGATTTGTGGCACATTAAGAAGCTTAAGGCTTCGGTATCTTCTTTAAACTGCCCACCTTATCTCCTGTACAGCTGACAGTTTCCTGACAGCCAGGGTGTAAGCAGAGATAACTAGTAGGTTAGTACACACACACACATATATAATATACAAATATTATATACACCTCCTGCCATTTTCTGCTTTAAAAAAGGGACAGGGGGGAGTTTCTCCTCTGTAGTTTCCGTGGTTTTGGTTAAAGAGCAGCCTCTGAGCAGTCACTAATTTTAACAGCAGATCTGGAGAGGTGTACGGGGGGTGCCGATACCCAGCTGCAGTCAGCGCAACATAATAAATAGGCAAATTTATGTCCTCGTCTCCCAAATTTCTTTCCTTTCTTTATTAGGGAGCAAACTATTGTTACATTAAATATTCAAACTACACAAAATCTCAAGGGCTTTCCTTTCCCACAAAGTGTTACCAGTATTCATGCATATGAAGAACAGTAACCCATATACAAACGGCACCTTTTTTAATGAGCAATATATGTCAACATGACACCTTCTTATGAAATGCAGCTTTTTAGGTTCTGCCTTTGTGGATGTAATAATTGAGATGTTTCTAATATATGCAGTTACATTACCTGCTCATTGTTTGTGATTTTGTTCCTTTCCCAAGTTTGTACTGTTTATAATGCTTCAAGCATTTGCCTCAATTCATGCTCAGTTTTATTTAATTAGAAATATAATTTTCTGCTACATTAATTATAAATTTGAGTGAGACAGCACAGAATTTCCTCAAGCATTCTTTTTTAGAAGAGGAACAAAAATCACAGAGAGCGAGGAAGAAGCTATAAAACCAGATGCAAGTGTAAAATATCGATACCTTAAACCCTAAAATATTTAATAAATACATGAGGAAAAAAAATCATTATTTGTAATTATTTAATTAATGTATCTTCTTACTGTAGTGCAATATTTATCAAAACAACTGGGTTAATATCAGAAAAATGTCATGGTGATTTTTCTTAGGATCTGACATATTTCGAAAGCATACGTGTAGAACCAGCCCTAAAAATGCTGAAATCTGAGGTTTGAAAATTATATCTATTTTTTAATGTTTATATTTCGCTTGAGATATTTTTCCCCATAGCTGTAATGTTTTTTTGCCAACGTGTCAATGATATATAGATACCAGCAATGCATATGCATACAGAATGCAATGTATATAGTGTATGTGCTTCTTCAAAGTACCCCCATGCTTTGATTTGTAACTGTTTAAGGTTTTACTTAAAATTCTGAACACTGCACAGAGCGTAGCCATTTCAATGGAATACTTCAAATAGTAAGTCCTAAAGGTGACACAACAAAGGAAATACCTTAGATACTGCAGCTTTTATTTATAAAGGAAATGCTCACACAGTCCAATGAAGGAAAACTTTACCTGTTTCCATTTCTATAGGAAGAGCAGTTCCATTAAACCGGCGCTTTGTTGCAGGAATTTGCAAGCGCATCATATGATTTGTATGAGCAGAATGAAATATTTGCATGCCATCTAATGGATTGACGCATATCCTTTATTCCTCATTTCCAAGCACTTTCCTTATTGCAAACATTAAAAAAAAAAAAAATCATCTCGCTCACCATGCAGCACTCATCTTACAGTGTTTTTTTTTAGAAAGGAGAAAACCCAAAGACAGGATGAGGAATTATTGTATTGTGGAGTGGGGAAAACACGGCTCTTTTCCTTATTATTCTCTCCTGTGAAACTCTTTTTGCTGTTTTTATTTTGCACACACTCTTACACCCATGCACACGCACACACCTCTAGTTTAGCTCTGTGGACAATTTCCCTGAAAGCAGGTGTCTGGTAGTCTGAGTGCCATATATCTGAATGTCATTCTTGGGCAAATGCTGATGTCAGTTAGTAGCTACTATAAATACATTTATATTTTTCATAGTACCTATCATTCAGGACTCTTAAGGGACTTTTGCACACCAGGCTTCCCGTTCTTTTAATGCAAGGTAAAGATGGGAAAATTGAGGTGCGAAACAGGGATGTTTGCACAAGGCTGTGCAGAGACCTCTAAATGTACAAAAAAAAAAAAAAAAAAAAAAAAGACTGTACTTTGGCAATCCTGATAGCCCCCCTCTCCTCATCTCAACAGAATCAGGCTGGCACAAGGTGCCAGAGCTCTGCAAAGGGACAGTGACACACCTGCTCAGGAAACACTGGGGCTCACCATGCCATGTATCATCTTCTCTCTTTTCTCTGTGTGCTCTTTTACAGCTCATGCCATATCTCTCATTCTCTGCCCAGGTCTCCAGGGTGGTTCCCATGAGCAGTGAGGTTTCTGGGCTGGGGATCACCACCTCAGAAAGTGCAATTCTCCTGGCACATTTGTTATATTCCTGGATACGTATCTCTTAGCAAAACAAGACATGGAAACACGATGTGAACCTTGTGGCTGTACTTCCTACCTAAGCACGTCTGTCTTTGCCTACAGCATTGTGGCATGAAAGAGCCTGCTAATGATTCTTAAATGTTCATTACTGTAGATCTGCTCCCAGAATATACTTCTCACCTTGAATGACCCATGTGCTGAATTTTAACTAAGGGAACCCATGATAGTAAGTCTGTCATGATGCTGGCTGGTTTTTTTTCCTCTCCAACCCTTAAAAGCTTTTTATTATAGGACTGCTTAAGGCATTCTTCAATTAGCATGTGCTGTATTGTGGCTGGAACAGCTGTTTACCATTTAATAAAGCATGGCATAATTTATTTTCAGAGTCTAGCAACCGTCTTTGCTATTACACCGGGGAGGAACACAGTAACTGCATTGTTCACAGTGCTGATGAAAGAACTATAGACTTTATTATATGACCTCACAGAACTATTAACTTACCCCCCACTTATATTTCAATATGTATTTACCTGACAGTCTGCGCATTGATTTCTCACCCAGAGATTCTACATTCTCAGTCACCTCTGGGGCAGAATGAAAAATGTCTGTGTTTTATGTCCCTCACATTAGGCAGCTAATTATATATTTGTACCTTAATTTCCTTCCCTTCCCCCATCTCCAGAGGCAAACTCCATATGCACCACTTAAACCTTTGCTCCTTAGCCAATGGAGAAACAATAGAGGTGTTGGGAAATTATGGAAGCTTGGGGGGCTTTCTGTTCATTTTGGTTCCTTTCTTCCTAGATCCCTTCTTCCCTTTGTGTGTGGATGAGTTTGGAGTGCACCTTAGTAGCACCTCTGTGGGTTTCTGCTTCCTCTGCAGCCACGTGGAAGTCGCAAGTGACAAACTCATCACATCCCTGTTGCAGGGGACATCGGTTCCCTCCTAGGAGGGACTGCAAGTGTCCTGCACCCTGGGACATCAGGTGCATGATGCTGCCACAAGAACTGGTGGCTGCTGCTGCATGGAGCAGCACCCACGAGGCTTGTGAGAGCATGAGTGTGATGAAAGCCATCCTCCCTGAGGGTCCCTCCCCTCCATCTATTCCTATCAAAGTTATCAGAGAGATCACTCCTGAGATCAGTCCTTCAGGTGAGAAGAAAGGAGGGCAGGTGGCAAACAGAGCTCAGCAATGCTTTGTCTCCTCTGAAAGGTACAGGTCCAGCCCTGAGTGACATCCACACGGTGCAGGACATAGCACCAAGCTGTAAACAAGCTTCCAAGTCTGGGAACAGTGTGGCAACAGAGACACCTAAATGGCAAGTGCCCCCTTGGCTGGGCCATGATTCTCCCAGCACAGACCTTCATGGCCACAGCACTTTGTCTGAGCCAGTTAGACCTTCCCCAGGCTAGGAACCAGCTTGGGGTATTGCAGTCTTACTCTTATGTGAGTTGGAGCATTAAATTTGGCTTTAAGTCGCCTGAGTTTGACAATGAAAATACGTCAGCTGAGTATCTGCAAATTTTTAGATTCAGCCTGTGCGTGTAGATGGATTTATATGCATGATTTAAAGTAAAGCATGTGTAGAAAGATGAAGTTTATATGGTTGCTTTGTAGAAATGGATGTAATATTGATGTTGACTTTACTGGTAGAAGTTTAAGAATGTCACGATGCATGAGTGGTGGTGCAAAGCAGAGCCCTGAGTGCATTGGGAGGTCATTTTTAACTTGAATTTATTTCCACAATATCAGGCATAGATCATAGTGCACCGTGCACAATCATCCTTGCTTTTCATTTGAGTCAATCAGAGTGGTTAAAGAAAATTTAAAATGAAACAAATTTGTGACTTGATTAAAAGCAGACAGTAAATTTGGCCAGAATACTCCTTAAAATTGCATTTTAGCTTTAAACTGAAAGTTTGATGATCTGACTGCATGACTGAAGGGACAGGGTAGCAGACTGTGACATAAACGATGTAGCTATATTTGCTCCTAAGATGAAAAAGGTTTTTTAAAGTTCTGTGATTTAGGCTTTGGAGTTAACACTCCATTGACCGAACAACAAAATTCCCACCTCCCAGAGCTTTTTTTTTTCAAACTAGAGCTTTAGAAAAGTGGTATTACATCCATAATGTCTGGTCATGCTTCAAATTTTTCCAGGCAAAATTAAGGCTGGTAATACTTACTTGAAATGAAAGCTTAGATTGTTTCCCAGGACACAAATAATCTAATTAGGGAAGGATATAGAAGTAAATCTATATTTTGTTTTGAATGTCTGGTTTGGAGGTGTTTGAAAATGGAATTCATCCACTTTAACTTTGCATAAAGAGTTACTTCATTTGGTCTGCAGAGGGAAAAAAAAGGCTTGGTTTCCTGATCATCAGCAGATGCGGGACAGAGTTCAGCAAATAGTTTGGTGTAAGCAGATGGAACAAACTGGAAATCTACATTAAATTACAACTCACAGTGATGAAAGCAGTACATGCACCCCAGGTACAGAAAGGCAAAAATAAATCCCCCTCTGCATTAACTCTTCAACTTCAGTTTACACACCCTTTCTTCTACCATAGTTGTATAGATTAGAAGGGTGTGAAAAGAAGCAGCTTCACCTGAGAGAGATTTTCATCTCCTGCCTCTTCAGTGTGCAGATCTACCTACTTTGTTCACAAAAAAAAAAAAAAAAAAAAAAAAAAAAAAAAAAAAAAAAAAAAGCCTTAGCCTTAGGAAAGTGACCTGAAACAGAGACTGGACAGAGCTGGAGAATAAAGTAGGGATTTATTGAAAGGCCTCTGGGATACACCTTGGGCAGGACAAGGCCTGACCAGGGCTACACCCAAGATGGACCCAAAATGGCCGCAAAATTCCCAAGCGGTCACGAGGTCTCACATTTTTATAAGTTTTGGTCTATTTGCATATTGGGGTTGAATTGTCCAATTACAGCTTCAGGTTGTGAGGTCCCATTCTTCTTGCTCCTCCCTCCAGCCACCATTGTGTTTTTGGGCCTAAGAGTTGTCCTGGGTCTTGAGCAGGAAAAGGATTTGTTTTGTCTCCTTGCTCTGTGCAGAGAGCTGAGTGACACTGAATGTGAGACTCAGAACTGCACCCCTGGGCAGCACAGAGTCTGAAAAACATGAAAGCTCAAACTTAAGGCATTGGTCAAGCTGCAGATACACACATGCTCAATGTCACTTGTGGCCTGATGGAGCCAGATGGGATTTGCACATGCAGGTGAGCTAAAGGTGACACCAAACACACTGAGACACAACAGTGTTACTGTGCTCTGAGGCTGCAGCTCAAGGATGTGCCCTGCTGTCACATCCTTGCCTGCCTGAGATCCAGCCACCAACTCAAATTTTTAGCAGTGCAGGCCTCAGAGAAGCTCCTCAGCTCACCCTCAGCAAAGTCAGAGTGGTGAAAGAAAATTTAAAATTAAACAAATCTGTGACTTGATTAAAAGGCACATCCTTACAAACAGGGTTGGGAGTATCGGAGTACTTCCAACATCCAGTTAATCCCTCAGTCCCCAAGTTTGCTTTCAAAAGAAAATGAAGGGGACCGAGGTGAAAAGGTTTCTCAGCTCACATTTGGCAAAACTAACCCTATTTTTGCAGCATTGCCAAACAAGGCAAGCACTGAATCGGCCTTTGATTTTAGCAGACATTTAAGCATGCTTCAGCGATTGTGTGCGAATGCCTTCCTTAACGTGCTTAAATCAATTGGGCCGTTTTGTTTGACTTTTCTCACTCTTCACCTCTTTTGAAGTATCTGAAATTTGGGACAAGGTTTTAACCTGATCTGGATAAGCACCTAAACCGTTTTATTTAACTGCTCCTATGTTACTACATTTGCAATTTTACATTTCTTAAATAATTCAGTGCCCAGACAGCCAAGCTCTTGTGGAAACTTGTCCACCTCACCACCTAGAGATGAGAAGTGTTGGAAATCTAGCTTGGAGGCTACTGGCTTCGATTTGTTGAGCACCCTGTTCTGCACCTTAGTAGTGATTCCCTCTTTCAACACCCCAGTTTTGTCAATAAAAGATTTCAAAAGAAAGGGGCTTAGAGAAACACATACAAGCAGCGCTGAGGATAGAGGACAGAATCCAGGACTGTTTCAAAAGTTGGCAATTTCTCCTGTGGCTAGCTCATTCCCCACCTTTTTCCTTTCTTTCTGTGCACTCTGTGATTATTGAGCCAAAGTTAATTCAAGCAGAGGCTCCAAAAGTCTTTTGCTGGATAGCAGTGGGTGCAGCCAGGAGGGCTGTGGATGAGCAGGGTTAGTGGGAACCCTCTGCTCTTGTTTCTCGTGTGGTTTAACCTCAGTAGGCAAAGTGGGACAGCTTTTCCTCTCCCCTTGGCTGGAAGCACGTTTAATTTTCAATGAGCATTTAGAAAACTTTTCCAGGGAAAGGAGGATGGGTGGGAGTGAAGTAAGTTTTCCAGGCATTCATGAAAATGCATGTGGGACAGATTTACCTGCTTCCTTTTCTCTACAATTTGACAGGGAGGATTTTCAAAAATACCTTGTGGGAAGTAAGAAAATATAGGCTATTTAAAGCCAGTAGTACTTGTGTCCCAAAGTCACTTCAAAATGTCTAAGAAATCTCCATCTAATAATCTAAATAATACTCAGCATGTAAAATTTACATGTTCTCAAAACTATGCTTTTCAATGTGCTTTGTAATCTAAATCCTTAGATAATTTTTTTGTCTCTCTCATTAACTTTTAGATTCTTTTATGTGGTTTTATGCTTCTCCAAATAGCATCTTATGTTGTCTGAAGTATTTGCTAAGGGCCAAATTCTGTCCTTCAGTGCATACAGCTTGAATTGAAATCCTGAATAATACACAAACCTACTAAGGGGGAAAAAAGCTGATTGTCTATTTCAGTAAATGTCTGATTACATTTAAAACCATGTTGTGTGTATTATTTTGATCCCTCATGCACTGTGAAACTGAGGTTTGAAAGCAGCATTTCAATTTTTTATAGAAACAGTATCTAGCAAGGATAGTACAATGTGAAGATTAGGTCTCACCTCCTTGTAAGGAATAAATTGAGACCAAAATTAAGTGGGTGTCCTGGGTCACCCACTCAGTTAGTGGTGAAGGCAGGTTTAGAACTCAGGTCCTTAACTTTTTTTTTCCCTAATGAAACTAGTTAACCCTGTAGTGAGAATGAGGAGAACAAATAGTTTGAAACCATGTGAAACTATCTATAATTACTGTGCCGCAGGAGAAACTCCATTTCATGTCTGTTTTGTCATTCCTCTGTCTTAAGATGGCTTGTTTCCCCTTCATTTTCCATTGTGTAAACAGATATTTTGTCCTCCTGCTGGAAACACAGGCATCTTATCCAAATCATCCAACATTTCAATACAAAATTATAGTAGGAGGGAAGAGTACCGTTGGTAGCAAACCAACGGATCTTAGAGAGGACAGCTGTCAAACAAGAATGACAAAAGGAGGAAGCTTGTGGGAGCAGCTGTAACCAACAACATCAGATCCTAAATCTTGTGCAAGTCCCATGTAATTTGACAGGGAATTAGGGCCCAAATCCGCTTCATCCCAGCACGTAGCAGTCCTGCCTAACAGTGCAATGCTGTGGTGGAGCATTTCTTAGGCAATGATGAGAACCAGGTCCTCCCTGCTTACTCAGAGCCTCACCCAAAATCTGTAGGAGTGGATGGAAATTGGTGTCTCTGTGGTTAAATTGGGTCCCTCTGGAAAGCATTTGCCTCGTGAGAATCGTGTAGTCCAAACTCTCAGATCTTTTATGTATCTCTGCACTCTTGTTTTTCTCTGCTTTTCTTGTCTTTCCCCTCTCAACTTTTTTCCCCGTTTCTCATCTCTCGGTACTTAACCTTCAGGTTTGTGTTTAGTAAACCTACCAAAGTAGAATCAATAGCCTGGTGCTTAATCACACTTTTTGCTGCTCAAAATGTCAGGTTTGGGTTTGTTTGTAGAAGGGCTTCTGCGTGTCTTTCATTTTTTAGCTCTGTGCAGGATGTTCTGTACTGCTCAAATCCATTAAGAATGAAAGCTTTTGCTGTGGCTGATTGTTCTAATCTCTGTTGGAGCATATACAGGGAATAAATGTAAAATTCCAGATGTTGGTTCAGATCATCAAGAGAAAAGATATGTCCTGGTACTTTAGAATTTTCTCATCTATTCTTCCTAGGTGAAATCAGTAAGGTTCAGTTTTCTGATCCACTGAGGTAGCTAAGGCACAGTCTAACTATCTGTAAGTAGATGTGGTTGAGTTTAACCATTCTCTTACCACAGAGAAAAAGGAAATAGGGCACAGAATGGTACCCAGGAGCTGCAAGTACTAGTAGAAATTAAATCTTTGCCACTCTTTTGGTAAAATAGACAAAGCAAGAGACTGTATCTTGGTGTATCAGCTCCACTCAAGAGCCTGTCAAGAAACTGTTTCTCCCGTCCAGTAGTAAAATTCCCGCTTCAGAAACTTGTTTGTGTAACAGGTTTGAAAAAAGGAGGAATACAAAATGGCATGTGGAGAGCTGAGTACATGTACTCCTGTGCACAGGACTACAGGAAGGTGGCTCCTGACTGATCTCTTGATCCTTGGACAAAACGGAGGAGAAAGTCTAACAAATGCATCGTTTTGCAGTAAATTAGATCAGATTTCCGCATCTCCGCACTCAGTCTGTGAGCTGACAGTTCAGTAAAATGTTCCCATGTAAGGTTCACCCTCTTAGGAAAAGGGGCAATAATTCATCATTAGAATTTCAGAGTCCAGGTGTAGATGAAAACTGATGGAGCCTCCAGTGAGGCAGGGAAAGTGCACAGAAGAAGAAAATTTTATCTGAAGCCTAATTCCCCGGCTACAGCAGAGAATAATTAAGATAATATTGCTTCAAGAGTTCTTTAATGATTAAAAATCACATATGCAGAATCCATAAATTGGAGGGCAACAAATTGGAAGGATACAGCGTCAGAGATGTGTTTTGTGCACGTTGTAGCGGGAAGCACACCGGTGGCACAACAGCAGCCCGGGCAGCCACAGGAGACCAGGCCCATTCCAAGGACTTTGTTTAGATGCAACAAATCATTTGTCTGTTATTAACCCAGAGCTTGTAATTATGCAGATTGCCATAGATTTTCCTGGGCCTGGAAGTGAGATTGAGGGTTGTTCACACTATAGCAGGCAGCTCAGGGCTGGCCATGCATTACTGAACTTGCCACATTTATCATGTTGACTGATGGCAGCAGAAGCAGGTCTCAGGTCCCAGTGGTTAATGTAGTGGGTAATTAACTGTCATTTGCCTAGTAATAGGCTGATGATCAATGGTTTGTGTGGAAACAAATTCTAATCAGGTAGCTGATAAATGCTCAGGGAGCGAGAGCAATTGAAATTGGGGGAAACTATGTCCAGAATTTCAAAATGGCATTGTGGGGTTTTTATTATTATTATTAATGGCAGAAAACTATGTTCTTCATATAAACAGCTTTATCCAAAATTAACAATAGCTAATATAAATCTCACATGTTTGTTTTGTGTGTGGTGGAGAAGGACTAGCAGCAAGGAGGGCTCCTTCCCTTTACGTAATTGAAAAATTTTAATGTATCTGGTGCTTAGCTGAAGCAGTTTCTGCAGGGTCTCTCATTCCAGGACTGTAGAAATCTGCACATGGTGGACTCGGGTGCAGTAAATCTCCCTCTTCCTCAGGGCTGGATGACAATCCCAAATTGTTTCACTGCTCTGCAACATGCAAACCGCAGTGCTGGCTGTAATGGAGTTCTACTTCCTCACACGCACACACCTGCAAGGAGGCCCTGGAAGGTGACACTGCCCCTCACTCACACCCTGTCTGGCCAGGACCTTCAGCTGTGCCTTAAGGGCTCAGCTGCTGCTCCTAAACCACCTAAGCACTGAGGTGCTGTGTGATCCTCCACATGGAGCTAGGAGGTGGTGAGACCTCTCTCATGTTTGTCTTTAAACATTGCTGTTGTGCTCAAGCCTTAAAGCCTGACTTTCTCTTTACCACAACCATGTGGAATATCAGCACTATGCACCTACAGCCCCTTTGCAGCCTGCTCTGCTCCCCTCACACAACTAAACTGCCATCATCTCCTACAAACAAGTTCAGGAAAGCAGAGCCAGTGCTTTGGCTATAATCATCTCTAACACAAAGTCAGCCCATCTCTCAAAGGCAACTGAGCCTTGTGTCGTTACAGACAAGGAATGAAAGCATGAGTGGGATTTAGACAACCTCAGTGAAACCCATGCATGGTGGAGATCGAACTGGGAGAGAACGTTTCACAAAAGGAATATTTATAATCCACTAAAATAACCTGTAATTTCAGTAGTCAGACTTCACAAAAATCAAAAGTTGACTTGAGTTATTCTAACAGAAGCCAATGAGGATGGCCTTGTCCCAGCATTT
This sequence comes from Zosterops lateralis, assembly GCF_965231275.1. NCBI lineage: Eukaryota > Metazoa > Chordata > Aves > Passeriformes > Zosteropidae > Zosterops > Zosterops lateralis. The sequence goes on from NC_139765.1 coordinate 11,092,445, forward strand.
CTCCATGTGATCACAGAAACCACCATCTCAGACAGGAGGAAAAGGGTCTCAACTACTAAATTAAACAGCCATGTATTCTGTAGGCAGCACACCTTAAGTAGAAGCAGAAGGTAAAAGGATTTAGAATTAAGTAGGCTTGTTGGCAACCCATGAAATTCAGTAAAATGGAGGGACGTGATTAAAAAACTGTGTTCATTTTTATGTTACCAAACTGAATTTTCTACAGAGCACCTTTGAATTCATTAGTTTAGAACTGCTTTTAATTTGGTGTTTCCCTTGAGAGCCATTATATTTTTCTGCTGTCAGCCTGATGTTGAGGAAAAAAAGAAAAGTGGCAGATGTGGCGTTTTCATCTGGTGTGCTTCGTAGTTAAAAACAGCATTAACTGCTATGCACAAGCAGAGCATTACTTTTAATAATCCATCACAACTATTAAGTAGTTTAAATAAACTTAGTTTCAAAGATTGCTGCCACGTAGAGTTAACGTATTTTTCTTGTTCATTATAATCCTTCTGTGCCACAAAAGGATGTGTATGTATGTTGGTTGGGTTTTTTCTGGCGTGTTGTTTTTTGTGTGTGTGTGTGTAATACACCCACTTGAAAAGTATTGAAAAATCTTTAGCAAAGGGAATTTAAAAAGAAAATTATATAGATGTCTGGCAAAAACAGCATTTCATATTGTTCTTACAGTATTTTATACTTCTACTCCTGATGTGACTATATATAGTTTACAGCCTCATTTACTTTAATGTGCTACCTGAATAACATAATCATAGCAATAACTATGGTATAGGGTTGTAAGGTGCATGAACCGCTAATGCTTTCTGACGATTTAAATGACTTGTTCATAAAATGTTCTTTTAATAATAGTGGTAAAGCTTTTAGCACTAGATGTCAAAAATGCGAAGAATGTTGGCTTTTTCAAGTGTTATTTCTTTTCTAGCTAAAGTGTGTTTTAGTAATAAGCCGCACCAAAAGCCAAGGTTATGTGGCTCTCTCCTGCACGGCAGGATCTAAGAAGACTCTTCCCACTTATGCAAACAGCTTGACCTCTGTCTGCACAGTTATGTAACGTCCCTAATGTGTTTACTGTTTCTTTGTTTAGTTTAACAAGATGTTTCTTTTATCAAGGAAGGTCAGTATAACCTGCAGAAAAGAAAACACAGCGTCACAGGAGGTGCAATATTAGTCTGTCATAAAGCTCTCTTCAGCAAGACCATGTCTTTGTGCTGCAAATCGGACAGAGTTGAAGCACCAAAGAAAGGCCAGGCTTTCCAAAAGGAGGTGTGCTAGGAAGTTAGTCAAAGACCAGACTGTGGGGGCAAAAAAATAAAAAATTCAAATTATTAAATATATAAAGTGAATCAAGAATCTATTTCTTTCTGTATCTCCAGGTTATTTGGCGTTACAGGAAACTGTGCTGCCTGCAGTAAGCTCATACCTGCATTTGAGATGGTGATGAGAGCAAAGGACAATGTTTATCACCTGGACTGTTTTGCATGTCAGCTTTGTAATCAGAGGTAAGAGAATTTCTTGGATCTGTTCCATAAGCTAAGTGCTAGCTGGGCAGTGGTGTGGGCATACATTCCAAAGAGGAAACACTTTCCAGTAATAGAACCCCAAGATCGAGAGTAAGACCTGGATGCTATTCCTGGGACTGATACAGAACATCCTTCATAACCTTGGCCAGAAAACTTTTTGTGCCTCAAATCCCGCATCAATAAAAGAGAATAATGTTACTTCCTCTCCTTCAAAAGGCTGTCTGTCAGGTTTAATTAATTAATATTTATAAAGGTCTTTGAGATCCTTTTCTGCAGAAGAGCATAGCAGTACCATTTGTCATTATTGCATTAATTTCACTTTAATTCTTCATTTATATCACATGTATTTCTTTTAAAGTACACATTGTTTCTTCCTGTTGCCAGAACTGTAATCATTTAAATTTAAAAGATGTTGTTCCCACCATTTCCTCTGTAGCAGCATCGGACCTCTTACAGTCCTATTTTTATTTCCATATCCGAACCGTAGGTTATAAAAATACCAAGGATGCATACCTGACACCCTGTTCTGAAGCATCACCCATATGGCACAGTTGGAGAACGAGTGTCAAAAATGGTGAAATTGTAACAACTGGTTTTTTCAGAGGTGAATAGAGCCAAGTTTATTCCAGCTTCACTCCGAGTGGTGGCCAAATCCCGTAGATTTCACCGAGAGCTCCAGTTCTGACTCCACCAGAGCTGATAGCAGCTTTGTCAGTGACTTCTACGAAGTCTAGGGAGTGAGAGAGCCAATTACGTCCACTCCTTAATGTCCCTATTATTTTCAGTTATTATTCAGTTATTACATGATCCTATTTAGCATTTTATAGCATTCATATTTTTTTTTTCATTTCTTCAGTTGGGAAGAAACACAAGATACATACATTTTTAGAGAAGCAGTGAAAAATAAGGAAGATAGTAGTCTAACATGACAACTAGACACAGCTCTAAATAAGCTTTCCTAACTCACCTTGTCCTACAGTGTATTATTTTTTAGCACTGTAGTCATTTAAAAATCAAACATCCCTAAAGAACCATAAAACGTACAGCTGCTAATAAGTGTAGCACACTACAATTACGCTCTTTAAAAAAAGCCAAATTGACCTTTTTCATCATGTTGCTTGGGAAATTAAAATACCAGGCAAGTAATAACCACTGCTTAAACTATATAATAATGCAAAGTAATTATAGGTTCTAATGCTATTTAAAGTCCTATATCAATTTTGTCTTGCCAAAGAACCGAGAAGCCAAGCAAGGCAGGCAGAGGCTCCTACAGTACCCACTTGAGAGACACCCAGAGAGTGTCCTAGGTTTTGTTTCCTAAACCCTTCACATCCTGTTTTTTTTTTCCAAACCACAGTTCTGGTATCATTATTAAAGCCCCTAATATATTTCTGTTGTTCGCTTCATTTATTACATGCCATAATGGGGCTGCATATCTTTAGTGTTGGTTATGCACAATTAGCACTTAGTTATTGTCTTGTCACTTCAGCCCATACAAGACAAACTTCTTTAATGTAAGAAGTCAGCTAATCTTCATCAGTCAAGCAAAGCAGACAATGTTTGTTAGCCGGAGTGCAAAGGATTTTCATCATAGTTAGCACTCTTGGATCTGAGGAAGTGAACTTTCTTTTTTCTTCCCCCCCCCCAAAAAAAAAAAAAAAAAAAAAAAAAGCACAGCTGTTATGAATATTTTTTAATATTCCTCTCTTACCATTACAACTGTGAACTAATGTACAATTTTGCTTTGCAGCTAACACACATTGTAGTGTTCCCTGGGGCCACTGATCTCCCCGGAAAAGTGCTGTTAGATGCTCCTGAAATGGAGCTTAACTGGGTTATTTAATAATTCTCAGCCTTTTTTTTTATGCCTGAGCCTTCAATCTAATCTTTTATTTGATTTTTACTTTGCATGTATTTTGGGCAAAGGGTTGCTGAAATAGTCTTACAGACTTGAGAACAAAAGAATGAATTTACCTGAAATACAGTCTAGCTCATCCAGTGAAAACAGGGAGTGGTTCCAGGAGTTTTAAAGAATTTCAGAAAATCTCAAAAGTGACCCTAATCCTGATTCTATTGCAATAGCTCTCATGGAGCCTAATAAAGCAGATTGCTTGTAGGGAACCTTTCTTCCGCACAATTTGGGATTAGTGGCCCTCTGAAGAATTAATTTTGTTGTTTTTCACAAAAAATCCTTTTTCATGGATGCTCCAGCATAGCTCTTCTGTGGTTCCTATGGCAAAGCCTCCCACTGACTACATTCTCTCATTAATAGCTTCAAATCTTTTGGTTTTGTTACTTGTGTAACAATAAACCTCCACATTGTTAGACACCTGGCTCACCACCAGCATGGGGGTTTTGAGATTTACTATAAAACCTTTTTCTGATCTCTTTTAAGCAGAAGAAATCTTGTCGCTCACCATTTCATTAATAATTTCTGTTGTCCTTTAGAATCCTTTTTTCTTACTCTGCTCAACCTAATCAAAACCACACAGCAGATTCTGAGTAAGGATGTGTTTATATGACTTCAGTTTAACTTTTTAAATGTTCTGCTGCCCCTTGTATACAAAATAGTGTTATTGAGGGGTTTTAGATTTGATTTTTCCTTTTACTCCAGCCACAAATTCCACCAATATGTAATTTATTTATTGAAGAGAAAAAATTTATTCACAAACGCATCGACAATATCCAAAACTCACCAATGCTCACCAGCCATTGGCTTTATTCCCCAATTACACATTTTCTTCACCCTTAAAATTTTAAAACCTTTGGGTCCTTCTCTACGGTAGTTTTGCAAAGTATGTAGCACTCTCTGCTTGATTCCACATTTCATTTTTAGTTATCATCTACCATTTAGGGTTTTTTTCCTAACAGAATGCATGCAACGTTCATGAGATTACAGAACTGTTTCTTCACATTGCACTACTTTGTCTTTGCCAACACTGATTTTTTTTCCTAATGTTCTGGGCCCAGTTACTCCTTCCAGCCCCTTCTGCTTTTCAAGCTAGGTAATATTTATATTAACACATATCTCACTGATCCTTGGGGCAGCCCATCCTTGGGTCTTGCTCTTGCATGACCCTCACATTCCCACCCTTTAAGCAGTTGGTCCTGGCCTGGAGAGATGCCTGCCTGTTTTTGCCTAGTGCTTTTTGTGAAGATTCAGTGATTTATTATTTTTTTTCTGCTTTTATGGACAAATCCACTGTTTATTATTTGTGAGTGTCTCCAGCTCACCACCCAGTGCAAGTCTTGGTGTGGATGATAATTAGGCTCCCTTCACTTAAAGGGACTTTTGTTGGGGCCATGAACTCCAGCTCTGAGCTAACTCTGAACATGCCTGTCCCTTTACTGGCCTCCTGAATGCCACTTTTTCAGAGTGAGGAGAAAAAGGCATTGTCTCACACACTGTATTCCAGGAAGAAAACTGTACACACAGGCCTGAAAGAGAGCTCCTGAGCCACCAAGCCTGGACCCCTGGTGTCAAATAGACACTGTCTCCTATTTTCCCTTTCATAAAGCTATTCAGCTCCAGGACCTAATTGCTCCAGACAGACAGGTTTTGAGATATTTCCCCAACGCTTTTCTTGATACTGATGCTTAAAGCTGTAGCAATTTTGTGAATATTTAGCTCTGCTCCTAGCCTAGAGGTTTTAGCATCCTCTTATCTCTCATGTCTCTGTCCAGCTTACTCCTAATTTGAAGTTTTTCCATCGCCTAAGTACCTGCAGAGCTTAGTGACAATCATCTTCATGGTGTGAGTGCTCCCCTTTCTTCTCTGTAAACATATTTAACTTCTCCTCGGAAGCCCTTCACCTCGCGTTGACAGTAACCTCAAACACACCTAAATTTCTGCAGGACATTTAAAGCTGGCGGGGAGGGAATGAAAGCACCGGAAAAACAAACCTGTAAACAGACAGTGCCTTTCACACTCTGTCAGGTGGCGTGTGTGTGACTGACAAAACCGAGTGGAGAATTTTGCAAGTGGGCTCAGCTGTATCTTTGCCTGACACTTGTGACTGCAGTGATGATGTCAGCCTGCCTTCGGCTTTCCCAGCTTTCCCACTTCCCAGAGTTTGTGTGTCCTTCCTCTCACTCCCTGCCGGCGTCTTTAGCACCTCGTTCCCTGCTCCTGTGATGTTTTCTCTCTGCCGTTTGGAGTCAGCTCGGAGTAGGGCTTGAAACCCCCATCTGCTGTCGCTGAGAGATGTTTAAATCACCTGTTCTACCCTTCTATCTGAAATTGCCTTTATTTTAATAGAAGCTGGGCTGAAAATGGTTACACACTCATTGAAATTGCTGTCCTGATGTAGCTGTAAACACTTACCCTCCAGTATAAACTGTAAAATGCCCACAAAATGCTGCCTTTATTCTCTGTCAAGCAGGGGAGAGGGAATACAATGCCAGGGACATCCTTATTTCAAAGACTAATATTAGATTTTGCATCAGTGGTCATTTTATAAATCCTGATGGCCTGGGTACTCCTTATTTTCACTGCATGTCTCGAAATTTAGTATACAAATTAACATATTGTCCACACTCACTTTTTATAAAATAGTACATGAAAACACACCGAGTTGAGGTTTGTCATTTTAAGTTGAACTGGGATTCTGTGGCTGTGTATTCTGCATGGTACTGGTGAAAATATACAAACTCAGGCACAGTTCCCACTTCCCAACCTTTGAAATGGGCATTTTGACAGAATTAATAAACCACAGGTGTGGACTGATGAGCTGTGGTGTAAAAGAGTGCCTTTGTTCTCTTAGTGATGCATTTAGATTAACGTTAATGTGAGTTGGAATGGAAGCTCAACGTTTAAAAAGAGGGGAAAGGGGGAAAAGCAGAGCCCAAGTTACATCACTGACTGCAAAAAGCAGAGAGGAAGGGTGTAGGTGGGGTAAGTCTGAACTGTCTTAATCCTCAGGAAATCAGCTAAAGGCTTCCAGATTTTGTTTCTTTCTACAGCCACAAAGATCTGGCATTACCAGAGGAGGCACACACAAAGCCATCTTCCTTCACAGCAAAATTTCTCTTGCTTTCTTAAGTAGTCTTCTGTACCTTGACACACGTCCTGTGCATCAGAAAAGATGACAGACAGCAGTGAGATCTCCTCAAATATCTGTTCTGAACAATGAAAGAGCTACTTCTCAAAATGGAAGTTTTACACTTCTTGTGATTAGTCTAGGCACACCTTCCCTTCCAAACAAGGTGATAACAGAGGTCATTTTGTAATATAAATGGCCTTCCTTTTGCCATTGTAAAATATGACAGGAGTTCTAGGATGTAGGTTAATTATAATGGTCATTCCACTAATGTCACAGTCGTGTCAAAAGTACTGTTATCAATTTATGGTGTTCAGTCCAATCTGGCATGTTAATGCAGCCTATTGTATATTCTTTCCTGTTCATCTTGCATGCCTATTAAAAAAAATGGGTGAGGGTTTTAGGGAAGGCTGAAGACTACCATCTGCCTGCTAGAAGAGTAATAATCTTGCCTAATTATATACTCCTAACACAGTGGCATCTTAATATGCTCCTCAACTCCGTTTAACATGCGTGCCCAAATTGTGCCCTGATTTACATCTTATGCCAATTCCATTAAAAAAAAAAAAACAAAAAAAAAAACAAAAAAAAAAAAAACACACCTTAGTGGGAGGCTTGGCTTCAATTTACCCTCCCAATCAGAAATTTAACCGATTAGAAAGCTGAGCCAGGTTTAAACCTTGCAGTGTGCAAACCCAAACTGAAGTAGTTACAGGTTTAGCTCTTTCCCTTTTAGGAGGTTAAATCTGCTTTTGAACGTCAAACAAGGTTGAAAGTGTGAATGGGCAGAATCCATCATACTTCCTCTGCTTACTTGCCCTGTCCCACTGTTCCTGGGAGCCAGCATGCCAGGATTATAGATTTTTCACCTGATGCTTACCTCTTTGTCACCTAATGAGTGCACAATTCACACATTGAACACCCAGGGCCCCACACGAGCCTCACCGTCAGCCTTTGCCAAATGCTCTTGTCACTGAGCTTGCACAATTATGGAAACAACCGCAGAATTTGAACCCTCAGCATCACAGGCAACAGGTTTCCCCCAAGGCAGAGAGGGGAGCATCCCGAGGATGCAGACAGACCCACAGGTTCTCACACAGCCAAGCGTGGCTGCACTGGCAGCCTCTCCCCAGGAGCTGGAACAGATCAGGGATCTCTGGAAGCGTGTGTGCTCAGAGCCACTCGTGCAGAAAGCTGTCACACTCCATGCAGACACAGGTAGAGCACTTCTGGCTCCACAGATCAACATCGCTAAAGCAAAAGGCATTGACACTTTTTATTGGGAAAGGCATCCTGACACTCCCGTGTAGCCAGTGGGTTTAATCCGAACTCTGTCACTTCTCTGAGGGCTGAGAAACCAAATCCTCCAGCCAGGAGTTTGATGCAAACAATATTGCACAAAGCCACATGTGTTAAGTGTTGCCATGCAAGCGAAGTGCACTTAGGCAGTGTCTTTTTCATTTGTTAAATGCTTTAAAAAATTAATTTGCTAAAGTCTGTTTTAGCCTGGAATAAGAGGAATACATAACATTTTGAGTTCAGACTTAATGTTTTCTGCTGGGTGCAGAGGTGGTTTTGTTTTCCACTGGTGCACTGGTTTGGGGGGGGGTTGTTTGTTTTTTGTTGACTTTAAATGTGACTTCTTTGGGAAAAGCAAATGTTACATGTTGGCACTAGTTAAGGCTCCTTTACCTAATCTTGTAAAGGGCACAAAAGAATTTTTCTCAGCATTGCTGTCAATGGACAACAATACAAAAGATGGAAACTAGAAAAAAAAACACCAAAGAACAACTTTTATGTAAGAATTCTACATTTCAACATAGCTACTCAAAATCATTTTGTATTGTTAGTAGCCAGGATACCAGAATTGGGGTGGGAAGAATAATAGGGACCTCTAAACTCTGTAATAGAGTGTTGACTATAAATAACTTAAAGATTTCAAGATCCTCCCATAATCTCTATTTTCAATCATCATCAGCAGCAGGCAGTAATCCCACAGAAAAAAAGAAAAAGTCCACAAATAAACAAACCAATTTTCCTTTAAGAGCAGAGCTAATTCTTTTCAATCCACTTTTTTATTACACTATTTTCCCTCTATCTATTTAGCTAGCATAAGGATAAATTTCCAAAGCTACCCAGTTGGAAAATAAATGGGTTCACTGTTTGTCTAGCATTCCAATCTTCACAAATGTAAATCAGTCCAACTGCTACTCATTTAAACCTCCAACTTCACAAAACATTAAAGGACTGCTTTCCATACACAATTTAATCTGTAACAATTCACCAAGATTTCTGCTTGAACATCATTAGAAATTGACTATCTGATAAAGACAGACCACTATCAGGGGTCAGGTGGGTCAACCTGTGTCATTTATGGAGGTTTACTGGGTCAACTCCAGCAGGCACCATTATTTGAAGGTTAAATTGTTACAATTAAATACATATACAGCTATTCCCACAGCTGCTCTGCTGTTAAATCTACCGTAAACAACACAGGCATTTATATCTGACCCTGATTGTGTCCAAGATGTCACCATTTGGAAATTATATAAAAAAAGGACATTATAATCCGTTACACATTAAACAATACTTCGTGTACTGAGATCCATAATTAGCTGCTAGAAGCTGGTTTCATTTATTCGCATCAGTGTTAAGGGGTTCATTTAGGTTACTTTCTTTCATTTTAATTGGAATAAGGCAAGCAGTGCCTCCCAATATATTTCATAGCTGGAGAGTTCACTACAAACAAAGCCATGTAACCCTGCCAAGGCAGTCACTAGGGAAACTTTTTTTTTCTGCATTGGCCCCATTCACTTCTCCCTAAGCATCCTCCAGAAGAGTGGCTTTGTCAAGGGGAAGAAGGTTTGAAGGGTGTGTCAGGGAAGAGCCTTCTTAAATTCAAGCATATATTTTTAGCTGGGAAATCCTACTTCACTCTAAGTTTGAAGTCAGCCAGGAGCATTAGCTTTATGTGATTGTCCTACTCATCGGAGAAAAGCAAATGAAATCTCTCAGTGGTGTTTTGCAGCAATCAGATCATTCTGATGCATGTAATAGTATAACAAGGTAGATACACTGATACCACAAGAGAGACAGTAGTTAGCTGAGTAACTAAATTTATAACCAACTCCTGCAGGGAAAAAAAAGAAAAAAGGTTTCTCTTCATGCCTGTTTGTCTCTGGTTTGCACCACAGTACATGTAGAGTTGTGTGTGAAGCAATTCTCAGAATCACCATCTTAAATGAAATCTAGTGAAATATCCAACTGGAATATAACAAGAAATTCTTACTAGGACACAAAGCAAATACAAGATACCTCAGACAAGCTTTCCACTGCATGCAACCACTTTGTCTTCCTTCTGATTTGCACGAAAGCAGGACATTTACTTTCACTCAGCTCAGCAGCCTGGGGTATTTATTGTGTTTTAGCTGTTGCCAGTGACCTGATCCAGGACTCCCACAGCCCACGGTGGGCTTTGAATGAGATCTTTGGCTGGGGAAGCAAAAGTGCCTGAATGCACTAGATTTTGTTGAAAGCACAGCATTAATTGCGGCGCCAGGGCAATTCTTCTGCTGGGCTTTCCCACATGCACATGTGGGTGCTGTCCAGCCAACACTTGCTCTACAACCCTCACCTATAAGACCATATTACATTTATCCTCAAACTTTCTCTTTCTCTTTTCTCTTTATTATTTTAATTTCAGATTTTGTGTGGGAGACAAATTTTTCCTGAAGAACAACATGATTCTGTGCCAGACAGACTATGAGGAGGGTTTAATGAAAGAAGGTTATGCACCCCAGGTCCGCTGATCGGATGCCACATCGTTAAGAATAAAAAGCACTACGTTCTTTTATCTTTTTTGCTCAACATGTATATAAGAAATGACACAGGAACCTACTGAATAGCATAGATATAGGGAGACAGAATGGTTGCGTGAAATAAAAGGCGGACTGCATCTGTATGTAGTGAAAATTGCTCCAGTTCAGAGTTGAATGTTAATTAAAAAGGTACTGTATATACAGCTGGATTCTTTTTGCTTGCTCTTGGGATTTTCAGTTTGTTTGGGGTCTTTTTTTTTTTTTGTTTCTTTTTTGTGTCATTTGGCATGAGATGTTTATTTTGGACTATTGTACATAATGTATTGTAATATTTGAAGCACAAATGTAATACAGTTTTATTGTGTTACCATTTGTGTTCCTGTTTGCTTCTTTGTATTGTTGCATTTAGTACAATCAGTGTCTAAACTTACTGTATATTTATGCTTTCTGTATCTACCAGCTATTTTAAATGAGCTGTATCTTTCTAGTAAAATGCATTAAAGAGCAAATCCCAACCATTATGCTACACTTAGAGCTTAAGAATACTGTTTACATTAAAACTATTTAGAAAACTAATAACTAGCAGCACCTGCTGCTAATGATGCTATGGTTAAGGGTCTATCAGCACTTCTCTTATAAGCCTCTATTTTTCAGGGGTTAAGCATCTGCTGTTTAATTGCATGGATTTTCCTCAAAGAGCACTTTTATTTTACTACAAAATTTTGAAAAGCAAATCTGACTGGTTTGAGATATATTATAAAAGGTGTAAAAGTTAATGATTTTGGGTGCTGCTTTTGTGCCCCTTAGGCATTCCAAATGCCTGGATTTGATTTTTAATTTAGCTGGAAATTAAGCCCTAATGCAAACCAGTGCCTCTGGGTATCTTATTTTATATATATATATAAAAAAAATATATGTTATTTTTCTGAAATCATTAATTTGGGGGGGGAGGAAAGGGAGAAGATTTCTGTTTATATACATTTTAAAAAATTCTTAAAATTTGAGGGGTCTCTCTCTCCCTCATCTCCCTCTCTCTCTTTCCTTTTCCTTTTTTTTTTTTTTTTTTTTTTTTTTTTTTTATCAGGGCTTAACCCTTATGTTTTCTGGGGCTGCATCCTCAACAAACCTTGGGGAAAAAAAGTGAAAGTAGAAGGCACTGTAAACAGCCCCCTCTGAGGGTCTATTTACATTAAAGAAATGACCCTGAGCTGACACTGAGAGAGTGACTGGTTGCTAATTACCCACCTCTCAGCGAATGCTGAAGGTAATTTAAATGCTGATGTGGATGGGACAAAACTTTGCAATAGCAAGCGAGAGCTACCACACTCGACTGCACAGGTACCTTGCTGTCCATGCCAACATCCTACAGGTTTGTCCCATCAATACTGGCAATTAAAATCCTTTTGACAGAGGTGGAATCGCTGCTGACAGCTCCTCTTGGCAATCAGTCCTTTTTCTAGGAGAGGTGGACCTCTGTTTTTTAAAGCCATGAAGTTATTGCATCAGCAGGACGTCCCTAAGTGCTCACGCCCCTGACAGAGCTTACAGGTGTTTGGCAAAGGAAAGCTGGATGAATGTTTAAGAAGTTGTTAAATGCATATTTATGTCTTCTCTATTTGCCACTGTAATCTAGCTCGCTGGGAAAACAACCTGTATTAAAAACCAACAAACAATGAAACAGTATTAAGAAGGGAAAAAAAGGAAAAAGAAAACAAAAAACCAAGAAACTCACTATATTCTATGTTACGAAGCTAAGCTCTTGTTTTTATTTCAAGTATGAACCCATGTCTCTGCTCAAGCTGACTGCTGTCCTTCCCTGCTCTTCCTGTCCTGTGTTGCAGTTTCAGCATGTTTTTGCTGGGGATGGTCAAAGAAATTTTGTAATGCAGTGGGGAAATTCCTTAAGTGTATGGCAAGAGTACACTGCACAGTGGCTTGACTTAGAAATAGATATTTAGTTTTAATGACTGTTGTTACACTGTGGGGTTTTTTTTCTGGCTGTGAACCCTTTTGAAAATAAGCATGGCTCACAAAACTTGACTCTGACTCATACAGGACCAGTAAGAAATGCAACAGCTCCTCAGGCTGTTCTTGTTAATTAGAAGAAATAGCTCCACATAGTTTCTCAAATTAAATTTAGCCCTCTTTTGTGGACTATCTTCCTTCCTAACCTTGAGCACAAGTGTCTCTTCCACTCCCTTCCACAGTCCCTTAATGTCTCTGGGATAACGAAGCAGTTGGTGTCAGAGGTACTATTAGGCTCTCACAGACCTACTTCAGAGCAATAAACAAGCTGTCCTTTCCATGAAGGTCAGGATGGACAGAAAGGGAAAAATCATATTATCTTGTTTTGAGCCCAATTTCAATTTTCTCCTCCAGCCCCTCTTGGGTCTTATCCATTAGAAATCAGAAAGATCTCTCTTCTGCTTTCCAGTAGGAGGCTGCAGAACGGAATTTCTATCCGTTCAGAAATAAACGTGGAGAACAGGAAAGGAGGGTCCTTGACTCTGTCTTTGACTCCCTGTAAGCTTAGGCAAGTCACTCAACTTCTCTGTGCCTCAGTTGTCTCCATCTGTCAAATGGAGCTAATGGATACAGTGCTTCTGTAAAGCATTTTTGGCTCTTCATAAAACCAAGAGCCATGTCAGAAGCAGCATTAGGACATTGTGGGAGTAGCAGAGCATTCCTAGGTGGTAACCACAGATCTGAGGCAGGAAAGCACCAAAACCAGCTTAGCCTGAGGAAGGCTTGGCTGGGGATGATGGCAAATAAATGCTAATACTGCTGTAAATGCTCAAGGAATCTCTCATTCCCACAAAGTGCCACTGCTCAGCTCTTTATGGAGCAAATGAAGAGAGGGGAATGGGAAGAGAGTGGCTCATTACTACATGCTGTGTTGCTCATATGTGTATTTTGTGACATAGGCTCAAAGTGTGGAAGAGGAAGGTGGTCCTGCAATGGAGAAAAAATAATAGTCTTGCCATTCTATCAATATTAATTGATGCAAGGATAAAGAAAAATGGAAATATTTGCAGTGCATAATGGTATGGCATTGTTTTTGAGTACTTTATGCTCACCTATCTTATTCACATACATATCTAAAATTTGTATGCAGAGGATACAGAATAAATTTAGATTTGATGTAGGTCAAAGATCAATTATATTTTCCTGTGTTTCAAACCTCCGTCTTGCCTGGCTGTTAAAATAATGACTGAGAGTTGAAATATTTAATGGAAATATTTCCAACTCCAATAAAGTATATCATCATAAGTCAATACTGGAGAAAGATTATGTGCCAGGCCACTTTAGTGATCATTTTGACAGAGGCCTAGACCATTCCTTTGGGTTGCTTTTTGTTATCTACCTTGGCTCTCCTTCTCCATCACTGTGTGTCAACATGCTGTTTGCATCCAGCAAAACACTCTGATAGTGACCCTTACTCAGTGTATTTGCCAGGCAGGAATGCTTCCATTTGTGTCTCCCATCTTTATCTGTGCACATCCTGAAGCTTAGCCAGACAAAAATAATAATAACAATAATATTTTAAAGAAATAATAATCTACTACAATCTACTTGGATGGCTGCTGTTGAGCCATGTGGAAAACTAAAAATTATCAAACCTTGATTTTCAGCTGTAAAAAGCTCCTCTGACAATTGTAACCTGCTGTGTCTGTTATCTGCCACAACTGGTGATGGATCAAGACAGCCTGGATTTGGCAGTAACAGTGACCAGGGTTAAAAGTTGATCTATTTCATGATTGTGTTTTTTCTGTCTTCTGGGTTGTTTGATGGTTTTATTTAAGAACACTCTCATGTTTTCCTATCCTCCCAAAAATGTTCAAATTTTTTGCTCACGTAATGTAAATAAAGGAAAATCATCCAGCAATCCCTCAAATGTTCCTAATTGCCTACACATAAAATGACTTGAGGAAGATAAATTGAGAAGTGGTCAGCGAGAAGGGAGACTGGGAAAAAGAAACAAACAGGGACTGTGGCAAGGTTTTGACTGTATAGATTTTAAAGTACTTTAAAGGCTTTTTTCAACGTAATATGCAGCAGCTTCTTATAATTTTCTCAGCAGTAGGTAGTTTACAGTCATCTGTACCTAGAACAAATCTTGTCAAAAATGAAGGTCTGTAGTGATTGCTGGGTATAATTTTATACATTTAGCTGATTTTTCTGAAAGCTTCCACTGTGCTGCTGTTGTCAGACTAAATTATCAATTTAGCCATTTGTTGTTCAATGAATAAAAAAACTCCTATGGCATTGGAGATGTTGTGGTTTCAATAAAGCAAAAGCTTTAACAAGTCAAACTACACAAAGCAAAGTGTGTACTGTATATAAGAACAGTGTTTCTACTCCTTTAAATACCACCTTCGATTAAAAAAAAGCCAATTACATATTCACTTAACACATTCCTCCTACTTCAGGCCAATGATGCAGACCAAACCTGTTTACTGCTCAGTACCTTGCAAAAGGAAACCAAAATACAATATGTGCAAGGTAATAGGCCTTTAGCACAAACATGCTCCCAGTAAAAATCCTTTGTGTAGGCACCTTTCTAAAAGCTGCCAATTGTGGGTGATACAAGTATTATAAAGGAAGTGATTTTAATACTATTTAAGGCATTAAAAGCTGAAGACTATCTGTTTAAAGCATTAAAGTAAGAGCTGCATGTATCTAATACCTTTTAAAATGCCCTTCTGCTGATTTATATTCATACTGAACCTGCTAATAATGAGTATACATAAGCAAATACCATCTTCCACCTATTCAGCATGTCATTGATATGAAAGCCCCAGAAAATATCTCACGTAATCAGTGTGTTCAGAGAGTTATCTAGCACAAATTACTCATTAACTCAATAGCACATAATAAAAAAGAACATCAATTAATTAATGAGTCACCCTCAGATCACTTTGATTACAACACAGCTCTGTTGAAACAGCAGTTATAAATGGAGCTGCCTCTCTTTATTCATTGTTTGCAATTGGCCCATTATTTTGCAGAGACCAGTGTCATATTTAACACATGCCTGCAGGTAATTGTGTGATTAGTTTCATAAATGAAGATGCAGAGGGGGAACACGGAGCCCTCGCTCTGCAGCCGAGTCGGGAGGTGCAGGAATGCAGAGCTCTGCAGCAGCCACAGGGGCAACCTGCCTCCAGTGCATGGCCCTGGTGGCAGGACAACACCCAGAGCTGGTCCTACTGATCTCTAATCCAGCCCAAAAGCCTCAAAGCCCTGGGAAAACCTTTCTGATGTGGGTCTCCCTCCTCCATGGATGTCACTCTCTACTCCCAAGTGGCAAGCAACAGGACAAAAGGAAGTGGGCCTCAAGTTGGGCCAGGGGAGGTTTAGATTGGATACATTTTTTCACAAAAAAAAGGGGTTGTCAAGATGTGGGAGAAGCTGTCCACCATCCTTGGAGGAGTTTGTGGATGTGGCTTTTAGGACATGATTCAGTGGTGGGCTGGGCAGCGCTGAGTTAATGGTTTGACTAAATGATCTTAGAGGTCTTTTCCAGCCTCAATGGTTATCGCGCAGAGGCCGCACTGCCAGCGTTCCACAGTAAAGAGCACAGAAACAGGGAGATTAGGTGGGCTGCTGGAGGTCAATCAATAAGTCTGCCTTCCTCCAACCCCACTATTAGCACAGCCTGTAACCATCCCATCCCGGACACTGCAAAGACAGCCTCCAGGGCAGAGCTTGGAGCAACAAATCTAAACTCCTCCTGGATGCTCAGGGACCAAGGAGAGGCTGAACATCCAGAACATCCACTGTGCTGAACTGTTTGGTGAATATGAGCTGGGGAGGTGAGTGGGGAGGCCTGGTTGTCTGGCTATTTTTTGAATTTTTTAAAAGGAAAGATGAATGAAAGAACACAAAGTCACCACCTAAAGTTCCTAAACTATCTTGGTTAAATGCCATTCCAATAAGCGTATAGTGTAATTATAACAGTTCCCTTAGGTAAGTAAGAAACATCTGTTAGTAACACATAGCAGGTGTTAGCAATTACACATACTGATTTTTTTTAAGTGTTTTTAATTAAAAAGAATTCTGTTTTCTGAAAAGGAAAGCATGGTAAGTCCAAACAAGCTTTTGTTTGTGTGGCTCTAGATCATGCAATATGCAAAACGATAAAGGTAAAATCAACTTAAATTAGCAAAGGTTTGCACGTTTGACTCCAGTTTACTGCAATCAAAACCAAATTTGGATTCACTGCATTATTGTAAAGCACATAACATTAGTATTCTAAGCAAGGTCTCATCTAATGCACGAAATCCATACAGTTCATGTAAACCCTAAACACATCTAAGTAGAGCATTTGAACCTGGGAAGATTGCTACAGTTAAGCAAAATATGATAGGTAGTGCAAGAGGGGAGAAAATTGCTAGGAAATTCTGTATAATAGTTTCTTCACAATCCCTTTGCCCCACAACAGGGAAACAATGTCTAGATTATGTTAGAACAAAATCAAACTATGCTGTCAAATTACTTTGAAAAACTAGCCAAGAACAATTTACATTTAGCAAAGGGATAGGCTGTGCCACGGAGAAATAATAAGCAAGAGCCACACTGGAAGGCCAACCAGTTAGAGGTGGTTTTAATCCAAATTAGAAGATAACGAGATGACAAATTTGTTTTCCTGTCCCAATACTATCTTTCCATAGATGCCAAGATGAGGATATTTTAGGATGTAAATCTCGATAAATAAATAAAAAAAAAGCAACAACTTTGACTTTCATTTTATATAAAATACATAAGCAAATGAGTTGGCAGGGAAAAGAGAAAGAAGCAGCAACGTTAGTACAACCTATGGATTTGTCTTTGTATCCAGCTGGGATCCAGGTTGTGTTTGTTTGTCATACAAAAAACTGTGGCTCCTTTCACAAAAATCTCTAAACTCTAATGTGGAAAGGCAGACTTTCTACCCACAGTCTACAGCAATATACAATTAGATTATTTTTCTTTATGTTCTTCCCAAGAGTGGAGGGTTTATGAGGAGACACATATATAAAATAATGGGTATTAAAAGCCCTAACTGTTAGGCCAAAGACAAAAGTAGTTCATATGTATTTTTTTTCATCTGAATATACGGATCTGGAAATCAAGACCAGATTTTTAACATTTTTCTGCTTCCAGGTGTTTTCCTATGTTATCCGTAGATATTTCTAAGCACCTTTATTTCTTATTCAAAATATATAACACTTCCTTAAGCCTTTTTTTTTTTTATATCAAGGACATAAAACTACTGTCAATGGCATCCAGTCAATACACTGCCAGTATTGAAACCAGTTTTCTGGATGAACAGAATAAGGAAAAACCAATATAAGTCTCCTAACTCTTGGAGTTACATTGTAAGAACTTTTAGGTACATGATACACAGATTTATTAGCTATTCACAACTGCAGCAAAAGATCTGGGTATCCAAATCAGATGTCCCACTGCTAACCCA
This sequence comes from Zosterops lateralis, assembly GCF_965231275.1. Classification (NCBI taxonomy): domain Eukaryota; kingdom Metazoa; phylum Chordata; class Aves; order Passeriformes; family Zosteropidae; genus Zosterops; species Zosterops lateralis. The sequence continues at coordinate 11,110,302 of NC_139765.1, forward strand.
ACACATGAGCTGAGAACAATAATAATGTACCAATAGCTATAAAGGATTTTTCTTAGGGTTTTTTTGTTCAAGTCTAAGCAAAGCATTTCAGTACTCCTTGTACACAATGCCCTTCTGGAGTACAGCAGCTTTGTGACAATGAGTGAATATTAATAAAAATAAAGAGAAAGCTGATAAGTGCCTAAAAATGCATTAAATTTAGAATGACAGACTCCCATCTACATCTTAATCACCATATAAGTGATAAAATATCACCACCAAGACTGTAGCAGAAAAGGAAGTTTCTGCTTTGGCCTCCGATCTCAGTTTATTTTGGTAGCATTGCAACAGGCTTTATCTCTCCCTTCCCCTCAAAGTCCTCTTAAAATGTGGGAATCACTTTTGCCATGTCTTGTATGAAAAATCTGGAAGATCCTGATCTTGGAGCCTTGGAAGTCATCTGGAAGCAACTCTGTGTAACTGAAGTCGTAACACACAGGATGATCATGTTGCTGGCATTTACTGAGAAAGTGAAGCAACACAGAAGTGCCATAAAATTTCAGGGTTGCAGTCACCCTTGCCTCCTCGTGTAGGATTGTGATAGGGAGTTTATAGAGAGGTTGGATTTTTAAGAGCAGGCTGGGTATCAGTTTGGTGCAAAGTTTTTATTGTGCTAATGAACTGTAACAGCTCTAATCTATTTTTAGATGGTGGCATTTCAAGTCTTTCAGTTCCTCTGTTCAAAATCCATAGTGTGGAGATAATATACCACTTTTCTACCTCACAGGATATGTGAGGGTAGTAATTGTGGGATTTTTCAATAGTGCCAGCTGAGCATATGAAATACCAAAGCAGGAGGACAGCAAAATATACAAATTGCATCTTAGGAATTGTCTAAAATCTCTAATTAATGGGAAAGTCCTGGGAAAAATATTGCTCTGCCTTTACTTTTTCTTATGACAGTTCCAAACCACCCTTTAATAGCCTCTGTCAGAGAAAGACACTTAGCTAGACAAGAACTTTGGTCTGATCCAGAATATTCTTCCCTGGGTTTCTACAAGGACTAATACAGTAAGAAAGAAGGAGGCAAGGAAAACAATTGCAATCTCTACAATTTATTTTCACATTCAGGTTTATTCTTCAGGAAAGCATATGCCAATTATGCCTGCCTACTTCTCAAGCCATTATTAATTGGTTGATTACACAAAACAGAAGTGGATGAGATGTGATCTGAAAGACCTGAAAGAGAGCAAACATTTCAGGCTAAATTCACAAGGAAGAAAATGTCACAGCTGTAATTTAAAAAGATGATACCTTTAGCCCTGCTATGGCTGTGCTTCCTTATAGTCCCTAGCAAAAAGAAAACCAAACCAAATCCAGCCCATGCCACATCTTTAGTGTGTCCTTTGTGTCCAACCTACTGTGGACAAAGACCTCTGGGAGCAAATACATTTTGGTTCTGTTGGAGAACAGGGGTAGCCAGTACAGCAAATCTTTTTCATGTGCTCTTTCATGTGGCTCTACCTTGTCCAAAGAGGTTTAGTTCTGGTAGAAAAGTATTACCCACAGCATCACCCAGAAAAGCAATGTCTGTTATCTCCCTGAAAAGAAAATGAAGCCTGTTTAATTTTTCCTACTTTTTTCTAATTCAATTTTTCCTACCGTATTCACATCTCATTCTCACCCAAGCCTCAACCTGGCAAATCAGGACTCTGACATTTGCTCTCTCTTTGTTATTGTTCACAATTAATTAACTGACTCAGATAGACCAAAAATCTTTCCATTACAGAGACATTTGGACACATCTCTGATCATACACAAGGCCCATAAAAATCAGGTTAATTCTCACTAAAATCAAAAGAGGTGCTGCTGGTGGCAGCAGCAGAGAGAAGATTTTACCGCTGGGAAGAATAATGGGTAGCAGGAGGCAGCCCTCTGTCATTTTACATCAATTGTTTGCCACAGCCCTGGCTAATCTTTTTAGCTAGTCAAAGCATTCAGAGTGTCACAGAAGGTCTCTGAATAACTTGGAAGCCAGCTCAAACTATGGCATACTGGCTTTCCCTCAGCACCTCAGCCAGAATTTGAATGTAGAATTTGAGAGCTGAAAACTTACTCTGATAAGCTATCATGCCCCCTGATCTCTCTTAAAGACACTGAAAAATGGTCTTTCTGGAGGCTTCCCTCCTGCATTCACACATCTTGCTCTCCAATAAGACTTCAGCCCATTAGGTATCACTAATCCCCACACACCTGTGAATAGCACAATAAACTATTTCTACAAGCAGCAAAGGAACCCAGCAAGAACTCCCATTCAAAAATGAAGCACAATCAACATAAAAAACCTAGAAATTTGACTTTTACTAGTCTTAGAGCATAAGTCTCAGAGCATGACTTGCCTTTGAACAAGCAAGTCAGTTAAAATAAGGACTTTAAAAACCCAAACCATTGCAGACTTTACTGTAGCAGATTTTTTCTGTCTGTAGGAAATTCCTCTGCCTTTATCCTTCAGCTTTCTACCACCAGAACACCACAGGCAGACCTGAAGGCATCAGTGGAGGCGCTGACAAGAAGGCACTGCAGAAGGGATGGAGCTCCCAGGTGCAGGCACATTCCTGTCCACTGCTGTGATATTTGCCCTCTGTGGTCACATCAGACAGCAATGAGGGGCAGGTTGCTGAGCAGAAGGTAAAATCCAGCACTGCAGCCAACCTTGCTTCTCTCTCAGAGCCCACTTAGATACTTCATAGCTTCTCAGATGTGGTTTTGAGCCTTTCAGCCCAGATAGGCATGCCAAAATCTCAATATTCTGTTCACAAGAATTGGAAGTGCTTGAAGCCAGGTATTTGTTACTGGTGCAATCTCAGAGGCGTGGAATTGTTCCAGGTTTGACCTCTGGATATTCGTTTGGACCCTTTCTCTTGGAAATGCAGGTTTGAACCTCTGCTTTTTTCCTACCTTTTATCACCCTTTTATCCTGATGTCTTCTCCCAGCAAGCCCACAATTCTGCCAGCACACAGTTAAAATGCTGAGGCAATGCCAGTGGCTGTTTAAAATGCAAAGGGACAGAAACGATTAGTGCTATCAAACTTTTTATTTTAATGGAAGTTAGACAAGCCCCAGGCATATTTGCACCTGCAATTGCTTGCTCCTTGCACTGCTGTGCCCCATAGATCTGCTTGTTTCAATTGACCCTAAGGCAGTAACCTGCAGAATGTATCCATATCATTTTCTGCTTTCTGCTGACACATTTTCAAATCACAGATTTAATGGTCATAATTTTCACATTTAAAAACTCAGACTGTGCAGTCCGGTGCTGTATTTATTTCCAGGTGGAAAAACAAAGTCTTGTATCATCCAAATCATCTGAGCTGCAGAAAAATAAATGAGTGTGTGGAGTTGCTTGGGGGTTTTTCCCCAGATTTTAGTGTATTTTCTAGTAGCAATGGATTTACATATGTAGTTGTGTTATCCAATCACTACTAAAAAATTTCCAAGAAAAAAAGAATTAGCAGAAGAGAGATCAGGGAGGAAAGGTAAGAGAGGAATCATCATCATCATGGAGGTCAAATGGATTTCCCCAAATCACATAAGTCAACACCCATGGAAAGGTAACTCATGGGAAATCCTTATCACACACCGTGGAAAAGATCCTGCTTCTCCCAGGGTCAGGTGGTACAGATTTGCCCTCAAATATAGAGAATTGTCCCATAATTTATCATTAAAGAAATAAATTCTCTATCAGGGGAGTTATATACAATAATTATTTGCAGAGCATATCTGCAGTCCAGTATTGAAATCAGTTTTGCTCTGTCAAAAATACAAGCCATGCAAAAGTTCCTAACTGATTGCCTCCTGCCTGTCTCAAAGGAGTCTGCTGTACAGATGTTTCAACCTTGAAATCCTTTTCCCACTCCTTTTTTCCCAGCTTTGCATCACTACCATGGATGAAACCTCACCTCTTGGTCAGAGTTGCTCCAGCTGAAAAGGACGAGGAATGATTCTGCCCCTCTGGAGCCAGTTAAGAAATGTTTTGACTGGAGCATCTTGTAGTGCCTTTTTTTTTTTTTTTTTTTTTTTTTTTTTTTTTTTTTTTTTTAAACAATGCCTCTGCATTATTGATTTTGGGGGTTATGTGTTACAAGACAGAAAGGAAGAAAGGATTTTTTTTTAAATGCCAAAAAGATTATAATGGTTTTTAGTTTGTTTTTCCTCTGCCAGAGGGACTAAGTGCATGTTTCACCTCTTCAGTTCCTCATGTTGCAAGCTTCTGTGTTGCCATCGAAGGCTCAGAAGAAGTTCCTGTTTGCATTTCCTTAATTAGCCTTTAACTTTTTTTGTGGAGGCAGAGAGAAAAGATCTCAATGAGTTTTAAAGACTGCCATTTCTGTGGCAACAGCCATAAACGGGGATTACATAGGTGCCAGAAGACCTTCAGAACAGATGTGTCCTCTGGAAAAATAAGTGATGTTTATTATGCCAGAAATCATTTGCTGCAGATTTGGGGAAGGGTGCCTTTCTGCTGCCCTTTATCCCTATCTTCATAGGGGATTGTGTGTGAATACAATTGATTAATAGATAGGCATTTGATGGAACTAGCACATCTTTCCTTTTCAGAGAAGGCAGCCTCAGAGCCTAAGGATAGGAACATCCTAATTTGCTGTACAATCAAATAACTGGCTCTTATTGTGGATTTCATGAATATGTTCATTTAGGCCATCGAGCAGCAGGGTACATAAGCTCATAATCGACTTTAACATGTGAAAAGTAACATTAGCAAGAGTTTCACAGGTTTGATAGCATCAAAGCAATGCACGAATTGATATAATTGGCAAATTCTGGAATAAAGAAAATCACCATACTGGATCAGATTTCCTCTGTACCCAGTATCTCTTTCTAGCTGCTCTCAGGTCCTTTACAGCAGTCTTTGTCACAGGGCTGGTCACAAATCCATAGAAGGTCAAGAAGGATTAGAAATTTTTTAAAAAATTAAATAATAATAAAACTGAATTCTGAAAAGCAAAAGGACAGAACTTAAGAAAGTTTATTGCTGGCAGTAGGTCAGTCCTCCCGGGTGGCAGAATGAAAAGTAGCTGCAATTATCAGCTCTGCATGCTTGCAGTCATTAGGGATCGCTAACTACCTTTAATCATGGCCACGGTTCAGTTCCCCCAGGGCAAGGGAGCAAGCATCTTACACCTGCAGCCAGTAATTACTGCCACTTTGGCTCCCCTGCCACCCAGGGACCGAGCTGCTGCTGCTGCTGGCACCAAGCAGCTGCCAAAGGTGGCCTTGGAGGAGCTGCTGGCACAGCCCTGGCCCAAGGACGGATGTCGGGATGCTCCACAGAGCAAACGTGGGAGTGATGCAAAGGAGAGGTGAGACAAGCCTCACTGTGAGAAACAGTGAAGGTAAGGAGATTTTCAGGAAGCTGTGAAAGCAGGCCTCAGAAACAGAAAGAGCAGAGAACCTGGAGGTAGCTGCAGCTGCTAAGCCGGAAAGTGGATGTCTTGGTTTGCAAAGCTTTCCTTGGAATGGAGAATGTAAACCCCCTCCCTCCAAATTTTTATAATTTTGCAATTAGGGGCTTTCAGGCAAAGATATGGGAATAGGAATAACAGTTCTTTACAAGGAATATTAAAAAATACAAACTTAATAGTACAAAAAAAAACAAGCAAGCAAACAAACAAACAAAATTCCTAGAAACACTGACAGAGTCAGAATGTGACCTGACACCCTGTTGCTCAGGGTGTTGGGAGCAGTCCAAATAAATCCTCCTGGAGTGACAGATGTGGTTCTGTTGGAGTAGAGATGATCCTGTAGAAGGGTCCAGTGGTGGTGAGATGGATCGAGTCTTCCTCTGGGAATTCACTGCAAACAGGCTGTCCTGGTGTTCTGAATCTAAGGTTTTATCCAGATAGGAATGCTTGGCTCCTCCCCCTGGGTGGGGTATCTCCCAATGGAGGGGATGATGTAATTTTATCAGTCATGCAGTGAGCCTCGATGGCCCATTAACAGCAGATATCCCCTGGAAGGAGGATGGGTCCTGGAAGAGAGAAAGAACACTGCCCACCCATTATACCTCCCCGCCTGGTTTCAGCAGATGATGATAGAATACGCACTGGTTCCAACCTGCATTGCAATCTTGCATTGCAACCCAAGACAGTAGAGAAGATACAATAGCACAGCAAGCAAGGACATTAAACAATTGTTTGAGTTTTACGTTTGGCCAGGATAGACCTTAATACTGCAGAAAAATGTGCTTAGCAAGATTAAAACCTTAGAAGGTTTTAAGCTTAATAATGGAGTATTCTGTATTGTTAAAAACACAAACAAGCATTATTTGAAGCAGGTGTACATGTGCTTTTAGGAATCAGCTAGAACAATTGTTTGTAAGCTTTAGCAATATGCTATTGGCTGGAAAGTTTTTAAAGTGCCCTGTAACAAAGAGATCTTTGGCTGCTTGTGGTAGACACAGGCATTCTTAAAAAACACAACATCCTTAAAAAAAAATACAAAAACAAAAACCAAAACCACAAACCCACCAGCAAATTCCGATGAGCAACAACAACAAAAGAATCCCACCAAAAAAAAAAAATTTCTAACCAAATTCTAAACAAATTGCCCCAACAAAATTCTTGCCCAACCAAATTCTCATCCACCATGCAGTTTGATTGCAGTGTACAAACAGCCCATTTTTAAGCAACAAAAATTATTTATATATTTCTAATAAAAGATACCGCGAAAAGTGTAATATTCTCTTTTGCACCTTAAATATAACATTCAGAGGAAGTTTAATATTCCATTTATTTGATTTTTCAATTTAAGTTCATATCTATTAAATTAGTGGGGCTTGTTTTCATCATCATCATCATCATCATCATCATCATCATATTATTATTATTATTATTATTATTATTATTATGTCACCTTGGCCAAGTCAGAATTTTGTCTTAAATTTTTAAGTGCCTTGAAGTAAGGAAATGTCAGTAAAGTTGCAAAAAAATGAAAGCATGTTGAAAACTTTTCTTATATAAATAGGCCAAAAATCTTTCTAATGAAACTCAAAGAGTGTGAGTTGAGATTTTTGCCTTCCAAAGGTGAAATGGGTCATTTTTTGCCTAAAATATGAACATTTTTGGAAGTGATATGAGATGTCCACAGAGGAGCTCTGAATTCCAACACCCACAGCAGGAATAGAGTCCTCATGTGGTAAACGAACTAACCCTTCCTGGCCTTGAGTCTAAGAGAACGGCAATATAAAATGGAAATATTTTTGATTATTACCAATCTGAAGCCAGTATGATGTATAATGTTTAGCAACTTCCCATGACAAGTAACTTACTGCTTCTACCCACCCTTTACTGATCACCACAATATACAAATTTTTGTGATTATATGCATATATGTTGAGTCAGTAAAAATTAATAATTATAAGATTATTTCATAGACTGTTCAGAGTTGGGCCAAGGTTAGAGGATTCCCCTTGAAATGTAAGGCAATAATGTATAACCCTTTAGCAAAGGTTAAGTAAAGTCAATTTTCATTTGAGTGAAAGCCTTTTATTTAGTATTAGCAATATATTTGGCACAATGTTCACTCTGGTACTAAAACAAAACCAAAGAAAAAAAAAAAAAAAAAAACAAAAAAAAAAAAAAAAAAAAAAAAAAAAACAAAAAAACCACAAAAAAACACCAGCCTCCTCAAGAAAAGAGCTTCCCAGATAATTCCAGAGTGCTGCTATTATGAGCTGCTCCAAAAGCTGAACACATAGATCACAACTTATTGGGGAAAGGAACAATAAAACGAAGCAGCCTGAGCAATGAAGGGGTTAATTACAAGACCTGAGTTAAAGGTGTCCTCACAAGTAGGCACTTCATCAAGCAATGGAGTCAGGAAACAAGGGAGAATAGATGAAGGTGCTAGGGATAATAATGATGGCAAGTAATGATTTCCCTAGAGATGATCTGATCTATGGCCATGAGCAAAGAAAAAAGGCCAGAAAGTACTATAACATTACCTTGGAGTACTTAACAGACTCGAAAGCAGTAACCTGGTGTCAAAAAAAGGCCCATCACCCTGCTCATTTAAGGTAAAAGAGTTATGCCAAAGTACAAGAGGGGAATGCAAAATTCACATCTGAAATTAAACAGCTGAAAGGTATGATTTAACAATGCTCAAAACTCAATAAGCCAAAGATAAACAGCAAATTAGATGACTCAATGTCAGGAGGAAAAAACATCTTCCATCGATCCCATCGTCAAAAATTAATCTGCCTGAGAATGCCCTCTGCTCCAATCCCAGAACTGATGAAGAGTGGAGGAATAGAGTAAAACCTATGTACTAGTGCTTCACCTTCAGGCTAGACCCTGATTACAATCTCCTGTGAGACATTTCAGCGTGAAGCGCCTCTCATGTTGGGACTGCAAAATTAAATTGCGATCAATACTTTACAAAAATAATTGGGGAAAAATGTTCAGAAGTCGGAGCTGTGCTGTGTGGCCAACAAACATATGAAAGTTGTTGCTTTTTTTTTTTTTTTTTTTTTTTTTTTTTTTTTTTTTTTTTTTTTTTTTTGCCTTCCCTTCCTCCTCACCTTATCTTTCTGGGGGTTATTCTTCAGGATAGATCAGTTCAAAGGTGTCTCTTGATAATAGTGTTCTTAGAATAGTTTCACTCACCTTGTTAGGGAATTTCAGAAACAGCAAAGCACTTACAGTGCACCAAGTGCATTATACTAATGCTGTGTTTTGAATCTCTCCCTTTCCCTTTATTTTGTCATTGTTGTTTCAATCTAAATTTGTATGCTTTTAATTACTCTTTAAACAGTTGGCTATTTTTTTTTCCTGGCAAAACATTTCTTATTTTTATCTTATCATTGAAAAGAGTTAAATTCACACAGAAATTCACACAGTGCCTAAGAAAACACTGAATGCGCCTTGTGTTTCAGTAAAATCTTTCTGGAGATGTTAACACTTTCATCAACCTAAATGTCAAGATATGGAGTTAAATTTAGAGTAAAATATGTGTAAATAAAGCCATCCAAGTCTTCAGCAGCTCCTGCTGCAGATTCCACTGCTTTTCCAAGTGTCCTATCTTTGGTTATAGCGAGTAGTAAAATCCAAACAAACTGGAAGCAAGCAGTCATTTTTAATTTCAGGCTCTCACAATTAATAGAAACTGAGAGAAAGTATGAGCAGAATACGACGCCGTTCAAATTACTGCAGGACTTGGGGTGTGTGCACAGTTGGCTACAGAGATTCTAGAGCTCCCTGGCAGGTTTAGAAGTGTATTTAGGATAAGCCAAGCAATTTAATTGTTAAGATGTGGTACAGGATGCATCCAAAAAAAGGAAGTGCTGAAAATATGTTTCTGGAATGTTACTGCCCATTAAAACATCAAAGTGGGAAGGCAAGGCAAGAGCACACCTCAAATATTCATATTGGTGCAGGGTGCTCAGACTGGGATGGATGCTCAGGAAATATTTTACAGAAGTCATCAGGCAGTTGTTTGGTTGTTTTGGGGTTTTTTCTGACAGTGAGAATACCTTCAAAAATGAGAGGAAAAGTCTTTGGGTTTCTTTGAAATTCACAATGCAATGAAACAAAATAACACAGTGTAAATGATATCTGTAGATTACAATCAAAAAACCTGCTTTTTTTTTCAAGTCACAAACCACAGCAGGAGGTGTGGTTATCTTAAGGAGGAGAGAAAGGGGGAATCAGTCCTGAGGGATTTGATGAACCACAACCAGATGCCTGTAATCCCCCAGAGGTGTGATCATCTCATGACAACCATTGTTGTCAATGTCAACTCATTGGAGTTGTGGCGTTGCAATGGGAAGGAAGGAAGGAAGGAAGGAAGGAAGGAAGGAAGGAAGGAAGGAAGGAAGGAAGGAAGGAAGGAAGGAAGGAAGGAAGGAAGGAAGGAAGGAAGGAAGGAAGGAAGGAAGGAAGGAAGGAAGGAAGGAAGGAAGGAAGGAAGGAAGGAAGGAAGGAAGGAAGGAAGGAAGGAAGGAAGGAAGGAAGGAAGGAAGGAAGGAAGGAAGGAAGGAAGGAAGGAAGGAAGGAAGGAATTTCATTGAATGGAGAAAGGAGATTTCACATTGGGTAGGGAGTGTGATAAATTTTGGGTAAAAATTCGGGTATAAAATAATAACCTGATGTGTAATAAGGAATAAGGTTAATAAAATTGTGAAATCCAGTATAGGGCTAATCGTTTCCCCCCCCAGCCTGCCAGTCTCAGTTGCAAAGACAGGATGAACATCATCAAGCTAGACAAAGACACTGGCCAACCTTGATAAGAATTACTTCCTTGCCAATGCAAGGAAGAAATTCCTTCGTGACAACGATGCCAATCTCATCAACCTGCTGGCGATCTCACCAACTCTCCGACGAAACAAGCAAAATGAAATCAGCATAAGACTAACACATGAAATTGACGTAAGAAAGAGTTTTTCCTGGAATGAGACAATGAGACCTGACGAGATCCGGGAAGGCCATCGAGAAGAAATTTGGACTATTCAGCCCATCCTGGACACCTGGACTGCCTAAGGGCAGAAAAACCCTATAAAATGCTGGACTGAAAGCTGCATCGGCGTGGATTTGGGAGTCTTGTACCCCGGTGCAGACCCCTATCCACCCAGCGCGGCGCTGACCATTTCCTATTTTTGTGGCTTTCTCATTTTTCTTGTGCTCGATATTTTGTTATTAATAAATTTTCTTTTATTTATCCATATTTGCCATTGCATTTATAACAGGAGGAAGGGGAAAACAGAAAAAAGGCAGATTTGAATGCTGAGTATCTTCTTCAGCCTAATTTCTGTTGTCCCCACACAGTATTTCCTTTTTTATTATTATTTTAACTTTGACTATAAGAGACAAAATTTTCCCAAAATCTAGATGGGTTTATTTGTCTCCAAGAAAAAAAAAATGTAAGCAAGGAAGAGTCACAATTACCCTGAGCCTGATTCTCAGCCATTTCTTGTGTCAGAATAACTGTCACTCACACCTTTGTCTCCTCTTGTTTCATCTAGTAGAGATCACAACTGTAATAAAGTTTGGTAGCTTTAGAGGACACAGATCAGCAGTGGACTTGGGTGAAGGTTTCACATAAAATAGAAGCCCAAAGAAATGTGTCTACTTAGTAATTTTGTTAGAATCTCAAAATTCATCAGAAGACTTGAAAATGTTTTAAGAGTATCTGGACTTAATTTTTCCTCAACTTTTCTGCTTTTTTAGTACACTACAAGCTACAGAAACACCTTCATAGCTCTGAGCTATCCAATGCTAAAAAATATGATGTTCATGAAACTACATTTACCTAGAATTTGGGTGTGTGTTTAGAAAGAACATTTTTGATTATCTCCAGCACATCTCAATGACTTATCTTCTTTTTGCCAAGAGAGAATGTGGATTTATACATTTAAATATACAGAATTTTGTCATAGTATTATAGGGATGTAAAAGGGAAGGGATATAAAAAAATCCTTTGGGCTGGGACATAAAAAATTGTCTTGTTCCAACCCCCTGCCATGGACAGGGACATCTTCCACTACCCCAGGTTACTCAGAGCCCCATCCAACCTGGCCTTGGACATTTCCAGGGATACAGGGACATCCACATTTTCTCTGGGCAACCTATTCTAATGCCTCACATTAAAGAATTTCTTCCAAATACCTAATCAAAACCAACTCTCCTTCAGCCTGAAGCCATTCCCCCTTGCCCTGTCACTCTGTGCCCTCGTAAAGTCTCTCTCCATCCCCTTTGGGCTCTCTTTACATATAAGGCCACAATTCCCTTCTCTTCTCTTGAAGGAACCCTTCTTTTCTCCAGGCTGAACAATCTCAATTCTCTCAGCCTTTCCTTGTAGGAGAGGTGTTCCATCCCTCCAGCTGTCTTAGTGGCCTCCTCTGCAGCTGCTTGTCCTTCCTGTGCTGGGACCCCAGAGCTGGCTGCATTTTTACACATTTAAATACAGTTGCACATACAGCCTTTCACAGAAAACCAAAATCTTCTCAGATATCTGAGACTGAACCTTTTCTGTACATTAAGAAAAATATTTCAGAAGTCTAAGGAGACAAGATCATTTGGCAATGCCTGCCATAACATAATTATTTAATGGATATTTTATGGCAGTACATAGAGGCCCTAAATGATAGCTGAGCTTCTCTGTGGTTGGTATTATACCTACTAAGAGATGATCACTGCCCCCAGGAAGTTTATAAACTAAATAAATAGGACAAAGATCAAGCCAAGAGGAGCATTATTATCTCCAGTTTACATATGGAGAACCGAAACACGAGGAGATAAAAATCTCTGAGTCCCACAGCGAGCCTGTGGCAAAGCAAAGTTCTGCTAAAGCCTAATGCATTGCCAGCTCCTTCCTCTCAGCCACCTTCTTTCCAAAACAAGAATCTGCTGAGTCCTGCATGCAAAGGAGAGCTTGGGCAGTGAGTGAAAGGAGGAAACAGTAATTTATAACTGACATATGTCATTTTCAAGCATGGATCTCAAAGAGCATTAGAGACAGGCAATTCTCTCTTTTTCACAAGGGTGAAATGCTCAGGCAGAGGAAATCATCTGTAGCCTCCCAGCCAGTCTGAAGGCATAATATAGTCCAAGTCCACTGTCCTCTGAATCTAACTGGATGAGTCATGATATTCTTCATCTTGCAGAGTCTCAAGGCAATAAAACAGCTTTTCCATGGTGACTCCTGGAGTTCTTTCAGTTGTCACAAGATGCAGCTTAGGACTAAAGAAGAGGGAGCAGGAAAAGCCACATTTTACAGCTCCTGGATGTAAAATGTCTTTGTCTTTCCCCAGTCCAGTGCAAATGAACACAGCTCAGAAGGGCTTCCCTAATTTACCACGGCTTTGAATGGCTTATGATCAGCCAGAGAAGGGGAGTGCTCTGCCCTCTCCCTCTGTCCCAATCAAGGGAATAGCATGGGGTCATCATGCCAAACACATCCCACATCCTTCTTGTGAGGTGTATTCCCCATGGGGTGATCAATCTCACCCCATGGCTCCTCTCCAGCAGCTGAGCCAGCACAAACACAGCTGCTCCAGGGCCCAAAAATGATGACGTTCCTCTCAGTGGCCAACTTTTGTTCAAAGAGACATGACACACTTCTGGATTCTCTGTCTCTCACAGGCATCTGATCTCATCTGCCTTCAATAGTCTCTAGCTTTTAAGTTCACTACATTCTTGATGTTGCTGGAAGCAGAAATGGTAACAGCCAATTTATTTATCATGGAAGGTACAAATTAGAAAAAATCCTACAACTTTATACTTAGAACACGGGGTATGATTGCATGTGGGTCATTTTTTGAACTCACTGCTGTACATTTATCAGGTACAGTTCTTAGATTGGAGTTGTCACCTCTTAGTTTATTTTCCTTTTCATTTGTCTCCCTAGTAAGGAGCTTATATGTTCTGTATAAGTCAAGACCTGAATAATAATAATAATAATAATAATAATAATAGTAATAAAAAAGGCGAGAAAAGAAAATGAGAAAAAAAAATCAGGAAATAATAGCAGCATCATTCCATATTCTTTCCTCAAAATTAGCTCTAAGTCACACATTAGCCATTAACTCCTTTGACCTGTTCCTCTTTGAGAGATAGGTTCCACTTTAGGTTTCAACCTAAGACTTCAGTAGCTTCAGCACTGAAATAATCTTAATTGTTTTCTGTATTTCTAAAATTGCATAAATGGGAGTTCAAAAGTAGATTATAGAAAAAATACATTTTCAAGGTAAGCCAAATAATCATAAAATCAGCTCTTGAAAACCACCAGAAATAAAAATGCACTTGGTAGCTTCAGTAGTAATGATCTGAAACATTTAAATTAACTATATGCATTCAAGAAATCACTGTATCATGTGCTTAAAGTGTTGGGTTCAAATGCTAATTGGAGTATAAGATGAGAAATCCAAACACAAGTCAATTTTGGTAAGAACGTGAATGCATTTATCAAAAAGATTTCAAAATGTTGATGTGAAGCCTCCTGGGATTGTTATGGATACACAGAAGATATGAACATAAAAACATAATTCATCTGTTCAAATTCTGATTCCATTCTGTTTATTTCAAGATGCAACAAATTTCTGCTCCTTCCCACTCTTTTTTTTTTTTTTCCATTTTTTTTTCAATGATGAGCAGCATCTACTTTTTAAGTGACCCACACAGTTTCTGAGTCATGTCTTGGTGAATTACAGCAATGAAACAGCCAGATAAATACAGAATAAATAGAGAATCTCACACCCTTTGTAAGGGAAAGATTTCTATGGCCACCCTTCTAAAACACAGCTGCTTAAAAATGGATTTACCCTCCTCCTCCACAGCACTTTGCTGCTCCTGAAATTACTTTTATTTCAGCATGGTTCAAGGTATCAAAATGTCTGCACTTTCCACAGAACAAAGGGCATCCCAGATTATTTAACTCTGGATGTTAACTAGTGCATTGTAGCATGAGGATCACTCCTAGCTGAAGAGATCAGCACCCAAAAGCTCTGTGTTGGCTGTGCAAAGGCCAAAAGAGAAATTTTCAAAAGAGAACTTCATATCTTACCTGGAATGAAAAGCTTACCTCAAGGTTTCTCAGTGGAAAATTCAATTGAAAATATATATTCTTTTCTTGTAGTGAAGAGAAATGTTGTTAACATTCTCAAAAAAAAAAAAAAAAATCTAGTTTTCAATGAAAAAATGTTTTCAATGTTTTCAACCAGTCTCACTGGTATGTGAACATTGCTTGATACCTGTTTTCTTTCTATCAATAAAACAGAAAGATGAAGCCAGACCTTAAAGCCACCATAGTAACTGATGTATTTCCGGGAAATATTGTCCCCAAATCATGTAAAGGACATCAGATACAGACAGTAAGCAATCCAGATCTACCTCTCCACTGAATAAAGATGGTGTATAAGATACATCTTTAGGATATGGATCAGTGCCTTCATGTGAATAGTCATATTCATTTAGTGACTACAATACATAACCTCCACTGAAAGAGAAAGAGCTTCTGTGCAAAAATTCACATGATGAAGTCCAGAAAAAAATCTCTTTGCAACATCCCTTTATTAGAGAAATTATGACTTCCATTGGAAAAATTATGACTGCATGAATTTTCACAGAGTCCAAATACAGAGCACTTCATCTTGTAGCTTTAAAGTTCTTTCATGTAGGGTTTTTTGGGGGGATTTTTTTGTCAGTGATTATGTATACATAGCTTTCACAGGGAATACAGGATATAAGGGACAGTAAGTATGCTTCAGCATATGGTGAAACCATATGCTTGGCTGCTTCTCTGCCTATACTACTTTTATTTATTTATTTTAAAATATGTGATTCACATTATTAGTTCAGACCTCTCCAATTTGCATGGCAGTATATATGACAGATTAATTATGCTTAATTTTAAAATATTTTTTGTTATTGTCTGGGGTTAAAGAGTGTGCACAAGACAGGAAAAGAAATGGCCTGAATTTCCTATTGATGCAAATGAGGAAAGCCATATGAGTGCTTTAGATCAAAGAATTACACTTTCTATCATGCAGAAATCTTTGATATGTCAGATTCTGAATCTGGATTCTGCGGGAGTTAAAAAATGGAAAGCAATGAACAGAGGTCTGGATTCTTAGTTCCTTGTCCAGTGAGCCACCAAAAAGTGAAGAAACCCAGAAATCCTGTCTATGTGCTGCTATAAGGAGCCTGGGGAGGGAGGCAGGAGGAAAAGGAAAATGTGAATTCCAGGGGGACCAGCATGTTTCTATATAATTGGCTCATTTTGATCTAAAACGTTCCCATCACAAGTGTCAAGAGCAGCCTTGCAGCAGAAATTTTTCCCTAATTTTTTCTCCAATTTTCAAACTATTTTGAGTTCAATTAGAAACACACTCCAAAGCAAGGAATGGCCACGTGGCAAAGAATTATAAAAATCAGCAGGGTAAGCGTCACTCACTGTTCTACAACAAATGAGCTTGTTAGATCCCAGTCCAGTTGCTACAGAGTGGTGTCAGCCACCTCACACTGCTCCCTTTGTCTTGGCTCAGTTTTCTCATTTTTTCCCTCCTGAAAGGCCAGGGACTTGATCGAACTGGGAAATCTCCCACCCTTTTTGATCAGACACTTTCTGTCATTACCTCTTCTGCAGGAGACAGGTGACAGCTCCCATTTGGATTGCTACCTAAGGAGATCAGATGCTTGGTCTGAAATCCCTGCTTCAGCACAGACTTGTAATGGGAGCTTAAGTGTGTCACTTTGCCTTTTTGCACCTCAATTCCTTCACGGTAGCAGAGGAATCAGAGCACTTCCCCACCCCTGAGGGTTAGACTGTGGGGTGCTCCGAGGCCATGGGGACATCTAAGTAGCTCAGCCAGGTGTAAGACTTTGATCTCCAGAGTCATCAATCCAGCATTTCAAAAGCATTGAACTCACAATGAGAGATTTAATAGTTTCAAGAAACAGTTCACTTTTTTTTTTTTAATAGAAGTTTTATCATTATTTCTTTAAACAGCTTACAAAATCCCACATACAAGTTCCAGGACTTGATCTTATTATCTGTCTTTTAATACAAACTCTCTGTTTTGGTGCAACATGAGGTTTGACCAAGAGGCATTACATCTATGCTGGCAGCAAGTCTGTGGATGTTGATATGCCAGGCAGGAGGCAGATGATTTTTCTGGAGACATCTCTCTCTTTCTCTAAGGGAAAACATGGAATAAAAAAGTATAGAATGACCTTGCACTAATAAGCCCCTGCCTGGAGACAATGATTAAACCTAGGTAGCGCAAGGGTTGGTTTATGAGTAATATCAGCTAAGGCACTAATGAAAGTATCCCATTAAAAAATGTATAACTTAGGGCCTTGTCTGCACTGAGAAATGTGGTCACTGCTGCTGCTGCATTAGTGTGCTCTGAAGCACAAACAGGAAGGTACAGCTAGGTATTGCAGCTGGCTCTTATTTCTAACTAAATTAATCAGCCAGAGGTCCTGCATACTTCACCGGGAGTGAAATCTGGATGTGAAATCTGCACTTCAAACCCAGTTCTAGCTCTAGGACTTTATTGTCCAGAGGTTTCTTCTCACCAAAGTAGCTGCAATATTACTCTCAAGTATTGGGACTTGTATGCTGTGGCTTGAACTGGTTTGTGCTGCACAAATATCAATGTGCTCATATGAAATGTTATTCTTATACTCAGGAGTACCATAGGACAGGACCAATTTGAAAACATGTGCATCGTCCTGGGGCAGGAATTAAGTTGTTTCTTTGTTTTCTTCATTTAAGGTTATTCTGAAAGCAAATTGATTTTTCCTCCATTTCACTTGAAAAACTTCCACAGGAAAACAGACTTGGATTCTTGTGGCAAGGATTCACACACAGCCACGGTTCTGTGTGCAGGACCAGACCATGCCAGGGTCACTGTGCAAGGTGTAAATCAGGGCTGTGCACACCTGCAGCAACTGTGGCACATCAAGGACCAAAACTGCTCCCTTTAAACTGGGAAATTCTGGTTTGCAAACCAGTCTGGCTGCAGAGGATTTGAACTGCAGCACACTCATTTAGGAGAATAACACCTCAAGATATGTTAAATGCAGCTCCTCTGAGGTTCACTGGCACCATTTTGAATTGGAGTACTTCAGCAGCCCACTTAAATCTTCTAGTGAATGATTAAAAAAAAAAAAAAAGCCCAAGAAAAATATAAATCCATTCTCATGTATGCATAAAATTAGGACTATTTAACCTGGGAAACAACTTTTCTGTGATTTTAGTATTTTTGAGAGTTTTGGTTTTAATTAAGATAAAAATTTGGTGGGAAGTTCCAACCAGCTGCAACTGAATTTGACCAGTGCCTCCAAAAGTTACTACACAACTAACAAAAAGGAAAAAAAAAATATATATATATATATATAAAAGTAGCAGTGGTCTGTGAAATAATATAGGTTATGTATGATCCTTCTCCATTGCAGATGTTGAAATTTATTGCTATAGCCATTCAAACCCTTTTTATTTTCCAAGCTATATTAATAGTTGAACAACAAAAGAGGATACTGAGTGGTTATTTCCCATCCATCCCAGATTTAACCACAAGCAGGTTAAAACTACATTTGGAGAAGGGGGTTAAGAAAACAAACAGATTCACTGCAGGGAAAAAAGGTTCATTAAGCTATTTTTTAAGAAACTAGATCTTCTGTACAGTAGAGTTCATATATTAATTTCTTTTATCAGTGCAAATTTGATTCTATCTATACTTTGCTAAGAATATTAAAGCCATTTTTAATGTGACCTGATGCACAGTGGAGTGGAAAGGCATCTTTTTGAAAAAGTAAATGAAAAGCAAAACACAGTTCTCTGTATAATTCTGACTTTCTTCCATGACTTGAACATATCTACTCAAAAAGTGAAATGAAAGAATCTCTAGTTTCTGAAATTTCTACAGTCAGTTGTGGTACTAAATTGCTAAAGTAGAAGAGCAACAAAAAGGAAAGAAGATCAAGTTTATTTTCTGACACAAGGACTCTTTTTTTTTTTGCTCCTAGCCATAAAAGTTAAAGTAAAGCTTCAACAAA
This sequence comes from Zosterops lateralis, assembly GCF_965231275.1. Taxonomy (NCBI): domain Eukaryota; kingdom Metazoa; phylum Chordata; class Aves; order Passeriformes; family Zosteropidae; genus Zosterops; species Zosterops lateralis. The sequence goes on from NC_139765.1 coordinate 11,128,854, forward strand.
ATATCAGAATGAGACACAAACAGCTGCTGCCTCTCAAGTCTGTCTTACAAACTGAAATCAGTGATTTTCCTAAACCAGATAAAACAAACTTCAGAATGTGGGTTTCTGTGTTAAAAATTGATTTGCAGACAATTCTTCATACTCTTCTACTTGCACAGGGAACAAACCTTAACTTCCTTTTTTTTTAATTTAGTGCACCACAAGGTATGACTTCATATTTTTATTTCAACAAATCAAGAAAGAAATTAAAGTATATCAGTCAGTACTTTGTGCATAAACCCCTAGGTCATTGTGATATGTATCTTTCTACCTTGAAACATTTATTCATTTCCCAGCCACTGTGAATAGGCCAGATCATTGTCTTGGGGTGACTGAACAGGACCCACACCTTGGAGGACAGGCAGATTATTGGGGTCTGTGTCACACTTTCCCCTTTACCTCCTACTCGGCCCCAACAAGGATTTATCAGTGGGACCAAAGCAGGTAAGGGCAGAGCAGAACACTCTGGAGCCTCAACACTAAAGAGGGAGCCTCGACACATATGCAGGAACATTTCTGCACCCTAAATACCCTCTCTGCCACAATATCCCAATTCTTCTGCATCCACATAACATCCTTCTGGTCTGGGACTCTTAAGAAATCACAAATTCACTGAAAATGAACTTATGACAGTGAGTGAGCTCTTTTGTAATCCACATGACTGTGACAATGAGAGAGGTTTTCGTGCAATCCAACTTTGTTGTGCTTGGACAGCACAGTCCTCAGTTACTCAGTTACTCCCCTAAAACAAGAGCCCTTGTGATTTAAAGGTGTGAGGTGGTTTCAGGGGCGTTGCAACTCTACTGAAAGCCTGGGCTAGGTAAGGGGAGTTGCCATGACATCTGTACTGGGTATTGGCTCAGTTCCTAAATTAATGTAACTGCCAGTCCCTTCTGAGATTATTTTTTTTTTCTGCAGAGATCTGGTTGATCCAGAAGGGATCTCAGGATCCAGCTGTTATGTTGGTGAGAGGAGCAGATTTAGAGTGCAATACTTAAACTGGCAGCATAAACACACTCTCCTGCTGTGACCAAAACCTGAACAGCAGTCAGCTAATAATGTAAAACCCTGGTAGAATGCCAGTGGGAAGAGGAATTATGTGCCTTCTCCTACCTAAATCTTTTGACTGCATCTGCACATGACTGTTCCTCTAGAAAGTAATGGCACTTGTTTCAGGAACTCACTGAAAGCCAACGAACAGCTAAATCAACCCCAGAGCAACCAGAACTGGAAAAGTCTCTATACACCATGCAGAAATCTCTGATGGCATCTGCTCTGCTTCACTGGACCTGCACCCCATAGCAGAAGTAAATTTGGAAACCCAAAATGATAATTGTTGTTATGGCAACTGGTAACAAACAAAAATACCAATTAGCAATTTTCCACATGTGATTGAGACCCCGTAAATCTGTGTACTAATAAAAAATATCTAATCCTGGCAGGTTATCAGGCCTTGTACAAGAATCTACAGCTCCATCAGATAATTCCTAGGGATACACAAATTATCAATATTTGAAAACCACTCACTAAATATTATTTGAGAGACAAACAAGTCTGGAGGCCTCTGACTTTTCAATGTTACAAATATAAAATTATGGTCTGTTGTAAATTCTTTTCCATTCTGATAGTCCAGGATATCAAAGACACTGGTGAGGAGTCATTATCAAGAACAGTAAACTCCAGCCTTGCAGGAACAGTCAGAACTTTATTAAGACTCCTCTTTGGTCAAAAACGTGTCTGAGACCTCACCTAAGGAGTAATTCCATGTAATGAAATTAATTCTGTAAGCAACCACAGCAATTATTTTTGTATTTGAACACATGAAACACCATAGCTGAACTGCTACCCAAACTGCAGCCACTTCTGCATCAAGAATTATATTTTACTTCCAAAGAAGGGAAAATAGAAAATGGAGTGGAGAACTATGATCACGTATTATTTTGTTGCTCCCAAAATGAAAATGCTATGTGCATGAAGAAAGTGACAACTCCAAATTTCTGTCTTAATGGTACACAACGGGTTAAAATAGCATGGAGAAAATACTGTATTATTCAATCTTGCAATAAATTTCTGCAGGCAATATTCAGTAGCTCAGTTCAACCACTAGCCCCACTGGAGAGTTTTAGTGCTCTGAAGATTAAGATTAAATTCAGAAATAGCAAAGCCAAATTTTCTAGTTTTTCCAGGGGGTTGGGGGAGGATTATATATCCTTCTTACATGTACAAAATAAGTTTCCATTATTCAAGAGTTGTTCCATAGATCAGTCACAAAGACAAGTGTGCTTTTTTCTGCAGTAAGCATGAACACTACCTTCATGACACAGTGAGGTTTTGATAAACAGAAGCCTTTTAAGCAACATTACAGAAGTAACCATTTTTCCTTCACACCCTTTCAAAGGGGTGCTGGCATTTTCAAAATGGCACGCATGAATTACATACCAAATGATCACACCTTGGAAATTTACTCTTAAGTGGCTTCTGTTGTAAAAAAGTAGTCAATTTACATGTCAGAGGAAGGCTAAACACAGGGAAAGCCTGAATATCCTCACTTACACCACAGATTTCACTTTAGTTACCCCATAGACTTCACTGGCATTATTCCTGATTTGTGCCACATGAAATAAAAAGTGAATCAGGTACGAAACATTGTAATTAATGATGATGCATTGGTGATGAAAGTAGAGTAGCCTTCTATCAAAGAATGGTTTGCATTATTAAGCTCATCTTGTTCTACTAAATTACTAGATTCTCAGAAGAGGAATAGTCCCAAGCCAGAGAGCCAAAATCACTTCATCGCTTCTAAAGCAAACAATCTATTAACACACACAGGAAAAAAAGAAAAAAAAAAAAAAAAAAAAAAAAAAAAAAAAAAAAAAAAAAAAAAGAGAGATGGTTAAAGACCTCAACAAAATTTACCATCTTGAATTATGTCGTCACATTCCATGAAGGAAAGTACCACATGTACTTGGAGATAATGAGAATGCGAGATGGGAAGATTAAGGACACCATTTTTAGAGTCACATATATTATTTGGGAACCTCACTTCTAAACCATATCAAAAGAGCCAGAACTTCAGAAGCGCATTAGATTTTTTTAAAAAAAGTCCAGCAAATTAATAGGAAGAATGAACATCCATTGTTTCTGAAAAATCTGGCTAATAATCCCCCTGACTGGCACTATGAACTCCAGAGGATACTTCTGGAAACACTCATCAGATCCAAACAAGCTGCACTAGAACCGGGAAGAGCACCTGGATCTCCTGATCCAGCCTTGCCTCTCAATCACAAAGTCTTTTATCATTCTTTTCAATTCAGGGATTTAAGCTGGACCATTTTATAAACTGACAGACAGCAACCGCATGGATGCAAACCTTCTCTTCAAGGATAGTTTGGTAACTGAAAAACCAGCTCCACAGTTTCCCAGCTATTGTTTCATTTACCTTTTGTGTTCTGGATAAGTTCACAATAAGCTCATGACATCATGATCATAACTCATGATAACAAGCACAACTTCCCGTGGTGCAGAAACAGATGAGGACAAAACCTCTACTCAGGCAGTGCCAGAAAAAACTGCAGGACTTGTCTGCCTCATACTTTGCTTGTTTACCTGCAAAGTCTGCTGCACAGAGCTCTCAAGCAGACTCCAGAGGTACACAATGCCATGGGGTTGATGGACTCAGTCACCAAGATTCAGCAGCCAAAACAGAGATGGGTGTCAGATCCCTCTATATATCCTCCAGAGTTAAATCCAGACTTGGGAAATGGAATCTGTTCAAATGAGAGGGAGATAAAATTTAACTAAATATGCCTCTAGTGTTAAGAGCCTCAGTCAAGACAATAATGCTTCCATTTCATAACTAACTACAGGTTTTGCATTACTTAAGCACCTCTTTATTAAACTCTTTGCATCTCAAGTTGTGAAATGGAAATAATCCAATTTCTGAAAGCAGTGGTAAAAATGTTTCCATCGCTCCATCACTGAGAAGCTATAGCCACGTACAAAAAGAAGTATGCCAGCTGTGTAGTTCATATTTAACTTTGTATTTTTATGTGCTAATTGTACTGTTCTTTGCAGGCTTTGAATGGTATAGGTGCTCTCTCAGTTGAAATTATCATGACATAACAAAAATAAAATCCACATCTGGTGGGGAAATAAAAAAATCCTAGTTGTTCAATCTTTCAAAATTGCACTAGACCTCAGACTAGAAAAGATTACAATGAACAGGAATAATTCTTCACTGGCAGGGAGATGAACTAGGTAAATGAATCAGTCCTTTCTGTATCCAATTTCTATGATTGCAAGGCATGAACACTCTGACCAAGCAATTTACACTCATTTACAAGTATAATTCATAAATCTGTGGGTTCATACATCAGGATTTCGGATCAGCTTAAATAATGTGTGTAAATACATTTTCACTTTATTTGTTAATGTATTGCAAATGAGGATATAAATCTGCTGTGAACACAAGTTTACCTTATTTTATTCACCTAAAATGACAATCACTCTTGTATGAATGTCTAGCAGGGGACTACAGCACAGGCTTTGCTCTGTTCTTTAGACCAGGCTCAAACCTACAAACTAAATTTGAATCACTTACTTGTCTTCTGAACTATTTCCTCTTGGCTGTTTTCTTACTTTAAGAAAAAGATGCATTCTGAGGACCAGATTCCTCAGCTATAATCCAACTAGAGCATCCTTCAGCTCTGTTCATCATCTTCAATGAAGTTATGCTAGCTCTCAGCATTTGAGAGGTGAAATATGAGGATTCAAGGTGAAATCTTTGTTCCAATTAAATCAATAAGAGATTTCCTATTGAATTGGAGGATTTCATCCTTGGCTTTTCTATGTATACACATCTTTTTAAGACTAAAGTGATATACAACAGCTCTGTATAACATGCCTGTAGAAGATCCTTTTATGGAAAGAGCAGAAAGCTCTTCAGACAGTGTATATCCTGTTTCCTTGTGAACAGTTCCTGAATGTTTATAAAACAAAATATAGGATGAGTTATGTCAAAGATTCATATAAATTTTCACCACTTATAAATATTTTGGACATAAATTAACATTTAAATTTTTTTTAAGCCTATCAAGCCAGCCATAGTCTAGCTTTATTATCAGCTAGCACATGGAAAGCTTTTTTTTGGTTTGTTTTAAGAGTCCTTCTTGCCTGTGATCATATTTTTGAACCAAGGGTTTCACATAAAACCAAAATGACAGTGGACATTTAACAGGAAAGGACTGAAGCAATAAATGTCCAAAGAGCAGCTGGATCCTGTTTCAGCCTGCATGAGCTCCACCAAGTAATTGACAGTCTTATTGCCTTTCCATTTTACACAAAACTACAGTAAAAGAGTGGTTTCTTCTGGAAGCTATTCCATGTGGAATGTAACTCATATTCTGGGCAGACTGATACTTTATTTGAACAGTCGATGGTGGCTCCATAGGTGTATATTTTGAGAGAAATTTAGTTGTGGAAATTAAAGACAGAAAAAATTGTGTGTAGGACTCAGTTTCGCTCAAAACTGTAATGGGTTTTCTACCTACTTCCATGGGAGTTGGGACAGGCCTTCTGGGGGGAAATCCTGGTTCCTTTCATCTTCTTTTAGCCAAAAATCCTCAGGACTGTACTCACAGAGTGTAAGCATGACACAGCTATGGAGATAGTTAGAGAGCCCTGTATCAGGACTTGTTTATCAGGTAGTGTTAACTTAAAGCTGCTTTTTAAAGTACAAAATTCCTTGCTCAACACCCTGCACATTTTATAAATTTCATATCGATTTTTGAGCTGCAATGTGCTTTTCACCTCTCCTCTTCTCCTGTTCATATTTCCAAGGGTGTAATGTAGCAAGAGAAAGGACTTGGTCCTGCACACCACCAAGACACGTGGAAACCTTGCCTGACACCAGAGGGTGTTTAAGACCTATAAACATTCACACATGCTAACACCTCCAAAGATTTAAACAACCTCCCCTCCCTCCCTAATTTCAACACCTGGCAGAATCAAAGAGAGCTGGAGAGGATCAGGCTCCACAAATTTTCACCTTCGTGCCCCTGCTTATATCCCGTTACTTCTGCACAAAGTAAACCCAGCATTCCAAAGGAATATAAATGACATAATTTAATGTGACTAAGAGATATACAGATGGCACTGCATTTCCTCCTCAGTGTGGAGAGGTCAGGCAGCAATTGGCTATAACACAAACTAAGCTAATACAGAGTTACAAGCTGCCAGATCTGGGTCTCTCTCTCACTAACAGCCTATGCTATGTGAAGTAATTGAACACGCAGCAACTTAAGGAAGGGGCAATGTTGGGAAATGTCAGTGCTCCAGCTTGAAATATCGTCATGTTAATAGGAAATATTTTAGGAGGTTTTAATGATGGAAGGTTCAGAAGGAAAAAGTATTTTGGGTAAGTATGCCCGGATCAGCAGCTCATCTGCTACGGCAGTTTAGTCTTCCCTCCTTTAAGAAAACTGCAAAAATAGATCTTGAAATTAAAAAAAAAAAAAAAAAGCCACTGCTATTGTTCATTCTGACACACAAAAAAAGTTAATAATACTTTATTATTGCAGTGTCTCTAGTCTTTCTCCACTTTTCAGTGTCCACAATATAACCAGTAACACTAAAACAAAACCATCTAGTTACTAATATAAATTCCCTCTTTGAAACTGATTCTAAGGGAACTGAACTTCACTGTTTTTCAAAGCAAAAACTCCATACAAACTCTATGATTCATACAAAATTTTCTGATTAGTCTTTTTTGCTTCAGAAATGTGAAAAGAGTCTTTAAAGCTGCCTCATCCATACAGGTAAGAGAAGCTTTACCTCAGGACAAGCTCTCAAGGAAGGCAGGCCCAAGGAGAGGGAAAGAAGAGGGCTTAAGACTACACATGACCACAACTAAGATGTCCTTAGGGAGGGGTACAAGAAATGATAATAAACAAGCACTTTCCTGAAAAAGAAATACAGATTAAAATGGGAAACTTCATAATTTAGACTCAGTTCAATCACATCTTGATTACTGCTTGCTATGTTGTTTCCTTCCATGCCACACAGTAGGATCAGGCAGGACACCAGGAGGAACTCCTGCCATTCCTGGAGTTGTGAAACAGCTGATTCACAAGATTCAGTGAGGTTGAAAAAATACCAGGTAAAACCTCAAACATTTCCTGAAAAAGTTAGATAGGTTCACGGTCACATTTGCAGCTTCTTACGTGCAATTTCATAAACATTGACAAACACGTACAATAACGGCGAAGTTTTTTAGATAAACACTGTCAAATCATTCCCTAATGGTTACTCAAAATACATTATAAAGTTATGCACAGTTTACTCATGCAAAAGGAGTAATTTTCATGCTCCTTTAAAAGACAGAGGAGCCCTCCTGCATGATTTCCCTGACCCATCATAGTTTAGATAGTTCTAATTTTGAGTAACAGTTGGAAATAAAAATATATTTTCCAAGTCATCCAGGCAAGAAGTGTGGGCAGTGCTACACTCCTGAGGAGTGGGTGGCAGATGAAATTCATGAGCAGAACATATGCTGCTCTCTCAAAAATCAATGCCTGCTTTCCTATGCCAGAGCAAAGTCCTTTGGGCACCTGGGCTACCAAACTTCACCCAGGCAGCCACAAATGGCCTCCAAGAACACAGCTGTGACAAACTGCTCCTCAGTCAGCTCGGTGGACAGCAAAAGTTACACATCTATCACAAATCTAAGCTGGACAGAGTTTATCCTTGCCTGTCTCTAATTCCATTTACTTCCCAAACTCTCAGTCGGTATGTACCAAGCAGCAAATTCCATTTTTAGTTCTCTTTTTTCCCTTTAATCTTGTTGGTCATTTAATACTTCAGTCCACTGCCCATTCCAAGGTTTCATTTTGCTACTGTGATTCCCCTGGTGCAGGGGTTCATCTTAAAGCAGAAGCTACTCAAGCTAAATGCCAGCCTTCAATGTTTCAAATTTAGAAAGTTTTTGAGGTGTTTGCTCTTAGACAGCATTAGCTGGCTGCACTGCTTGATTAGCAATGCTCTTTCTGAGTGGTATATTTACTCCCAGGAGCACTTTATCATTTATCATACTTATGTTCATTTCACTCTTTTCTCAATCATGCCAGCTTTCATATAAAATGTTAAAAAGAAAAAAAAAAAAAAGAAAGAAAAAAGAAAGAAGGAAAAAAGAAAATGTAAACAAGAGTAAAACCTATTTACTACACCTTTAATATCACCCTTAATGTTCACACACACACTTCAGGGATAAACAAGGGTTCTGTAGCTTCTTTATGCTTGGCTTTTTAATTTTCTCCATCAGAGTTAACTGAATGTAAATACCAGGCAATGCTGTGAGAAAATATAAAGCAGTATAGAAATCTGCATATGACTAGAGAGCCAAGAGGAACAATGGAAATCCAGGCCCACCATCTGGTCCAAGGCTCTATTTCACAAGGTATCTCCTGGAGAATCCTGTTACTGCAGCACAATGTGATTTTGGATCACGGTCATTCTGCCAGCCCTGGTGCAGGGCCTGCCCATGCTCAGCTGGGTCAGATCTCTGCAGTGTAATCTAACTCACACAGACATTTTCTTTTTATCTTTTGTCTCACAAGAACAATTGATGCCGTCTGTTTCCATAAGAAAGTGCCTTCCATGGGTGGTGTGGTCCCCAACGCTGCAGCTGGAAGGGAGAGGAGCTGAATTTGTTCTGTGTTACAAGACACAGGAAACACAAAGCTACTTAAGCATCACAGAAGACAATTGAGGAGAGGTACCCCTTCATAAAATTAGTATTTTTAGAGGGTAGTTGAAAAAAAAGCAATAATATCAATTTCTCAGAAAATTCCTTAACAAAAAGAAAACACTTTCTTTAATACCTAAAGGAAGATCCTCTTTCCTTCTCCTGAGTTTGAGTAAATTCTCAGTTTTACTTGTTATTTAAAACCTGAGCTTTCCAGGCTTATTTTCTTGTTCTCCTGGCTGTCAGGTTGTTGCAATACCAAAATGAAGAAATAGCATTCATTTACAACTATCTAATTATGTAAGGCATCCAGTTATATTTCAGATTTCTGACTTACTAGATACACATACTGTGTATCTCACTATCTGAAATAATGTTGTGAATGTTTTATTATATATATATTAAAAAAAGAAAACAACTGCTCAGCAAATGAAAGAGATGGGTACAAAATACCTAAAATACTTATTGAAATGTAAAGCGAGAAAATAATCTAAGTTGGTCAGTAAAAATGCGTCATAGAAGGACAGCCTTGTGCATAGGCATATTAACAGAACCCATAAAACAGGAGTTTTGTGGTTGCAATAATTCCAGAACTGCAATGTTCTGGAAACCATTATCAAAGCAGTGCTTCAGAGTGAACTTGGCTAAAGCATTTACCCTTTTTCGGTTAATTCCAGCTGTTTCAAAAGCTGTTGAAGAATTTCATCAGAATAAGATTTTTAAAAGCAGTTAGGGCAAGAGTCACAAAGTTTACTCTTCAAAGGACTACTGTTATACAAAAGGACAGCAAAGAGGTTATTAGGCCCATTCCATGGGCCCCAAAATTATGTTCCATATCGTCAAAGGGCAGAAATTATCACAATTCCATGCAAAATCCGTCACAGTCTGTTCACCAGTTATACCCCTTCAAGTCAGTGGAAAATCAGAACTAATATCTCTACTAAGATATGATCTGCACTATGGAAGAAATTGTATTTTCATTCTACTTCATCATCCTCTTTTTCTTCCTTTTAGACGTTGTCATATCCTCTCCAATCAGCTGCTTTCCAAAGTTCTCTTGGCTCATTTATTTTCCATCTTTCTCCCAGCTCTGAGGTCTACCTCAGAGTACCCTGGAGTGAGTAAAACAGGAGAGACCAACACAAGGACCCCCCTAGCAGTGGCAACCTCACCTTCAGAACATGCAGCCCCTGTGGTTTCTTGAATTTGGAGGTTAAGGCTGAGACACAAACCTGAGGAAGCCAGAGTGATGCTGGGTGAGCTGGATGGAGCAGCCCTGAGGATGAAGACACTGATGGCTTGGGAAGGCTGACCTGAAACAAATACTGGACAGAGCAGGAGAATAAAATAGGGATTTATTGAAAGGCCTCCAGGATCCACCTTGGGCAGGACAGGGCCTGACCAGGACTACACCCAAGGTCGACCCCAAATGGTCACAAAATGGACAAATGGTGACAAGGTCTCACACTTTTATAAGTTTTGGTCCATTTGCATATTGGTGTTTACTTGTCCAATTACAGCTTCAGGTTGTGAGGTCCCATCCTTCTTGTTCCTCCCTTTAGTGCACCATTATTTGTGCTTTCGGGCCTGAGAGTTGTCTTTAGTCTTGCACATGAAAAGGATTTGGTTTGTCTACTTGGATTTCCAGTGGGAATCATCCTCACAGCACCTTCCAAAGGCTCTCACAGGGTTCCCAGCCTGCTACTGAGCAAAAAGCACCAAAATATGGTTCTTGAGCCACACAGGGAAGTTACGTGGAAATAAAAGCACCTATAACAAAATACACAGATGAAAGTGGCTTCTTTATTCAAACACTCAGACTTCCAAGTTCAGATTTTGATATACATGTATTAATGATCTCATATCTCATATGCTCTTATTTATCTAACAAATTATCAAGTGCTTTTACATAAAATCATTCACAGTTATTTTCATACAGGCACAAGATTGTTTTGCCATCTATAAACTAGACATACATGAGTATTATAATAGAAAATACTGCAACAAGATCACAAACTTCTACCTGCTTTGGAAAAAAAAATAAAGAAAATGGATATTTCTGCTCTCAGAAATATTTATCCTAACAACATTTAAATCACTGAAAGTTCAAGCAGAAAAAGTCTTAGATTTAAAAAGTAAATGATTTCAAATACTTCTAATAAGAAAAAAAAAAAAAAAAAAAAAAAAAAAAAAAAAAAAAAAAAAAACACCTCTGACCTCTGATTACTTAAACTTTTTTGATGCTGAGACATATAATATAATTCAAGAACATACATGGTCATGGCTGGGTCAAAAAAAGAGAGAAGTACTATGGGTTATACGAAAATGAATAATAAAGGGATCCTACCATGCAAAATTCAGTGCATCTCATCTTGATCACTCCATATTCACAATCAGTGTTCTCAATTATTTTGATCCATAATTTTGTTCTGCCTATTACATATGAGCAAATAATTCTCATCTAGCTTCAGACTTGCAGCACATTCTTACAACACAACACAAGTGACTAAGGCTTAAAGGTTAACTGAGATCAATAGGAACCAAACATGGAAACAAATCTGAAAATATGGGCCAGAGGGATGTACCCCACAAGGGCTTATTTCCAAATTCAGTTTCCAAAATCAGTCCAACAGCTTAGCTGCCATTGCAGTGGCTGGATTTGAACATTCTAAGATGTAGCTTTGACTGATTAGCCTCCTTAATGAAAGTAGTAGCAGAGGAGAGAACTAAACCTGGTTGTTCAAAAGGCTACAAAGAAAAGCCTGCACTTTACTTTCCTCCCAAATGAGTAGGAAACTTGGATTTTCCCTGGTCTGCCTCTGGTATTTACTAATGATTCAAACAAACAAACAAAAAAAAATTATGAAAGTAGTTAAGTTTGACAATGGTTCAATTTAAAATGATTTTTAGTTGTGGGACATTTCGGTTCTGACTCTGAAGGGAAAGCAAAGAGGAGATGAAGCGTGGCAAGCTTAGGGTTGCTGGCCAAAACAAATCTAGGTTCACACACTGATGGTCCAGGAATGAGGTCCTTGGACAACGGATGTTACTGAAACCTCTGAGGAAGACACTGGAGAATTGATTTGAATGCCATAATGAGGATATCTACCCAGTGCCCTCAGCAGTAGAAAATAAAGTTAAAAGAAAGATCAATCAGGAATCTTTAATGATAATACAAAGCAATGACTTATATTTGGTTTTGTCAGAGGTTTGGGAGAAAAAGAATAGAACAAGACAAACAGTGTTAGCTGAACACAAAGTGAATCCTCCATTTAAACATTATTTTTTTCTTCCTCAGATGTAGTTCTTGCTCAAAATTATTTTCCCAATAACTCTGGCAAATTTTGATCTCTGAATTAGTTACAATGAGTATGTTATGTGCACTTGAAATAGATGTTGGAGAGCTCAGAGACCAGAACTTTGCTGAAAATTTTCATGTTACCAACTTTACAATTTGCTGTTCAAAATTATTTTCTATTATATATCCACGTTTTGTTGTTTCCTTGAAATTCTTGGTAAACAAATGAATAGAATTACCATAATAAATAGAATAATAATAGTAATAATAATAGCAATAAATAGAATTACAATAAATTAATATTTATTGAATGGTAGTATGGAGAAAATTTGAAAACATGTGATTAAAAAGTTGGATAAGTTAGCTACCCAAAATTCACAGAATTTCAATGCATTCATTGGTCTCTTCATTGTCCCTCCTTCCCTAAATACTTGGAAGCACTTTTAGGACCACTTTGAATGTAAGAGGGAACAAAATGAATCGGATATAAAATGCTGCTTTGCAGTCAGACTCAGCTGTGGGGAAATAACTGGCACAAGAACCAAGAACCAAGAGTTGCATTTAAAGCAATGTTTCATAATTTTATACTTGTTAACAGTATACTCAGAGCTTTTTGCAAATTTTCTTCACTCTCTTTATAAGGCCTTAGTTCTGCATTAAGCTCATATGGACCTAATAGAGTCGGCAAGAATTCTGCAGGTTAAACTGTTCAGATGAGGTCATTTGCTCAAGATGTTTCAAATTTTGCAAGAACAAATGATCCTATGAGATGATTCCATTTCAGAGGTCAAAAGGCTCGTGAGAAGGATGGTAAGAAATACCTTTCTGTCTTTCTTTCTTTCTTTCTTTCTTTGTCCACAAAACACCACACAAAAAATGTGCAATTATATGAAGGAAGCCAAGGCCGGGAAGAAATTAGCAGGAGAACTTGCCTTCCCTTTCATTTCTATCCCCACCTCTTATGCTTACTTTGTAACACTGCTGCAAATTATCAAGGGAGAGGCTTAATCTCCCTAAATTGATTTGGAATTCCTGTCATATTAAAAAAGTACACAAGTCTGTAAGGGAGGGAATATATGGAACAGGACAGGTTGCACCTCATGGGAAGGAGGTTCCATGTGTAAACTGTTTTTCAGAAAAGAACACAAAGCTCATTTTGATTTTTTGGATGAGTTAAAAACCTGGACACAATCAGATCACAGATCTAAGCACTACCTACAAAGGGAAAAAGAGAATTTTTTTTGTCCAGGTTAATAAATTAATCAATTTATGCATTACATATATGCACAGAAAAGAGGTGGAAGGAATTCTATTTTCTCCTGAATGATCAAAGTGTTGGCCAATGTTATGGCTGGAGGCCAAATTAAACTGAAGATGATTTGCTCCATTATACCTTCTGCTGTATTCTTACCTTGGAATGACAGCAATTTCTCTATGTATTTTTAACTGTATTCTTCTATTATGGAAATAAATGGTTATTTAAATGCCATCAGTTTCAAATCACTCCACTGGAAAATACAGCAGGGAAAAGTATCAAAGACAAAGAACTTTTAAATAAATCTCATCTTCCCACCTGCCATATGAACCAATTTCTATGCCAGGTGGCAGATGTTCATGATGGTGCTTAAAATAAGTTAAAATTAAATGAATCTCAAAATTTAATTTTTTTTTTAGTGTAAAGGGCTCTCAATTAAAGGATATTTTATTTTATTTTGTTGGTTAGATAGCCTATCAGAAGTGACCTGAAAACCCAGAGCTCTTTAACATAAAAGAAATGATAAAGAGATCAGAATCTCAAGCATTAAAAGAGAATCTTCTTTCCTCAGTGTAATTTAATGTGTAATATCTCATAATCATGCTATCATGACAGAGAACTCTTCATCCTTTCAATATAACACTTAGACAGCACATGTGGAATTTTCTTGATGCATGACATTTTATATAGGATATAGATCAGACATGTTTTTCTCAGATTTTCTGCAATAAATAAGTTAGCAGTAGAACACCATTTTCAAAAATGTCTTTTGAAAATTGGATATATATCTGATTATCAATTTTTCAAGTGATCTTATCGTTTATAAGATACTTAAGTCCTCTTCTAATTAGTATAATTTCTTATCTGAAGAACTGTAATTTCCACAAGACAGCCTTCACTGAGCATTTGTCTCGCTGATGTTTCCTATATAAAGATAAGTTATGTCTTTTTTTAGGACACCTTGGAGTTGTAAACATGTTGCTCTACTTGAAAGTGACCATTCAGATTTGGCCTTTTGTGAATCAATGCCACATCACACATTGTTCTGTGTCTGCTCTGCGTCAGAAGCTGGTATAGAAATTGGTATAGAAATGATATGTAAGTGGCACATACTTTTGTTCCACATGATTTCCCCAGGATAACAACACTGCCTCAGCTGAAGAAATGACAAAGGATTTTCATGTTCTTTGACTGATCCTCTGCATGAGTTTCATGAAGTAGTTTGGGCCTGAGTAAGAACCTCACATAAACCACGCCAAGAGAACTGCTGGATGAGAGAGGAATTCCAAGAGCTGCATCACTGGATCATAGTACACATAGAATTACTTTCTACCCTTGAGAAACCAAGATCTAGGGAAAAAAACTGTTTATCATCTCAGTGAGGTGTGGCAGAAAACCCAGAGAAAACAAATTCTTGAAAAGGCATCATGGAGTACTTTTACACACGTAGGGCAGACCAGATATTTGTTTCTGTTGTTGCAGATGCAAAGAACTGGTTGAACAGTCCTACACTAAAAAAACAACTCATTAAAAAATTCATTTTGCAGAAAAGAGCTGTGTATGCTTTTCACTATGGGATGCCTTCAGGGGGCCTGGTCTTACTGATCCAAAGGATATGTCCAAAACTATAAAAGCTGATCTATTGCTAAATTTTAAGGAATGAGCCTGCATTCCAATTGTGACAGGTCTGTATAAATATATACCAGGCATTTTGACTGTAGTGATTATGAGACCACAAATTCTGTGGTATTGAGGTGCTGAAATTATAGTTTGTGTTCTACAAGAATTCATTCTATCCAAGTCAAGGATTAAGGGTGCTTTTTACCAGTGTCTAAACTAGGTCCAGTGTACTGCCAATGGCTGTCATTTCTTCACGAATATGTTGCCAGAATAACTGTCTGGGATTCTATGAAATCAACAATACCTCATGTAGTAAAAATGTATCAATATAAATAATTTATGAACAGAAAATGGATCTTCTACCATCATTCTGATGAATACAAAGACAGCACTTTCCCAAAACTAAGTTTACTCAATTAAGTCTACTCAATTAGCAAAATACCACTGCCAAACAAGTCAACAAATATTGGTTCATTGCTCATTTAAATCCTAGCTTGGAGGGAAGGAAGACAGGCTGTACTGCAGTGAGGACTGCAAGGTACTACAATAAAGCAGGTTTCAAGAAGAGTTAAAAGTTATGACAAACTAAGACAGTAGATAGAGAAAAAGCAGAGATAAAGCGCAAAGAGATACATGAGACATTTAGTCCAAGATATTTCTGTCTTTCCTGCCATGCCATACTTCAAACTGCCCAGTCTGTGTATCCTCTTTTCAAAATTTTGAGTCACAGGAAACAATTTTTTCACACAATCCAGACAGGTCTATATCCATCTCACTCTCACTCCTTCTGTGTTCCTTGTGTAGGAGCAACCAGGCTTTCCCTGGTCACTGTTCAAATCCCCACAAAGGTGCAGAAAGCTTGGAGACTGTTTAGGAGGCTGATCACTGAACTCCACTTGGAAGTTCCAAATATATATAAATTACAAACTCACTATGTGTCTGTGTTCTCGTTTGAGACATGACCTTTTGTGTGAAACCCACTAATAGTGAACATATGTCACAGTAGAAAACTCTTTGGCACCAAGTTATTTCAGTGCATCACAGTTAACAAATTGTAATTCCAGCTCCATAGTTCCTCTGTTCATAATAAAGCAAATCTGTCACAGAAAAGAATAATCTTTCTTTCCCATAAAAAGACTCATAGTTAAAGCATATAAGATTATCATTATGCAAGCTCATTAGGCGTACACAAGCTATACTTTTCCCTGTACAACTGAAATTCATTGATAAAACAATGAAGTGAACTAACACCCCTCCTAAATAAAGTTTCACCAGTAACACTGTATGTTAATGGAGCTATTTCATTGTTAATGTGACTGACTGCTTATTGATTCTTGCAGTAATCCAGCAAGGGCTTCAGAGTACAATTTAGTTTGGAGAGCTACGGGTCCAACATCTATGCTCAATTACAACTTTCAGAAGGGTAGATCAATAAAATTTAAATTGCTTATGGTAATCACAACTTCAAATCATTGCGATCAGCATAAGCAATCTGCTGACCTCAGCCAAGCTCCTAAATTGAAACTTGTAATGAGTGGTCATTTAGTTTGGGTCCATTCATATTATTTTGGAGGCAGGTGATGAACAATTAAAGATCAGTCAGCACCTTCCCTACCCAGCAATCCCCTCTGAATTCCCAAAGTACTAATATGTAGTAACCCTAGGGTATAGGCCTTTGCACTTCTTTAATGGGTATTCTGTATGAATAAGCAATTATATTTTCTATTAAACAATTTCAATGTAATTGAATTAGCAGTTATAATATTGCTCGGGCAAGCAGAAGCTTTCCTAGGGAAAAATTAAGTGATATTGGGTAATTCAAATTAATTTATAAGCCTGAAAAATGTAACCATTAAACAGAATTGTTCACCCTCCCAAAAAAATTGCAATTAATGAGCATATTGTTTCAATGCATAAGTTTCCTAACAATTTGCTTTTTGGTCATAATGGCTTTTTCCCAGTTCATTATAGAAACTTGTCTATTATAATGAAAATTTCATAGGCTGTTTTCTTTGACAAAGCGGGTTGCAAGTTTAAACAAAGATAGCCTGCAGATTACTTTCACGATAAGGAGTCACCTTAGAATTACATCTTAATAAATCATTGACAATAAATCTTCTGTATTACAGCACTAGGGTTTAGAGAGGGAGGAAAAAAGGCAAATTCAGAGAAAACGATCAATGAAAATCCCCTTCTGCCAATATGAGAATAGATTGGCCAACACTAATGTAAAGTTTTCTACACACAAAAATAAAAGCTCAAAAAGCTTTAGAAAGATGAAAAGCAAACAGTAATAAAGTCTGTAGACAGATGCAGATTTAATTAACATATTAATTTACTAATATTCACCTAACAGCCTTTTGCAAGTGGTCTGTGTTCAGGGTAGAAGTTACTGAATATTTAAACAAGCTATCAGACACCGATTCGGGAATGTTTTCATTAATAAAATGCCAAACACACGATTCTGGTTCATGAGATTACATATTATTCACAAGCAGTTGGAAAACTGATGAGCATTTCTACTTGAGATTCACAAAACATCACATGGGGTTGAGCACAGACAGTGCTTTGCCTGAAGACTATTTAAACTGGTTTAGTCATCCAAACAGGAAGAACAACTCCTGTACTTTTACTTGGAACAAGAGGTCTTAAGGCCAGGAGTATCTGTGCTACGTGAAATATTTCTTGCCATATTAACCAACATCAAAAAATGCACCTTAGTTCTACCCGTTTCTGCACAGTTATGCAAACAAAACTTTCAGTAGCTCATAATTCAGCAGGGGTGGAGAGAAGAAATCTAAAATAAACTACCCAGAGAAAAGACTTCTGAATGTGTTATGTGACACTTGGGTGGTTTTCTGAAGTGCATCCATCAAAATTTTTTTCTGATTAGAACAAAATCTATCAGCGTCACTCACTAGCTTTTCCAACTAGCATATCATGGAAGTAAAAGGCAAAAACTAGAAGTGGTAAATTCGTAGTTCTTGATTATGCAGAATCCAGAATGCCTCTGCCTTGAACTTGTGGGTTACTTCCACAAGAAAAGGCTTCTCCTCTCTGCCTGGCCTGTTATTTTGTATGTAATGTAATGCTTCTCAAGAATATCAATCTTGAAAAGTACACTGATGTTTTATAGCTGCTCCTGTTTTGCAATACAAATGATATAATTACTTGTTTCTCGCTGGAGGGTGTCCAGTTCTTTTAGTTCATTTTTTAAATGCAAATCTTATTAAGCATTTTATCCTAAAATGTTTACTGCAAAAAGGGCAGTATGATCTCAGACAAAGATGGACAACATCCCTAAAAAAAAAAAAAAAAAAAAAAAAAAAAAAAAAACACCAGGAAAGGAATGAAACCTGAATTAGAGCAGCATATCAAAATCTGAATTGATCACTTACTGAAATATGTTAACATGATGTAATGGGTAGCCACTAAAATGAGATGTACAGTAATATTCCATGAATCACTGCTAGCTAGCCCACAATGAACAAAGACATAATAAAGAGCTCTGCTCACCAAAAACCTCAACTTTTATAATAGCTCTGAAATGTTCTGTTTATATAGTATAACAAATTTCTCACCACCTACAGCTTCCCATTTGTTACTGTGGACAGACTGCAAACTTTCTTACAGTGGCAAGCAAAGCATTAACTCATTCCTGTGAGTAAACTGCTCACTCATTTGGGCTCACTAATGACACCCCAATCTTGAGCTGGAGACCACAACCACTCAGAAATTCCTGGCAGAGTCTGTGCTTGAAATTAGATTCTCCTGACCCAAAAGCACAAGCCTTTACTATTCAACTTAAAGCAGATTGGGCATGAGTTGTGCCCTATGAGACATGACAAATGACTGAACAGTTCTGCTTCCATCCATTAGAGGTCAGTGGTATTTGTAAGCCAGCCAACTCATTACAGAGCTGCAGAAAAGGGATTAATTAGTGTCCTAGCTTAGCTTCAATTATGGAACAATCCATATTCAAATTGTCTATTGAATATGGCGGACACTGTACAAGAACTCTGGAAAATGTAAAGAAAATGAAGGCATTGCATTGAGGGGGGAATAAAACCCTGCAGTTCAACACCATTGACAATGCAGTGACATTCATCCTGTGTCCCTCACACATTCAGGTCAGCAGGGTGACAATGTCCTCTCCAGCTCCTCTGCTGGGAGAGGTACAGGAATCTCTTTGGGGACGAGAATTGGGCCTCTGCTGCCTTGCTTTTTCCAGAAGCAGTCCTGGAAATGTGGAAAGGAGAAATTCTCTTCTCCCCTATTTCTCCTCCTAACATGGGGAATGGCACAGTGACAAATGAGATATGAGTGGGTATTAGAAAATTTCTATATGATCAAGTCTGTCCAAAATTCTGTTCTAAGAGGCAGAATTTTCAACCTGTATAGCTTGTTCATAAATTGCTCTATAATTATTTGGGGCTCGCTGTCACAACACTAAGATTCCTAACCTGTAAATTTTCCTTTTTTAAGTCCTTCAGAGACCACAACCATCTCTTTCTTCCAATAATTAGTAGATTTAAATATTTAAAGCCAAAATATATAGGAAAGTCATAAATAACATGCACCCTTTCCCTAGGTAGATCTTTGATACATTTTAATGCATAAAAGCAATATGACATTTTAAAAGTTTGTGAATTTCTTGAAAGAAAGCTGGAAAATTGGCCTGACAAATCCTCAATCCATTTATTCAGAGTGAAAATATAACATTTCTATTTGAAAAAGAAGAGCAGAAATTAGTAATTCCCTATGTGAACAGAGTGGAGAAACTAGTGGAATATCCAAAGCTAGGTTCTGATCTAAGTTGTGTAGCTGTATATCTGGGATAGATTGATTTTAATAATAATTTCAAATTTTCTGTAAAGAAAATTTTGATGAGAGCTTTAGGCTTCCCATCAGCATTGTGCCCACACAGAATTATTTTCCATGATTTTTTTTTTAATTTATTTACTTCATTGCACTTTTTCACTTGTCAGGAATTCTGCAGTAACATCAGTAACATTGAAGCAATTACCTATTGGTTGAAAGCCCTAGGTCAGAACTAAAACCAGTGCACCTAAGCCAGGTCCTTATCAGCCAAGGACAGGGTCATACAGTGTAAAAACATCATTTACTGCCTTTAGGGGATATCTAACAGCAAAAGATGCATCTTGTGAGCTTGGCATTATTGCAAATATAAATATGCAATAGGATTGGCACCTTATTAGAAAGTCTTGGGGGTTTAATTAGGATGTCAGAAGAATGTGGGCCTATTGACACTGTATTTCTATTGTCCTCTACAGGTGGAAGAATATGAAGGGACAGAATTTGGCCCCCCTGTAAGGCTTAACCCTGAATTATGTTATTACTCACAGCAGGAATGAGCTGACCTGCAATATCTGTGAATTTGAATTCTCTTGACCTGTGCAAAACTCAGAAAATTATTATTTGTCTTGAAATTCCCTCTCTGAAATATAAACATTGTCTTACTACTTTACATTTTGTTACTGGACAAATTTGCTCCAAAGCAGAATGATCAGGCTCAGCTGAAAAAATAATTCTTTTAAAAATGGATTTAAAGATTTAGCCTCAGATTCCTTCTCATTAAAAATTTCTTCATTTCAGCAAAAACTTAGGGATAATACAGGCAATGGCAAACAAAGAATAGCCAACTCATTGCCACAGAACAGGAACTCTTCTAGACATCCTTCATTTTCACAGGACTGAGTGGTGCCTGCTAAAACCCCCACTTTATGCACCTGCTCCTATGACATTGCAGCACTTCATGTTCTACATTAAGGTATCTTGGAGTCATCTGCATAATTAACAAAAAATTAAAAGGTGGGGGGGAATGATGTGCTCTTAGTTATAGAAAATAACTTGAAAGAGCTGAAAAAACTGAGAAAAAAAAAATAACCCGTGCTGTGGTCTTTTTTTCTTTTTTTTCCTTGGAAGAAGTATGATATTGAAAATATCAGGGATCTTTGGGTCATGAGAGTTTTCTGTGGACAGAGACTAGATTTCAGCCTCAAGACACTGCATCTGATAGCCCATCCCCTTGTGTCTGCTCTATTAAAAACTACCCCATGGACAAATCATGATCCTAAGAGTTAGTTGAAAGTATCCTCAAACCTTTCACCCTTTTTGTGCTCACAAAGTAATCTAAACCCAGCACATTAAGAGAGACATCAAAGAGTCCCCACTGTTTTTTGTAGGTGCAACTTCTGAGTCTCTCCCTTCCTACTTTACAGATAAGCCATGCAAAGACTTCACTCTGGCCTTTTGCCCCGCAAAGAGTTTTTACTGAAATGTGTGTTGCAGTAGAAAGATAAATAGTCAGAGTTACAGAAATCAATACAGCAAAATTCAATAAATAACAACAAACATCTACTGGACAAGACCTAAACTTTCACCGTGAAAGAAGTTGGTTTACTTTCCTGCACTTGTACAATACAGACACTTCTGTGCATTCGCATTCTTAAAGAATACAACATTTGATTTTAAAGACTAGGGCAAAACGTGAGATATATGTTCCATCGCCATCACTGTTTAAGAGACCTTTGAAACCAGAACCAGAAACTCAAATGATATTAAACTCCATCACACGTATAAATTTAGATCTCAAATTCACTTTAAACTATGGATGCAAGATACAAAATACAGATCCAGATCTCATTAGCCTTAAGGTCTGCAGCTATCTGAATCTGACATTTTGACTTGGAGCCATTTCTGCTAGGAATCAGAAAAAAAATTCTCATTTTCCATTTAGTCATTCCCAGCATGTTTTGCTTACGACTTTTTTTCGCTCTGTCCCTGCACTAAGAAGCCATTGAACCATCTGTAGTATTCAGATAATAATTTCCTTAGCTATAACTATATAATTCCACTAATGAGAGCTACTTGAGAGTCTGCTATCATCCATTTCCAAAGATGTTATTATAGTTTGATCTTTTGCATATGCAGGCATCACTCCACCTTATAGATGTGGCTAAATGGATAAGAAACCACTTTTTAAAAAACACTGTGCTGGAGCAATGTACATATTGCAAATGCAAATGGCATAACTAACAAGAAATATCATTTTAGAGAGTCTGAAACTGTTTAACAGAGAGAAAGAATTCAGACAGAAGTTTTGCTTATAAGAAAATAATTTTGAAATAGCCTGGAAAAATTAAAAAATATTTTATTTTAAAATATTTGAACCTATAGTTTATGAATTGAATTTTCACTTTAAAATCCACCAACTTACACTATTTACTATATGAATTTGAGGAGGTAAATTCTTTTTTAAAAGAAAAATTACAGGTTACATGTCTCTTTAATTTTTTTCTTTATAGTAGGAAAGCTCAAATAGATTTATTTTTTTAGTAATTAACCACCATTTATTTCCATTTTTCAACTGTGGTTGTGAACAAAAAGAACACCTTTATACCACACCCACCCACAAAGGCAGCATTACTAATCACAGCAACAAGTCAGATCCTCCAAAGGGCCTGACCTTACATTTAGTTTATGGAATCCTCTAAGAATTTAATATGACCTCAGGCCACAAGATCAAGACAGTTTTTCAGCTGGTAGCTGGACAATCTTCCGACGTAGCTTCACATTGGCTTTTTCAGGATTTGCACAGTGCTCCCTCTGCAGAAAGAAGGCGATGCAAGAATCTGCTTTGCAGCTTTCATGGAAGGGTCCTTGTGCCAGCACTCTACATTGAGTTCATGCTCATCAGCTTCTCAAATAAAAATTATCTGCTCCACGTAAGAGATTCCTGATAACTCTTCACAGCACAACCTGCCCGTGCCCTTTATGAGCACACAGCCTCTGCTGCCACAGCAGCCTCTCCATTCGTGGCTGAAGTCCTCCAGCACAGAAGTGCCTTCTTAAATGGAGAGCACAGTTTGAAAATGCATTCCTCAGTGTGCTGGTGAAAAATGAATATGAGAATGAAGGAATTCCTGTTCCTTCCTTGTATACAAGGCGCTCCTTGCAAAAAATCAATTCGTGCCATTTTGGAACAGTATCACTAATGAAATTACCATAATCAAGAACTGCAAAGGCATTGATTACAAAGCACTAAGCTAATAACAGCCTTGAATCAGATTCTGATGTCACTGAAGACTTAGAGAATCTGGCCAGGATTTCTCTCTCTAGCCCACTGAAAAGCTAAACTTCTCATATAAGCAGATGATAAATCCAAGGTCATGGTTCTTTAAGATATATTGGCCCCCAGTAATATAAAAATGCTGTTCTTTCCAGACCCTAAGTGAACTTATTTTGCCATTAAGATTCAAAAGATCATCTCGGTATACTTCATACAAAGTCTTCTACCCTCTACTCTGCAACCAGCAAGAAGCACAAACCTGGTAGCTCTCATGATTTTACCAGAAATAGCCCTAATCACAGTTTTGTGATGGATCCAGAGCAAATCTTTATGGATGGACAACTCAAAGATGCACACAAGTGCTCTGGATGAAGCTAGAACCGCAACTTTGTTGACTTTGCTGAGATGATGTATGATGCTAAATTAAAAGAATAATAATAATAATCTTATTTGGATTATGTCCAAACCACCCAGTATTGGGTTTGTATGGCAAAGTTGTGGTAGTTGAGGGGCTACAGGGGTGTTTTTGAGCAGCTGCCAGAAGCTTCCCCCATGTCCAGCAGTGCCAGGACCAGAGGACTCCAAGACAGACTCACCAAGGCTGAGTTCACCAGTGACAGTGACAGCACCTCTGGGATGGCAGATTTCAGAGGAGGGAAAAATCCCACACAACAGCAACTGTACCTGGAGGGAGGAGTGAGAATAGGTGAGAGCAACAACTCTTCAGACACCAGGGCCAGTGAGGAAGTAGAGGCAGGAGCTGCTGGAGCAGAGATTCCTTTGCAGCCTTTGGTGCAAACTGTGGAAAGCCACAGGGGTGCAGAGATGCTCCCAGAGTCCAAAGGTGGATGCTAGAGCAGGGGGATGCCCAAAGGATGCTGTGACCCTGTGGGAAGCTTGTGCTGGAGCAGGGTCCTGGCAAGACCTGTGACCCCAAGGAGAGAGGAGCTGGGGCAGGTTTGCTGGCAGGACCCACAATGGACCAGACTGTTCCTGTAGAAATGCATCCCATGGGAGGGACTCGTGCTGGAGATGGGACAGAATGTGAGGAGTCATCCCTCTGAGGAAAAAGGAGCAGCACAGACGACGTGTGGTGAAGTGACCAGAGTTCCCCTTCCCTGTTCTGCTATGCTGCTGTCAGGGAGGAGGTAGAGACAGTTTGGTTTTGTACACATCTCCTAGAGTTCACCTGTCAGGCACCTGAGAGCTTAAATTGTACAGTGTCTGGAAATGTGCATGTAGAGATGCAATTTGTTTTGTCCAGCACACTTAAAAACTTCATAGGTTCAACTTGTTTCACTGTTATGAGAAATTTCAGAGGTCCAAAATGTCTAATTCAGCATTCCTTTATTTTGTAGATATTTTTGTTTTGTGAAGCCATGAGGATTAGCACAGCTGAGGCCCCTCAGCCCCATGTCTCAGGGCCATATGGCAAGAGCTGTACCCCAATTACCCTGATTTAAAGCCAATCCACATCCAGTGTATGTGGATTCACTTGAAAGACTAGGACTGGATTAGGCAAAGTAAATAAAATGGAGTACATAATTAAGAGAAGGATGTATTCAATGACACCCTACAGATATTTTCCATCTCCAACAGATAAGACTCACTCCCTTTTTCCCCACAATAAAATCTGAGGCAATAAAAAATTCTCCCAAGACCTCCCTTTTTCACTAATGTCCAAAATGGTCTTTGTTTGCGTAAAAACAACGTAGAAAGATATAAAAATAGGTTTAAATTAGCATATTGCCAAATTGGTCTACTGTAACAAGTGCTTTGAAGTCTGGCATGCTGACTGATTCCCCACAGGAAGTTGAGTACTCTGAAAACAATTAAGAACAAAAAAGGGGCGGGGGGGAGGAGAGAAGGAGCAGGCAAGTACAGTAGTTAAATTAAGCAAAGTGAGCCTTGGAATAGTCGAGGGACTAAACAAGCCATCGAATCACTTAATAACAGCTCCTCTTTAGCAGTGGAGATAGAAAACACCGACTGGATTTTTAGAAGCAGAGACATTAAGGTTTGAAAAAGCAGAATGACAGAAGTTTAAATTAAATAAATGAAAATTACTTCAGAATATAATAGAAGGTAATAAGGCACCAAAACTGCCAGTAGTTTAGTAGCTAATCCCGTGCTCTAAAATTGATCCTAATGTAAAAGCATTGTGCAATTTAAAAGTAATGAACATAATAATCCCTGCCATTTTACATAATAAATAAATCTTAACTATGTTTCCCGTTTGTATAAAGCCCTGTGAAATGATGGGTTTGGATGTTAAAAAACCCAAATGTTTGTTCCACAAGGATATTATAGTGATGCAGTGAAATACGTTTTGAGGGAGAAGGTTAAAATATATTTTACAGGCAGTACTGAGTAAACACAACTATATCTGAAAAACCACATATGCCACAAAAAGGCAGAACTCTCAGATTTTACTATAAACATTTTACACTGTGAAATACCTTCTCTATAGCATTTTGTCTGCACTGAAATGCACAACCACCTACTGAAAGATACTTTCTGTTATTATTACCATTCCTCTGAATTGCTGTTTAACTAGGAATATTATCTGTCCCAAAGACCCTGGGATTCTTTCTTAAAAACTTTGGTAACTAACTTTAGATAACAAGACTTTAGTAATTAACGCTTCTGGTTGCCAGTGGAAGTGTGAAGACTTCACCTTTGGAGATGTTCTTGGCCGAGGCCCTGAGCTGGCTCACACAATTTATGCTTTGCTCTCTCACAACTCAGAGCCCATTCAGAATGGGAGAACTCCAAACACTGGGCTTGTAGGACAAGGCAGGAGACCCATGCTGACCTCAAGAGCCTGAAGAATCACCTTTATTGTACAGGAACTGCTCCCTGAGAATGTGTTATTAAGGGTGCTGCTATAGAAGATCAGTAAGCATTATCCTGTCAGAATAGCAGCTTTGAGAAAATCCAGCTGCCTTGAATACTGATTCGTGGCACTGCATTCCCAAATTTAGTAACCAAGGAAAAGCTGGAGAGCTTGATACCGGCATTCACACTTCTGGCCAGAGGAACGTGTATAGGGAAGAATAACTGGAAGTGGGAAAGCTATAGAACTCTCTCAGGAGGGATGTTTTTGCACAGGTCTTACTATATTTCAGTTCCTCTTTGGACTCTGTAACCACTACATGGACTTGAAAATAGCAATATTATAAAATGAAAGCAAATTAAGTTGTTATTATTAAGCTTCTCTGTAAGTAAAACAACATAGAAAAGCTAAGTGAGAGGAAATCCTATTCAAGGTGAGGCTGGAAAAGATTGTGGAGATGAAATTTTTTTTTATGGATGAGACACCACTTGTTATAAATGCAACAGCAAATATCGGATTAACAAAGAAACAATTTATTAATAAAACGATCCCAATCACCAATAAAAGAGAAAACCACAAAATAGGATATTAGCAGTGCCGCGCCGGGTGGATGAGGGTTCTGCACACCAGGGTACAGGTCGCCCAAATCCACACAGAGCAGGTCGCAGCTCGGGGTTTTATAGGGGTTTTCATGTCCCGAGGCAGAACAGGTGCCCAGGATAGTCCAAACAGTCCAAATAATTTTCGGATAGGCTTCCCGGATTTGTCGGACTCTGCAGACCGTATTCCGGGAAGATCCTTTCACATGCGGATGGAGCTCGCGGCCCATGTTTATTTCAATGTGTATTCCTCGGCGGAGAATTCTCCTTTTCGTTCGGAGAGGAATTTCACTGTCTGGGTTGCGATGCCAATTCTTATCTAGGTTAGCTAGTGTCTTTGTTTCTCGTAATGGTCCTTGTCCTGTTCTCTTCGTCTCAGGACTGAGGACGGTGGAAACCTGGCGGGGGAATAGTTTCTACGGACCATACTTTTTCATATTTTATATTAACACCAATCTAATATTTCTTGCTATATTCTTTTATCACGAATTTTTACCCAATGTCACATTTATCACACCACTCAAATGTTTTTTGGCTCCCTATATGTGAAGAACCTTCTTCATTTTGAAAGGCATTATCCAACTTTCATGTCTTACCTTGAAATTTCCTGGTCATCTTGGGACATTTTTGTCAAGTTCTCAGGGTTTTGTCATAGACAGTCACCAGATGAGAAGAAAGGAGCAGGAACTGTGATTCTGGGAGATTTGGTGGAAGAGAGCTGAGAACAAAGTATTCTACAGACTTGCACTACTCAAGCCAAGAGCTACCCCATGAATCTGACCATGTCCCCTTCAAGCTTAAAAATCAGCTCAGCTGGAACTCAGACAGTATGAACCATCAGCATTTGCTGCCACTCATTTTATTAATTGTTCTCACCTTTTATTGCTTCCTCTTCTTTTTTAATAATACGTATTATTCTTTTATATTATGTATGATTCTTTTATATTATGTATTAATATTACAGTACCACCTATAGCAACAAATTAAAATTGCAGCTTCCACCAGAAACATGATCCTGTTACAGAAGGTTCTGTACCAATCTCACTGTTAATAAGACACAGTCACTTGCCCAAAACTTCCAAAAGGAAGATGACAGAAACAAAATCAAAGCAGAAAGAAGTGGCCCAGCTTGTGTCACACAATAAAAGCAGAAAAGGTCTCCCCATCCCAAGTCCAAGCTATCACATGGCTTTACATTTCCTTTGGCACTTTGCCTTTATGTCTCTTCTTATTTTGCAGCTGAACATTTATTCTTATTTGTGAGAGTGTGTGATATACAAATCAGCCATGTAAACAGGCAATTTCAGGAGTTGGCATTTGTTTAAGCATTAATTATTTTATTGATAGAAGTTTGGAGACTGGAAACAGAAGCACCAGCTGTTATCTGACTTAGTAAAAAATAAAATTGGGATAGAATACAGGCCTTTTGATGCTGCAGTTATGAAACTTTTAGGTTTTATGGTCAGAGCTACCTGTAACCCGATTCTCACAGCATCAAGGTCCTGCTAATAAAACATATCTGGTACCTTCCCAATATGACTACATAAACCAGCTCCATGAGTAGGCCAAATGATCCCATGGGCCTGCAAAGAAGCTTCAAGACCCCACTGGGTAAAACTTCTTCATTCACTAAAGTCAGTTATCGTCCTGCCAGGGGAGGAAAAAAATCAAACAAGTTTCACTTTGCATGCATTCCTGGTTAGCACTAAACATTTTTCTAGGTAGGAAGCATAATATAGGAGATTTTAAATGCTTTCTTTGAAAGTAGAAAAATATATCTTTTAAGCAGTCAAGCGTTAACTGTGAGAATTAAAAATATCTGTTCCATATGTTCAAGTCCCAAGTAAAGTAATATTAAGTATGTAGAAGAAAGTTCAGGTAGGAAGAGCAAATGATTAAAATAAAAGTCCCTTGGGTCAAAATGCGAGTGCAGTGGACATAGATAAAATACCAGGGAAAGGAGATGAAATACAAACAGGATGTGCTGTGGTGTCCAAATGAGACACATTACTAAAAAAAGTATTGCATCATTAACCACTCCATCAGCTGCCTCTGCCAGGACTTTGTGTTGCCCACACCTTGGAGAATATGAGAATCTCAGACCACTTTCCGGTATGTTTGCTAGTCTCACTTTAAAACTTCAAGTCTGATCACGAATTTTCTCTCTCCTCTATTTTGAAGAGTGGAATTAACAGCTGAAAAATTATTTCAGCTGTGTGATAGGACTCTCAGTATATGATATCCCTGGTCTTCAGGAGGTGTGAGATGCACTGTCCACAAACTGCATTGTAAAATCCATCCACTGTAAAAATATTAAAATGTCACATTTTACAAAAGAAAATATTTTGATTTCTCAAATCAGAGAAATTTAATGACTGCATTTTTTTTTCCGAAACTATGTTTTAAATGTTTATTCAGATCTAATAAACTTTGTTCAGTTTCTAAAATTACTGGTTTTAGAGGTTGCCATAAAATCCTCTCAGTTTGTCTAGCCAACAGCTGAGTTCATCCCATGCAAATTTTTGGACAAAATGTATAGCAACTGAAAGAGTTAAAGGAAAAATACCTTTCATTCCCACGTTCTGAAATACACAAAGCAAATGTGGAAAGTTTACTTTGTGTGCTTTGAGTTTGGTCATATCCACTCTCTCATTTCTATGCCAGTGAAGTTGTTTGCTTTCACAGTCACACAAGAAAAAAAACCACCAACAAGAATGAGGAAAACACGATACTCTTGATTGCAATCCCACAGAAACTGGAGAAATTACTTGGGGACGTGTCCTCTTAGCCTGTTTGTTTTTAATTGACCAGATTTCAAGTTGACAGTGGCCCTTTTAGCAGCGCACAGAACAAAACCAGCACCACATGGCCAGCAGGGCCTGCTTTAAAGTGGTGCTCTCTCATGTTCCCTGCTGAGGTTTGCACCATATGAGCCATCAGTAATGCCAAGTCAAAGGCCAAGCATCAATAAAGCTCTTGCTGGGATCAAGAATACATAAACAATGGAGCAGCCACTTCTAGGAGTGGCTACAACTAACTTCAGCTTTACCTCTAGGAGAAGTAAAGCTGAAGTTAGGTGGCATCCAGCTTTTTTTTCTCTGAAATTTTACAAAATACAATATTTTCTTTGGACACCATTGCTGGCAGTAAATATTTTAGTGCAGGCTGTATTCTGCACATACTTAGTTAAATGAATGGAACATGATAGAGACTATTTGTCTGGGTACAAAGTCAGTGAGAACAGTTCTGCTCAATTCACTGGTTGCTGAGTTAGGTCTGTAGTCAATATATTGTATCCAGGTATCACAGCAATGAGAACTGGATAATTTGCATACAGTGTCCTCTTTCATTACACACACTCATAAAAATAAGCTTTTATTTAGTGCACTTGAACACATCAGGACTAACCTTCTCTTCAGTGATGTACATGTACCTGGGGTTAAATATTTCTACAACAGAAGTTCACCGAGAACAGGCTGTTATTTCAAAAGGAAAAGATCTACAGAATTTCACAGAGATTGCGGCTTTATTTGGTCCTTCTTACATTCCTGCTATAGGATGGGTTAAGGTTTCTGCAGGAAGGATTTATTTATGTATATCCTGGAATAGTTTCCCAAAATCCTGCTAGCTTGTTTTGGAGGGTGGGTTCCTCTATAATTCATGCACCTACAAGACTTAACTGGACAAATCAAAGAAGTAATATAAACCCCCTTGCAAGGACATTACTTCTCTGACCTTAACCAACTCTTTGTTACCATCTGTCCCTGTACATGACTCATCCCACTCTGCCACATTACCATTGACAAGGACACATAAAGCCACAAAAGGAGTTGATGGGCATTCACTCCAGAGCATTAGCTACCTTGCTCCATGCTCCTGAGGACTGACTGTGCCTTTTGACAGCTCTCCAAGCACATTTCCCCATTTCTAGAATGAAACTGAACCTTTGCACTTTATTATTATTATTATTATTATTATTATTGTTCTCTTTCAGCAAAAAGGTAATTGGGCATGAAAAGTTCAAATCCATTAAATAAAAACTCAATTTAAAATATTTTCCATCCACCAAGCAAGCTCCTATTCATTATGCTGACACTGTACTCCACCTCTGTGCCAAGTGGATCACTCAAAGATGCCCCCCACCACTTCCCTGGCATTTTGTGTGACAAGTAAATCTGCTGTGCACACATTACTTTATAGGGCATCCCAGCTTTTTCAAATACAAGCAACATTTTTTACAGCACCTTTAAATTCCCAAGTCGAATTTTGTAACTGTGAAGGTAATTTGAAGTAAACTATTTGTCCTGAGTGTCTCCTCTGGATATTGTGGCAGGCAGACAGAGCTTCTGAGTTTTATTTCTGCTTCTTTACTCACTTCAAGTTTTTGAACAGCCTCAGTCCCATTCAGTTTACTCCTCTGCTAAATATAAATTGTAAAATGTGTTTACCTATCAAAAACAATAGCAGGCAATTAAAATAAAAATTGCATCGTTCTCGAGGAACCTCAGTAGAAGAATTCAGATGTTGCAGTTACATGGTGCCTTGTTAATTTAGAAAAGCAAAACAATACAAAACATTCTAATGTTTCAGCCACAGATTACATATTCTGTTTTCACAAAGGTCACTTTTTCCATAAAGTTTTTTTAGTACAAGTTTACTGTACAGAGACACTCTTTTGTCTTAATTTCTATTACAAATGTCTTCTTTAAATCTAGCAAAATATTTTCCCCTTACAACTTAATCTGCCAGAGATGCAGAGCACAGCTACTTTATTCTTCACAGGTCCAGCCCTGAAATCTAATAAAAAAAGCCAAAGAGGGACATCTAGTGGTACCATGCACAAAATTAAGAATGAGGAGAGAGAGGAAAAACCTACTGCCATGTCCATGGATCTGAGGTAACTGCTGGTTTCTCATCGCGAATGAGGAAAGGTTGAAGGGAAGACCGAAACAACAGAAAGGAAAAATCCAGCTATTTTATTCTTTTCGAACACATTGCCACTTACAGTGGGAATAACTGTGAGTCTGACTTTCTTGAAGTGTTGGATTCCTCTAAATGAACTGAATCTAAATGGAAGGGCCATAATCAAACAATGCAGTTGCTGAACCCCAGATTCAAATAAAGAAACTGCACCCTGGCTTTTGTTCACAAAATAATCCCCAGGAAAACCAAGAGAATCTGCAGAACTAATTTCATTTACCTTGAAAGTAGGTACCTCAAACTCCACCCAAGGGCCAAGCATCCAGATAAATTTCAGTCTTACAAAACTTCTGAATGCTCACCCAATGAGCAAATGATAAAATTTAGTGGTTATGACCTTTACTAGCAGTGAGTATGTCATTAGAATCACCACAAAGTACTGATGCAAAATTAGTGGAATAAGCCATCTGTCAGCTAATGAGGCAGAGCAGCAGCCTTGGAACCCTCTCCCAGCCAAGGACAAGGAGAGACCAACAGCAAACTCCAGATTTTTAGAGAGACAACAAAAGCTCATGAGCTACATGGTCCCAACTAACTTTAGGACTAGAGTATTCACAACAAACTGATTCTGGTGAAAATACCCCTTCAAGGGTACAGAAGAAACTCTTATATGATGAGTATGGGAGTTGCCAGCTCTACTCTCTGAGAAATGCAGCCTGTAAGATGGACCACACCTGGTTTGATGTGAACATCCCATAGTAAACAACTTTCCACTGTATAGTTGCCAGTATTAAATAAATAAGGCAGTCATGCAGGCTCTTCAAGGAAAATTGAGGTTTTAGTGTCACTTTCTATCAGAAGAGGAAGCAGATTAAGCCTTACCTTCATAGCAATTATTTAGGTCTCTTAGATACTTAGAGATTAGGAATTTTAAACCTACCTTGAGCACTTCTGTGGCAATTCCACATGCACTAATCCCTACAGCTCCTACAGTGAGGGTTAAAGAAACAAAGCTCAGAAATTCTTCCAAGAAATGTGGGCCAAGCTCCAGAGCTGACGCCTTTCTGCCCAGCTCCCAAACTCACCCTTCTGAAGGTCCCTTCTAGTTTCCATGAAAGCATTGTAGTGAAAAGGAATTGTTTCCCTGTCGCAGTCATTTTGGGGGCAGTTTTATAGCCACGCAATGGCAAGTGCCATCTCCCACTGCAGTTGTCTGTGTACCATAGGTGCCTGAAGGCAACTGATTAAACAGAACTGGCTACACAGCCCATGGGTCTTCTCCATCCTGATTGGAGCTATTTATAATCCTCTTTGCAGATATTAAATGACTGGATACACAAAGAAAACCATTCTTTAAAATGAACTTGTTTTAAAGAGATAGCAGAGCAATTTTACAAAGCAGAAAGATATCTGCCTCTCTTACCACACTTTATCTACCAGTCTTCATCCAGTTTGCTCCTTGATGTAATTCTAAGCTATCATTTCCTTCCTTTCAGTTCTCTCTTTTCTTTTTTCTCCTCATTTTTCCCACAGGACTGACACTACCTTCAGAATTTATTCCCTCTCACTGGACAACCAGTACCCATGAGACAAACAGTCTTCTTTTGTCTTTTTTTTTTTTTTTTTTTTTTTTTTTGGGTACTAAAAAGACAGGTGCCTTGGAACTTCCTCTTCTTAAGCTCTCTCCAAGTTCTTCCACGTATGAGAATAAAAAATAAAAGAATGATGCTGTCAGTGGTGATGCACACCAGGGCCTACCAGCAAAGAACTATGTGTAAAAGCATTCAGTTGTGGAGATTATATGGTTACTGCTAAACTGGAGCAGAGTTCTTCTTTGGGAAGAAAATTCTTGATTAAAATATTTCATATTTCACCTTGCACTGCAATAATGTAATAAGAACTGCCTCTAAAAAAAAAAAATAAAATTGAGGAAAAAAACCCAAACACAACACAGCTAACAAAAACATAGTATGGTGTGTTTGAAGCCTAAGTTTAGTCTTCATCAGGGAGAATCAATGTCACAGAAATGAGTGAATCAATGCCTGTTTTCCAAAGTCTCTGAATGAGGATCACACCTTTCTGGAAGTCATGCTGTGACTGAACTAACCTCAGTAGAAGGGCAGCCATTCCGTGGCATCTTTTCCACTAGAGGTCAGGCTGAAGGAGCTAATGATCTATTTAGCCTTCAGAATCTATGAGTGGGAGTCACTAATCAAGATTTGGAAGCCTGAATATCACTTAAAGTGAATCACAAAGAGGTATTAGATTTCTAAGTGTCCAACAGCCAGAGATATTTAATCATGAGGGCATTTTAACACACATCAATACGACCTTTCAGAGAACACTTGGTGCCATCTCAGTTGGCAGGACATTTGGAAAAGAGAAAAGTTCTTCTTAATCTTCAGCCTTGAAAAGAAAACTTCATTCGCTTGAATAATGACAGACAACACTTTAGAAATGGTATTCCAAAAGTTCTGCTTTTTATTTTTTGCTCTTAGAAAAGGCATACATTACAAGCATTTTCCATGAAAAATCTAGATTGAATTTGTTTCTGTAAATAACTAGGAATAGACACAACTAAGCAATAATCGGCTTCAGGTAAATAGAATTTTTCCAAATCCCAAAGTGGTTTGAGTTAAGAGCCCAGGCTTTTCTTCTTCTGTATTTTGATGACAAGCAATTCCATCACTTGCAGAAACATTGACCCAGCTTCTTGAAATAAATACCTCGAAGGCGGTGAAGCTCAGACACACACTTGTTTCTGAAAATTCCAGGAAATGTTTAATGTATCATTTATAGTTTTAAAGACTTTCTTCATTGTGACAGGACAAAAAGTCATGATCAAATGGCAAGTCCTAGATCAGAGCTCTTCACCAGTCATCATCTCTCCCAACAATTCAGTGCCTTCAGTGTATGTGTCTGCAGCCAGGAATACCAGCACCAAGGAAAGGCTTGTGAGCAGTTACCCAAACAAATAAAAACTACACTGAGGAATTGCTCAGATTTACACTTCTGAAAACAAAGCAGCCCATGAAAGTCCCTCAGAGGTGAAGTCAGCTTAACCAGGTCGTTATGTCAGCTGGCATTTTGAGGTGCTTCATGGCCAACTGTTAGAGACACCTCAAAGACACACAATGTACCTGGGAGAAGAACACAAAATGCCAGGAATCATGAGCAGAGGGAAGAAACCCTGTAGTTTCTCCAGTTGCCCAAGACTGGCGGTGGGAATAAGGTGCATAACAAACAGAAATGAAGCATAGAAGCTGATGGTTTGACCTCTTTTTACATGGCTCCCATGGAGCAGCCCTTTCTGTACTTTCACCAGGTCAAAAGGAGCATACCTGCTGATAACAGTCAGTTGTTTGATCAGGTACAGGTTACTTCATTTCATGATTTTGCAAGAGAACCTGATACCAGCAGTCTAAAATCCACGTGCATGTTTTAAAAGGTGAAAACTCAGCTTAGCTGAGTAATAAATTCAATTAACACACTCTTTCTCCTTCGCTAGCTCTCCTGAAATACGCTAACCTTTCAAAATTTACAGCTATACAACAGGCACAGTGCACCTCTACAGGGCAGGGACCAGAGAAATGCAAGAGCTGTGTGACAAGAACCACTCCAACAGAGTTTATGTGGAGCTGGCAAGTCGGCACTTGATGGAATCTGGTAAGGCATATTTCCCAGATTGAGCACGTACCCCGCCCAGAGGCACAGATGGTATTTGTGGGAGCAAAGGAAAATAAAATATAGGTTTAAAATAAATGCAAGAGAAACACAGAATAATATTGAATCACTCTAGGTATTTCTAAGGGTTTCCATTTCTCTTTTCTACTTCTCAGCACATAACGAGTGTATGTTCTGGGCTTTGAAACCACTGAGCAAATGGAAGGGATTTAAAACCAGTTTTGTTTCAAATATAAGATCACAGAATTAAAGTCTCCAGGAATGAGATTTCTGTGCAGAAGCTTGATGCAAAAGGAGTTGAAAATGCTGTTCCTGCATATGCCTGGCATTGACAACCAGGCTTGTTTGAAGAGCCTTTTCCATGCTAAGGGAGAGGACTCACCCTGCTGCTGAATTCCAAACGGGGCCCTCTGCACAGTGGCTAATTCCGTTTGTTTTAAATGGATGGACAGACACACAGCTGGGAGGAAGAGGCAATCTACAAAGTAGTGAGGAAATAAGAACTTTAGATGCTGCTATTGTGATATAAGGAAGCCAGAGTAGCCAGAGACTGATGAGAGCTGGCAGGCTGACTGTGGCAATGGTTTGGGACACAGTTCCAGGCTGCAGCCTTGCTCCTCCACCCTCCGTCTCTAGCCCTTCTCAAAACTGAAGAGTTGGCGGCCTTTGCTACAACGATACCATCCAAGGTAGCTGCTCTCAAGATCCCATAAAAAAGAGGAAGAAGGAACAGGAGGAAAACAACACAGGTTGGCAGTGGCGGGAAAAGGTCTAACAAGAAACATAAAAGCCCATGCTTCCTGTTGGAGCCTCTGCTAACCCAGGTTATCATTATTTATCATGTGTGCTTACTCTGCCATGCCAGGAGTTGAAGCTCCCCAATGTTCAACTTCCAATCATCATCTCTTCTCATCCTCCTTCTAGAGAATCCAGCTTTGTTATTTTACTCATAAGTTAGATTTAACTTTTGGTAAATCAATGTTAATTCCTTCATTTCAAGCTGCATCCTCTCTTCTTTAGTAGACACGACTTAAACACTACACTTAAATCGCAATAAAAATCCTCTTTCTTTGGATTAAACCAGTCTGCCTGAATTCTTCTCCATTCTTCCTGCCACCCTTCTGAGTGGCAGCCTAACATAACACTGCACCAACTTCCACCTCACAGCTGTGGGTGTAGGTAGGAAAGCCCTTCAGTGTTATTTCTTGCAGTACAACTACTGCTCCCATGTAAAAAAGCAAAACAAAATCTTTGACACGTGGAAGCAGCAGTGAGAACTCTCCATCTCCTCTCTGGGCCATCTCTTAGGGCCACAGATGGTGGGGTAGGAAAGGAAACCAAAGGTATTGTGCTCTGACTCCCGCCATCTAAAACTTCTCAATGACCAGCACACTGCATATAAAGACCTTTCTGGGTCACTTGAAATCTCATGCTATTATTTAAGCCAGAGCTACTGAAGAACCCCAAAATAACCAACCAAACAAAAAGAAGCTGAGGAAAAGTCTTTAAAGAATGTATTTCAAATTAACACATCATAGAAAGATGTAACCAAAGAGCAAGATTTCCTGTCACAAACATATTTATGACAGTATGACACACAAACTAATTATATATGTACATCTGAATTACTTGATAGCTACATTTGCAAGTGTCACTCATTTTATGCTGAATTTATTAAAAAATGAAAAAAAAATCCTCTACAAAGGGTCTAACACTTTAACCAGTCACAAAACCTACATTTGCAGGAACCCAAACAAAAATAATTACTTCAAATTTTTACCAGTGTCTCCAAACAGAATTTAGCACAAATTCTTTCTTTTTAATCAATTCAACTGAAAGAAATGGAGCTGCAACGGTTTAGGTTTTTTAATCCCAAAGTGGATTATACAAACATTTTCATCAAAGATTTTTTTTTTAAGAACAAGATGAGCATTACTGGTTATATCTTATTATTAAGGTAAGCTTTCTTCAAAGAACTGTACGATTGGAATCTCTTCCTGATACATAGTGACATGCTATTTGCCGGCTGCAGTGAGAAGAGTCAAAATGAAAACAAAAATACAAACAGGCTTCTTTTTTTTTTTTTTTAATCTTGTCTTTATTGATTTAGACTTCAGAGCTACAGCCAAAAATAGTGCATCTGTAGAAAATTATCAAACACTCTATCAATACAGCATCATCGCACATTTAGAATTGCAAGCACTTGACAAATCGCAAAGGGAACATCCAATCTAGTATTTGGCAGTGCAACCCATGAACAGGGAATACAGGGAGAAGGATTCTTTTTCCTCCAAGAAAGAAACATTTCTGAACAGGAACAAAAAGCTTTTGTGGAAAGAAAAAAAAAAAAAAAAAAAAAAAAAAAAAAAAAGAATTCCATGGAAGATTCATTGGCTCACTCGAGACATCATGGTACAGTGCTGGAAACTTTTTGTGGAATGTCAAAGGGGACAGGGAAGCCACAGCCCTGTTACAGGAGCCACGCTGCCTTCAGGACATTGTAGGCCATGGAGAAGGTCACTGCATAGCCAACTGCCCAAGACAGACCTCTGCCAGGCTGGGGAAGGGGGATCAAGTATGCAAAAGTGTGAAAGATCCTGGCCCCTGTGAAGATCCTGAAGTGCAGCAGGGCTGAGGACAGCTCAGGGCCGCTCAGAGCGTACAGCAGTCCAATGCCAACAAATGGGACAATATTTTCCAGGTCATTCAAGTGGCCTCTGGAGAAAGAAGCAAAGTTATTTTAGTGTTGTATTTTGTTGAATAAACCACTTCAAGCCTCATAATTCTCCAGCATCTTCAGAGCACGCTACTATTCACTCCTGGCTTTCTCTGTAGAGGGGACTTGATTCAGCTACTGAAACTATTTTTGGCATGTTCACCTGACATCACTCTGGTCTCTCCTGCTGCACCCCATGTTTTTAAGTTTCTGATATTATGTATGAAAGGTATTAGTTTTCCCCAGGATCTAGGTAATATTAAGGACTTACAGGAGGTGCCTGAGTGCACCTGGGTGTGCAACAATGCAAAGTCAAGGAAGAAGAAAGGTAGCTGTTCTCCTGGAGCCTCTCTCAATTAACATCAATTAGCTGCAGGACTGTGACTGAAACTATTACAGTTCATGGCCCAAATGATCTATTCTAATCCTATAAATCTGGTGTCCATAAAGAAAATATGAAATATACTCCATAGGAACCAAATTCCATCAAATGCTCGTGAAGTTCCATCATCTTGAAGAAGGTTATTTTTGAACATCTAACAGGTGTGACAGTTATGCCTTTCGTTCATTTTCTTCACTTTAAGCACTAAAATAGCTGAAAAAACACTGGAAAATTTGAAACCACAATATAATTTGCTAAAAATGTGTAGAGACTTAACTCCATATCTTGAAGCGCTTCTTCACACTCCTTCCTAAACTTTCCCAGCTCCCTTCACTTCTTCAGATAAATTATACTTCCAGCCCAATTTACTGATTGAAACAATGTCTAAGCCTTACTAATGATCTCAAATTCCAGAGCCAACTGGAATCAGGTCATGGCACTGTCTTGCAGCTGCTTTTAGAATATATTTATCATTACAAGGAAGCATATCCCTCCAGGTTTTTTTTTATTCTCATTTCTCACAAAAGTACTTTGAAGAAGGTTATCTTCTTTCTTGAAAAAAAAAAAAATCTTTTTTTCCCCCATAAACTGAACACATTCCGATCACATACAAAAGAGAAGCCATGCTATATTTATGTAGCATTATCTGTTGCCATGAAGCTTGCAGAAGAAAATATAGAGAACTTCCACTAAGAACCACAGTTGGGAGGAAAATATGGATGCTGCAACACCAACATAGTAACCAGAACCAAGCTGACTAACTAGGTCTGGGGATGTCTGAAAAACTCCACAAAACAACAAAACAGGATTTGATAATACAGTGCTTTAAAAATCTATTCTGTGAAAATGACTGAGGTGGTTGTCATTTCTTTACCACAGTTTGAGTTAAATGGGTCATAAAGTTAGTCTCTTACAATTTACAAAGAGAAAGGAATTACCCCTCATCATAAAAGTTTCCACTCTTATGTAATACCTGTGAAATTAAGCAACAACTCCCTGAACTACTGAGCAGCAGAAAAGAAAGCAGCAGAACATCTTTACAGCCCACTTAGATTAGGCTCTACTTTCTGAGATTTTAATCCATAAGAGGCACACAGAAATATACTTTGTGAAATAACAATCATTATTTGCAAGGATGCAGTGTTCTTAAATCAGCACTGGTATATATTTTCAAGATCTTCCCTAATGGAGGTTTATATGAGAAGAGTTCACTGACATTCAAGTTTTTGGTATAAAAATAAACTTAGCTTCATCAAAGAAAAATCCTATGGAAAGCATTCCATTTAAGCTTTCCTTGGTAGCACAGGTGTATCAAACAGCATCCTGAAATTTATGATTTTGGAAACAGAAAATTTTGCCATGTGCTACATCAACTTATGGTCATATTTTAGTGTTCTCATCACTTTGCCCATGCAGACAGGAGTTAACCCAAGAGTTAGCTTTTATAACCAGACAATGACTTATTGTTCTTAAAATGCACACTGACCATTTGAATCTCGGAATGGTTTGTTCATTTAAACTCATTAATGTATTAGATTGGTACATAAAACACCATAAAACACACACAGGCTTGACAGAGAAGGGGGTGAAACTAACTCCTTGATTTAATATTATTCTGTTATTTAAAATAACTGTTAGAGGTTCCTGTATATCACCTGCGTGCACGTTCAACATCTGGATCAGTCCTCAGGTATTTCTTTGCACTCTCCCCTTTTCCAAATGATGCTGTATCTTCTGGGTTGACAAATGCCTGTTTCAAACACAAGCACACAAGTGACATTAGCAGCCAAAATGTTTTATCCAGTCAAGGCAGCTTGCTCTAAAGGTCACTCTTTTTACCAATGCCTCAATAACCTCACCTAACTTACCTGGAGTTAAAAGCACAGGGAATAATACCATGTTTGCTGCATTACTGCTTTCTTGAGCCCAGCCTGTACATACACAGCTTGTGTGCTGCCAAATTAATGCAATGTAATTTATGCATTCAGGTAAAGTCTTCTTGTGAGATGGACAAGCCTGCAGTAAGCCCAATAGGCTGACAGAACACAGGCACCTACAAGGTAGAAGGCCTCAAGTCTCTTTTTCACCATTCCTGACAAATTATCTGAAAGTGCTTTTGGATCACTTCTTTCTACGGGAAGTCTCATAATTATCTTATAATTAGGTTAAAAACATTATCCAATCGTGACTAACAAAGCACCAAACTCAGAATCCCTCCAGAATAGGGAGGAAGAAGAAAATAAACAGCAGCAGTATTTGGAAGCTGAAAAGATATAGCTGTGATGCCTCTGTATTTCAATAGAGATGCCAGTCTGTTCTCTCAGCCAGTATTTCCAAATGCTTACCTTCCTTGTGAGCCTGAAGTAGGCTGTTATCAGACTCATTAGCATCATTTTCAGAAGAACAATGGCCGCGTAAGTAGCGAAAGCCCGGAAGACTTCATTGTTAATTAACTGCGTGGCTTTGGCCATTTCTCCCCTTCTCACTGACGACCTCTAAAAAACATTAAAGTTAGTTAAAGCTAACATAATTGCAATGCAAAGTTCTGACAGCAACATTGTGTTAATAGCCTTGTTTTTTAGCATTACTGCAATGACAGCATGATTTTGCCACTGTGGAAAGTTTCTTTTCAGACGATTTCCCCCCTGGTTTATTTTTTCACAATAGCATAATATAATACCTTAAGATGATGAATTATAATATTTTGCTTCCATTATAAGTGCTTATTAAACTGTCAAACCACAAACTACCAAAATATTTAATGTAATTGCAGAAACAACACTTAGTCACAGAAATTAGTACTCTTTTGAAATAATACAAGGAGTTAGATCAATTTTAGACCAATTCATTTGAATTAGCAAATTTCCCTAAGCAGTTATCAGGATAGGAGTGTGTGACAATACTCTGAACACTACAGAATGTAAAGAGGAAAATTAGTATTGCCTACCCTTTTTTGTGTGTAAAATGACACAATTATAATTGCACTTCAGCTTTCAAGCTAACCAGTATCTTCCTACCCAGCAGTAACTTGTGATCAAACCGAGTTGAACATGCATTTTTCCCCTTTGAGACCTTGTTCTTAAAAATTGCTTTTAGCATGACTCACAGGCAAAGATTAAGTTGTAATGACAAAAAGGAGAGGACTATTTCTGCTTTTAGCATGGGAAGTTTAAACTAATGAAGTCTCTTTCCAATAGGACCATACCAAACACACAATACTATGGAGGCCATACCTTCTATCAACACCAGAAAGTTTAAGATGTGCTGAGCAGTGAATGCAGGTGAAAAAAAAAAAAAAAAAAAAAAAAAAAAAAAAAAAAAAAAAAAAAAAGACACCCCAGTGCACATTTAATTTTTGCCCTGCACAGACTCTGGTTTTTGCCTCACCAAATGCTTCAATCATGCACTTAGTGACTACGAATCCATACAGCTAGGATGTCTTACCTTCACTAAAGACTGAAATAAATGATTTTTTTCTTGTTACGGCTAACTTACTTCCTGCGATATAACTTTAACAATGGTAATA
This sequence comes from Zosterops lateralis, assembly GCF_965231275.1. NCBI lineage: Eukaryota > Metazoa > Chordata > Aves > Passeriformes > Zosteropidae > Zosterops > Zosterops lateralis. Next base: position 11,170,561 of record NC_139765.1, read on the forward strand.
AAAACGTTAATATCCACTTGATCACAGTTTTAACAACCTCTCATCTTGCTTTCAGCACAGTCAGCTATTGCCAAACAAGGGGAACTTGATGAGCAAAGAGCACTAGGGAAGAGTTGCTCTGAAGGCACGTCCTCGGTGAGGAAGTGGGCAGGGTGGAGGTAAGCAGTGGTTTGCTCAGTGAAAACAAATCCAGCCTTGCCTGGACCTCTGTGAGGGGATCCTGCTCCCTCTTTTATCCTTTCTAGAACAGCTCTTGGGTCACTGGGCCTGGCACAGGGCCTTTGGATCATGGGAAATGTAACTCCAATGTAACTCTCCCTCCTCTCTCTCACCACAGCCCAGTTCCCAAGATAAAACAGCGAAGACTCTCCTCAGAAACGGACAGTAACTGTTTCTATTCATTTTAACAACCTTGTTAAAATGATAGAACTATCCCGCTCTTTTAACTTTGTCTCACAGCAAAAAGCACACGGCGTTTCACACAACAAAAACAAAGTAAATCCGCAGCGCCAGAGCATTTTTCCATAAGCCACGCTGAAAACGCATCCAAGCACGATCCAAGTCACTGGCCCGGGACACTCGGTGCCCGGCCACATTTATCCATTTTCCCGCTGCCCTGTGACCTCTCCCCGCTCCCAGAATGCCCAGGACCCGCCCTCAGCACAAAATGGAAGGAGGCACCGAAAAACTCCACATTTCAGCACCAAAACAAGTCTGCAGCGCCAGCAGCAACTGCAAACAACAAACTGTAAACAGGGATATGCCCGTTTACGGTTACGAACAGCCTGATATACACGGGCAACAGTAATAATAATAATAGTAAAAATAATCTCTGCAAGCCCGCTGAGGGGCTGGGAGCAGCGGCCAGGCTCAGGCCCTCCCGCGGCCCCGGGACACGGCACCGCCGGGGCCACTTGTCTGTGCGTGTTCCCAACGCGATTTCTCCCATCGCTCCGCTCACAATCCAGCTGCCGATTCCCGGCCCAGCCCCGCGGGAGGTGCCGCCACACCGCCCCCCCCCCATCCCCGCGGCCCTTCACACGGAGCTCCCACACGGAGCTCCCGCACCGCCCTCCCGCACCCGCGGCGGGTTTGGCTCCCGGGTCCCGCCGCCCTCTCGCAGCGCCCGCACCTGGGCCGTGCCCGCGGCGATCCGAGCCCCGCTGCTCCCCGGCCGGCTCTGAGTCCCGGCCCGCCCCCGCTGCTCCCCGGCCGGCTCTGAGTCCCGGCCCGCCCCCGCTGCTCCCCGGCCGGCCCTGCCCCGGCCCGCCCCGCTGTGCCCCGGCCCGGCCCCGCCTCGCCCCGCCGGCCGCGGGGGCGGGTCCCGCCCGGGCCGCCCTCACGGAGCCCCGCGGGCTCGGCGCGGCCACACGGGAGCGGCGGGACGGGCCCAGAGATCGGCAAAAGCTGGCGGGAAGAAAAGGAGAACGAGTGAAAACTTTCTCCCCCTCAGACAGGGGGGAAGCCCTGCTGTCTGAACACTCCTGCACGGGGGGAAAGCAAAGGCTGTGGGCCAGGCAGGCGCTCCTGGTGACATTAGTAGTCACAGCCGAGTCCTGCGGTTGTGCAAGTTCCCAAAAGGGCTCAAAGCTTGCCGGAAAGTTTCAGTGTTTCTTCCCCTCCCTTGTTCTGGTGCGCCTTAACTTTTACCAAATGGCAAGAAAATGAAACGTGCTTGTATCGCCGAGCCGTCAGCGCCCTTCCATAATAGAGATGCATCGTGGTGCTTTGCAAAGTGAAACAGAAAATAAGGAACTCCTCAGCTGGCCACAGGCTTCTACCTGTGTGCTACAAAGTGATGGACAGAGTGAACTTGGTACAAGTCCGAGCTTCCCGGTGGTTCTTCAGGGAGAATGATGCTGTTCCCACAGCACTCAGCAGGAGCGATGCTTGTGACTAAGCAGCTCATGATAAGCAAGACTGAAAAAGATGGGGATAAATGTACTCAGATGCCCAGCAAAGGTTTAAAAACGAATCCCAAGGATGTGTACACAGTCAGAAAGGGATACAGTTTTTAAAGCTTCATCCTTATGAAAAAATTTCTCCTCTTAGGTACATATATTCACTGATGTTACTTTTGTGTTTAATGTCATGTCCTGTCATGTCAAATTCCTGTGTAACTCTTCTTAAAGTCATAAAACACAGCAAAACTCATTTAAGCAAGAACTGCAGTATCAGAACTCTTTTGAAATGTTGTAGGAGTTGGGTTCAAGAACCTTTGTTCTCACTAAGAATAAATAGTGTTCCTGCTGCAGTCAACAAAAAACTCACAGGGGTATGGCTCCATCCCAGGGAATGGGTTTATTTCAAAAAACAGGGATGAATTTCTGCAGCTCGTGCCTTAGTTCAAGGAAGGAATTGTATCTTCATGGGTTTTTTACCACACCTAACACATATCATAATTACATGGTATGACTGAAATAAAACTGCAGTTATCTTCTTTTGCCATCTTTTTGTTTGTTTGGCATTCTAATCCTTATCTGCAGTCAGTTTAAAAAGCAGGTAAATCTATTAAATTAACAGTAAAACTAAACCCACATTCTTATACTTGAGAAGAAAAGCTGGTAATTGATTTACACAAGTTCTCAGAACTACGCTTAGAAAGAACAGAAAATCAGGGAAAAAGTGATTTTCACTCATCTTAGGTAGGATATAAAAAGAAGCATAAATGTATGTAGAAATTCTACTATTTCCATGCTTTCCTTTGGATTTTACATTTCAGTTTTTCAGATTCTGGAAATTCAGATTGATTTATGTGACTTTTAAAAAGCACTTCTGAAACTGGGAAAGCTGCTATACACCCATTCTTTGAATTTTGAGGCAAACACCTTGTTAATGTTTTTCCTACCCTCTTTGAATACCTCTGATTCTGAGAAAGAAGTTTAGGAGGAAGGGAAAAGGACAGGAAGGGATGAAAAAGAAGAAAGAAGGAGAAAAGAGGAAGAAATTTGTTTAAAATAAAAGCAAGGTAGGGAAGGCAACAGAAGATAAGAAAAGATAAAAGCAAGGTAGGGAAGGCAACAGAAGATAAGAAAAAGGAGAAAAAGAAAAGGTAAAAGCAAAGAGAGACTACAAAATAAAAGGAAAATATTTAAAAGGAAATAAAATCAGAAAAAAATAGGGAAAACTGAAAAGGAGAAATTAAAAAAAAAAATTAAAAAGCAAGAAAAAAGGGGGAAAAATAGAAATTAGAGAAGCCCAGATTTCTTGCTGACCCTGAACCACTTAAAAGGTTGAGGCTCTTAGAGGGGAGCCTCTTCGAAGGCAGAGAATATGAAGAGTGCCAAAGTGGGGCCATAATCTGTAAAGCAGAAGTGAACTTGTGCCCAAGGTCTGTTTTCTTCTCTACAGCATAAAATGCCTGTAGAACATTTGGGAACTGCTGTGATCTGAGTGAGGTTGGATACATAACTGTGGTGATAGTTGCTCCTGAGGGGCCCATTCCCACAGTTCTTACTCATGTGAATTGTCCCTTGGATGCTAATGGGATTACTCTTGTAAATCAGAGATGCCATATCAGCCCAGAGCCCAGGGTTATACTGATCATGAAGGGCTTGATCTTGCAAACCTCATTCATGTGAGCAACACTTTTTTTATGACAATTTTCCCATTGACTTGAAGAACTGTCTGTGTAGCCAGAGACAGGAGAATCAGGACATGAGTTTAGGGTCAGCATAAAAGTAGGAATAAAAGAGTTTTTCATTTAACCTCCAGCAAGGAATGGATACTCCCCAAGAAGGCCAGATAAGTGCAGTCATTCTCTTTTAACTGCAGGGAGGGCAAAAGACAGGCAAGTATTGATCAGACTTGTTCTGTCCTGTCTCCTTCTCTGGCTCCATTTATTCACCATAATTAGAGTGGTAAAGAAGGTAGCAACAGTACATTTTCACCACAACTCAAGCTTTTGTTCACCACCCCTTTGATAATACAAATCAGTTTCTTCTTCAAGTAAAACTGGCAAATTATGCCTGCTTCATGAGTGCTTTACAGAGTAAAACAGATCGTGAACACTAAGATCCAGTCCATATTTTAACTTAAAATCTGAAATGCTGTTTAAATACCACAAGAGAAGTGCTGCAAAAATGTTTAGTATGACGGACCAGAGTAATTTTTTGTGCTGCTCTATTAAAACCTGCACCTTCTGGTTAGGAAGTACTTTCACTATATCAAATGTTGACACCTATGTAATTTCACTATGATTCACACACTTCCTCTTCTTCATAAGACCTCAAGCTGCTGTCTGGTTTCTCTAGGGAACTGTTTCAAAAACAGCAAGAAAGGATCATTGTTCCTTTGGGAATGCTTCCTGCTGGATATAGGTCAGTGAAGGCTTCTCTGGCATATCCAGTCTTTTATCCATGCCACTGTTTAGAGGACAACAGTTCTCAGTCTTGGAATTTGCCTTTTTTTTTTTTTTTTTTTTTTTTTTTTTTTTTTTTTTTTTTTTTTTTCCAGAATTCCAGATGCTCATTTGGGAGACAGAGATGGTAATGAATGATTGAAGTGACCAGTCACAGTAGGCGGTGACCATCAGGCCTTGAGAGAAAAAGATACAAACTCCACTCCACAGGAGTGGTTACATCTGCTGGTTATATGCCCAGTTATACATCATTTATACATTGTGCAGAGACTCCACAAAGCTCATTTACTAATCATTATCATGTTATCATCTAAAGTTGCTTAAAATCTTCCAGATGAAAAGTCAGGTGCAGAGCAATCATAAGAAATAGTACAGCACAGGAAAACGATCTGTAATCTGTGCCCTACCAGCCTGATATCCCACTTGAGGAGCAACTCAGAAAAGGATTGGTGGGCATGTAGGAAAACCTTTTTAGGTCTATACATGGACCTTTTTTCTTTGCCTTGATTCCTTTTTCAGTCCATAAGAATACTGTAACAGCCATCTTGCTTCTGAAAATAAGTCTGCAGCACAGAACCACCTTTGCAGCTGGCAGTAATGCATGTGTGGTGAGGTGAGGTGTTTAAAGCCCCATGCTGAACTGGAGGGGAAAACTTCACTCAGATTTTGTGATGCTATTTGAGCTTTACAATTGTTTTGGTTAGGAAAGCAAGATATTATTATCATTAAATGACATAAGAAAGTTGATATATGCCCATAAAACAGATTTTGAGCTACCATAGTAACTTTATTTTAAACTAATACAATGAGTTATTTGCTAAACATTATTACATACAGCTCACAGAACAAAATCTGATCCTTTAAAATGACACTGCAGTAGCAGAAGGAGAAAGTATTCACTATGAAAGCAGAATGCTTTTTAAATTTCCCTTCATAGATTGAAATGACAGAGTGTAGAGAGCAAAATGATTTTTAAGACATTGAGGTTTTGATCATTTATATAAGAGTCCAGTGGGTTTTAGTTGTTATTGTACTACTTCTCTGCTCCAGAGATATAAGGAAATAATAAAGCTGGAGACCAGACTGGAAGATTTCTTGCCACGGCGACACTCCAACTGCACACAGAAGGCTTGAGTGAGCTACTGAGAAGACAGAGATGATAAAAAGTATCTAGCACAAAGTTACTAACTTATCTCTGCAGACAAGATATTTCTGTAAGTAAGCAACAGACAGACCTTGTATGTCTATAGATAAACTGGTAAAGTTATGAAGTTGATTTCTGAAGCTCTCCCTGATCCTACATTGTGTAGATGTATCTATTTATGTCAGGCAGTGAAAGAGCTTGGCCCTGTGGATTGAAACAAGCTCATTTTCTCATGAGATTTCTATGCTACTCTAGGATGGTCTGAACCTTTGGTTTCTGTTCATCTTAACTGGATTCATACCACAGTTGAATGTCAATAGGCTAAATGATATTATTGCACATTATTAGTCATCTAAATTTGGAGTTTCTTAACATTTAATTTATATATATTTATCACTGATGGGATGTGAACCATGCTTAGCTAATAGAGCAGCTTCTGCCTGGCATTTTGCTGATGATTATGAGAGCTGAAGGCAGGAAAGGAGAGGGATACTATTGCCCAGATGGTTATTTTTGAGGAGTAACCATCCAAAAGAATTAAATGTTCCATGTAAGCAAAATATTGATCAGTAGTAATCACTTGTCCTTCCAACAGGCAGGTATCACTGTCTGGTGGACTGTGTGTGGGATTCAGTGGAAGTTCTACATCAGAGGATGAGGGGAGGAGAAACAGGGCCCCCAGATTTGGGGTTGTGTCTATTTTCATCCTGCAGGAAAGGAAGACAGGAGATTTCTGCCTTCAACCATTCAGCTGTGTCCAACTCCCAGATTGAAAGGAGCTGTGTAATGAGTGCAAAGTGAGTAGATTTTGGCAAGTTAGAAAAGAGTGCCCGGAGAGCGCTCGTCTAGGAGTTACATTTGTGTGTGAGTTGTTCCTACATAAGGGTTAAGAGGCAGGTAATGTAGTCAGTGTGAGGCAAATGTCACTGTTTTAAAAAATCAATTATCTGCAATCATGGGGCCTACTCTAACAGTACCTTTGCAGTATGCAGAGCTTCCCCAGGTAGCACAGCTATTTTTATTAGTAATCTCCCCTCCTCCAGCTCTCTGTACAGAGCCAAGTTTAGAGTCAGCAAAATTACTTGGAACCAGCTCATTTTATCCCCAACAGCCCAACCAACCACAATTAAACTGTATTACCATACATTAGGTTTTAAAGGGGTTCCTTTAGTGCAATGTGTAAAGGGGTTCCTTTAGTGCAGTGTGTAAAAAGCTTTAAGGAGAGACAGAGAGGCAAAGGGGAAGACAAACATTCCACGTGTAACAGGTTAAAGTCCTCCTCCATGCCTGTCCATTGACTTCAGTTGGCCGGGGATGAATACAGACAATTCAATATTTAAAAATCAACAGCTTTGCTTGGTCGGCAAGAAAAGAAACAATTTAAGGTCCAGAGCCTTCCGTGTGCTCCTTCTGCCTTCCTGAATCTCCACTCAGTTGCAGTAGCTCTCTCCTAACAGAAATTACACTCCGCAGGGTTGGCTCTTGGATATTTTCTGCTGTGGTGCAAGATTACTCCTCGTGGTTTTATGGGGCAGCTGCAGACTTTAATAGTCACCCGAGACAATTATTCAGATACTGTATTGTGCAGTAAGATTGCTTTTGAACAGCTGCAGAAATACTTAGCAGAAACACACTCCCTGAAGCCCTGGGATGGGAAATAAAAACAAACAAGCCACAGTAGCAAGACAAGAGTCTTCGTCTTGCTCCATCTTTTAGCCTGTAGAAAAAAAAAGGAGTTGTATAATTGGTTTAAAAGTTAATTGGGACAGGGACCATTTTTCATTTAGTGGTCTTCATAATGCCCAGTAATAATAGGTTACAAATACATACTCACTACTCAAATACAAATCCTCTTCGGGCCGTGTTGTGACCAAGTGTATGGTTCTTTGCCAGGCAATTCTCATTAAAAAGATAAAAAGCTGATAAGGTAGGGGTGCAATTATTCTCTTCAGTAGTGATGATCTTCTTTGGAGCAATCCTGTGTACAAAGAACATCACAAAATCATACATTCCTCTGGTAAATATGGGCAATTTCCTTTCTCAAAGCTTCAGCCTTCCTATTCTGATGAATACCATGCCTTAACAAAAGCACCATTTATATTTTTTCCCCTTCAAGCCACTATAACCAATGTTTCTCTGTTACACTCTGCTGCAACTAATTAATTTCCTTGCCATTCCAATTCTAACTAGTCCTGGTGAAAATCTTTTGGCTGTTACAACATATTGTGGCTTAGCTTGATGCTCTCTGTTGTTTTAAGTCTCAAAATACAAAGGAATTTTCAGCTGCACTGTCAATTTTGCTTGAATAAAGAGTGCTCATAAACACATAAAATTTTATGGAATCTCTCTCTGAACAGGAATCTGGTCATCAAAGCCTGCCTCCAGCTCAGGACTCAGGAGGATCTGAAGTACAGCAGGACAAGAGAAGTACACTTGCTTAGTTTAGACTCTGAGAGGTTCCCTGTTTCTTTTTAATTCAGCTGGGCTGTCGGTGAGGGACTCAGTGGGCTGTGCTAACCCACTCCTCTGCTGGATCATAACTGCCTTTCTCTTAAGGCACACTTTGAATAAATCCTCACTATTTTGTCCCAGGATAGCCATGCAGGCAAAGTCAAGCTGGGACAATGTTTTGCACAAAATACAATGTATGATATGTTGGGAATTTAGTGGCTGAAAGACTGCTTGTTCACTTTTTACTCATGTGTGCTTCAGTGAAGTTGCTCTTGATTTATAGCTGGATCAGCAAAATCAGAATCAGACCCTTGCTGCTCATTTCTGTGGGAGCAGGACCGGGTCTCATGTGCTCTTGTGCTCATTATGTATCTCAGCACCAAGTCTCTCAGCTTTGATTCATGGAGTTCTCTTTAATTTGGTACATGCAGCCTTCCAGACTAGATCACATAGCAGCAGGATAACAATCCTCAGGAGAGCATTTCAGTTTGAGAAATTCATGAAGAGGGTGACTTTGCTGCTTACCTTCAATGACACTAGTGGAATAGGAAAGAGAAGAGTGAATGAAATGGAATTGCCAGCCTGTTTCAAAATGTATGCTCCGTTATACAGCAGATGACAAATAGCATCCTCAATAACATAATTCTGGGAGCTGTGCAAGTTTTTGTTGGGTTGTTGTTTTTTCTTCACTGTAATCTGTCTTTTCACACTTAGGCCAGGTTTTTCGTGCTCTGAAATACTTCCTTGTGCCCTTCTGCAGGGAAAGTATCCACAGGCCTTGCCTGGGGTGAAGGCAAGCAGGAGGAACAGAGCCTCTTTTTACCATGCAGCAGGGAAAGACCTTGAATTCACCCCTTTTCTATTCCCATCTCCAGCACTCTGGCAAAGAATGTTGAATTCAGAGTTGGAGAGAAGTCATCACAATGTGAGATGTTACAGATCTGAGGCAGGTCACTTCCTCATGGAGCCAAACACGCTGCTTTTCTGAGCTGTGAGAAACCCTGTCTGTGCCTCCTTTACATGAGAGGGATGGCAAAGCAGTAACCTTGCCTTCTTCCAGCAGGAATGAGCTACTTCCCTCCAGGAGAAGGCATTTTACTATATATTTGGGTGTACTGAGGCTGAGGGGAAAATGTGTCCTTGACAGTAGCTCTAGTGACTCATCAATATATGCATATGTATAGAATGAGTGTAGGAGCTGTGCAGCAAGAGAGAATGAAAAAAGGGTTCCTAAAAGAAAAGTGAGCATCTTCCCACTTTAAGAACAGCAGGATTTTTCTCCTTTCTGTGGAAGATTGGCTTCCCACCCTGGTAGCTGCACCAAGATTTTTTTGGAATTGAGCTCTTAATGCTTTCCCTCTATCCTCATTTCCACACAGGTGCCTATCTGCAAAAGACAATGTTGGCCTCCAATGGTCGCATTAATTGCCTTCCTACAAGAAAAATTACTTTCTTGTGAAGCAGAGTAAAGGATCTTCATGGTACTACAGGTTGAAGAGAGCTGGAGAAATGTGCTTGGCCGTGTCCTAAGAAAAGATCAAAGCAAAGATCCCTGACATACCACTTCCTCCCAGTCCATGTCATACTGCCCTGGCAAGAGTCTCCCAGGATATGCAGATCACAACCTGGACTCTTACCTCAACAATGACCTGAATGGTCTATGAGAAGAGGTGAGAGAAGCCTTTTGAAGAGGAAGCTTCTGATGAAGGATGGAAGCCAAGTTCTGTCTTTTCCTTGCACTGAAGCTGATTGTTCCTCCTGGGCAAGACTGCAGGATTTGCCCCTTAACTTTATAATGTACTTAATTAACTTTTAGCAGAGTCTAGTGATTATTCTTGGTTTGGAAGTGTAGACTTTCTTTTACCTTTTTTTTTCAGCTGTTAACACTGCACTGTATGATACATTCAGACACTTCATTGCCTTCCCAGCCCAGAGCAGCCAACACAAAAACCCCCTTTAGCTGCCCTGCATAACCTTGCAAGCCAAGGGCAAATTCTAGCCCCATATTCTTAGATTTTATATATGTTCACCAATACATTTCATTCATGTTTTCTTTAAAACTTTCATGAAGTTACTTCAGTCATTTAATTCTGCAATTTCAGGTGCATCACCTCATTTTCAGCCTCTGAAAAGCCTCTCTGAAACTGTGCCCTCTCTATTTTTGAAACCAGTTCAGGGATTCTTACCACTCATTCTTGCCTCTCAGTATTCTCTCTACTCTTCCCTTGACAAGGCAGATAAATTGATATTAATGCTACATAAGGGAGGTCAAGGGCACATTAGAGTAGCCTGATTTGCCTGAATGCAGAGTTTCTGCTACTAGCCTTCCACAGAAGGCACTGTTAAAATCTGTGGACATTCCATTAATTCCATGGAGGAGTGTAAGTTTCCTTCCTTCACTAAATTTTATTGAATAAACAAGCCACCTACAAAGTTTCATATGTTTTTTACAATATGTTCAGAAACACCTAAAATATAGCTATTGCTTAATGAGCTATACTGACTAGAATTCAAGGTTTTTGACTACTATTCTTGCCAAAACAAATGTAGTTGATTTGTTTCTTCCTCTGTAATAGACCCAGTCCTATTCCTATGGAACCCAACAGATCTTTTTTTTCTAATTTTTGGGACATGGCTCACATCCAGCTTAAGTGACGCACAGGGATTTCACACTCATTCTAACGGTTTTGAAAAATAACCCCAGTCACAAGTCATGGCACCTCCTTTTAACCTGAATTTTCCTGTTGATGAAGAAGATTAAGAGTAGATGTTAAATGAGTAGGGCCTGTCTGCATCTCACCTCTCACGAGCGCAGAAAGCAGCAGCAATGGCATCTATTTCCTAAGAACTTTACCCTGCAACAGCTGGAGATTACTTATCAGAATAAACACTGATGGGCCAAAGTTTCCAGCTAGTTAGTTGGTGCCAGCCACTAAATTTGGCACCTCTGATAAAGCAGTGAACTTGATTTTTCACTTCTGCACTTTTGTGCAATAGTTTTAACAAAGAATAGTGGGTGGCTCCGTGTGCAAATTCCTTAGAGAATCAAAGTTCATTGTGTGGCACTGCAAGGAAGGAAAATAACATTGTATTGTATTACATTGCATTGTATTGTATTGTACTGTATTGTATTGTAATGTCTTTCTACAGAATGAATGGTTAAACCAGAATTTCTACATTTCTCCAGAATGGTGGTTAAAATGTGCTAGCCAGAGGTTTTCTTAATGTTTTGTCAGGTTGATTTATGTATTGGGGATATTGGAGGTTTAAGACTTGTTGGAAAGAAACAAGTTTAATTTTTATGGGTTTTTTTGGTAGTATCAATGCTCTAAGTTTAGCATGCTGTATTAAAATAATATGAGTACTGTTGTTTTATTTTTTTCACTGGAGCAGTAGCTACAGGTTCCAGTTTAGCTGCATTCTTCAAAATCATAAAAGTCAGACCTGTCACAACACCTAAAAATGCGTATATATGCTTAACTGTTCAATTGCATTAATGTCAGCAATGTGTCGGTTGCACAAAAATTTAGACATGACCATAACTCACTGCAGCATTCAGGCTTATTGGAGCAGTTATCATTTTTTACTTTTATTTTTTCTACTCATTTAACACACAATAAAGAGAGGGTGATGGGAAGATTCAAAAGTTACATCTGGTAAAGTCTGGTTATGTATTGCACAACTTGGTGATGATTCCTGTCTTATTTGTGGAAATACATGAAAGAAACTGCAGGGGGATTTGGATAGAAGGAGTTGAGGAGGAAGAGGAGTTATGGAAGCTCCCTGTGTTGGCCTTGTGGGTGCTGAGTGAGGTGAACTTTTCCCACAGCCTTTAACTTCTTCCTTGTAACCTGCAGGTGTTGTTTCATGCAGCTCAGCATTGCTGATGCTTTTGATCATGTTCCAAGTTCTTTGATACTTGATATTTTTTCCTGAAATCTGAGTCCTTCAGGGAGGTGAATATCTGAGAATTTCTCTTGGCAATCCTTTGTGCTATTAGGGGAGGAAGGAGTTAAAAAATGTGGCTGAGTACAGCCCTAAAAGTCAAACAAAAACACATGAAACACTGAGAAACAGAATGCGCATCCAGAAAGGGAGAATCCATTATAAATATTTTCACCTAAAATATGCTTTTTTGCTTTTTCTAGACCTCATTTTTTTAAAACATTGGTTTACTTCCTGAATCAGTTCCTTTGGTTTTAACTTGGGTCAAAGGTTTGGCAATTGTTTCCCCATATTTTTATTTTAATGAGACTATCCCTGATTTTTATATAGTCTATTAAAACAGTACTTTAAAACTGCAAAGTCTGCAAGGCCTACTTTTCTGTCCAGTTCAGAGTGTCCTCACATCACATTGCTCTTAATGGAAATTAATTGTATCATGCCTATAGACCTTGGAGCAGTTTTGCAGATATTAGATTCTTAGACATCTGTGGTGCTTTATTATTGATTAAAGAATGAGAGGAAATCTCATGGTTTAAGACCTTGCAGTGGGATTTATGAATTAGTCCTTTTCCTATGTGACCCTTGGCAGGTCATTGAATCTGTCTTTCAGTTTCCCATCCGTGAAGCAGGGAATAATGATGATTTTCTGCTGCTGCTCTTTGTCCATCATGCCTGCTTAAATAGTGCACTCTTTGGAACAGGACTTGCTACTGGGTAGTGCAGAGAAATTTCATTTTGAGTTAAGATCTGCAGCTGTAATACAAATAATTAATATCAGCATTAGGCAGTCAAAGGTATTACATCCAAGATGCATTTGGCCTGAGGCCCGCATAGTTCTTAAAATGATGGATTTTTAATTGATTATTTGGAATGAGACCTTTTCTCAGACTAGCTAAATCACTTAAGACCCACACACACCAGCTATATTTAGAGGTGAGGAGGTGGCAGAGTAATTCTTAAAGTGCTCTGTTTCTAATAACCCAGGTGAGTGACAGTCTGGGAGTGCTGCCTCTTTTAAAGCAAACATGACTCACAGCCCCCAGGCTGCAAGCATGTGCAGGTTAGAAATTGTATTGAACTGTTCCCATTCGAGGGGCAGGGAAATGCAGCCAAATTCATAAACATTTAATTTAATAATTTCAGGTTAGTACAACAGGGTAGTCACACTAATGGCTCAGCGTCTCTAACAGCAAAATGCAAAACGACTGTGTAAAATTGGGGCAAGGTTAAGGTGAGTCTGTAGTAAATAAGGCAGTATCTTCATCCCACAGCACATGTTGATGCTTTCAGAAATCATTCTGCAGAAATTACATTCTTGTAAGAATATCTCCAGAGTCTAAATCAAAGGCAAAATGGGAATGGCCTATTTTGGTGCACTGATGTTTAATCCTTGTTGAAATGGACACACGCACACACCATTGGCTGCTTCCAAGGCATTTCTTGTCCCAAGCAATTCCCAGAACCCATGAAAGGTGTCTCTGTCCCTCGGGAAGTGTACATGGTGAAATGAAACCATCAGAAACTGCCAGGAGGGTGCATGGGAGGAGTGAGCACTACCCCATGCCTTTTCTCATCTCTGACTGAAGCTAAAATAAGCAGCAAAGCAGGGCAAAACTGGTTTCCCAGTGGGAGAAGAATATTCTGGCTTCTTGAAAGATGCTTTATGTGACTTGGGATCCTGGAGACAATGGACCCAGTTGATTCATATTTTGTTGTCCTAAGCTTGTCACTGACCTTGGCACCCAGCCACATTGCACTGTTTCTTTTTCTGTGAGATTACTCAAGACAAGCTCTTCTCTGGGAAACTGAGTATTGCCAAGAACTCTCATGGATGCAACAAATTTCTTTCATCACAAGCTGCAAAGTTAAAAGCACACTTCTGTTTTAAATGCATTAACAATGCCCAGCCAGGCTCTGGAATAGCTGCATCTTTGTTCCAGCAGATTCTTATTAAAGAAGTTAATGGCTACATGAAAAATTAAACTAGTTCTAACCACTTTTCTTCTAAAGAGAATTTCACTAGAAATCAAATTGAGGGCCTTCTTCCCTCAATAATTGCCTCTTTTTAAATGGTTCCCATGTTTCATTCCAAAATATTTGCATTTAGTGAGTTTGAAGATAGGTAGAAGGCACAATGCAGAGGTTTTGGTTCTGAGTTTCCTCACGTTTCTTCCGTTAGAGCAAACACAGTATTGACTTTGTAGTTGCCTCCCAGTTCTGTTCTTGAGTATTGAACCCAGTGACAAGTGAAAGCAAGGCATGAAAACTGCTTAACAGCCAGTGCACACCCAACTCTGCTATGGCTCATGACAATTTCCCATGTCAAAAAGCCAGGGAATCATTACTCAGTGGTTTTGCACCAGACTAGGAATCTCTGCATTTTACAACATCTCCTTCACGTGGAGCTGAGGGAACCTGACAGGTCTGACAAACGAAGACCAGTACAATGCTGCAAGAGTCTGATAATGAAAGATGTTCAGTGTCCTCCCACCGACCTGCAAACATCCTCAACTCTGACCCACTTTGCTGGGTGGTGTCTCATGTATCCCTTCACCTTTTTAAGATTTGTGTGTGTAAATAACTGAATAATACTTACATACACCTCTTTCATCATTGTAAAGAGGCTGCCATGTTCTGAAGCTACCAGGGTGCACTAGGTAAAAGGTTCATCTGGCTCTTGGGGGTGTTGTACAAGCTACCATCAACCCAATAAAAATATGGAGAAGGCTGAGAACCAGTAAGAACTGCAATGTCTAGTGCCTTGTGTAACACCTCTTAAATGGAAGTATTTTCATGCAAGTTATTACTAAAGAGTCAGATTTTGTTCTACTTTCAGAAGTTCCTTTATTTCCACAACACTACAGTTAACTATTTAGTTGGGGGAACAAAATTAACTACTCTTAGTCTCTGTCAGTTTAAGCTGCTCAGTTTATAGTTGCCAAATATCTGAAGCATGAAATTTAATATCTTTTCCTAACATTTGTTCCTCAAAATTAATAATTCCATAGATAATTTTCATTGTCTGCATAAATATCCAGTTCCTTTTTGTACCTTGTCAAGTTCTTGGCTTCCAAGAGAAATTAATCGCAAAGTCCAATTATAAGCTGAGCTAAAAGTATCATTTTCTCAGGGTTGGATCTTATTCTTCCTAAGGGCATTGAGCTGAATTTGTCTTCTGATTCTGTGTTATGAGACAGAAGAAAATAAGCTTCCTATGTCTTTGTTACTGATACTCACTTTCAGGATTACACTTTTTATAAAGGACAGTCTTATTATCCACATTTAACTAAGAGACAACAGTTTCAGGGAGAGATGGAGAGATTAGCAGTTGAATCATGCTTATGTTTCAGGCTAATATTCTCAGGGTTTTCCTTCCTAAATATTTGCTTCTATCACAACCAACTTCCAAGAAATGCTTTCCATCTGCTTCCTGTGCTGCTCCTCCACGCTTTTCCTGCTCTAGTTAACCCTTTCTCTTCCAAGCACTCTGCCCCCAAAGTCCAGTAGAAAGAGTGGGAGGTCCCAGTTGATTGCAAAATGCCTGTAATCAGGTCATGGGGACATGAGGTGTTAAAGGGAGAGTTTCCTTCATTTTTTTTTTTTTTCCTCTTCTGACTCAGCCTGGGAAGATATAGCACCATTTCCAGACTGTTTCAGTCTCTCTGAGAGAGGATTAGGATTTAGTTTTGTTAGTTTATTTAGAAAAAATATAATACATAAGCTGACCTTATCCCCTAAACCCAGGATTCTTTTGGTGTGTGTTTATTCCCTTTAAGATTCTTCCTAATGGGTAGCTGCCCTGAGCTGAGCTGTAGGTTCTGTTTACTACAAGATCTAATTTGCTTCATTTGTGTGCCTCCACAATACAGGACTTTAATGTTGAAATCATATCCCCTATAAGCCATTAGTCTAATCAGTCCAGCTCTTGAAGAAGCTGATAAATCAACAGCAATCTGAACCTCAGATTCCCTTCCAGGACCCTGTGTCAAAGGGCTTTGGTGTTCATGTCATTCCCTGTAATGAGCTCTGCCCTGGAAGGACAGAGAAAATATGGCTTGATAGCTGATGAATGTTGGAGATTCTTCCTCCTGAGCAGGACTGTGATCCTCCTGCATTTCAGTAAAATACTTACAAGCTAATTTAGTCAGTGTGTTGGTGGTGGTTAGATGTGGATGCTTGACCACTAAAACCTGAACTGGCAAGCTACATGCTCCTTTCTGCTTAAAGTCACTTAAGAGAAGGGGAAGTGATTATCTAGAGTGAGCTGTCAACCTTTATGCCAGCTTTCCTCCTGATATGATTTATAAAACAGCTAAGATAACCTCTGGGGGGGAGCTTTGCAATGGAAATAGCAAGTGATTTTTATTCTAATGAACATAACACTGTCACAAGTTTAAAGTTCAAATCTGAGGTACGAAGGTTTGGGGGGAAAAAAAGAGCCTGTAAAATATGAATGTGACAGCATATGTGTTCCTTTCCTGCACAGTGTATGAAACAGGGGAAATAGGCATACTTTATTTTTCTAATGAGGTTTAAAATATTTTTTTCAATCTTCATCAGGTAGAAGGTCTTCAGTACCAGTTGTTTTTTGGTGGCCGAGGGTTTTTTTTCCTTCACAAACTTCCCGATTAAGATGAGGCATTTTTTTCGTAGCAAGTTGTGCCGTGCCCTTTGGTCCAGCATTGCAAAATGTTCTGCCACAATTGGCACTCAGTAAATAACCCTTGGTTGGCAGCTGTGGCCAACAGGCAGAAGGCTGAATGGACTACAGGAATTTAAAGTGCTGGAAAAGACTTCTCCTGACCAGCATTTTAAAACACCAAATGACAATTTCTTGCAGAACTTAGTTCTTCCCAGTCTGTAAAAAAAAAAAAAAAATTAAAAAAGAAAAATCAATTACTGGGTACTTGACAGCTTTCATTGTTATCTAGCTTACTTCAGAATTACTTTAAAAATAAAATCAAACCCTTTTCTAGAAACCGTTACATGCAAAACACGACAACAACAACAACTAATTAGAAAGTTTTTACATCAATGGCAGGTTAACCTGCCCCTGAACTTACCCAGCATATTTCTTATGATGAGAGCTGTATGAATGCAATTTAGGCAGTGAACCATAATGTCTGCAGGCTTGCTGAGGCTGATAGCTTTTCACTTTCTAGTCAGTACTTTTCTGTCTCAAGGCTAGAGTTGCACTACATCCTTGCGATCAGCTGAAGTAGAAAGAATCAGCTGAGTAAAAATGGAAAGTGAACTAAAACTTTCAGAAAGCTCTAAAAACGCTTAAATTCTGTTTATTAGCCTTACTTCCTGAAGACATAGCTCACCTTCAGACCTTGTATTAACAGGAAGCTCTCTTGTACCAGCTTTGGGGCACACTGCTCAATTGGAAATGAGGTGATGGTGCCTCCTGGGATTCAGAATTTCCATGTTGATCTTTTCCTCTGTGGCCCAGCCATCCCCAGCCAGGTGGGGAAGGGGACAACAGGGATGTGGCAAACTCCTGCTCAGTGGAAACCTGGAACTTTTCAGTGGGACATCGGTGGAATGATTATGACCTGGAAGGAACAATATTGAATGTATCAGAAATTAAAAAAAAAAAAAAAATCCCGTCTGGTGGTTTGATAAAGTTGGTGTGAGTTGTGTTCATAGCCAGTAGGAATAGGTTTCATGCATGTACTTGCTCTGGAGTCCTGCCATGCTGAACTTCCATAATTAGCAGGAATATTAATTTGATCCCCTTATTTCTCTTTCTCTGTAAGTGCAAGCTGTACACTTACAATAAGGTACTGAATAGCCTGAAGACACAAGAAATTAAAAAAAGACAAAGTATAGCTGTGCTTTCCAAAGTGTCCCATGCTTTCAGCTCATTTTTTCTGTTGTGAAAAACAGAACAGAGTCTAAACTGCTTTCAAAAAACCAAAATAAAAACATCACTGAGCAGTATTTTCTTAAGCTTTGTCTGTTTGAGCAACTAACCGGTGGGACAGATGGTAGATTAAAAAAAAAATCTTCAGGAGACCCCAAAATCCCCTTTGAATTTTTGAAAAAGAAAAAAGAAACAAGGAAAATTAAGAGATCTTTTCATACTCTAGATGATTCCAGATGATAGAAACTATCACATTATTGGGAAGTTTGTATTTACTTTGTGACCTGACTGCATGAGGGACTTAGCTGATACTCAGGGAGAAGTAGCCAGGTAAGTGACAAATGTTCTGTCTCTCTGTAGCAAAAAAAATCACACTGAGTGGGGACAATGCAGCTCAATTTTCTTCCCCTCATTAATGTCTCCTGAGATATGGTCCAGCACAGAGTTGGGTTAGGGAATTGGGTAAGCTCAGTATCACAGCTTGTTAAAAAAATCAGGGAATCACTAGGAGTAGTTTCTTTCTTTTTCAGCAAAGTTCGAATTTCCAAAGGGGGGAATAAAATCAGTAATTTCTGATACATCCAAAGCTTAGTATCACAAAAACTTTGAAGGTAATAAAAATAGGCAACCCCTCTATTTTCCATTAGCAGGTGTCTGAAGCTTTGCTGAGACTCCTACTGGCACAGAGAGATGCTAAATGCAGTATTTTGCCACTGTCACGGGGTGATTTATCTGTGGAGTATAATTTTTTATGCAGCTGTTATATCTCAAGTGGTAAATAAGGCTTTGTCTGCGCTCCAAAATTGTGCCACTTTAAATATACCACTGTAATTAAAGTGCTACAACCCATTGGCTGTTGTTACAGCCCTGTAAAACATCATTCTGTCGTGTACTTGTCCCTGTACAGCAAGGGGAGCAGGGTGATTTTTGTACTGTATTGCACACTGAAGCTTTCTATTGATGTTACAGTTATATCTAAAAGAAGAAGAAAAAAAAAGGCAACTAAAATGTTATGCTGGGAGAGGTCTTGAGTGTAGATAAAGTCTAAATCAGAAAGATTGTGAGCAGCTTCAGATACAAACTACATTTTTCTGTGGCCAGGGATAATGACAGTGCATTATAGTCTGCATTCAATACCATTAAGAATGACAAGAGTGTGGCAAAAACATTTCACCAAGACAGGAAAACACAAAGGTTGTGGCAGTAGCATCAGCAGCCTTACCAATGAGCACAGAAGGATTTCTTAGCACCCAACTCATGTGCAGAATTAAGACTATTTTATGTTTTCGATCAGCAGTCACATTGTCACCATGTTACAAAGTCAATTCCAAGAACTAAGTCCAGGCCATGGCAAAAAATCGCCAAATACCTTGCAATGCTTGGAGTATAGTATTTGTTTCCTGATTTCAAATAAGCAGTGAAAAACTATTCTTGCCAAGGGTTTCCAATAAGGATAGCACCTGGGTAAAACTCATTTTAATGTCCAATTTTGAAAAATCAGATTCACTTAAATTTTTGCAAGGCAGAGCAATTTAGAGAATATCTGCCTGGGAAATTTCTGTGGGTTCTGTGGGTTATTCTCCCAGCAAGACAAATATCAACATAATGTTCAGTATTGTGAGAGAAAGGGTTTAAATGGTCTGATTGTCCTGTGGTCTGATTGTCACACTGCTGAATTTTTTGAAAAGGCTTCTTTTTTTCCCTCTCCCATGTAAAATTTGTAGTGGCTTTGATTCATCCCTCTGTAAGTAGAGTCATTATTTAGGATCTTAGTTTCATTATTTAGGATCTTAATTTTTTCCTCTGATCTTATTTAGGACACTTTCATTCTTTATTTGGCCCCGCTGTTAATTCACAAAGGAGCTACAGTTTCTCTGTACCATAACTGACCCATCTCTAGCATGGCAAATAACATTCCTTGCCTATCTGACAGAAACGTGCCAGACTTAATTAGCAACAGACAATGTTTTCAGAAGTGACTGGTTAGAGACATCCTGTGAAAATTGACGCTCTTCAAGACTATTAGCTTGAGCCTCTGGATACACATTCACACTGAAAATTCACAAATTACTTGAAAAACAGTTGGTGCACTGATAAGATGCATTTTAAACACATTACTGCATATCACAGCAAATACATTAGTGGTTGCTTTCATGCACATATTTTGAAACCTAATTCTTTCCCTTATTCAATGCCAGACTTGAACTCCTACCTACTCTTTGTTGGTGTATTCCATTTTGTCTAGCAGAGAAGGGCAAACTCTGCCCATCCCACCTGCAAAATCCAGAGGTGAAACACACTATGGACCATGAGAAGAAGGAATTTTAAAACTTCGAATTTAAGCTTGGATCTACTCAGGATTTTACAACTCCATGAAAATGTGCTTGTGTGACTGCCAAAATCCTGCACTGTGAAAAATGTGCATTGTGATTTCTTCACCAAACTGGAAGCAGCAGCCACTCGCACAGCACACACAGGTGCTATACAGCTGTTCATGATGGATCTCTTGCTTGCTGACCTGATTTCCACTGGTGTTAACTCAGTACAACACTGTAAACTTCTCTGGATTATTAGAAAACATTCCTCTGAAGTATGAGAACAAACATGAGCTACGAGCTCTGTGCTGGAGATTATCTTATAAATGTAACATCTCTGCAGTGGGACAATATAAGTCTGCTATTTTTTTCTTCTGACAGCTGCATGGATTTTAACAGTTAGTTGCAATCATATTAAACATCTCCCTGCCATTTTTTTTTAGTGGGAAGCATGATTCTTTTCTCTTGGAAGGAGCCAGACCAGTTTGTGTGCTCTATCATCCATAAGTAACTGTAAGGACTGATCTGAATTGAGTGTTTATTTTCAGGTAGTGCAGTGTGGTAATCTGAGAGACATAAACTCATTGCAAGTCTCCCATGTCCATGGAATGGGAACTTGAAATTGTGAAAAGGCACTGGAACCAAAGGTGTCTGCCTCATCCCTTGAAACACTTGCCAAACTCTGTTTTTCTGTTAAAACTGAGGTCTTCTCTCTGAAGAAAAGGAAAAAGAGAAGTAATTCCTGCTTCCTGTCAGTTCTGTGCTTTTGCCACACTCTCTGCTTAAACTGATGCCCACCGTTACTCACAGAGAAAGGCAAAGATTTTGGTGACACGGCTGTATCACTGTTAAACACTGCAGCCCCTGTGCTCTCCTTGTGCATCACTTGGCATGTCGGCTTCTCCTTCACCCTTCCAGCCCAGCCAGGGGAGCTGGGTGAGGAAATTAGGGTGTCCTTGTGTTTTTCTTTTCCTGTCAGATCCTAGTGTGATAGCCAAAACTTGGTTTGCATTCCTCCACCTTCATCTCTCCTGCTGCAAATATAATTATTTGATCGTCTCGCTAAGAGATTTCATATCTAAGATCTTCAAAAAGTCTGTCAAGGAGAAAGCAATAGGGAGAAAAGCTGAGAAACTCAAATGTAGGTTTAGGTCAATGTGCATTATGAATGTGACAAAACTACTGATGTACAAACACTTATGTATCTAACTGTAAAATGTGAGCACCTAATACCAAATTTATTTCTCTATTATTCCCTTTCTTTCTTTTTGAGCTTAGGCTTTCTTCCTCTAACAGTATCAATTATTTTTCAATAGTGTCTCACATCCCATTCTTTCTCATCTCTTTTTCAGTACTACCCTTTTCTCTGCTAAATCATCAAAGATATTTTTGTTCTTTTATGGTGGCAGAGTCTGTAAACACGACCTTAGAAAGAGAATTTCTAAATGCGAGCATTTGTGATGCATTTGCACTAAAAGCTTTGAATTGCTATCTTTGATAAAGCTATTTGGTCTGATTATATTGTTTTGGAATCATGCATTCAGGTGCACCTCTCTAAAAAAAATGAATTTTTCAAAATGTAGTATACTGCACATCTCAAAATGGAGGAGGATTATTTTTAAACTCAGTGTATTCCATGTAAACAATTGCATTTCTGTCCTGAAATTCACACAGAAGCACTTAAACTGAAATTTATAGTCCAGTGTTTAAAAACCAATAACTCCGAATTGTAAAGGTGTATTAAATATAAATAAAAGTAATAATTATTCTAGTTCTATTTCTCTTAAATTGCTTCCATGCTTTCAAAACTGCCTGGACAGATGTTGCAGACACCTCTTGTATGGAACATGACAAATACTCTATGTGAGCACTGAATAGCAGGTGGAAGAGCCACTGATGGCTGTAGTGTGATTTTTAAGTGGAAATTGAAAACAGCACTTCCAAATACAAATTCAGATCTCATAGACTGCAATCTAAGTGAGAGTAACTGTGCTTTGGGAAATTCAATGATGTCTTTAAAGAGCCAAATGCAGTTAGGAAAAGGTGTATTCAAATTATCAGAGGCCCAGAGGTGCAGCCAGCTATAAAGTTATGTGCTGTGTTGTGATCAGCGTTTGAGGCATGGGAAATCTCCCTTTCCTTCAGAAACCTCTGTAGCTGAAAGCATCCCAGCACCCACCCATGGCATCAGTGGGAAGGATTGTGCCAGCCCTCTGACATCTGTTTGGGTTCAAATCAGCCAGATTTAACAGTAAATGGAGTTGAAAAATTAATCTGGTGTATTTCTGTTGAAGCTGATTTTGAAACAGTTCTGCTGTATGTATCCCCAGATTTGGAGTGTAACTTCAGTTTTGCTCATTTTAGGCAAATTTCTAACAATAAAGGACATTGTACCTGGAAGGATCAACTCCCTTAACCTGCTGGCCATGCTGACACCTTTCATAAAGACCAAAAACTGGATTAAAAATCAGTTTTAATGAGAAAATATTAGCCATTGCAAGAGAAGCATTTTAAATTCTGCCATTTTCTCTCTCAACCAAGACACTCAAGGCACTGTAGACAAGGTCTGGAGTGACTCACAGTTTCCTCAGCTTGTGGACATTCAAGTTTGCAGATGAATAAATAAAATTATGTTACACTACTTCCTGTACCAGTTTACAAGGCAGAAATGTGTATAAACAGATAAGGGAAATAAAAAAGGTTTCAAGATGACTGAAATTTCCTGCCATCAACTTTTATGTGATCATCTGTGTATGAGAATTTTTAATGGGCAGACAATCTGGGGTTCATATGACCATTGACACATCCCACGCAAATTTGTAAGATTGCAGATATTATTTGGGGATCTGGGTAAAAACTTTGAGGTAATACTTTTGCCTTTGCAAAAGGATGCTCTGGTGGCTCCAGCATTCAGGCCTCAGTTTCTGCCATTCTTGTGCCAAAACTGTACTTTTCTCAGACAGTGCTTTTTCTCTCCTGTCTGTTGAGGAATTTCTTTTCTGTAGATGTAATTAATTATTTATTGACATGGACCCTTGCATTTGCCTCTTCCCAAATTCCAGGAGAGCAGCCCTAATCTCTAGGTTACAAAGTCAGCTCACAAAGCTTTACAGAATGTGAAGCTCCAGCAGGAAAGATTAAAAGACTACCAGGGCACTGCAGTGGTTGGAAATCTCTTCACTGAGGTGGGAGATCTACTGTCAATCCCCTGCTCTGATGATGATTTGCTTCTAAAAAAGATGCTGACACCTTTTCCTGGCTTCTCTGAAACCACTTCTGTTGGACCAGGGATGAATTTAGAGCAGAAACTCAACCACCCCATAGTACTTTTATATATGTATTTTAGAATACTAACCACAGTCTACTAACTGGACTTGAATATAAATTGACTGTCACTGTGGGAGAATAGTTGAAATCGTCTTGGATGTACAGATAATATTGTCTCAACTGTGAACTCTGCTTTAGAATCTCATTTCAGCTTCTACCTAAAAATCTATATGTCAAAAGAAAATATCCTGGGTGCCATCTACAAACTATAACATG
Organism: Zosterops lateralis; assembly: GCF_965231275.1. Taxonomy (NCBI): domain Eukaryota; kingdom Metazoa; phylum Chordata; class Aves; order Passeriformes; family Zosteropidae; genus Zosterops; species Zosterops lateralis. The sequence continues at coordinate 11,194,188 of NC_139765.1, forward strand.
ACACAAAAAAGCCATCTTTCTATATGATAGAGCTACTTCTAATTTTCCCATTAGACCAAACGACACCATAAAGAATATCTGCCAACAACATAATCTAAAACCACACCATGCATCATGAAAAATAATTGCAATTCAATTGCTCCTGAATTATAAAACCGTCAGCTAGGTGCAATAAAGACAAAAGCCTTAGAACATATGATAAACTGCTTAGCATAGATAATTATGTATGTTTGAACAAAATCTCCAAAATAAAACATGTGGGGTTTGAAGGAACAGGGTAATCATGCCAAAATTATTCTCATTTATAGTAAAGGTTTAAGGATCAGCAATTTTAAAACCAGCTCCGTGAAAAAAAAAATTACCAAAACAAATTAGCACTCATAGAGTGTAAAGTAAATTTCTCACTCAGAGAGGTCATGCCCAGCAACTGGACAAGAAACTTTTTTCCTCTATCATCTCACTTAGAGTGTACTTTACCAAAATACTTTGTGTTGCTGCTCAGCATCACAGAATGGCTGAGGCTGGAAGGAACCTCTGGCAATTTTCTACTCTACCCCACCTGCTCAGAGTAGTCACCTGCAGCAGCTTGCTCAGCACTGTCTCAAGTCAGGTTTTTAAGATTCTGCTTCATCCTCTCTGGGCAACCCCTTTCAGTGTCTAGCAACCTCACAAGTTTTTAATTATTCCTAATCTGAGTTCTCTTTGTTTCATTTTGTGCCCATTGCCTCTTGTCCTGTCACTGGACACCACTGAGGAAGGAGAGTCTGTCCTCTTTGCACCTTCCCTTCAAGTATTTTTGTACATTAATGAGAACCTCCTGAGCCTCCCCTTCAGGCTGAGCAGTGCCAGCTCTCTCAGCCTCTGGTCATATGAGGGATGCTTCAGTCCTCTCATCATCTTCATGGCCCTTCACTGGACTCACCCCAGTGTGTTCACATCTTGTGTATTCTTGTACTGCTCTGGGTACCATTGAAAAAGCTAATTCTTGCTTCCTGTCAGTTCTGTGCTTTTGCCACACTCCCAGCTTAAATGAGAGAGAGAGGAAAAAAATTACTCGGGGGAAAAAGTGGGATTCAAGAAGAAGGCTTTTGCAGGACAAGCAGGGAAAATAAAGCTTCTAGCAGATGTCCTGTCTACACTCTTCACCAGGACCTCTGGGGAGAGGGATTTAATTCTCGTTCTTGGTATGCTGCATTTCAGCAGAATGAAGAAAATGGGTTTCCCACATTATTTTTGATTGTTACTCTATTACGAAAAAGCAAATAAACTTCTTAAAATACAACTTTTCCCTAAATTTAAAGTATCACCTTGGTCTTGCACTTCCACAGACAAAAGTGGCCACGGAAAAAGACAAACTTAACATCCCTCCTGCAGCAAGGCAGAACTGGGTAAGGTTGCCAGTTAACACCTGGCTAAAGTGTTGAAACTTTTGCAAAAATACTTACCAAAAGGAGAATAAAATTATTCAAAGTTAATGTGGTACCATAGTTCCAGAACTTCTCAGAGAATCTCTCATAATCAGTAATTTTAAGAACAGATTATTTCATAGATGCCTTTTTTCTGCCTTCAAAGTGTCCTTTTAAAACATTTGAGAGACCTTTATAAAATATAAAATAATTTTATTTTAGTAGATTTGCTAACCTAATAGATTTCATAAACTGGCTTTCTCAAACTCATGGTGACTACATTTCAGTTTCTTAATTGACCTTTTACATCCTTCACAAGCGCTTAGGGTTTGCTTATATTCATTCTTCTGGTATGTAGTCAGACAAATATTAGGGAGAATTTTACTGATGCTGATGAAATTTCTCAGAGGCATCAGATATGGGTTTGAAATGCTGGGAACTCCAAAACAGTTCTCCTTCAGTCCAGAGTACTCCGAGACAACAGTGACAGGCAGTAGAGAAATCACTAAAAAGTTGTCCGAGGTAACAATTTCAAGAGAAGAAGTTTCATTTTTCACCTCTGAAATAGGATGTAGGGAATAGAAATTAGCACATTGTCCAATGTGACACCTAAAGATGAAAAAAAAAGGGATCAAAAAAATTTAATAGAAAAAGACAAAGTTCACCCTAGAAACTATTTTTATTTTCTTTTTAAACTATGAACCTTTTGCTCTGCATTTCTTCTGTCTTTTAAATTGCAGTCCTCAAGTCAATGGTCATTGGGCCAGCTTCTCAGACCATGCAAGTTCATGGGAATCCTGTGCTAACTAGAAAGATTTGACCCATGTAACTTTTTATTTACAAGTGCCAAAATTCTTGTGTTGCGTTGTCAGCCTTGTCCATATCAATTATGTTTCTACCCCAGACATTTAGCAGGAACCACAGCCACTGCTATGATGATGGGTAACACCTCTCACATGCTCTTTAAAAGAGTAAGAGTCAAGATTAATTAAATTTACTAAAAGATTTGAGAGACTTACCTTTCTAGAACACAAACAGATGTTTAAAGTTACTTCTACCTTTACCTAGAACTGTTGTACTGGACACTGAAGTTCTGCCTCTTCAATTTCAGTAAATTACCTCTACAGTAAAAACACTGACAACTATCCCTTGCCAAAGAAAATTAGTAGAAAATTTCAGTTCCAACCTGACCAGCTTAATTCACTTGCCTAATGTTGATGTGTAGGTTCCAGTATGAGAAAAAGTAACCTTTAACCTGGGGTGGTGGGACAGCAAATAGCAACTCTTTTATTAACATCCAGGCCTCTAGTGGGCTGACACTTCCATGTGAGAATGAGTATTTTTATAGACCTCTCTCTAAGATGTGACTGCCACATTTTCAGATCTTTAAAGATTTGTTTAAAAAAACACACAAAGTCCTTACTGGCAGACAGAAGTACTGCCAGAAGGGCTGGGTTTTGAAGTAGGAGTTATTTTGTGTGTCCAGTTTCTAGGAGCTTCAGTACATGTAAAGCTCTACATGTGTTAATGCAAATAATAGAGTTTTTTCACCAACCTTTATGCAGTTCTATTAACTTAAGAATAAGTAAGAATAAGCCAACTGAATGCCAGATGATTCAACAAAAATTCACTAGAAAACATGTCAAGTAAATAGACTGATCACCTATAATTGCTGCAGAAGTGATTAAAAAAAGTAAATCAATCAAGATCCTGTTGTTACATGGAGCTGTACATTCTCTTTAGCATTGAACATGTTAATCAGGTACTGATTGATCTATGGCTGTCACCACCACACCCTCATTGATCACATACAAAGACAATTCAAAAGTAATCATGAAAATGACTGCTTCCTGCTTTCTAGGGTATTTATAAGGCTCAGTCAATTATTCCCTTTTCCCAGCTTATAACCCCAAATTTGGGTAAATGAAGCCACATGAGGACTAGGAGCCTTCCCAGCTGGGAGCCCTGCTCTGTGCTGCTTCCCATGATGTGATTCCCTGTGAACTGCTAGCACCCATGAGAACAGGTAAACTTGGCACTCTAAAGGAAAACAGAGTATTTCACATTCAAATGTCTATTATAGCAAGAGTTTATTTGTCCTTATGTTTTCTATCTGCTGTTAAAATACAGTTTTATTTGCTTAAAAAAAAAAGAAAGAAGAAGAAGAAGAAAAATCATTTTCTTTATGGAGAGTTAGATAAAAGTAGCTTCATGCAACAGAAGATATGTGCACCTCTGAGGTAAAATACTTTTCTCTGGCCTGTTTTGATTTGAGATTGGCTTCTTTAGGCTTTGATGAAGAAACTAAGATGAGTTATACTTTTGATTTCTCTGGTTGGTTTGCTCAAAAGAGGAGCATTTTAGCTATCATGGATCAGAAAACAAAAGTAGTTCTTGGCATAAGTCACAGCTGTTTTCATTCCCAATTGAATGTCTCTGAAAACTATGAGTTTTTTTGCTGTCTGAGTTATTGCTTTAGACTTACAATAGATTAAAAAATATATTTAATTTTAGGAAACAACTTATTACTACTTGGGTTTAAGCTTCAGAGTTTTTGGGCTTTGCTTTTGAATCATGGTATTTTTTTTTTTTTTTTTTTTTTTAGGTAATCTTGGACTGTTTATCCATACTGGTTATACGCTATTGTGCTTCTCTTTTGTGATGCAGTAGTACTCATATTCCAAATAGATCTGAAGAGGCCAAATTTGAGTAGTTCTAAGGCCAGATGGAAGCAAACAGCAGAACCCATATCTCAAAAACTGCCATCAGAAACACTGAGAGCTCTGTTTAGAGAAACTGACCTGGTTTTCCACTTTCTTGTAACATGTGTATGCAACTACATCTGCACAAGATAGATGTGGGATGCTTCCCTTTGTGGGTGGGAACATTTTGAACAGGTGTTAAGGATCTTGATGAGGTCCACAAAATGGAGAAGCCAACCTGGGAAATCAGCAAACTTTGCTGCGGATAAAGTAGCAGGAGCATTATAAAGCACTGTGAGTTTAGCTCTTCCTAATTCCCTTTCAAGGCTGTAATAGCCTTTGTTTGATATGGAAGAATATTGCTTGTGCCCCTGCCCCTTCTGGTACATTTATAGCTACAGAGGAGAATCTGCATTAAGAAGCTGTTGTGGGCTAGGCTGCTTCCGGGTTGCTCTTTTTTCCTTTTGATAATAAATTCAACTTTATTTTAAAATTTGTTTTTCTAACTTAAACCTAGTAGCATTACTTATTTTTATAATTAGCTTTATCTGAATTTCAACCAGAAATAGAAAAAAATAGCACAATCACTGCATAATGTTAACCTTAAAAAAATCCCTGTCTTTATCTGCTTGCTGTTTTTCACTTGTTGCCTAATTAAAGTATTGGATTATTTTAACCAAATTATTTTCTCAATCTGTTATTTGAATTCTGCTGAAAATGTTAGCTTTCATGTATGTTTAAACCTTTATCTTTAACATACAGATTGAGTTTAGCACACAGTATTGGATTCACATAATTTAATAGGTACTATAATTCTGGGGAAAAATCTCATTCACCCCCAAGTGAACTAATTAAATAAACTACTTAACTTCCTAGTGTTGCTACATTCAGAAGCTGAAATATTCATGTAGTTCTTTGATTATTTTGGTTTTTGGTTTTTTGGGTTTTTTTTAATATTCTTTGATCCTACATGTAATATCTCAAAAGTGACAGGTGCCCTAAGAAATTGTAGTAGCAGAGTGTGGAATTCAAAGCGAGAGTCTTACCAGTCTGCTAATGACAGCAGAGGAGCACAGAAGTGTATACCTGTAACTCCAGCTGCTCCACTCAAGAATAAAAACCAGACAAGCATGCCTGATGCAGGCAGGAGCGACACGCAGGAGAAGGGACTTTTGAACCACATGGCTGACAAGGAGCAGCGGCCTGGGAGGAGTGACCGTGCTGGGAAACTCGTGCCTCAGGCTGAGAAGAAGCTGCACGAGGCTGTTTGTGTGCTGCTGGTGGAGCTGTGCGAGAGGTTCACCTTCTTCGGCATCGTGTGCAACATGATCCTCTTCTGCACCACCAAGCTGGGCTACCGCAGCCACCAGGCTGCCATGGTCAATATGTGCTTTGTGGGCACGTCCACGCTGACACCAGTGCTGGTGGGCTGGCTGGCAGAGTACTTGGTGGGCAGGATCAAGCTGGTGTGTATCTGCATGTTCCTGCATTTCCTAGGTGGGTGATAGCCTGCTGGCTGTGTCACGTTTTCCTGATTCTCTCTTGCAGAAATGTGCTCTGGAGCGTTGTTTTTGGTGCCTAAGAGTTTTCCCCAGCCCCTTCTAACACCTAACTACTTAGCTCCTCCTCTGCAGGATGTGCTGCAGTGTTTTCACCTCTGTAGTTTTCTGAGGCAATGCTTTCAACAAGGCAGAGCCACATTTGCATGTGCATCTTGTGTAGATGGTGCACAGACTTGGCTATTGATAGCATGGATGCTCAACTCTTAACACTGGTTGCTAAGGTTATTAGTGTTTGGCACAAATGCAAGCCTCCAGAGACAGAATTTAGGAACTGCTTCCCTGCTGTTAGGAGTAAAATTATTTGTAAAGATATAAAGGACTTTGTTATTTGGACAAGAGTAAAAACATTTAAGAACACACCAGTAAAAACAAACTTTGCTTTAAGTATCCTAATACCTGCACTAAGGGTCTGCTTTCTGTTGGCACATTCTGCGTATTATTTTGAGTGCTTTTGACAAAAAATAGCATTGCTCAAACAAAACCCACCTTTTCTGTAGCATGTGGAGCATCTCCCATGCATTATTTCGACCTCCTACAGTTGGGAGGATCTGTCAAATTAATTCTTTCAAATTAAACCAAGTCGATGGAAATGCTTCTTGTTTGAACCACTTGTTGAGTAAGTCTGATTTCTACAATAGCCAGCCACATTTTTGTTTAGGCATGCAACAAAGCAAGTAAAAAAATCAGAAACGTTCCTGAAATGTTCTTGAGCAGATTGCAAAACCATTATTCAAGCAGTCTGGAAAAATATTTGCTGTTGTGTTCCACTGTTTCTCCCCTGATATTCTGGTTTAAATCTCTTTCTGCCACTTGTCCTTTCAGTGTGTTTCTTAAAGTAGAAGATTGGAGGCACAAACACAATTTGATGCATTTGGGTATTGTTTTAACTAGAACACTTCCTCCTTTGGAGCTAAATCATTAAATATTCCAAATATAAAGTTTAATATGCAGTCATAGTAGTGGCTAATACTGTTGTTGTTGAAACATCAATGTATTTTAAGCTTAGTGTCCATTAAAACTTGAAAAATCTATAGCTGACTAAATCTGAGTGACTTGCTTTGCAAAGTCTGAAGTGGCAAATGCAAAAGTTAAATTTTCTGAAAATCATATTTTCTGTGAAGCTGCTACAGAAAAAAGAAAAATGTTTTCCACACAAGTTTTGATAATTTATTTCTTAAATTATGATTCCTATTAAAATTCTGGGATTTTAGAAGATGCAAAAAACAAAGAAAGCTGCACTCAGCTGTGGGAAGTTTTGTGGGATTTTTTGGTGAATTGGTTGATAGAACTCTGTGAATCCTTACAAGCACTTCAGAGGAGGTGTGGTTTCTTGGTGGTCCATAGTGGTATTGCTTTACATAGAAACATCCAAAAAGTTTCTGCCTCTTTATAAAATTATGCCTGTCCCTCTTTACACTTTTCTGCTCTGTGTCTTTGATTTTCCATCTGTCTTTTCAGCATACCTGCTCTAAAAAAACATATATATATTTTTATAAAAATATATGTCTTATTCATCTGATTCAAATTCCTTTCAAATGACAATTTTCTTTCTGTTGCAGGCACAGCACTGTTACCTGTGGTGTCATTCCCCTTTGAAGATGTTCACATCGACAGACGGCACATTCTTCTCACCCTACCCAAAAGGGAGCAGAAAATCGTGTTCTATTTTGCACTCCTCACAGCCAGCCTGGGAATAGGAGGCATAAGAGCTATTGTGTGTCCACTGAGTGCCTACAGCCTCGAGGACTGTGGGCCAAAAGAGCTGCTTTCATTTTTCAACTGGTTGGTAATTTAATGTTGGCTAAATAACTGTTGGGGATGATAGAGCGTTGCCTTGAAATGCACAGCTGAAATTCAAAGGTTCTGTGGATGGTGGGTTTCATGTTTTGTTTTTAATGGCAAAAGTTTCATATTTTGGAAGAGTGTCCTAGAGTTAAAACTTTTCCTGACTTCTTCCTTTTGCTAGTAGATGATAACCTATTTTGGCCTCCTACAGAAATGTTCGGTCAGAGTTTTCAGGATTAAACAATTTGCCCAAATACTCAAAAGACTTGCTAACCTTATTGCTGTTGGAACAACATACTCCATTTGGTTTTCTGCCTTTAACATGGCTATGCCTTTAGGATATTTTGCTGTTGCTCCCTAGCAGTGACAAAATGCAATAACATGTTGGGATTTACATCAAGGTAAATTTTTAGCAGTGACAGGCAGCAGTAGACTGCTGGTTTGCTGGAAGTCGGGATTTCTAGTAGTCTCAAACTCAGGTCAGTGGTTGGGATCTGCTGTATAATTTCAGCTTTGTTGCTGCAAAGTTCTGGCATCTGTTAAACCACTTAGCTTTTGTATCTCAGTTAAATTATTTTTCATTCTTTAGGAAAAATTGCTCTTAAAATGTTTTTTTAAATCACGGTTTGGATTGGTTTTTTTCATATTAACCATTTCTTTCTCCATGAATTACCAGGAAGGTAATTTTTACTGATTTAGTTGCCCTTATTTGCCCCTTCTGTAGCCCTACAGAGAGTGCTATATTTTCTGGTTAAACCATGCAGTGAGGAAATTGCAGTGGGACTCTCCATATTTCTGCTTCAAGGCAGGGTGAAAAAAAGCCCTAAACTGCCCCCTTTTTTTTTCCTTTACACACAAGGTTATTAAAATTAAAACTGAGTACATTTGCATAGTAACAATGGAATGCTGAAGAATCAAGATCTTGGTGAATCAGATCTCTCCTCCTTTGGGGATGGCTTTCCTGGCTTTTCTTTTTTCCTCCAATTATGTTAATATCAAGGAGTTTTGAATTAAATCCAAACTTCAGTGAATAAAATAGCTTTACCAAAGGTGGATGAGACTGTTTTAGTTCCTTAGAGCAGATTCTGCCTCCTTGACCTGCCCATAGGAGAGAAGAGAAAAAAAAATCCTTCCTTTTTACTCTATTCTGAGTTTTAATCCTTAATTAGCAACATCATTTTGATTAAGTAAGACTCCAGGGGATTAAGACTGGAGAGCAATCAGTTGTTCTGAAAGATAGCTCTGGAGAGTTTATTGTACTGTGGTCTTGGCCATTCAGAATTGTGTTTAATCAAAGTGACATTTCTCAGTGTTGATTACAAAGGAGATATAATAAGAATAAAAAGTACTTGGGGGAATCCAAATGGGTCAGTTCTTGGAACTTTGGAAATATCAAAAAAGGCATGGGTGCAATTCAGAAACATTTAATTTTTAAACTGGCACCCAAGGAGGGTCTGTTGGAATGCAATCTCAAAGTTTAGAGAAATGAGGTATTAATTCTAAGCATTTTTAGTCTCATTAAACCACTCAGAATATAATCACTTTTTCTTGGTAGCCTGTTCTCTCTTGGTGGGTGTTTGTCATGGGCTTGAATTTTAAAATGATATAAAATGGGATTGCATACTCTTGATGAGTTTGAGTCTGGTCTTAACCAAGTTCTGTTTAAACAATCAGAATTATTGAATTAAAGATTGGGTTAAAAATCCTGATAATTACCTGTCTTCTAATTCAATCCTTCAAGAAGATTGCTTGGCACATCTTATAGCTTGGTTCCAAGCTGCAGTATGTACTGTAGCTCTGACCTTATAAATAAACAGAATATACCTATTCTAAGTGAAGAAAAAACTTGGATTCTGTTGGATTAAATTTTTCTGCATTTCCAGGGTTAAGGTTACAGACTGGTACTACTTTGCAGCAGGAGAAATACATTCTGTCTGTAGGGGCATAGAATGAGAGCAAAGGGTACAGTGAAAATGAGCAGAGATGTATCTTCTCTTAAAGACTTGCTGTAAAAACTGCAAAGAATCAATGAGACCAACGGTGTTTCCCACCCTCACACTCTGTTTTGTTTCCATGTATTGCAGATCAGTTTCTGCCATCTTTCTCAAGATTTTTAAAGTCTCACTTTACTTGGACTTTAAAAAATTTTTCTACCTCTTTGGGATTTTTTCCCCTCACTTTGTTTTTGAAGACAACTCCATTCTGGAAAAACTGACCTCCTCCTACAAAGATATATAAAAAACCCAATAGTTTTCAATAAGAATCACCTGGATATTCTTTCTTTAAAGTTTCCACCACAAATGCGTTGCTGTAAAATGTTTTAAGAAGAGTTTTAGATTTATGTGATCTGGTAGCATTTAAGTTTGTATCTGGACTTCATTCTTGAAACGAACCTCTCAAGTGAGCTTTTGGCTTTCATTGTGAAGAGTCCTCAGAGTACTGAAGCTTCAGGGAAGAGCTCATCCCTGCAAAGCTGGACAGGATATTCAGTTTGATGTATCTAACTAATCTGCCCTGCCCTGCTGTGAGCTCTGGGACTCTTTATGTAATAAAGGCCAGAATACTGATCTGTTGCTGTCAGTATTATATGAGCACATCCCAGAATTCTGGTATGTGTGTCAAGGTTAGTTCATCTTTCTTGGTTTGGTCATAGGGATTGCTAAACACATTGTATGGGGTTTTTTTCCCTTCTCATTTTTGTAAAAGGACAGGAACTTTACATTTCAGTCTTAAAGTACATTGCTACGCAGCAGTGAAAAATGAAAAAGTTCTCCTGTACTCCAGGGTTTTCTTTGGATGTTCCTATTTCCAGTCAAACACTCATAGATTCATAGAGAGGTCTGGACTTTGAGTAGCTCAGGCATGCTTCTTTAGAAAGTTTGGAAAACAGCCAGTGAAGCTTCTAACTTAAAAATTGTCAGTTAAGAATTGACTCAAAACTTTTACACAAGTTCCAGCCAACTGAGTCATGTAATTATATAATTTTAAAAGCTTTAGTTGAATGGGTCAATATTTTTATGTACAAAATCCCTCCAACTGTGTAATCATCAAATAACATGATTCCAAGTCTTTTGTCACTGAGAAGATAATTCTAGATTCCTTAGCCCAAATACTCAAGTTTAAACAGCATGCATGATGCAGAAGTGGCACTGAGCAAGAAAACGAGCTTTGCTTCTTCCAGTAATATGCATTAAGCTTCATAATTATGTATTGATGTGTATTTCACCTGTAAATGAAACCATTTTGCTATGGCTCCAGCAAAGGCAAAGGAATCTCTTGCAGTTGCCTCCAAACTGTAATTTTTGACACATTGGGACAGTACTGCTCAATAATTGTGCTATTTTCAGGGGTTCCAAACTGCAGCAGGCCTGTCACTAGTGGTATGCCATCTGCTTCCAGGAGTGTGTGATTTATCCTTTGGATATCTTCTGTGATTAGGAGAGGCTCAGTACTTACCTGGGAAGCATCTCTACTACCAATTACAGTCTCAGAGAAAATTGTATTGGGGAACCTCCTTGTGAAGATATTACAGAAGTCAGCAAATTTCAAACTGAGCCTTCCAGCTAATAACTGATAAACCAAATTTTAATATTTCTTACATTTTTTAACATTTAATATTTCTTAACCAAAGGCTGGTGGCATTAAGACATTTCTCTCTTAGGCTTGAAGCATATGATTGGATGATATTTTGTACACGAAACTTGTTACCAGATATTAAATGTGAAAATGGTAAATGCTGATGTATTTAATTAATGTCACCCACAAGAATATTTCCAGTACTAGACTGATAATTTGTTCAGCTCTACTGCCTTAGTACACTTACTTTAATCATACACCTCTTGGAGCTGAGACATTTGAGTGAAAATTGGTTTTAATTGCTGTGCTAATGTGTGCATGGTACTGATGCTGTCCATGATTACTATACTTAACCATGCCTTTAATTGGATGTTTTAATCTTCTATAAAGGCTTTTATATCATCCACCTCTTCACTTTTCTCTCTCTTGTCTCTGTGTTCCAGGTTTCATTGGCTGGTTAACTTGAATTCAGCAGTGGTCTTTGTCAGCATTTCTTACATCCAGCAGTCTGTGGCCAGGAACCTTGGCTTTCTTATCCCATTTGTGTCTGGGCTTATGGCTATGATCACAATTCACATGGTTCGGGGTGAAATGATTTACAAACCCAAAGCAGGTAAGAGGCAACTCTGTCTTAGGAAATATCTTTAGGGATTACTCTCACAGAAGAAATCAATTTGCATATCTAAACTATTTCTTCTGTAACTCTGCCCTCTTTGGTTGGAGGTCCTTGGGTTTTAGCCCTCCAAAATCTGCATGTGAGAAATTATATCCGTCCTCTGGAGGTTCTGGGTAGGTTGTAAAAGTGGGAAGCAGTCTCTGGTAACAAAACTCGTGTTTGTTTTCTGTCGTGTCAGGGCATCTGTCACAGCCTTTGCTGTGCACGAAGAGAGGTGTAATATGCCTGCTGTTGGTGGAATTGATTTTGTCACATTTTATTCAACCTTTTGTCTGCCCAGCCCCTCACATTCCAAAGGAAAGGAGATGGCCATCTTGGAGACCAGGTCAGATGGGCCAGGACACAGCTGTGCTGCTGCTTTATTGAGATCTCTGCTGGGCTTGTCGTGGGGCGCTCAGTGCATCTTCCAATTCCAAACCTGACTGGGTTCAAACCCTTGCAGAGCAGTTACACCACATTAAAACTTCTTATTCCCTTTTTGTGACTGTCCAATCTCTAGTGTAGGGCAAAGCAAAATAACATTTCTCTAACTTGAAACATTTCATTACAAGCTCTGCCAATGAATTGAGCCAATACCAAATTTCTTGTTATCTTTTATTTACTTCTGAAATTAACTCTGCTTTGAGAAGAGCCCCAGGTCCCACTTGTTTTCTGGTTAACTTCTTAGTCAATTCAGTCTGGAATTCTGAACCTTTTGGTGTTTTTTTTTTCCTTTTAGTCTTCAGATTTGCTCTTAAAATAATCTAGGTCTGAAACTTAAACATCACTTACAATGAGCAGTAAGAATAGTTGCCTGGTACAGTCCTACAGAACAAAAAACAACTCTACCAACTCTCTGTTTTCAGGTTTTGCTATGGTATATCAGATTTTCTTCCACAGTGACAACATTCTACGGGTTAATACCACACAGCCAGGGAGTTTCAAATAGTAGTTTTTCTAATAAAATGCCTTTACCCTGTACTTTAAAGCTAGTGCTTCCTGTAGGTGTCAGGGGATATTTCTAGAAAATCATTTCCATGTCAGAGATAGTAGGAAGGCATTTTCATTCTGCAATCTTCATTCACTTTGGGTTTTAGAAAGTATTTATTTATAGATACTCAACTTATTGTCGTGCTTCAGCACTCAGAAAAGCATAGAAGTGTCATAACCCCTATTTACATGGATGGCAATTTGCCAAAGGTAAATGAACATGCATTCCCAAGCCTGAAGCTAACAGTTTTGTGCTCATTCTACTTCTATTTCATCTGAGAACCAAGCTGGCAACTCCTGAACACAGTAACTAGTCAATAAGTTTTAATATGCCAAGTACTAGACTGGAAACTCCTCTTTTGTCCTGCATGCTGCTTGGAAGACCTGAGATGATAATTCTGGCCTTGAAATTCATCCATGAAAATGTTCCTAAGTTGTCAACTGCTTTTTAAATTCCTTTTTCTTCTCACTTCACTTCTTCCCTTCCCTTGCTACTGGACTTCAGCAGGCATTCAACAGACATTCAATAAATGGAAAGAAAAAACAAAGGAAATTAATAGTTTAGCTGCTCAACCAGAGAAACACATTGTAGTGCGTTAAATAACTGGTAATAAAAGGCAGTCTTCTCCGTGGCTGTTGGATAGGAAAGCTTTTGTAACAACTGGGTTCAGAAAAGAGATTTTTTTAAATAAATCCAGAGTTCTTAACCTTTCCCCTCCCTAAAAAGGTATAAAGGTGAATATAACCAGCTTATATTTTCCCTCCCAAAGCATTTTGTCTTGGCTTGTTTATCCTGACAGCAGGTAAAACAACATACCAATGTCTAATGTCTCTGATTGCTTGCAGACAGTTCCCTGCTGACAACTTTTGGGGTGATTTTTAGTGCCCTGAAAACGTGCTGCATGAGGCATCGCTACTTCAGCACCCCCATGGTCAGCTGGCTGGACCATGCCAAGGAAAACCATGGTGGGCACTACAGTGAGACCCAGGTGGAAGGCACAAAGTCACTCACCAGACTCTTCCCCTTGTTCACTTTCCAGATTCTGTACAGAACATGCATTATGCAGGTGGGTACGCAGCTGTTAAAGAAAAATCTTGAAATAGACTCTGACACCTGTTTAATGCCTCTCTCTAGGTGTAGTTTTTTTCCTAGCTGTTGCTTTGCCAGCTGAGCAGCCTTGCAAAGTAGCTTTAATTGCCTAAGAATATACCTTGCTATAGCCTCTGATCTCCTCAAATAATGAAAATTGACTTGGTCAAGACTCATTAAGAAGCTTGTGTGAGTGCTTGCTACTCCTTTCCTGGAACCTTTTACTAGATGAACTGTCTTGTGTGAGAGTCCTGTTCTCCTCGTAGTGCCATGTCACAGTTACCAACACTGAGACTCAGGCTCAGTGTTCTTGAAAAATATATTTTTCCCTTTTCCTAAGTGTTCCCTTGCTTTTGGGGAGAGGTGGAAAAATCTTTATTTGCTGTTTTGGTTGCGTATTTCCCCTCCTGTTTTGACAGGCTTGTGTGGCTGTTGTATCTACAGTGGAGGTGGGTGGGTTTCCATTTGTGGAGAGCAGCAGTCCTTTCACAGCCCCTCTGTCAGGCTCTGGGGTTCTCTTCACTTCTGAGCGGGTGTGTGTGATGTAAATGTGTCAAGAAGCTCCTCGAGCTGACACCATTCCTTCAGATTCCTTTCTGGCTGGATGATCCTGGCTAAGCAGGAGCTGGAGGTAACTCACCCTTTGGCAACTGGAATGACAAGTTTACGAGCCAGCTCTGAAATTCATTTTTACTCATTGGTGTTAAAATGCTGCTCAAGGAAATTCCTGCAAATACGTGGCATGTACTGCTTCATTGACACTTCTCTTTGCCATCATTCCATGTTCCCATCTGCCTCATTTTTTCTCCTCTTCCCTCCCCAGTTCCTACCCTCCCCTCAAATACACAAAAAATCCCAAGCAGACAAAAAAAATTCAAAATCAACAAACACACATACATGATCAAGGTTAAGCCTTCGTGACCAGATGAAAATTAAACAGATATTGTCATTTATCAAGTTGATTATTAAGTATTTATCTAGAAAATATAGATGTCTTTCTACTGCTGAAGGAAATTAGTCCTTGACAGAATTTCCAGGAAGTTTAAGACTTTTAACTCAGAGACAGATCAGTATCTTTTTTTGTAAAAATTACTAGTCTTTTCTTCATATTATTAAGTCAACAGCTTTCAGTACCTGTGATTCATGTTGATGATATTTTAATTCCTATTAAGAAGTAAACTCTTATTTGCAATAGACATTGGAAAAAAAGGAACCAACAAAAATTTGACTCAGTCCTAAACATACATAGTTCTGTTACTATTTATTCTCCCTTTTACAATTTATATTTCCTTTTGGAGGGGGAATTAAGGTGAAAAATATTTTTGTTAAGAGCTAGCATTTGAGTAATTCTTGAACACTGAACAGCCTCACAGTGGGTAAAGTTGACTATAACTATTGATGAGACACCCTAGAGGAGCTCAGTTAACAACTGTACATTGATTTTCAGACAGCTATAAAGCAGCAATATTCTTGCTGGGTTTGAAATTACTGATCATGTTGAAGAGTGTGCAGGATGCTGCAAGAATCTAGAAGTCAGTAAAAACAGAGACAGAGTAAAGAAACCAGTTCTAGGTTGAATTCTGTCATGACTGTGTTCAATGAATTGCTCAAATTGGAGTTTCCCAGTCTGTAAAATAGAGTGGATTATGGTTCCCTGCTGCACATGAAATTAGTTAATCAAAAATATCCCAGACAAAAAAAAAACAACCCACTGCAAAATCTGTGAATATATTGGTAGAAGCCTTCAGAATTTGATTTTACACTTTTTTTATAAGCTCAACAGCTCTTCTGTATAACCTCACACAAGCAGAAGGAATTATTGGCTTTTGTAGTGAGAAAGTCTTCAAAATCTACTTAATATTGTACCCTGTTGACTGCCACTGGGTGGTTCCTCATCTGCTTCTTTTTGTCTTTGGTTTCCAGTTCCCCCAGGTAAAAGGAAGTCCTCTATAGGTGCTCTGACTGTGAGCTGCATTAAGCTGATTCTAAAGGCTGTACCCAAATGTTCATTCCTTGTAGCTTTTAAAGTGCTCCTACCCCGAGCACACCATCATAAGTCCAAAATCACTCTGTGCCTTGGAATTCTAAAGCCAACTCACTCTGCCTTTTGCTATTTTCTGTTCCGTTAAACGCTGTCTGGGTGAAGTGACTGAAGTTTTGGGTGGAATCATTTTGTACATTGGCTGATGGCTCTAATTAGGGATGATCAAATAAAACTTTAGACTGTTGCTTAATTTGTTAAATGTAGGAGAAAATCCTATAAAAGGAAAATGTTCTGGCAGAGAACAATATTGTCACTATCTGAAAGTCTTTCTTCATGAATGTTCATTCCTTTTTTGCCAGCAGTTATTTGGTTTAATGTGACTTCTTCAGAAGGAAAAACTTGGAGAGGTTTCCAAATATAGTGAAAATCTTATCCATGGATTGTGGTTTTATCCTTCAATACAGATTCCTTCAGGATATTATCTCCAAACCATGAATTCCAACTTGCACTTCAGTGGGTTTGTCTTGCCAGTTGCAGCAATGAACGTGATAAGCATCGTGCCACTACTGATTCTTGTTCCCATTTTGGAGTGCGTTAACTCATGGCTCTTCAGCTCCAAGAGCACTGGACATTCTCCAACAATTTACATTGGTATGTTAAAAATATATGTGTTCATACAGCTTTAGTATATTTTCTGGTTTTGAAAGAGAAATTTCAGTGAGATGGATGACCCTAGACCATTATATCTGACTATAAATGTTAAGATGGAGTTGTTTTGGGATGATGCTCAGAAGTAAACATGTTTCAAAGGAATTACTGAAAAAAAAAAAACAGTCCTGAAAACACTTGCAAGATAGTAAGAAAAAAGCATGTTTTCTGTAGGACAGACTCATCTGACCAATAAAAATTGAGGCACACTCACAAATAACTAGAGAATTTCATCTTTTGGAATTGGTACTGGTGAGAAGCAGCATTAACTATTATGCCTTAGAGTTACTTTGACTTGGTCATCTTCTATATGTTTCTTTATCCATTAGCTTTTTGGAAAGCTAATTTACAATCCAAGTCTTCATTAGAAATTAAAGATCTTTTCAGTTACATGCTCTCTGATACTGGAGAATTGTGTTGCTCAAAATTATGAGTTTGGATTCAGGTAACTTAGTTAGGAATAAAGGCTTCGGTTTTGTGTGATTTTTATGCTGTAAGTGCATTATTGTTAGGAGTGCAGCTCATAAGAGGGAAATTGTATGACCATTAGAACAGTTTCTTCCAGACTCTGAAGTGGCATCATAAATGAAATAAAAGTATCTGGGATAATTCTGTATGAGCAATGGTATTTTTGTAGAATGGATGAGCAAAAGAAAACATGCAGAAAACTATGCAAAACAAATGGGTGTGTATCACTGGCTGCTGTTCCCATTGAAGAGGCTGAATATTTCACAGATAGAAGGTTGCTTGGAGAGGTACAGCCTTCCTCCCCAGCACTAGAGTTTTCATTTCAATGTCTAATATGAGGTAGTTGTTCAAGTGTTTAGTATTTTCATTATTAAAATCCTTATTGTACCCTCAGTCACAGCCAAAAGGGATCTCCAAAGATGAAGTGTTACCTTTTTCTCACACAAGTGGTAAAAGTCTTCACTTTTATAGGTTGATGCTCATTCCAGAGAAATTCATAACCTAGGAGCAATGATAACTTTAATAAGAGTTGGGCTACTTCTCGTGACACTGATGTAGTTTCTTTTATTTATTTGTTTTTTTAATTACCCCCAAACCTCTTACATTCTGGGGTCTGGAGGGATCCTCTGCAATACTGTTCAGATGTCAGCTACATGTAGTACCAGCAGTAAAACAGCTTCCATTCTGTATTCACTTAAAACTGTTCTCTTTCATAGATACTCTCAATAAACTTCCTCCATTTTTTATCTTCCAGTCTGCATTGCAAACCTCAGATGAAAATATTTATAAACCGCTATTTTCTCAGTGTGCTGCTATTAATTCAGTGCCCCATGGCAGGCAGCACAGTGAGTACTGACACACACAGAGGTATTAATCTGACTAAATTAGCCTAATTAAGAGTGTTATTAAGTTTTATACAAACCAGAAGCATATAACACAGCAGGTTGCAATTAGCCTAGTTTTTAAAATAACATCTGCATTAAAACACAAAAAGCACATTCAGATAATCATTTTCCTTTAAACCATGGAAATTTCAAGTTAGTATTAATGTTCTATCCTGTTATGTTGAACAGCAGTAGAATATATGCAGTGGTTTATTCTTAATAGGTTCATTTATCAAAATAGCCTCCTGTTAGGGGTGATAAACTACCTGAGGCATAAAAATACCTGTGAGTGCAGGCAATGGCTTTAGATATCCAAGTATATGACTGCACCTGCAGGTATGGTAGACCTCTAAGTGCCAATATTTTTGCCAACAGTTAATTAGGTTCTCAATTATTTTCAGCAACAAAATTGGAAGTATAAATAGGCAGTTGGTGTTAAGCCAGCCTATAACTATATTTTAATTCAACTCTTGTAAGAAGAAGAAGAAGAAATTTAAATAGTTTTCTGGAAATTTTCAGCATGTTAAGGATGCTGTCTTATAACTGAAATATCTGATTGCTCTGTATTAAAGGTCTACATAAAAACAGTAATTTGTTACTCTCTCTATAGTTGTTGTTTTTTCACAAAGGTCCAATACAACCTTAGTCTCCAGATAATATAAAGAACCCAGAACCACCTCAAATATTACTGAATATTACTGAAACAGCTTGTTCTCCTGTAAAACCAAAGCCTCAGACAGTCATTGCAAGCCTCTCATTTTAAAGAGTGCTGAAGAGTAAAGATGAAAACTATATCTCCAAAACTCTTGATTTCTTCCTCTGCCACAGAGTCTTGGGGGAAAAAAAAAATTTGAAATTTTTGGGCACCTGGAGGTTACTTTTTCTGAAATGTATTGGCTTTTAGCAAAGGAAAATGCTTCAAATTTGTTGTACTGTTAGGAATACTGAACTGCTGGAGGTTTCTTTAGTACCAACATAATTTTTCACTAGAACTCTTGCTTTGGACGACCACAAGAAGCTCCTTGAGGGCTTTATACCTGGCTTTGATAAGGGGCATTGGCCAGAAAACACTGTTCAATTCCCTCCTGTTATCAATTTTCAAGCAATAATTCATTTATATTCTCATTAAGCACTGGAGGTTCCTAAACAGCAAAACAGCCTCCAAGGCTCAGGTTAGGCAGGGGTGGGTAAGGATATTTAAAGCTGTGAACATACAGGAAAGCTCTGCTAGGGGAAGGGTTGTGAGAGACAAAGATGTGTATATGTTGTATTTACAATATGAAACAAAATCTTTTTGGCTGTTGATGTCCAATCTAATAAGTGTAGTAATTATCAGTCATGAAGGCTTGGTGAGAAAAACATAGCCCAAGCATTTGAGCCAAAAATGTCAAAAGCAACCAAACTGTCCTCACATTATGGCTTAGAAATGCTGGCAAATCAAAATTTTAGTCAAAATCAATGGGAGCTCAAACCATGAGAAGTATAGATAATTCAGGTTCAGAAACTTACTTGGAAACTTTTTCTTTGTGTTTTTCTTTTCTGAGAGGATGCAACCATTTCATACTGCCAACATCAAGAAATATAAAAGAATATATTTTAATAGTGCCCTCTGTGCAATGGGTGAAGTGTGGGGTAGTTATAATGCATAATAATTTTTTTAAAAAATTTCCTGCTGCCTGGTAGTTTTGTTCCTACCCTTTCTCTTGTATTATCTGAAAGGACGTTTGCCTCTTTCTTTTCTCCTTTGTATTCTCCCTCTGTGTTCAAAAAAAAGAAAAATAAAAAGTAAAAAATTCTTCTTTTGCTACTTTGGTCTTCAGAAAAGTTTTTCCTCTCATTTATTCTGAAATGTGAAATTCTCTCTGTGCTGAGCTGTCCTTTTGCCATGTATACATAGCAAGTGCTCCTTATTCATGTTTAGGTGTTCAGAAAAAAAAGATTTGGGGGTGGGGGGCAGGAAGCTGCTTTTGCATTTCTCAGGGGTTTGCTTCACTCTAAGCATGTGAAGGTCCTGTAATTCAGCCCTGGTGGATGCTCCCTGTGCTCTTTACCCAGTTGTAGGTCACTTGTCTGCTGCACTTTCCGTGATGGTTGCTGGCTTCTCTGAAATGCACCGAAAGCGCTTCTCTCAGGTGGAGCAGACTCTCTCCCAGGAGGTTCTCCTGGTCTCCTCCATGTCATGCTTCCACTTGGCTCCTCAGTACATCCTGCTTGGAGTGGCTGAAGCCTTGGTAACTCCCTCCTGTAAGTAAAAATCAAATAGGCTAAAGAAAGGGCGTCCTGATTCTCAGAGAACTGTATCAGCTTCCTAAAAATAATTACTGTCATCTGATATTTTATCCCTGGCTCTCTTCCACGGGCTTAATGAGCAGATCTGTGCTTTACCTGCTTCAGAGAAGCATAATTTGTCATGCTGGCTGTAACTCAGGATGAGCAGTGATGTTCCAGATTAACTGGAAGGGAGCACAGTCCAGTCAGGTCCCTGGGGGGAACAATCCCTGTTTGGTCTGGAAGCTGAACTTGCTTCAGGCAGGGGCTGCACTGGAGCTCCTGAGGCCCCTTTTGACCTGAACTCTCCTGTGATGATTTTATTGAGATGGACAAAAACCACGGGACAGCTGAGGTGTGGTTATGCTCTGTGACCACCTGAAAGACCACATTCAGAGCAAGGTGAATACTCTCATTTCTGGGCCCAGCTAATAGAATTAGGACGTGTTTTTCACTGGCACAGGGCATATGTGGGCAGGTAACAGTGACAGGTTAACCTAGTTAATGGTGTAGGCAGCTGCAAGGTTTTTGTTAGTGCTCCAATCAGGAGTCAGGAGAACATGCCTCCACAGATCACCACATCCTAGCAGTGACATGGAGCCAGAGATGAACATTCCTGTTTTCCAGAGCTCAGGCAGAGCCCTCAGCTTGTGCCTGCCTTCCACATGTTATGTAGTCATACTCTTGATTGTGAGTCTGAACCTTTTCTGCTTTCTGTAATTTACTTTTCTGTGTCTACACTGACATTTCTGAGGCTTGTTTTCTTCTGAGGAGTATGCAGAGTGCTTACCAGTGTTTTACCTTGCAGAGCTTTTAAAAAAAAAAAAAGTTAGTATTATAAAAATAATCTAAGCATCATTCACTTAGAGACACAGGTAAAGTAATTGGCTGGCTGATCTCTGCAGGCATTTAATTCTATGGGTTGAGTGTCTCTTGTTCCAGTACAACCCCAGAAATGTTCAGGTTTTTATTTAAGAGCAGGAAATAACTTCAGTGTCTCAGCTTCATTCTTACACTCTGAGAGTACTGAGAGCTGTGGGTCACAGTCTGTCACCAAAAAGGTAATTTTCCCTAGTTTTAAATACTTAGCACTTTCATAATGCCTCTTCATCTGATAGCTCTCAAGTACTTAACTTCGACAGGTTTCTAGGCAGGTAATTTGGTTTCTAGGTTACAGGCTAAGTGTAACTGAAAACTGTGACCTTTTCTGTTTAGCTTAACAAAAAAGAAGGTTAGGAGGTGACTTGCTTACAGTCTTCTCATGCAAAAGCAAGAGAAGAATATTGCTGGGAGAATAAGGCCTTTTAATCTAGCACAATGGGACACAACTGGAGTCCAATGACTGGAAGATTACATTAGCCTTTAGAAAAGAAATAAAACTCCATCTTAGGGGTTTTCTTCTTCTTCTTCTTCTTCTTTTTTTTTTTTTTTTTTTTTTTTTTTTTAAAGGATGATGGTTAGAATTTCTTTGGAAGAAAAGCTGTCCTTCCCCATTTAGGTAGAGATTCGACATCGTGCTTAGAGCTGCAGTGAGAGGTGTGACTTCAGAACCCAGCTCAATGGGACTGAGTCTGAACAGACTTGCAGATAAAAAGCCAAAGGGAGGTGCCTAAAATAGGATATTGCTGTCGGAAAGGAGGCCTCCATTCATCGCACAAATTGGTATCTGGCCCTGTTTGTCACAGAGTCCTGACTGCGCAGGCAGGGCCCTCTGCAGTCTGTGACTTCCAGCTGCTGCTGGAGAAGAGCCTGGTTTTCCCCCAGGTCTTGCACTGTATCAGACAGCCCAGTGCAGGTGGCTGAGGTCCACTGAACCATCTCCAGCAGCCCTCAGGTTCTGCATTCAGCCTTCTGAGCTGAGCTCTGGCGCGCTGCTTCAATTTGAACTGAATTGCTGTTCATGGACCATTTGGTGGATGTCCATGGATGTTAGTGACAGCCTAGACACTTACAGAGTTGTCTCACCTTTCCTGACATTTTACTGCCTTTCTTACGCAGAAGGTCAAATTCAATTATTGTAATAATTTACTGGACCTGAAACTACATGATCCAAGCTGGAGAGGAAAATATCCACTCTTTTAAGCAGAGGGAAGAAAGGAGAGATCTCATTTCTGAAGAGCTTGGCTACAGAAGTTAGATTTGGCACATTGAACTCTTCATCTTCATTAGGACCTCTCTTATTCAGGTTGCTCAGCCTGGAAAAGAGAAGGCTTCAAGGTGACCTACTTGTGTCATTTCAGTACTTGACAAGAGCCTACCAGAGAAATAGATTATTTACAAGGGCGTGCAGTGACAGGACAAAGGGGAACAGCTTCAGACCGAGAGTAGGTTTAGATTAGATATCAGGAGGAAATGATTTACCGTGAGGGTGGGGAGGCTCTGGCACAGGTTGCCCAGAGAAGCTGTGACTCTCCCATCCCTGGCAGTGTTCAAGGCCAGGTTGGGCTCTCAGTAGCCCTGTTTAGTGGAAAGTGTCCTTGCCCATGGCAGTGGGATTGGAACTGGATGATCTTTAAAGTCCCTTCCAACCCAAGCTATTCTGTAATTTGGTCCCTAATACTTGGAACTGCATTTTTACAGTTTATTTTATTATCTTGCTGATAGGAGTTTTGAATAACCATCTGCTTCAGGTAGCTCGAGCATCTCTTAGAATAATATCTGCCACCAAGGAAGTCTTAAAAATAGAATAAAACAATTGTATTGCTCTCCTCCATAGTGCTACCAAGTTCTCACTGGCCTTTGACAGTCTGAATTTGTAACCCTAGCTTGGTTTAAACCAAGAAACTACAGCTCTGTTAGTCAGAGTATGTATTGGGAATGGCTTTGGGGATGCAATAGTCTCCAGGGAGAAATGCAGCAGCTGTTAAATGGTTCTCAGCAGCACTGTGGGGAAAGGGAGAATTGGAGCAGGCTATGGAAACTGCAGGGGTAATTTAGGTAAGTAGGATGCAACTACCCAGGCTGAATCTGACCAAGATGCATGTTCTGCACCCCTGCTTCTAGAAGGGAGGAACAACCAGGAACTTTTAAGTCTTTTAGTGTCTCAAGTTAGCTGTGCAGTGCTTCAGACTGCTATCCTTGCTTTCTCTTGCTCTCAGGCTTCTGGCTCCTACTGTGAATGAGGAAGAAAACAGTGAGTGGTATTCTTTCTTTCATATGTTTTCAAAGCTCTCATTTGGACATCCAAACCAAAAATGGTGATTGCAAAATTTCATTTGTATTCAGAGGTGCTTCAGGCAACTCAGTATCCAAACAGGATCCTCTGCTGGCAAGTTTTTCAAGCTGGAGGTCATTCTAATTCAACTAATAAAGCAGGTGGAGAGACTCTGGGCTTGGGAGAAAAAGTGTGGAGGAGAGCTTGAGGAGTGAAATTGGGAAACAAAAGTTTTTGAAGATCAGTGAAAATTGCACAAAAAGAACAGCTATCATAAAGTCTTGCTGTCACAGCCAAATTACAGCTGGTGGGATTATTTATAGTCACCAATGCTACAGCAGCATGCTACAGCTTCCCCTCCCCACCAAAGCTGTTGCTGCTTCTGGTTTTGCCTTTTGGCAAGAAAGTAAAGAATGAGGTCTTAAAAATGAGCCAGTGAGCCTGGGGGTTGCACTTCAGGGAACAAGAGCATTGTCCAACCTAAAGGTAAAGCAAGCTAAGTGTGCAAATTAGGGCAGAGCTCTAGATTTTGGAAGCATTTACTAGTGGCTCTGAGATAGAAGGTCCTGCTGTTCTGAGTTCAATATCACATCCATTGTCTCCATGCTCACTGACTGTGGGGGTGTTTCTCTGCTCTTGCTCATGCCTGAGGTTTTAAAGGTGCAAGCAAATGTCTGGGTGAAAGATCTTTCTGTGTTTGTGGAAAACGGATAGCTGTACGTGCACAGTTTATTACAGATATTCATCTCAGCAGTTTAGATAATTCTTTGTTATAGGGGACATATTAACATGTTATAGGGTACATCTGATTGCTCTTCTGCAGCAAGTGCATTCTCTGTATTAAATATGGAAATTCACTAATGGAGATGCTTTGAATTTTCTCTGTTATCTATATTCTATCATCATTTTCCCTTCCTTCCTTCCTTCCTTCCTTCCTTCCTTCCTTCCTTCCTTCCTTCCTTCCTTCCTTCCTTCCTTCCTTCCTTCCTTCCTTCCTTCCTTCCTTCCTTCCTTCCTTCCTTCCTTCCTTCCTTCCTTCCTTCCTTCCTTCCTTCCTTCCTTCCTTCCTTCCTTCCTTCCTTCCTTCCTTCCTTCCTTCGTCTTTTTGTCTTTTTTTAACTTATAACTGTATCTGCTTCCTTCCTAAGGTTCCTTACTTTCATTCTGGCTTGTGCCTGAAAGAATGAGAGGGATTTCCATGCATTTTTTAGCTCTCTTTAATGGAGCTGGCTGCTTTATGGGAGCTCTCTTTGTTCAGACAGCCCACGCAGGCACTCAAGGTAAGAGTATGCTCATGATGGGTTGTTCCTGAGCAGTTTTTTAATATTATTGATTTGGAGAACCAGGCAGCAGAATTAAAAGGGATGCCAAAGTTTTATTGATTTGCTCTCACAATTAAGATGGAATTAAGATAGGAAATAGCCTTCCAGCTGTATTCATCCAATTTTAATGAGTCATCTTAGTTTTGATAGTCGGAGTAATTAGAGGATGGCATCTTGCAGGAAGTCCTCCTGTCCAATCTCTGCACTTCTGTTCTGGGAGACTGACAATAAATTCACTAGGAAGCACCTTTTTTGTGTTCATGAAGAAGTGCATTCACATTGTTCACACTTACATGGAAGCCTCTGGCCTCAAAAGCAAGATCTGTGCTTTAAAGAATAGAGAATATTCCTTTCTGTCTGTAGGGAACAGGAGGATGTTGGGGTGAGGGTTTCAAAGCTGTCTGGGGAACTTGCCCTCCTGGAGCCTCTGGTTCCCTCTGACTTTGTCCAGCTGTTGGAGGAGCCAGATTCTGTGCAATACTGTCTCACTGTGGGCTTGCCCTTTCCCAGAGGAATGCTGCCATTCCCAGAAAACTTCCTGTTTCAAAATGAGTTATTGCAGGTTCAGCCTGTTGAGGTGCCTTTAGTGGAAGCTCTGAACTGGAGCTGTTCCTGACTTTCAAGATAAACCAGGAGTTTCTAAAGTAATTTTTCCTTTGCTGATGAATCTTTGTTCAATACAGAAAAGAGTGTTTCATGAGAAAATATAACAAGTAAAGCACTTGAGTTTTTGAACAGAGGGATGGGGATCCATCCTTTTGTTCACAAATTTGAAGCAGCCCCACTTGCTGAATATTTCTAAAAGTGCCATTGAGGAGCTCTGGTGGAAGTGTTACAGAGAGCTGTTCTTTAGAGACCACAGCTGCTGGCCCTAGTGCATGACACCACTGCAATTGCCACAGCTGCAGGATTTTGTTAAAGTTTTGGGTTCTTCTCTTCCCTGTGTATAGGATCATGTAATTTAAAAACAAGCAGAAGTGGGTGTTTTGAAAGTGTGACAAGAAATTTTTATTCCTACCCACAAGATCTGAAGAAACAAGCGATGCTTTGACATGCAGTCCTGTTTTTAGGTTAAAAATTCAATTAAAATTTTATTACAAGGTATAAAACATCACCTGGAGATGGGTAAAAAGCAGGAATGTTTACACAAATGAATCGGGCAAAGAACTACTAAGCACCAAGACATTCAGTGTGGAGAACTGAGCTCCTTGAATATCCCCCAGTGGAAAAAGTTGCTTTTCATTATTGTGGGTTCAGTGTAATATGGGATAAATGGGGCAAACATAATGGGGTAGACAAAAAGTTTAAGACAGACTGTGTGGCTGATTTTTTTCTCCCCTCCCACCCCCCAAAATATGAAAACTATTAATTTTTATGAGACTGAAATATTTAGTAAAACTGACATATTTTACTGAAATTTGACTTTGGAAATGATGAAATAATTGCAAAATAACTAGCATAATGTCATCACCAATTATTTTGCCTATGTTGTGTCACTATTACATAATTAATTTCTTTACAGAGTATTTCTGTACTCTGTGATAGAGGGAAACAATTTTTTGCATTTGATTTGCAAATTCAGTAGATTTTTCTATTTCTTTTTTAGGTTTTCTATCAAAGTAATTCATCCTTTTTCCGTGAGCCTGTATCATTTAATTGATTCAAAAAAGCAAATGTTCTTTTCTTGCCAGAAATCCTATTTTAACAGAGATTGTGAGTTCCTATCCTGGCTGTGACCAAGACTGGACTCTCTGAATTCTTCACAGGCTGCAGTTGTCACGTTCTAACCCCTTTTGCTCAGGATTCTTGAGCAAACTGAAAAGTTTCCTGGCTAAAATATTCCTCACTCTTAGAAAGTTGGGTAGCAAACTTTTCAACTTAGCTTACCTTTCCTTTTTTCCCCTTGTTCTAAAGCTGTAACTTACGTCTTTGTTTAACTTTGTCAGACCTGCTGTTCCTGTAGGTGGAATTGACTGCACCATTATCCTGAGCAAAAGTCACTCTGAAATTTCCAAGGGAATTGGTGACAGTCTGTATTCAGATTAAGATGCTGTAATGGGAACGACTACTGCTAAGCAGGAAAAGTCCTCTGAGAAAGTTGAAAAGCTTTAGAGAAAATAAAGTAAAAAGAAAATAAAGTTAAAGCTTAAGGATTGCTCTGTTGCTCTAGTTAGAAGAGTGTTAGAGATTATGTGCCCTGTTAATATGTAAACAACATATTACTAGGCTCTCACTTTTTATTTTTAAAAATAAGTGTTCCTTGCTTGAATAAGATGAATAATTCCAAGTTGCTACAATTCACAGCTTGTAAATGATGGTGATATTCCTGTAAGTTCATTTGTGTTCTAAGGCTCCTCTGCTCGTCCCAGGCTGTTGTCCTGCTGGCTCCTAAATCAAAGTAGGTTTAGGATCAGACTTCTGTAGGTGGGGATATACTATAGCAAAAAAAAAAAAAAAAAAAAAAAAAAAAAAAAAAAAAAAAAAGGGCATTTTAGGCTCAGTTTTAATCTTCTCCTAGATTGGTAGGAAATATTATACACACAGGTTTTTTTGTTTCAGCTGTATTTCTTCCAGTTGTGTTTCTTACAGTGAACTTTGGTGCTCCTGAGCATCAGCAAAATAAAATCTTTTTAATTTATTAAAACCTAGTAGTTGCCTAATGAACCCCCTGAAAATGACTGCTGTAGGGAGCAAATTTGTGGCCTCTCTCAAGTCAAATTACAGTCCAATGACACAAATTAAGCTTTTCTCTTTTTTTTCTCACTTTTTATTTTTCAGATCTGTTTAAAGACGTTGTAAATATTCATTATCTGGACAATATGTGAAACTGAGAGTAAAGCAAACCAACCAAAACTCTTTTTTTCTACCTAAAAAAAAGGCGCAGCTTATTTACTAATTTACTTCTACTGGAAGAACAAGAGAGGATAGTGTTGATGAAATGATTCTGTAAGATTTAACAAGGTTTAGTGAGTGACTCTCGGGCTATGAAAGCTTTTGTCTTGTCCCATGATTCGTGTTTCACTAAAACCTGAGCCAAGACTATTTCTGGTTCTCCCATCTCTAAGCAGTGAGACCATGTTTTCCATGTTCCTGCAGGGAAGTAGATCCTCCACTGTGTATTTTGAAGTGCTGAAGCACAGAGGGTGTTGACAAAATTTAAACATTTTTATCTCCCATTTTATGTCGCTCGTTTAGAATTTTATTTGGGTTTTTATTGGCAAAGTTGATCAGATATCAGTCACAGTCAAAGCTGCATTAATCATTTTTAACGCATCTATGGAGGATGGTGTGAATATGATAAAATAAGACTTTTTTTAAAAATCTGACGAGTGCAAACAGATGATGGGTGACAGTGATATTTTCAGTACAAGCTGGGAAACTGCTTTCTTTTGGATCTCTTACCTCTCCTAACATTTTAACGGAAGAAGATGCAAGACAAAACCTGTCCTCTTATGCCAATCATTTCAGAATATATTGCTCCAAAAATATTAATATAAATATGTAAGAAAGAAAAAAAAGGTCAGAGGAAGGAAGCTGTCCCAGACGCAGTTTTTCTGCTTGCATTTAGAGATTCATTGAGAGGTTTGTGGTTTGAGTTTGACTTTTTTGGGTTTTGTTTTAGTTTGGGGTTTTTTGGTCCTTTTTTTATCATTTTAGTCTTGTGTGGTTCTAAATACCAAAGACGATAAACCTAAAGGATATTTCTTGCAGTCCAGATGGTGGTGGCCACTGGTGCCTACTTAGCTAATAGGGATTAGAGGCAGAGTGAGACTTTAATTTGAATATGATTAAACATGAAATATATGCCCACTAAGTCGATGAAATGAAGGAAGGCAGTTTTTTAAATATAATTTTTTTTCTATAGTCATAGCAGAGGTTGCAGGATAGCTGCAAAAATACAGGAATGTTACAGGATAGAGCAACTTCTGGCATGTGATTGTCTTGCTTTTTCTTCAAGGTTTTCCCCATAATAAAATAGGATAATGTTATTCAGTAAAAAATCCTGGATGCCTCCCTGTGTAACTTTACCTTGAGCTTTCCAGGCGTGCCACCATAGCAGAAGATATGTTGTGTGCACTTATATTTGTTAAAAGCTGGCCCTTTTCAGGTTTTGTTCAGTGGCTGGTATTGCCAGCAGCTCCTTGCTGTCAGTCACCCACCAGAAACAGCCCAGGAAAGTTTTTGTCCGTGTCCTAATCTCTACTTCACCTCCACCTCTGCCTACTTTGGTATGATCTGTTGTTTCCTCTCTGTATTGTAAATTATTCCTCCTTCTTGAATTAACTGAGCAATTTTGATGTGAAATTGATGGTACTCCAAAATGTCAGTGAAAGTTTATCGGGTGCTTTATTTCCGTGATTGTAGAGCAGACTTGAGGAACAGACTCTGCCAAGGCTTCATTTTCTAACTTGTTCTAAATTTGCCATAAAATACATAACCAATTCACCTCTAACCAGTAGAGAAAGTCTATTTAAAATAATACACCTAAAGGAAGCTTCTGTTTCTTTGTGGTGATTCATGCTACTAAGTATTTCTATTGTTGGAATAAAAATGGAAATCAGGAGCTCGCTGCGGAAAGTTAATTCCCAGTGAGCAATTATCTGTGTGACAAACCAACCTTGTAATTGCCACTTCTGTTGGCAATCTCCACAGAAAAGTAAAGGATGCACAGAGCCCAAAGGCAGTATCTTTTGGGGGAAAGTGAATTGTTAGCATGTTGCATGCTGAGGCAAGGATGGGAAAGTGCTGGACTCTTCAATTCCAGGGTGCCCAATTCCCGCAAAACCAAAAAATTTGGCCCAGAGTGTCCCTGAGAGTATGAACCCCAAAGGCAGCCAGTGGAGGGTACTGGAGTCTGCAGACAACTTGTGGGAGGTGTTGGTAGGGTCAGGAGTAAGAGCATCTCAAGGGAGTTTTGGTGCCTGAAACACATGGGTGAAGTTTCAGCACTGGTGACTCTTATCTCCAGACTTCCTGCAAGCAGAGGAGAGGATTCTCTGTAAAGTGAGTATAAGTAGAGGTAAATCTAGTCCAGGTTTATCCCCTCTTTCATGAGGAGGGAAAAATGTAAAAGGAAAAGCAATGAAAGAAAAGAGAGTGAGAAGTAATATATATATATATATATTTTTTGGCTGAAGGTAGGAAATGCTTATATTAATTTTTGCTTCATTCACTGATGAAAATGTATAAAGGGAGGTTTATAGCCTGGATATCCTTAGGACTGCAGCCATCCTTGTTCCTCTGCAGAGGAAGGCCTACACCCTGTTGTTCCTCTCTGTGAGGAAAAGACAGCCTTGATCCTCCCTCTTGCTTTGGACAGAGTAGGAAACTAGAGAGAAAGAATGTGCTCTATGGCAGCTGGAGCCTCACTAGATCCTATCTGATTTCATCCCTGCCTGTGCTGTTGATCATTTGGATTTTCCAAAGTTCTCTCTCATTATCCTGGCCTCGCTATTTAAACACTTCCCAAAAGAAGCAGTGAGGAGACAGAGCAAGGATCTTTGACCCTGGCCAGTGGGAGCAGACTCCAGATCTCCTTGCCAGGCAGTGATCCTGCCCTCACAGAAGCAATCAGCCCCAGTTTCAGTGCTTTTATCTGGTGCCTTCATCAGTAATAAGATGAAGAGTGGTACAAACAGACCTTTGAAATTCAGAAACTGCTGAAGTATTTTTATTAACTTTTTAAATATATGTTTTCTGTTCAGATTCCACTGTAAATTCCATGAGGAAGCTCCTGCTGCTCCTGTAGTTAGCCTAGCCCAGGTGAATAACCTAGCAGGCAGTGTGAGCTCTGCTTTGACAAGCTGCAGTGCAGACCCCCATGCATGATTTCCCTTTCATCACATCCACAGGCTCTGTCTCTGCCTTCTATTGGCCCCCGGGGGATGCAAAATAAAAAACCACCTGATTGTGAATGATGACAGTAAAAGTTTATAAGCTACTAAAATGAAGTTACAGCACCTAGGAGCTCAGTCGACTTACAGTGTTAGATGATGGGTTTTTAAAACTGGCACTGAGATAGCGCTGCACAAGGAAGGGAGCAGGCAGAGGTGTGGTGGTGCTGCTCTGTGACAAGCAAAAAGGTGACATGGCATGGAGAGAGCTGTGGAGAAGTTTAGGAAAACTGATGGCAGTTGTTCTTTGTCAGTCCCAGGAGAGCTAAAAGCAACAGCTCTGAAAAGAAATCTGTTTAGAACTCTAAGAGGTGGAGGGAAGAGAGAAATGTAAATATATGAATGTGTGTTTGGCAGGGCGTAATCATTTGACTGGTGTCTCTCCTGTGCTATGAAACTGCTCTCTGTCTCTAATTACAAAAATATTAACAACCAAGGATGACAATCAATGTGTAAAAGTGGCATTAGTGGCCAAAAGGTCTGTTAAGGACATCAAGATTTTACAATACAGCTGTGGTAAAAAGGCTAGTTTTCCTTCTTTCCCCATTGGCTCATTCAAAGGGTGAATAACCTCAATATTTAGATGGGCAGGATTTGATACCAGACTTTCATGCAGCAGAGAAAGGTGACTATGGGCACACTGATGCTGGTGTAGTTCAGATCAGGGGGATGCTTTTAATCTAATCTCCTAATCTCTGATTTGCATCACAGAATGATCTTAGAGCATGAAAACAACTGAGTTCTTTCTAGAGGGAACTAAACAACAAAAGAATAAGGTCATGTCTGCTATGTTCCAGCTGTTAATGGGAACTGCTCTGATGTGAACCCCCCTGAGCTGTGGAGAGTGTGGACATCACATTATCAGCACCAGCTGTTTCACACTCTGCATTTCTTCATTAATTGCTAATGGAGACAGTCTATCTGCCTTCTTCAAAGGCAATAAATATCCTGTATTCCCAAATCGTGTACATGGTGATTACAGCACTGTATGGGTCTCTGCTATTCTGCAACTTCAGTTTCTACTGGAGCTTTATTTTTCACCAGGTTTGAGATGGTTTTGCTGTAGTTGATTATGGCCCTTCAGGTACTGATTGTCTTCATCTGCAGACTGACTAGGGCTGGCTTTGGTTTTATTTTATTTTTTCTAATTATTTGCCACCTGAGCTTGTTTGCAGACTGGTTGCAGTGAACTTAAAGCAACACAAGCACAAACTGGAGTGCACAGGAATACACAGGCAGGGAAGTCTCTGTGTGCATGTAGGTGGTACTGTCCTCTGTGAATGGAGTGCCAAAATGGCCCAGACACTATTGCCAAAAGCCTTGGCTGAAAAAGCTCTGATTTGTGTAAACAAACACTGAATGAGAGAAAAGGACACCTTACAGGCTCATGGCTAAAGGCAGCTGTAAAAAAAGTAAAATGTCAGGTGGCATCTAGGTAATGGAGCACCATTCAAAGCATTGAGTGAATGCTTTTAATATTTTGAGTGTTCATTTTTAAAAATTCTTTCTATTAAAAAGACATTGTTAAAAGTATAAGAGATACAAGTAAGGATTTCTACAGCCCACCTTAATTCTAGCTCCTCCTAAAATTTTCACACTTGACTTTGATTTAGCTGTGTGCACAAGGTAATACAAATGGAAGATTTGCAGGATTAGGTTTTCCAGCACACTTCAGATTTATTAGGGAAGTTCTTTAGTTCCTTTAGATCTCTACTGCCTGTCTCCAAAGCAAGAGTAGACTCAAAACCCCACGAATGCTGTGAGAATGAAATCTGTAACAACAGCTATGGGGGGGTCAGAGCACCTGAGGGGATTGTGTCTCACACCAAGTTATCTTCATGTCTTCCAAATGAGCTGTGCTGCAAGGCAAACTAATCCTGCTGCAAATGTCTGCTTTACCAGGCAGCTGGTTCCCACACTTGCTGCACGAAGGTAAATTGGAGAGATTCTTCTTCTTCTTGGCTTCCTTAATGATGGTGAACACCCTGGGGTTCTGGGCCATTGCACACAGGTACGTGTGAGAAAATGAAAACTTGATGTTTCATTTGTAGGTGTAGGTAGAAATTCTTGTAAAGCCTGTGGACTAGTGTGTAATGAAGAATTAGTAGTGATAGATCATGTGTGGAGAGAGATTTCACAGCAAAAATGTTGTGGTGAGGTTAAAAAAAAACTGCGACAAACTGATGTAATTAACCTTAAGTAGTTAACAGGCCTTATTAATATAAAAAGGCCTAAAGGAAGAAGAGTCTTTCTAGAAGGCTCTAAATATGTTGAAGACCTTGAAGTCAAGAAGAGGGAGGGGAGCAGCCTGTGCCACCACGGGTGGGAGGGGTCACCTCAAAGTGACTTTTACACATTGGGAGTTTTGTGGAAATCCTCCAGGAACCTTGATGCAGCAGGGATGTGATGATGAGAGCAACAGAAAACTTCCAAAGGTTTTTTCTATTACATATAGCACCAGCTTTGCAGCACCAAAGTTTACCATGGCACCTTGTTGAATATTCCAATGTGATTCTCTTCTTTTAAATATGAACTGGGTCACAACAAAAAACGTTTCTCCTGCATGTACTTTGTACTCCTTATGTGGGATTTTATACAATTCTGTAAATTGAAATTTCATTTGTGACATTTACTGCTGAAAACTGAAAGGTTTTGGATGTCAAAATGTTAGCATAAGATTTCTTTAAACTTAAAAAAAAATTAAAAATTCTGCCACAGTTTAATATTTTTATGAAGAAATCTGTTGATCTCTAATCTTCCTAAAAATAGACAACCAAACATTTAAAAAATGTTTATTTCAAATCAGCATTTCACCTTAGAATCAAGATACCTCATATACCTTTTCAATAACATAATTTTTGAGTTTTTAGAAAAATGGGTTTTTGAAATCAATTGTAATCATTTCATTTTTTGATGAATAAGAATTCTCTGAGCAGGGAGGAAAAAGAGTGAGGACTATTTAGATAAACACTGATTTAGGCAGATGGGAGAAAACAGACTTTAGAACTTGGAATAAGAAAAAATACACTTAAAATTTTTGAGGGGGGAAAAAAGCATGTTAATTATTAAAAATTTTTTTGAAGGACACAGTACAGGTGTTATTAACATCTGCACCCAGTTTGATACTTCTCATCCTGAAGTTCTGAAAGGCTCTAGGAATATGCGTATTTGCATTTTCCTGGTTTTTTGGCTGCCTTGAAGTCCAGGATGAAGAAGGCACTGTAACTTAAAAAGTATTGTGTATAAATAACTGTTAATAATTTATAATTTAATAATAATAATTAAAATATTTAATGTTTAATATATTTAAGGTTTATCAAAAATATTTTGCTATTTTCCTTCTGTGTCTTCTCCCCCAGATACAACAATCTGCATCAGAGTTGCACCGATGAGTTCAGAGGAAATCTTCCTGGAGAAAAACTTCTGAAGCACGAAAAAGCCATCAAGCGTTATAATGCTGTCCTGGAAAGTTCTCCCATTTTGTCTCCTGTGGAGAAAACCTGATAAAATTTCACCCTCATTTCACTAAATTTTGATTTTGTTATCCACCAGCTCTCTAATGATAAATTACCCAGTGCACTTAAGTGGAACTATGTCCTGGTATTTATGAATTATCTGACGAATGATAATATTATTTATAAGTTAAAAAAATAGCATTCTTCATAGGATTTGGCCTTGAAGGAGGCTGCACTGTCATAATTCACACCGAGGCCAAGGAGAGCTCACTACTTCCCACAGCTGGTGGGGAGAGGCTTTTAATCTTTATATGGAAATAGGTATCCACAGAAATTTATATTTAGGAATGGTCAAAAATTAATAAACATGCAGACATTTGTTTAGCAAATTACTTTGTGGTGGTGTAATTTACAAGTGATTTTGAAATCTGGTGTTGGCTGGCTGATATTTGCAATGGTGGGAGCCTTGTGTGCTGTTCTTGGCTCTTGCTGATCTCGTCCCCAGCCTTCAGCAAGGTGCTGCTTTAGTTTCCCTGTCAGTGAAAGGGACACAAGCACCTCAACCTTCTTTGCAAATTGCTTTAAGATCTACCAAAAATACAACAGAAACAAGATACCAGCCATCAGTCCATAAGAAACATTGATTCTTGAGTCCTCCAGTCTCACCTGGCAGCAACACCGTGAGATTTGCCATTCCTAAAGGATGATGTAAAGAAAATTGCTGATAGGAGAAAGGAAGAGTGGAATATATTAGCATCAAAATTACTAATTACAGCCCATCTGAAGAGGAGGGGTGAAGGGAATTATGAAAAGAACATTGGGAAAAGGTAAGTGCAGCTGGAGATGAGGGGAAATAATTATTACAGAAATGCTTTCCAGTTTAAAGATTTACGAAGCGTTAAAACTCCCAAAATTGGCTGATTTTGTTATTGTGAGAGATGATAATCTAACCCTTAATGTTTCTTTTTAAAAGTCATATAACTAAAAAGAGTGATGAGAGAAGTGGGATCTTTATGCGATAAGGAAAATATCGGACTCAATGCTAAAGGACCACTTTGATATCAAGATGTTCATAAAAGAAGAAGCAGTTAAGTCAGAATGCTTGTTAGCTATGAGGAATGCTCCACCACAGGAGAAGCTCCGTTAAAAGAATGTAATTCACTGAAGTGCCACAGTTTGTGAGCCGAAACTGAAAGAGCTGGTGAAGGAAATATCTTCTGCACCATTAAACACACTTAATCCCGTAGTTTTGGGTTGGGGAGCATTGTGGGAGTGGGAGAAAAATGTAGTGACTACACCCCTTCCCAGCAAGGGACAGGCAGTTTCCCCAAAAGTGGCTGCAGAAGCTGGGCTGGAGCTGTGAGAGGAGAGGCAGCAAAAGGCTAAAGGATCTCTTCTCTGAGGGCACTGGATAGTGCAAGGCTAATTTCCATATATTTGGGTAAATTCATCCATGGCACCTGACAGGTATTTGCTCGTAAGGTACTATTTTCTAAATCATATTTGTACTGCAATAGACACAGGTTTAAGCCACGAAAAATACTTGTTTCTTTCCTGAGAAGTTCTTGAGTACTTGACCTTTGTCCTTGCACAGAAAAGCTACAAAAATGCCAGTTGGAGTCTGCTGACAGGAGAGATGTGATGGCTCTCAAGTCATTTGAGAGTTAAACACAAAAGGATAAGAACTATGTAATAGAAGGCTAAAATTTAAATTTTGTGCAGGTGAATATGATTGGGCTGTAGATGTTTTTAATTAACTAATGATAATTTACTTTAACTGCAAAAATAACAATGGTTTGGAACTGTTTACATCAAGAACAAAAAACTTAACTATTTTAAGGTAAAATGTTGAGTCTGCTGCATTCTCAGGCTGAATGTCCTCAAACTTCCCAAGACCACTTTCAATTTCTGAGAAAAAAAAAAAAAGAAACATGAGAATAGATGACAGCAGATAACAGAATGCAGCCATTTGACTTGAATTGTCTGATGAAGATAATTCTGCAAGGAAAAAGAGGATTAGTTAACTCTGTTATAAATGCAAAGGCAAATTTCAGGTTAATAAATGACAATTTATTAACAACAGAATATCGAGCACCTGAAAAAGAGAAAAACCACAAAAATAGGAAATTGTCAGCGCCGCGCTGGGTGGATAGAGGTCCGCACCGATGTACAAGACGCCCTAGTCCACGCCGGTGCAGCTTTCAGTCCACCATTTTATAGGATTTTTCTGCCCTTAGGCAGTCCAGGTGTCCAAGGTGGGTTGAATAGTCCGGATTTCTTTTCGATGGCCCTCCCGGATCTCATCAAGTCTAGTTGTCTCATTCCGGGAAGGCTCCTTTCTTATGTCAATTCCAAGAGTCTGTCTTATGTTGATTTCATTCCGCTTGTGCCACCAGAAGGTTGATGAGATTGGCATCATCGTCAGGAAGGAATTTCTCCTTGCCTTGGCGAGGAAGTGATTCTTATCAGGGTTGGCCAGTGTCTTTGTCTAAGTTGATGATCTTCGTCCTGTCTTTGCAACTGAGATTAGCAGGCTGAGAGAGAACGGTTACCCTTCTACTGGATTTTACAATTTTACTTTAGCTTTATTTCATTATACATCGAATTATTATTTTATACACGAATTTTTACCCTATTTTTATCACAACTCCCTGGATAGGACTTCCTTAGAATAGACTTTGGGATGGAGAGTTGAATATTGAAAGCTCCCTGCCTTCTTCACACAGACAGGAGGAATGCTTTTTCTATTAGATTTCATAAAGAGTTTGGCTTTTCAGAGGGATGGCAGAAGAAAAGGGGGCACTGGTTGCTGAATTTGGGCTCAGTTCAATTGGTGGAGTGGAGGAATCTGCATGCAAAAATCTATCAATCAATCAATCACTGTTATGACAGAGCAATTTAGCACTTAAAACCAACAGACAGGGATTTTTTCTTGAACTGCAGCATCTAGGACTTCATACAAAGCTGATGGAATCCTTTGTACATACAGAGCACTGCCTAAATTATCTAAATCTTGTTCCAGCACACAGTGAAATCGGTATAAAAGACTCTAAAGGTTTGGTCTTTACTTTGAAGGAAGGTCCTTTTCACTTCTGAAAAATTTAGTGACATTTTACATTAAAAAAAGAAATAGAGGACAGAAAAAACAAGACTCTGTGTGTGGATACAAAATGATGCAAATAAACAGCTGGAAAATGTTAGGAGAGCCTTCTTTTGTTCAGCCTTTTGCTGATCTATGGCAGGGAGATAACAAAGCACTCAGATCTGATTGCTTGTGTTTGAGGTCACCTGTTGCCATTCTGGATTGCTTTGCACAAAATAAATTTAGGATATTTTGGCATATTTTAACCCTCACCCTAAAGGTTGATGGTTTTGAAATGTATTGTGGAAAAAGTTGCCTCCTAGATGAGATTAGGAGTGACCAGAAACATCCTAGTTCTGTTTTCTGTTTGATTATTGCCTAAACTTTCTGTTCTCCCAGTGCAGAGTGAAATTAATATAAAGGACTCTAGATTCAGAGTTGACTTTGGAAGAAGTTGCTTTTGTGCAGCTCTGGTTATAACTGAGTAGGTGCTGTGCTCATCAGAAGGCATTACTAGCCTTGAATAACCAGATGTATTTCTGATGACACCTGATACAGTTTGGGGGTGTCATTTTAGTGGTTAAATGTGTGGTTTGCACTGTATTCATGGACACACATACAAAATAAAAATTCCAAGTTCTGTCCCAGGCAGTTCATGGACCATCTCAGTTAAGTCTAAATGCATGGGACACCATTTTGTGTGAGGGGGGGTGGGCTGAAGACAACTCGATGGAGAGGATTAAGATCTCCATCTGTTAAGTTTGCACTGATGATAAAACACATGCTCCCAGTTGGAACAAGATGCATTAAAAGAGCAATTTCACTTCTACTGCCTAGCAACAATGTCATTGAGCACCTGCAATAGTTTAAACATTAAGCATAATTGGCTTTGCTTGACATAAATCTGTAGTTTTGTAAATAAGAGCAGTTGAGTTCCTATGTAATACCAATTAGCTATAAGGAATGCTTTGTTTGCTGAAGCCTGCAGCTTTGTGGAGGAAAGAGGGAGTTGTTAAGGCTCAGCAGTGGTAGTCAGGAGGTAGAACCCAGATTAGACAATTACACAGGCTTTGAATATCCTTGTGCAAGTTACTTAATTTGTTTCAATCAGTTTTGCTAAATACAAAAGAATAACATTTATTTTAAATTTTTTATTATTATTATTAATTTATTTGGTAGAGAACTCTAAGAACATCTGATCAAAATACCTTGGAGGTAATTTTACAGCCCGAAACTGAGCTGTCTTGTTCTATGATGGGCTTCTTTTCCCTTCTTTTAGAGGAAGCTACTTGAAAATTCTTGGAGCATCTTGAAAATTCTTGTAAAATTTCTGGAATCAGTTGTTTTCTGCCAAGGATGGAGGAAAGAGGTCCATGATCCACTAGACATGAAAACCAGTCTTGTTCAGTTCCTGTGGGAACTGTGAGTTGGAAAGGTGAGGTGGGAGAATCCCTTCCTTGTGGCATTATAGAGTAGAACTGCAGAGCAGAACTAAAGCTTTTAACTTCAGCTTGGTGTCTGTTTGCTATAACAGCTATTAGACTTGTCTTGGCAAGGGCATATGCAGCTGCCTTCCAGAGGATGGTTTGGAAGTCTGCTTTTTTTCCATCTGAAAAAAAAGAAAGGAAATTCAGAAATCTCCTCATGATTTCTCTGTTCTGAATAAAATAAAAATTACTTTTTCCTTCCTATCTATCTGGTCTCTAGAAAGTCTCACCATAGAAGTCATATTCTGGTGATGTAGTACTTTAAATTATTCTAGTTTCAATCTCTGTCTGTAACTTTAAATATAGATTCCCATGAATCAGAGAAGGTTGATATCTAAAACTTATGAAATCTACTAGTTTTGGTGATGACTCTTTAAAGTTAATCAGTCCTAATAGTCAGTGGCAATAAGAGTGAAAGAAACTGATCTGACAGGGATTTTTCAGTGTTTTGGAAATATTTCATCTCTAGGGAGTACTGGATATTGCTCCCTAAGACTACCAAGTTGTAAATACACACTATAGATTTTTTTATTGCTATTTCAAAAAAAAAAAAAAAAAAAAAAAGTCAGGGGTTTTGTTTGTTTGTTTTTGTAAATACTGTATGGCCAGCATCTTTTCCTACTTTGATTTTATTTATTTTGTTTTGAGGCTGAATTTTTGTTTGTTCTCCCCAGTTTAAATAAAGGAATTGGAGCATGTAAATCTACAATTGACTGGGGAGTAGTCCACGACCTACCATCACCACAATTCTATGTAGAGCCAAAATGTTCTCATTCCTATCTAACTCACCTCTGAGAAAATGCCCAAGTCTAGAAAATATTGCTTTACATTTTTTAAGGGTTAGGCTTCTTTCCTGTTAATATGGGAAACTCCTGTGCAATGGTTGCAGTGTCACAGCTTAGCTTTGAGCAGAGTTTTTGAACCTGGATCTTGAATACCCAGCAGAGTGTGCTGGCCAGTCGGAGCTGAATGCAGGTTATGCATCTTTTCTGGATTCTCTTTTTGTTATTTCAATATATTCTTTTTCTTTTCAGATAAGAGGAAAATTTTTGAAAGCTGAAACAGTTAGCAAACAATCTGAAATACCCAAGCACCGAGGAGGAGTCAGTGGGGACATCAACAGAAAAACAAACCTTAAAAAGCAGTGGATGTTTGTCCTACCTGCTTTGTAGCCTGGTAAAAAGCATCTTTTGAAAGCAGATCCCGAATTCTTTTACTGTCATTTTGTGCGAACTTCAGAAGCAAGATTGCCATGAGGTTGGGGGTAGTAGTTATAGTAGCACTCAATAAAAAGGCACAGTGAGTTACGTCTCAGCTTCATTTTTTGAATGGTCAATGACTGTGATATGAAGATCCTGCCTGTTTAGGTGGCAGGATGGAGCAATCTTTGATAACAAGCAAAATCATTAATTCAAAACTAATGTTGAATAGTAAACTGAAGGTTGCAAGAGGCTGCTGCTTGAAAGGGAACCCAGCTTTACATGCAATCCTGAATTTCTTCACCTTAGTTCACAGAGTTTTGCTGTTGTCTTGAAATTGTTCCTTTTTAAAGTACTCAGGAGAAAAACCTGGAGATTTTAATATGCTGACAGATGATAACCCCCTCAACAAGCTTTGTCACTGGTTATAAAGAGCTGTCATTTAGTGGAAATGCTCTTTAAACTTAAGCTGTTTGTGAACTAAGCTTTAAAGGTGAGAATGTTGTGTAAAACCTTAACAGTAAAAATACTATGCAGCCTTACAGATTCTGTAAAAAAGAGCCAGGGAATGTCTGTGACTTTAAGGAGGAAACTTCATTGCAGAGATACAAGTGCAGAAATTATGCAGGCCTTGCAAAAATAAGTGAATAGTTTCAAGAACAGAGAACAGCAAGCTGCGTGAAGAGGGGAGGCAGATGATTATTAGCCATTTGAAAATGGTGTTACTTTATTTCTTAAAGCTTTTGATTGCTGCTCCTTGGGAGAAGAAATTGATGTTTATGAGAATATGTGAGAGTGGAGGAAGGTCTTATCTGCTAGACTGCACAGGTGTTAAAAAGACTAAATACAGTGGCAGTAAGGGCACACCTAAAGTATCTATTTGTTTATTATTATTATTTTAAAAAA
The DNA here is from genome assembly GCF_965231275.1 of Zosterops lateralis. Classification (NCBI taxonomy): domain Eukaryota; kingdom Metazoa; phylum Chordata; class Aves; order Passeriformes; family Zosteropidae; genus Zosterops; species Zosterops lateralis. The sequence goes on from NC_139765.1 coordinate 11,234,765, forward strand.
AGTTACCAGAAAATGCTGTCTTCGTAGTTCTGGCTTAAATAGCTGAAGGGTATAACTTAGTAAATCCAGTGCTGCTTCTCCTGACTGTTCAAATGTGAATTACCAGTCAATTGATTCCTGCCTCTGCAAAGTTTGTTCATCTGATTAATGGTTGAAATGGACTATTCTTTGCTCAATTATTTTAAACAGCAGCCTCTGCTGTAGCAATGGTTAACTTAAGCAAGGCGATTTGGGTTTGGGGTTGGCTCTTTTCCCCCAGTTAGCATTTTCAAGCTCTCTTCCTATGCACCCAGTGATTGTTACATCTACCTTTCAACATTCTTTAGTATATGGCATTTTTCACTTTCTTCAAGCCTTTTTAAGATGCAGTGAGCTCCAAACAATCACTTGCACAGATGTTCATAAGTGTTTTGGGGTGAGTTTGCTTGTTTGGTTTTTTTTGTTTGTTTGTTCACTTCTCAGGGGGGATTGTTGGGGTTTATTTCAGATACTTGTGCAGCTCTGACACAGGCTCAGGCATGTAGATCCTTCAGAAATGTTCAGAGAGAGCGGCCCAATTTAAATTATCTATTGAATGCTGAAACACAAATTGCACATGAAATCCCCAAGCTTCAAGGGTCTCTGGCAGGTCACATCCTACCAGTCAGTCAAACATTTAGTCAGTGCTACCCCCATGCACCTATGAAACTGAGGCTGTTTGACACCTCTGAGAATATTTCTCGTGTTAGATCTGTTGTAAATGAGCACATGGTCCAGAATAATTAATGGTAACACTTCAGTCCTTTTTTGACAGAGTTGTGTTTCTCGTGCAGTTTGTGCTGGTCTGTCTATTTAGCTGCAATCAGCCATGCCTGAAAGACAGGAAAGAACAAGACGGACAAGTGTGTCAGTGAGTAAACCTCTTTTCTGTAATTAGAAATGCACAGGGAATAAATTATTCTCTAATTCAAGCTGTCCAGCTCACACTAATAATAACAACTCACGAAGCAATCTGTTTATAAAAATCAAAACTGGATTTGTGAGACTCCTTAGTGCAAGACGGGATTTACTGTGTAGACTTGTTCTGATTTATCAGTGCTCTAGGAAGGCAGTGTGAGTGTTTGGGGCTGGACTACACAGCCATTTCAGACACAAATTTTATATCACAGATTATTAGCTAAAACATTATTCAGACATCAATGTAGCAACTCTGGACCAAATTTTTCTCTGCTAAATTAATGACTGATAGGAAAAAAATGCCACTGAATAAAGATATGACTAAACTTGGCCAAAGTCTTGTCTTTATTTTTCTTTTGTGGACATCCTTTAGCAGTTTTCCATTCACTTGTCATTGGCTTGCATGGGCAAAACCTTTCTTGTGGAGGCTCTGGAGAGGATCCTTAGCAATGCCTCAATAATCCCTGTTTTGCATACATAAGTGCAATTAAACTCTTCCTTCTCTGGGCTGTAGGCCCAAGAGACTGGATGGGATCTTGAACTCTTGTGTCCAAAATATTTGGCTCAAGGGATTTTAACTGTGTTGCAATTGTTTTTGCTACTATTTTCTCCTAAATTCACGAGTTAGCCATAATTAAGGCCTATGCAATTGTAGCACCTGATTTAGATGCAAAAAGCTGAGCACTGAAGAGTGCCAGGCCCTCTTATTTGGCTTCAGCTTGGAGTCAAGTGGAGATGTAATGTTCTGAGAGTGGAGAAGGTGCCAGAGAACCAGCTTTCCAACAGTGAGCCTGAAAATGAGAGTGCACAGCCTCCCTCTCAAACCTGGGAGAGTAATCAGGTCTCAGGATTAGATATGTTACTTATCCTCTCTGAGAGCCAAAAGCTGTAAAGAAACTGCTCAGAATTTGAGCAGCTGTCATAAAGCATCCCTGACATTTTTAAGCAATCTCAGATCTTTAGATGAAGAGCCACGATAGTAATTCTCCTTTTTTGGAAAGCTGAGGTGTACACAATGAATTCTGTCTGTCAGACAACATGCTGCAAAAGAGAGTGGTGACTACCAGAAGTCAGCCTAACAGGTAACAATATATTTTTTATTATTATTGTGAAATCTCAGCAAATCATTTTATCCATTTTATTCCTCGTACAAAGTGTCTGTATTATGGTCAGCCACTGATCTGAAAGTAAAGATGAGATCAAGGGGAGGGAACAAAACCCACTGAGGTTTTCTGGTGCATTTGTACATGTGCATCACTTCAAAACAAGTAGAACAAGCTTGAAGACACTGTCCAGTAAGTCAGAGTGCCTGATTAATTTAATTGCAAACCATTAAATCCTCAAATTAGTTTATTATTCAAATATATTCATGTACTTCCCTCCCCCAGGGCTCTCCCCCTAAAACCCCCTGCTTTTTCAGCACAGCTCTGTTTTCTGAACATCTGAGATCTGAACAAAAGAATATCCACAGTGTGTCAGACCAGTCATCCTTTTACACAGTGTGTGAGGGGAGAAATATAAAGGACAAAACACCAAAGCCCTCTGAGTAAACCCTTTGAGGAACCCAGGCTGAAGGAGATACCTTTACTTCTGTGTTTCTGCCATCCCAATAGCTTCTGTAACAAATCAGAATACAAACAATAGCTAAACATAATCCTAATTGCCAGTTTAGTAAAATCTAGTTTAATGTTCTGTTCAGGTTCTTGTTTTCAGTTTACATTTGCTTTTAGTATCTTTCTGCTAGTACTTTTGCTCCTGGGGTTTTTGTGCCTTGCTTTTTGAAGTCCAATGTGAAACCAGCTGCAGGCCAGACACTTCCCTGATCAGGCTCCTCCTACAAGTAGTAGGAAGGGGGTTTGGGATGGAGGAGGGAGAATAAGCTTGCACATCACCTTCACAGAGTGCACACTCTTCAAATGTTATTTTGTCTGAGCCACTGCTGCCCTTCCCATAGCTTTGTAGTTCAACATCTAACGTCAGGGAGCTGTGCTAATGACAGGAGGTGGGGACACATCTTGTGCTTTTTGTGGTGTAACCTCTCATTACAAGAATGAAGTAAGTCATAGGGTATGGGAGCTTGAGTTTTCTAACTCCACAAAATAGAGACGTGGTTGATTTGAAGTTTGCTTTAAAATCTATTTGGAGGAAATTTCTTCCTTTAAAAACAGGATGAGATCTCTCCTTTTGATCACAGTAAGCAAGGCACTTGGGTCTTCTTTCATGGAAGAATTAGGCCTAGCTTTTTGTCACATTGGAAAATAAATAAAAATTAGTTGATGCTAACACCTTGCCTTCTATACCTTCACATAAACTTAAACATATCATGACCTCAAAAGAAAGATGTATACAAGTAGTCTTCCTGGGATATTTGGGAGTTTGTTTTTGTTTTCCTTTGCCTTCTCCAGCTTTCATCCACCGGTGCCCTCAAAGCTTTGATATGAAGAGCACCCCACGGCGTTACAGATGTTCTCCTTGTTTTTTCAGCTCTTTTGGCTGCCTTTGACAGGCAGCTCTCAGCAGCCTTGTGCTGGCATCCCTGCTCCTGCTCACCTTTTCTCTCACCTGGTATGGCACAAGGGTGGTTTTTTTTGTCTGCCCCATGGCACGCAGTGCTCTAATCCAGGCTTCCTTCACATCTCAGAAGTAATTCAGGTTTCCCGGCTCCCTCTGAGGATCTGTCACCCAGCCTCACTCACTGCATTATTAACCACCAAGCAGACACCAAGTGAACCTGGTGGGAGCTGTATTCAAAGAGTGTTTGTGTGTGTGTGTATGACCTGCTGCTCTCCTGCTTTGCTCCCACGTATACTTCTGTATGTGTTGGGAATTTGATTTCTGTAGGAATCATCATTGCCCGTGTCCTTGCACACTCATGGCCCCTTGTGTGATGCCTTAAGTTTTAGCTTTCATATTTTCAGATTCTGTGCTGCCATGGGGTGCAGTTCTGAGCCTCACATTCAGTGTCACTCAGCTCTTCACAGAGCAGGGAGACAAAACAAATCCTTTTCCTGCTCAAACAAGGACAACTTCCAGGCCCAAAAGCACAAACAATGGTGCACTAAAGGGAGGAACAAGAAGGATGGGACCTCACAACATGACGCTGCAATTGGACAATTAAACCCCAAAATGCAAATGGACCAAAACTTATAAAAATGTAAGATCTTGTGACCATTTGTCCATTTTGTGACCATTTTGGGTCAACCTTGGGTGTAGCCCTGGCCAGGCCCTGTCCTGCCCAAGGTGGATCCTGGAGGCCTTTCAATAAATCCCTACTTTATTCTCCAGCTCTGCCCAGTCTCTGTGTCAGGTCAGCATTCCCAAGGCATGGCTGGTTTTGGAGCTGCCAGGGAATTGGTGTCTGAGCTTCATTCCAGGAACAGTGGGGACATCCAGTGGTCACATGGGTTATAATTAATTACTCCCGATCCCGTCAGGGAGATCAAATTTCCAAGATTTCTTGTTTTCTCGGCGTTTGACTTGTTTTTCATCATAGCTCATTATGCTGTAAAGTGCCTGACAGAAGGTTGGGATGACTTGTTTTCTCTCGTCTTTTTCTTCCCCTTATGTGATGTTCCTTCGTATCTATCAGCAGCAGAAATCAGGAAGTTGAGTCTCTCGCAGACAAATATCTGGGGATATCTTTTAATTGCTTTTCAAATTGAGGATTTGGAAGGAAGAGTAAAGAAAATACGAGCTATTCTTTTGAATGCATAACACTGGAATAACTGGTAAATAAATGTTATTGCTGGTGGTGACAGGGAAGGGGTTTTTTTTATTTTTTTCTAAAGTGATGACAAATAATCACAACTTAAACTTTTTATACAACTTTTTCAAATTACCTCATGCATAATGCATGTGCACCTTGGTTCATCTGGCGTCTGTAATGAGGCTGAGAGGAGCTGTCTCCTTCCCTTTTCTGAACTTGGCAGTGATCAGATTCAGTCCCTGCTCGTCTCGGAAGCAGAGCCTCCCATTTTCCCAATTGAGTGGTTTTTTTCTGGAATGATTCTGAACAAAATAGATTTTAAAATATACAAATAAAAATAGACCTGTTCTGTGGTTGTCACAATACAGCATAACTGTGAATTCCAGACCTTTCCATCAGAGGATGGTAGATGCTTCCTATCCTGTCCTGCTAAATTTGTACTATATGTATATGTATATAGATATATATATATGTATGTATGTATTTGATTTGTTAAATTAAGTTTAATCAATTTAAATTAATTAAATATATAAATTTAAAAAAAATATATATTATATAATCATGCAGAGGATCCAACCGTCCTTTGCTCTCTTGGTAACTCCAATAATGGCACAAGCTGATCTTATCATCAGAACAGCAAAATGTCTTTTTGCTCTGCATCACTGTGGTCAAATCTGCTCACTCATTTTTTTCAGAAATATTTTAAAAAGAGTATGAATCTTCCAGGGATTGAGAGAGCACATAAAAATCTTAACTTATTTTAAAATTTATTTATTCTAAACTTGTGTAATATCTCTACATTTCTCTTAGTCCATCCAATAGCGGAAGAACTGCCTTTATTTTGTTGTCAAATTACAAATTAATTGAAACAATATGACAGTTCCTCTGCTGTTTACCATTTCCACTTTGAGATAAAATTTGTGGAAGCCACAGGAGAAATTCTAGTAAAGGTCACTGGCCTAATCATAAAATGCCTTTAAAAGCTTTATGATCCTTTAATGGAGTGCAGTATGATAATTCCTCCTGGGAAAAGTCTAGCTTTTGAAGGAACACTGCAACTTGGGTGCAGCAATTCTTTTCCCCAGGTTTCCATGTGGTACCTTGGTGGCAGTGACCAGCCAAAATGCTTGGAAAAAATATGATGCACCAATGAAGCAAGAAGGAAATAATGGATTTTAAATCTTACCTCTGTGGAAGAGTATGATGATTTCAACAAGGGAAATTCATATTAAAAAAAAAAAAAAAAAAAAAAAAAAAAAAAAAAAAAAAAGAAAAAGAAAAAGAAAACAAAAAAAACACCTAAAAGGCATTTGACATTCAAGTAAATTATGTTTAATTATCTCTACTTTGTGAAATAAATTGGGTTTTTCCAGTGTACCATGATGGTTAAATTTCAGCAAATTTATTTTTGTTGATTTTTCCTGGGTGATGGAGATGGTGGGAATACCAGACTGGAAAAGCCGTGGTGTTCTCTCCTTTCTCCTTTTCCCTGCTGGTATTTTCCCACGCAAATTCATCTTCAATACCCACATCAAAAATGTGGATGAGCATCCTAAGTTAATAATGGGTGTGACTGAATTTATGTCAGAAATGAGCATTTACAAAACCTAATTTTTAAAATGCCACCTTTTCTTTAGGCCAAAGTGAATTTTTCTGTCTGGTGGAAACCTTCTGAGCAGTGAATCGCTCCTACCGACACAGAGTTTTGAAAGAAATGCATTTCCAAGGCCTGAACAAACATCATGTACATGGCCTTTCCACACTGCTGACACTGGAGACTGTTATCATTTCTTTAAAATGAAGTGGGATTGTGGACATTTAAGGGGGTGTCAGGAAGGCTCTGGGCTGCGCATCCTGTGTAGAAGGCCATTAATCAGCTCGGGAGTGGAGCGGGGGCTCCATGGCAGCTCACCTGCTTCCTCCTCCACTCCCTTCTGCTGCTCCTACTTTAATGCCTCCCAACAACCCTCAGGAATATGCATTTCGAGCCCTGCCAAAGGGAAGTGTAGCAGTAGCAGCAGATACCGTGAAGGTTGGGGGCGGTTTTTGTGGGGTTTTTCTTTTTTTGTTTGTTTTTTCATTTCTCGAGATGAGCCTTTCCGTTTGCGCTCGAAGCTTTGCTTGATTAATGTATTCATTAGAGAGGAGTGACGGTAATGATTAAACAAAAACATCTTTAAAATGCGGAGTTCATTTCAACCCATTTGGTTTTGTTGCACGCAAATTGGATTGGCATTGCATCCTGCACAGCAGGTACTCCACTCGAAATCAAAGACAGATGCTTTTATAGGATTAGAAAGGATATCTTGAGGGGTGGAGGAAGAGATTGAGGTTGGGGGGCTTCTGTTGCTTTTTCTTGTTACTTTTTAGTAATAATGGTGGATGAATACTGATAACACTGCTGTTTTGTCTGCCTCGAGCACTAATAATATTGTTTGCTTACAATTAAAAGGAAATAAAGGCTTCATTGTAACTTGAGTTCTGAGCAAATCAAGGATACTTAATTGAGATTCTTTCCCTCATAAATAACTAATGGCACCTGAGTCTGTTTGAATTTTAATGCTAAATGGCTCTGAATGAAAATATTTGACTGCTGAGTCATGTCAGGCTGCCACACTTTTTTTTTTTTTTTAATTATCTGACTGTTTGTCTTTTAAGAGCTTCACAAATTACTTAAGCCCAGTCTTTGCCCAAATAGAAACCTGATGATAGAGTTGCAGCTGGCAGAGGACTGCAGTTGGCTAAAATAAATTCCATTGAAGCATGTCTTTTGAAAGAGATCTCAAAGATTGAGTGGAGCTGCTGAAGGTACTGATCTTCCTCAAATTCATTACTGCAATGAGAGGGAGAGGTCTAGGGTCACTTCCACAGCTCTGGCAGGACTTTCCAGCCAAAATGCCTCTTTGGGCTGCCCTTTAGGAGGTGTGATCTGAAGGAGTCCCCAGCAGCCTGTGAAAATCAAGCTCTGTTGAAACACCCCCTTGAACACCCAGATCCTGTTTGTCAGTAGATGATAAACCACCATTTCCCACAAAAGATTTTCAGATTGCTTTAAAAAATGATCTTATCCTCATGTAGGCTTTGGGGCTCCTGACTTGGAATACCTTCCTTGCAATCTGCTGTGCTTAATCATCAGGTATTTCTGCACACTGTAGCTTTTCTGAGAGTGGTTACTGTAGTTTGCACTGTTAACTCTTTTCCAAGCCCCAACCACATTTATGGCTTCACAAAATATTTCTTAGTTAGTCTCTTTTTAAATACATAATTCAATGAGCTGCTCCTCTCTCTTGACATTGCGAAGCATCAAAAACCTTGGGTTTTCCCAATGAAACTGTAAAATGCATTTTTTTAAAAGAGTGGATTATTTTTAGTCAACACTTGGCCTCACCTGTACAGAAGAGAGTTGAAGGGAGAAGCAGCTTGCTAAAAATATTCATTTTTTTTAGTGTCACTGCTGCTTTCCTCAGTGTGCCCAAAGATTCAGATTACATGCAGGGTTGGCTTCTCTGTGTATTGTTCAAATACAACAGATGGAGAGTGTCTAACCTCAGGAACCTTATGAAACAATAAAACCAGAATTCTGAGAAACAAGAGAGAAATATCACGTATCCCAAGCAATTAAAACTTTTCTCCAGCTGATGCCATTTGATTACACCACTCCATGCAATTTGAGTTTCCCCTCAGCTCTTGGTGAATGCTGTATCTTTTAGATCATGACAATCATGGCTGCACTATTTGGGGTTTAATACCTGGTTTCAGTCTTCTGCCTGGCCTGATTTGGTCATTTATGAGCATCAGAGTGTGCCTGAAGGCTGGACTTGAGAGGTCTTTTCCATAGTATGATATGATCTATAGAATTTTTCAACCATATAAAGTCCTAGCATTGCCATAAGGTTTTGTTTATTATTGTTATTGGGTTTGGGTTTTTTACGTTTCCTACATTTTACCTGTCATGTGTGTGGTTTACAGAAGATAAGACCTAAATTTAGATTTTTATGATCAAACCAAAGTAAGGTCTGGCATTTTGTCATTGATAATTTTAGTGCAGCAGAAATATCCTGAAGTCTAGGAATCTGCAAATACCTGACTTACCTGACTATTTTCAAAACTGATCTCTACTGCAAATTTAATCTTGAATTTTTCTTTTCAGGTTTGCCTAGCATTGAATTTATCTGTATTCTGTATAAACTCCTAGGTTGATAGAGTCAGTTCTTGTTGGGGATTCATTTGCTTTTCAGAGTAAAGGATCTTAACCTATAAAGTTCACATAGGCTGGACCAAGGGAATAAATAAATAAGCTTCTGTTGCCATTCGTGGTCCTGCTTAAGAAATAAACTTTGCTGTTGAAGTATATGCAAAACAATAATTATTTCTTTTGTAGTAACTCCCTTATTCCAGTCTTAAATCAACCTACAGATTCCAGAGGAAGATGTTCTAAAAATGAATAGACATCTGTAAAGCAAAAATACAGGTCAGGATTTATAGAGTTACTTTTTCTAATTCCAATATTTTTGCATGAGAGTAACTTTGCTTTTTTTCTGCCTTCAGTATTGGTATATAAGCTCTTTAATTGGCTGAGATTTTAAAGAACACTCTAATCAATGTTTGCTTCCCATTGAACTTTTGAGAGAGAAATTTGTGATGCATTCTCTTAAAATCATGAACAGAAAAGCAGTTTGCTTACTCAAAAACAGTATCCCATTGAAGAAAGATGTGGTGTTTATCATTCAGCAATCAACTTAATTGCCTTCCATTATGAAATTGGCTTGGGTTTTTGGGTTCCCGCCATAACAGTTTTTAATAGCACAGATGAATTTTTCATAGAATGAGAATGGAAAAAAGTTCCAAAATGCTGAATTCAAAGATACATTTCTCCACTGTGCATTCTTCCGTGCTCCTGCTGGAAATCATCGAGTCATATGTTGTTATTGCTTGTCAGAAGACCCATCCAGATGGGAAGTCCTTCTATTTTATATTAGCAGAGGCTGTAGGAAGCCAGAAATAGGGAAGTAGAGACAGCCTTGCCATCTTCCAAAACTGAATGCAAGAGGAACGTCATCACCCTCCCATGAGAACTTGAGAAGTTTTACTTATTCCTTACTTCAGTAGCTCAATTTTAGCTGTAGAGTTGTCCTACTGTGAGCCTTAATCCACTTTTTAATGCCTCTTTTCCCTATTGTAGGGGGAGTATCCAAGAGGTCAAGCAGTTCCTCTCCTCTTGGCCACAGCAGATCCACAACTAAGGAACCAAATCTACAACACCCTGTTGGTGTGGGTGGTTGTAGGGATGCAGATCAGCAGACAGACTTGGGGAGTTTATTGCTCAAAACCCCTTTTTTCTCCTTTTCCCTTTGTTTTTTTTCTGCATTCCTCTGCTTGAGAACCCCATGGTTCCTCTAATGTTGGTCTGAGACATTAGTAACTGCAAAAATTACATCTTAGGGGGCAGCAGAAGTGGCAGAAGCAGTATGGGGGTGTGGTGGTTTAGCAAAGAAGTGATTTTGTGAGGAAGTTATAGCAAGGCTCCTTTCCTGGATGTTCTGCTTCATAAGGTGATGTCACTAACTATCTGAAAAAAAAAACCCAAACCCAACAAAATCTTTACTTTTAGGAAGTTGGACCACTTTTTGAAGACAAAAAAAATGTGTAGCTCTTTCAATATGTCCCATGTGAATGCAGTAGTGTCCCTTTCCTATTGGTACAAAGGAAAATCTTCTCTAAAAGGTTTTCCACACTAGAAGATCTGCACTGGTTTATGCTGATTTAAGTGTGATGAGTTGATGCTTGATGGTAGCACAGCTATTTAATTTTAAAAAATAATTGAAATAACCCCTTATCCTTCTGGGCTGGAAATCAAATTTTAGCTAGCTGTTGTATTTTGCTGCAGGATCTGGTCTTCATAAATGGCATTTCAGTGCATATTTTATTATTGATTTTTGCCTTTCTTGACACCTAAGGTCTGAATATTAAAATATCACTAAAGTTAATTTCTAGAGAAATTGAGGATACTTTCTAAAAAGAAACATTTTGATGATGATGTAGGATTAAAAAAAAAAAAAATCTTTTCAGTGCTGCTTCTGCTTTGGGAGCATTGATTTCCTGTTTGGATTTGTTGATTGGATTGGCGTTTTTAATGACGTATTTTTAATGCAATTTTTTTTTTTAATATCACTGATTTTCATGACTGTTATTGTTACATTATTACAGAGGCATTTAAAAACCATTTCTAAGTAAACTTTTAATTTCCTCATCTCTTGCATACAAACTGCAGTGATGAAAGCAAATGTTGCTATTGAATTTCATGTTCTTTCTTCCAGAAGAAGAGAAAAAAATTGAAAGTTTACTAGGGGAAAGTTTTAAGGGGTTGTGCTGGATATTCTTTTTTGGAAGAGGGAAGCTGTCACAAGAAAGAAGAAAACAGATGGACATTTCAGAACCTGTTTTTGTCTAAATTCCTCCAAAAATTAATTCTGAAACTAAAGTACTTTAAGAATCTTATAATCTAGGGAAATCAGACTGGTATCCAACACACATTAGTAGATGCTGACTTCTTCCCGTGGTTGCTGTGTGTGCTTGTAGCTGTCAGGAGATCATGTGGATGCATTGTCTGATAATAGCTGTATTTTTTACTCACCTGTCAGATTTGAAAGGCTGAATTGATGGTGTGCGTGGTTTAAACAGGATGGATGTGGATGTGTGCAGCCTGTCTGTCAAGGAAAGCTGGAAATGCATGAGTTAATTGCATATTGTTTTGTAGTAGGGTAAATTTTTAATCACATTGCATGTACACTTTTTTGTGGTGAAGGAAGTAATTGATATTTGGGACACAGAGGGATATAAATATTTAATTTGGTCTCCTAAAAATAAAAGGAGTCATATGGGTTTCTTTCATGAACTTATATGTTTATAAGGTTTAAGATGAAGGAATTTATTCATGAATGTTGAGATGCAAAAATACCATCAGCAACAACAGCTGCCTAAATCAGTTGAGACAGTAGTGACTTACATAGTTTTGTTTTATATCTCCTTTTACTTTTGAGGGCAGGGAGCTTGTAAACACTCACACCTCTGAAAACAAGCAAAAATCTCTGTAGGTGGTGACACACCTCCTTTCCCTTCATTTACTAAATCCCATCACCAGTTCCTGCATTCCCAGCCCTCTTTGGCACTGATGATGTGGTACAGAGTTACTGATATGAGCTGCAAGAAAAGTCTGGATTTTTTGGAAGGAACTTATTTTCTGAGGCATTAATTGGTCTTTTCTTGACAGAGCAGGAGTGGCTCAAACCACCTGCATGGTACATTGTGTTCTTTTCTCTAAAACTGCATCCACTGGGGCTTTTCTTAGGCTGAGAAACCTTGTTATGCTGGAATCATGGGCTCCAGGACACTGATGTGACCATAGCATTATATACTTAATATGGCTGCAGGTTGTTTTTTAAAGTTTTCTATTCAGGTATTCAAAAACACTAAGACATCAAAGTGGCAGTGCTTTATTTAGACACAGAGATGAGAGACATGTTCCAGGTTAGATGGAAGGGGTGACCATTAGTGACACTGCTGGACAGGCAGCTTTGTACCCATCACCGGGCTCTGACTCAGGAAAAATGTGAGTAAAGCAAGAAGTACATAAAATAAAATAAAATAAAATAAAATAAAATAAAATAAAATAAAATAAAATAAAATAAAATAAAATAAAATAAAATAAAATAAAATAAAATAAACACCCTTGGCTATGTTTTGCTCTTTTTTTAATAAATAGCTATTAATAATCCCCATAATAATAATGGGTGCAGGTGTCCTGGAGAGGTGTTAGCATCCTACTGAGTGCTGTTAGCTGGGGCTTGTCGGCCCTGTCCTCTGAACTCAAACCCTGAGTGGTTTAACAGACAATAAATCAAGAATTGTTGTGAAAAACTCACCAAAAGCAAGCTTCATAGATTCTCTAAATCTGATCAGCACATTGCATTGTCCTCATCCCTATTTATCCAACTATGATCATGCTGTAATTGGTCTCTCATGAAAATATTTGGCTTGAAATCTATGGTTTAGCATCAGCAGTTTGGTATTGTGGTTGTTTGGGGTTTTTTCCCCTCTCTCTTTGCTGCTTGCTGCCATTTGAGCGCAGCATATTGTTTGCCTGTGGAAATATAGATTGGGTGATCTGTCTCTTTTAGACCATTCAGTGATGAAATTTCTACTGTACCACTTTATTGTGACATTACCTGACTAGATAAAGCCATTTTCTGTCTGAGGAGGGAAAGAAGCTGGCAGTGTCTACATAAATCGTGTTACTCATTTCATGCTGAGACAGGGGTTCCCAAAGGGAGATCCTCTGGGACATGTCCCTCCTCAACAGAAAAACAAACAGAGGCACAGCCTGTTTCTGAAAATGGAGCTGATCAGTTTTATAATGTTGCTGTTATTACAAGAAACAGCTATTGCAGTTTACTTTAACAGGTATCTCAACAGCTATTAAAAAGTAAAGCACACATGAAAGAAATGCAGCATCCTCCTGCTCTCTCCTTTCCCCAAAGCACTTGGCATCACCCTTGGATTCTAATTGCAGAGGAATGACTGCATATCTTAAAATAATGTAATGTGGGTTTGTTCATGCCAAAATTGCTGCTTTGTCTGGCCCATTTGAATACCATTGTCCAATCTTAGAGTGAGGCAGCTCTCAGACCCATGTGAAAGCACCAGTTTTTAATAGCTCTTTATATTGTGAGCTGCTCGCCCCTAGATCCTAATGTGCTCCACAAAAATAAGGTAAAATTCTTATCCTTGTTTTGCAGATGGAGGACTGTGGTCTTTAGAGATAGATAACTGAATAGGGGAGCTGGACGGGATTTCTGGCAAAAGCTATTTTTTGTCAGGAAACATTGATTCATTAAAGCTCTTTTGCAGAAGCATATGCTTTGATGAAACTCCTGGCATGAAGTTTTCCTGAAGCGTGGGACAGAATTTAAAGGCAGATTTTCTATGCTGGCAGAAAAGTGAACATGGACTTTCCTCGGTGGCTGGAAGGGCCCCTGGGTCACTCAGCTGGGCTGTTCAACCCCTGCCAGAGCACCAGTGTCCTCCACAGCAGCCTGGGGGTATCCAGGGATGCCTTCTGCTGTCCTCTCCAGGTGCTGAGACCTCTCAGGCTGGTAGGGAATGCAGAAAGGGTCGGTTTTCCAGAGCCTGCTTTGAAAGATCCGTGCCTGTCCCTCCCCTTGCAGGCTGTCCAAGCCTGGCTTTGTGTTCTGGCTAAGCAAACACCTGGAATATCTCTGAGGTCAAATGCAAAGCAGTACAAAACAGTATAAAGTTGTACAGACTGAGAAGTTAGAACTCTCAGGATTTTGGTTTTTTGCTTGACAAAGAAAATTGTTTGCTTTGTTCTGTCCTGCTGGTAGTTACTGGAAAGAAACTCCTGACAGCATCCTAGAAATCAGCAACTCCTGGTATTTCTGGTGAGGCTGTGTGGACACCCTTTCTGCTGTTCTGAGCCTCTGGAAGGAGGCTGATGCTCTTCTGGCAGAGTCCTTGATCTGCGATGAACAGCCACAGCTCTGACAATAACATTCTGCAAAACCCAACTCAAAATTCCCTTTCAGAGCCTGCACAAAACAACCTGAGCAGTGGGTAGGAGAGGCAGTGTTTTTCCAGCTGGGGGAACTGGAGATCTGACAGACTCAGTGATGTGCCCACTGTCACACAGGAGGGATGGAGGGAGGGAGGAAGGGCTGCTGTGCACCAGAGACAGAACAGAAGTGTCTGCTCCTTCAGCATGCAGAGCTCACCTGTGCTCAGCACTGCTCCCCGAGCTCTCTGCCCTGCCTTGCCCACATTACCACATCCCCACCTAGAGGTTCAGTCCTCCAGGAAGAAATTAAAACGTGAAAAAGAAAAAAGAAAGAAAGAAAGAAGAAAAAACAAAAACAAAAACAAAAACAAGCTACCTCTTCTATCCTAGCTGGTTTGGGGTTCTTCTTTAAACACAACCCTTTCATATGTTTTTCTTTTCCTTGTTTTCTTGTGTGTGTGTGTGCCCACTTTGTTTTCCAGCTCTATCCAAAATACCCAGGACTGTGTAGTCGGCTGATTGGTGTCTTCTGGGGTCTTTTCTCCTTTGATAAAATGCTGCTGGCTGTTCTGTACCTGCTACTTTATATCCTTCTCCCTCTCATATATAGCTACCTATATCATATGGAAAGGATCAAACAGTTTTGATTTTTCCCAATGATACTGAGAAATGCAATATTTATCACAGGTTACTTGCAGAGAAGAAGAAAGGAGAATCTAAGAGTGTTCCCTTCAGCTGTTTTTCTGTCAAGGCACGGTCTATGTCCCAGTCCACTTGTTTTGCTCAGTGTGTTAGTTCTGCTCACTACCAGTTGTAATGCAGCAAGACTGATAAAGTTGGTTGCCTATTGGCCATGTGAAGGAGAAAAAAACAACCAAAGCTGGTTGTTAGTTATCCCCACTAAAGTGCTAAACAAATCTCCCAGCAGCTAAACTCCCTTCCCTTTTTATTACTTACTGTACCTTGTAAATCAAATATTTATTAACTGAAAACAGCTTTGCTCACTGAGTGATCTCGCAAACACGGGACAAATTCACCACAGCTGGCTAGTGGCCAATTGCTTATTCAGGCTGCTGAAGGAAATCGGCCTGGTGGAAAGACAAACTGTGTGATGATTTTCCTTCCCCACTTCCCAGGAACAAACCGCTTGCATCACTACTTTATCTGCCGTATTTACCTTTCATGAGAATGAGTGTGCCTGAATGAGGTCACTGCCACCCTTCTGAAGAGGACTTTATTGTTGTTGTGCCTGTGTGGAAAACGAAGCTTGGGGGGTTTGAACAGGCAGGAACAGACACAGATGCTGTTCCCATCAGCATATCAGGTCTGACACCCGGTGGAATGAAAAGCTCCTTTAAGCAGCTGTTTCTGATCATCTCTCGCCGTCTCCCGGCTTCATGTTAATCTGTGGGGGTCCCCAACAGTCCGACTGCAGCGAGCCTGAAGCCTTTGGATGTTGAGGGATGACAGGGTGAGAACAACAAAACTGAATTTGCACTCGCTTTCTCTCCCTCTGGAAGTGCTGCCGATAAACTTGAAAGATCTTTGCATCATTCGAGGCTTCGCCTTTTGTTGCCATAATGAAAGTGATTTGCTGTCCGTTGTCTAATAAATATCTCCTGGAATGACAGCACAGTTGTGCTCTTTTCCTGAAAGGGGAGGCAGAGAACAAGTGGAATTGCAGGCGTTTAAGAGAGGCTCTCCAAGGAGATGTTCAGGGACACTGTTTTCCCTCCCTGCCAAGGCCAGAGTCACCTGTGTCCTGGGTTGCAGTGTAGGATGCACACAAAGTATTTATTCTATCACCATCTTTCTTGAACTGTTAAACCAGGTGGGGCAGTGTTTCCCCAGGCCCCCTGCCTTTGGGCTCTTCTGCTCATGGCCCATCAATGCCTTGCCCATGACTCACAGGTAACTCCCTCCAGGAGTTATCTCTGTTTAATGGGCCATCAAGGACCCACTTCACAACTCATCATCCCATTGTGAGATGCTCTGCCCAGGGGAGGAGCCAAGCATTCTCACCTGGATATAATCTGGAATTTGGGACAGTGCAAGCAGCCCTTACCCACTGGATTCTCAGAGGACCAGAGCTACCAGACCTTTCTACAGGATCACTGCTTCAGGAAGAGCACCTCATCTGGACTGGTTCCACCATCCTGCTCAGGTTGTATCCTGACTCTGTCAGTGGTCCGTTGTGTTATTGCATTTATTTTATTTTATTTTTACCTTTTTACCTTTCTTCTTATTAAATTGTATTTCTGACTTGGAGCCTCTCACTCATTTTGCTTTCAAACCACAACCTGCTGCAAGCACATGCATTGCAGTAAATGCACACAGCAGGCTGGGTGTCAGCACTAAATCCATCCTCAGTGACTCGTTTGGGGCCTCAGGATCCACACACTGTGCCCTGAAGTTTTGCTCAGCAGCTCCACACTGATGTCCATCAGCAGCAGGTTGCATTGATTTCACTGGTTACTACCAAAAGGACTTCAAATATTATTAATGTTTTGTGTCATTATCTTTGTTCTCTCTCTCTCTTGGACTAATTGGAGGGATTATACCGCAATTCTCTCCTCACAGCAGCACTGTCACTCCAGCCTGCTCCTGACTGTGTGCTCTGTCCCCCCCTGGACTCCAGTGCTGTTCTGTTCCATCAGGCACCAGGCTTGGCAGGTCCTGCAGCACATTTTCCAGGAGGAATCACCAATACTTCTGCACCACTGTCCTGGGGTGACTTTATGATGCTGAATTGTATCTCCCCCTATTTGTCTCTTCAGCCTAGAAATAAGTTTTGCACCTTTAAAACCAGATCTGAGGGTGAAGGGGGGAGAAGGAGAAGCTGTGGAATGTCTGAGGTGGCTGTATTCAAAAACAGAGATGAGAGCTTTCAGCTTTCTCTCTCACAGACTGTGCTGTCTGCAGCATGAACAGCTGGGGAGAGCTCTCCTTTGCTTTTAGGTAGTTTTTTAGCTAGCTGAGGCAGAGAAGTTCCCCAGACAGTGGCTTTTCTCTTTCTTGGAACTTCTTGGCTTGCTCTGGACTGAAAATCCAGAAAAACACCCTGAACTCACCTGTGGCCCACCAAGGCCTGGGCCTTGGTATTTCCCAGAGACAGAGGGACTGAGCAAACTGAGCTACACACCATGACAAGGACTTCCTGAATTTGCCATTGCTTCAGAACAGCAAGAGGTTTTATTGTTTAATATTATTCATTATTTTATGCTTGTGGATACTTTGCCTGTTAAATAAACAGATTTTTTTCCATTTTTCTCCAAGGAAATCTTTTCCCAAACTAGTTGTGAGGATGGGCCACTTGAATCTGCCTTCTAGAGGGACGCCTTTGGAAGTTTCTTCCCAAATTTGTCCTAAACCAGGACAAGCACTTTGGGAAGCCCTTGGAGTCTGTGTGACTGTGCAGCAATAGTGGTCTCAGGAGCCCTGTTTAGCTGGACCACAGCATGGAGCTTCCCATTTGGTACCAGTGATGCCTTAAGTTTTAGCTTTCATATTTTCAGATTCTGTGCTGCCATGGGGTGCAGTTCTGAGTCTCACATTCAGTGTCACTCAGCTCTCTTCACAGAGCAGGGAGATAAAACAAAGCCCTTTTCCTGCTCAAGACCAAGGACAACTTTCAGGCCCAAAAGCACAAACAATGGTGCACTAAAGGGCGGAACAAGAAGGATGGGACCTCACAACCTGACGCTGGAATTGGACAAGTAAACACCAATATGCAAATGGACCAAAACTTATCAAAGTGTGAGACCTCGTGACCATTTGTCCATTTTGTGACCATTTTGGGTCAACCTTGTGTGTAGCCCTGGTCAGGCCCTGTCCTGCCCAAGGTGTATCCCAGAGGCCTTTCAATAAATCCCTACTTTATTCTCCAGGTCTGTCCAGTCTCTGTGTCAGGTCAGCCTTCCCAAGGCACCAGCTGGGACAAGGAAGGGACAGCTGCTCCATGGGTCATGTCCACCTCATGAGTGCACTTAAAGCACCCTGCTCCACTACCAGGAAAGGACAGAGTCCTGAAGTCACAGGTGACCAGTACTTTTCAGGCTAGACACGTTTTTTTTTCCCCAAAGGCTAAAAACCATGATCACATCTGAGTCTTCTGACCCATCCCCTTGTGAATTATTGCTAATATTTTCCCTTTTTCATTTTTATACCTTTGGATAGTTGAAGATGGATATACCCTGTCTTTAATCACTTTGCCAAGCTGGAAATATTTATATATATTTTAAAAAAGAAAAAAGAATCTACATTTTATATTTGTGACAAGATGCATGAGCATTGCTGAGGAAGAAGCAACTGCCAGAACCCACAAATCTCTGTGTTAATTTCACATCCACCAAACAGGGGTGATATATTTTATAAGTGAACATGAACAAGATGGTTATCAGGGACTGCTTATTTGGATAATAAAATGACCACAAAGTCACTATTGCTTTTTTATTTTTTAATTCACTTTTAATGTGTGCAAACTGTTGTCTTGAAAGATCCCTGAATACAGAGCAAGAGTGGAGTAGGGAAAGGCAAGAAAAACAGAGAAAGCTCTGCTCACAGAGCTGTTGTAAATACCCACCACATACTCAGTTACTGGTTAACTGGGACAGGATGGACTCAGGCTGATGCCAAATCCCAGAACCTGTCCTATCTGCTGAAGGATGTTTGTGTTGCCACAGGCATCTGATGGATGAGGATGGGATGGGTGTCATAGCACAAGCACCAAAAGGTCAAAATGTAAAATTTATTGTTAGCCTTTTCTGGGTGACTGCATTATTCTGCAGTTCTGAGGTTTTGGGTCTTTCCAGTCTGCCCCAAGACATCTGTAGGCTACTTAGAAAATGTTTTGAGAAAAATCTTGGACTCTAAACTGTGTCCAGAGCAATCTTATGTTTACAACCCTTGTACAAGGGTACAAGTAGGGTACCTAGAAATGTGCTTTCAAATCTTTGTTTTCTTGCTCCAGACTAGATATTTCATTCCAGATAAATATAGAAATGGAAGCATTCTCACCCAAACCTTTCTGGTTGCCACGAAGTGGTGCTTTTTCATTAAAAGGGAAAAAAAAAAAAACAAACCAAAAAAAAAAAACACAAAAAAAAAAAAACCACAAAAAAAAAAAAAAAAAAAAAAAAAAAAAAACCACCCAAAAAAACCCCAGCTCTTTGCTTTGTGTCTCATACATTATAATGCATTTCTTGTTAATGGGAATAGACCTTGTACTGGTACCTTAAGCCAGGTACCAGCTCTAGGTTTGCTGCACTTCTCACAAGAGTGGTTTTTTGCTGGATGCTGATAGTTGTTCTAAAATTGCATTTTATTATTTAAGTCTTGCTTTGCTTTTTTGATGCTGCTGGAGTTTATTTGGGCTTTTTTTAAAGTTGCATTAAACTGGTCCTGATTTTCCAAATAGACTCTCTGACAATAGAAGACACCAAATTCAGGGGCTCATTTACTTTTGTAATGTTTTAGGTAAAAGGATTTAGGCTGAAGCAGAGACAACCTAATTGTTGTAGTTTGGAAGTAACTTTAAACATGAAAAACAATTTGGTCCCTGAATTTTTCAGCCAATCCATTAAGACTACGTGATTTATTCTTTCAAACCCTTCTTTATCTCTGACTATATTTATTATACAGCCAAGCTATGTCCAGTTCGCACCCGACTGACCCCAGGGAATTAATCTAACTTGCTGTCTGTAAATAAGGGGGTGAAGTTTGCCTGGAGGCTGGGGGAGAGGGGTGAGCAGAGGTGTGATGAGGGGTCTGTCACCCAAGTAAGTGAGGAGAAACACTTTATTTGAGTGTCAAAACCAGATCAGAGGGAGCAAGCCTTTCCCACTAATTGTTTTCTAAGTGCTATTTATTGCTCTTGTCACCAGATTCGCTCACACCTCTGGGAGCACAGCACTCCTCAGTATGACTTGATCAGGTTCATGGTCTGTGGGGTGTGGCAGCTGCTCAGGAGCACCAAACCCCCCTCATGCACGAGAGTGTGTGCCATGTCTGAGAAGGAATCAGGGCTCCCAGGGGAGTGGGGAGCCTGTGGGGCACTGAGCCTTCCTGCCCTGCACTGGGGCTGCTCAGGAGAGCAGGGAGCAGAGCTGAGTGCTGCCCACTCCCAGCAAAGAGCCATCCCTGGAAACATTCAAGGTCAGGTCACAGGAAGCTCTGACCAACCTGATCTGGTTGAAGATGTGACTGCCTGTGGCAGGCAGGTTGGACTATGTGACCTCTGAGGATCCCTTCCAGCCCCAACTATTCTGTGATTCTGTGGTTTCTGGTGATGCCTTGGGAAGGCTGACCTGAAACAGAGACTGGACAGAGCTGGAGAATAAAGTGGGGATTTATTGAAAGGCCTCCAGGATTCACCTTGGGCAGGACAGGGCCTGACCAGGGCTACACGCAAAATGGACCCAAATGTTCACAAAATGGCTGATTGGTCACCAGATCTTACATTTTTATAAGTTTTGGTCCATTTGCATATTGGGGTTTAATTGTCCAATTGCAGCTTCAGGTTGTGAGGTCTCATCCTTCTTGTTCCTCCCTTTAGTGCACCATTGTTTGTGCTTTTGGGCCTGAAAGTTGTCCTTGGTCTTGAGCAGGAAAAGGATTTGTTTTGTCACCTACTCTGTGAAGAGCTGAGTGACACTGAATGTGATGCTCAGAACTGCACCCCTAGTCGGCACAGAATCTGAAAAACATGAAAGCTCAAACTTAAGGCATCATGGTACCTTCCTTACCAGGAGAGATTGCCAAGGTGGCTTTGGCTGCACATTCCTGGCCAGCAGTAAGGAGGGTTGACCCTGTGCTGTAGTGGGTGGGGGACCCAGCCCAGCTGAAAGAAAAACTAACTTGGTTAGTTAGTTTCCCCCACTAACATGCTGGGAAATTGTTGTTTTAAAACCAAATCAGGTCCTAGACACGTCCACACAAAAGGAGATGGGAAGAGCCAGGAGGTGAGGAGGTGACCATGCAGTAATCCCACTCACTTGCCTACCCCCCAGATGAGAATCAGGGAAGCTTCTTGAGCATCTTCCTCTCTACATTCCAGAGGCAGTCAGGCTGTTTTCCCCCCCATGAGAAGATGGGAGATGGAGGGGAAGAATGACATTTGTGAAAGGAGCACTGTGCTGCTGACAGCTTGCAGATGCACAGGAAACAAGGTTGGCAAAAGGCAGCATTAGGTGTTCCTGCTGCCAGCTAATGGTGTCCAGTCAGGTGGGTGAGCCTAACAGACAGATAGTAATGGATTAGCTGTACCAGAGCAAATGCTTTGTTGGCAAGTAACCATTTGCAACCTACTGTGCTCTTCCACCCAGAATTTTCCTAATTTCCTGACAAACCACTGTCCTAGCACCACCTAGTGTCCAGCCAGGCGATTCAGACGTCTTTAACGTGGGAATTCCAGCCATTTGTCGCCTAAAGAAGAAAATTCAGAGGGATTTTTCTTGGGCTTTTTAAGCTAACACAGACTCCTACAGCAACTTCAGAAAAGTCTACAGCTGTACCATCTGAAATAATGCTTTTATTTCCAAATCCTGCCATTACTTAGCATGACTGTCAATGTCTGAAATCTCTCTTCATAGAAAGGGGCAGCAATCAAGAGCTTTTCCTAATCAGGATGTTGAAATTTTCATTTTCAGAAGGGGTATCTTGCTGAATAAATGAGGAACACAGAGATATTAAGAAGGGACTTCATAAAAGATGCAGGTTCTTCAATGTCAGTGGCAAGGCAAGACAGTGGTTAAAATTTTGCTGCTTAAAAGCCCTGGATTATTTCCAAGAGGATGGAGAAATGGAGAGCAGAGTGTGCCACAAAGAACAGCAAAATGAGACCATGGTGTGCCTGGCAATCTGAGCTGGCGTGCAAAGAAACTGAAATTACTGCAAAGTGTCCTATTTCTCATGAAGTCAGAAGCACAGCAGGAATGTTGGCACTCCCAATTCCAGCCTCCAAGCAGCATGTATCATTACAACTTATTGCCAAAACTCTGGGTTTATTAGCACTACAGAGCCAGGAGTGTGCATTTGTATCCCTTCTGTCACATTGCATCCACGGAGTGAAGTCTCACAGTTTGCAAAATGGAGCAGACTAATTATCATACATAAGAAATGACTAAAATCTGACAGTCACATGTCTCCTGGGAAGGACAACCCAGGAGATGTCAACGAGGAGGGGGAAAAAATCACTTTGAGGAAATCTTCCCCAAGTTTTCAGCAGTTCTGGTGGTGTGCTTTCCCCTAGTGTCTCACAGAGATCCCAGGCAATTTTGATGGATGTGTCTCAAGGACCAGTGTGAGTGACTGTCACCACCACCACTCTGTGTGTGTGTGTGTGGTTGTCACCACCACTGTGTGAATGTCATCACCACCACTGTATGTATGTGCCTGTCACCCCCACTGTGTGTCACCACCAATGTGTGTCACCATCACTGTATGTGTTTGGCTATCACCACCACCACTGTGTGCATGTCACTACCACTGTGTGAGTGACTGTCACCACCACCACTGCGTGTGTGTGTGTGTGGCTGTCACTACCGCTGTGTGAATGTCATCACCACAACTGTATGTATGTGGCTGTCACCACCACTGTGTGCCACCTCCAATGTGTGTCACCATCACTGTATGTGTTTGGCTATCACCACCCCACTGTGTGGCTGTCACCACCACTGTGTGAGTGTCACCACCAGCACTGTGTGTGGCTGTCACCACCACTGTGTGTGTCACCACCACTGTATGGGTATGTGTGAGTGTCACCAGCACACTGTATGAGTGTCACCAGCACAGTGTGAATGTCACCACACTGCATGGCTGTCACCACAGTGCATGGCTGTGTGTGTGTGGCTGCCTGCTGGTACTCCCTGCAGTGGGCCAGCCCCAGTTGCTCACACAAAGGGTCAGCACACCCACTCCAGCCATGGCCACTGCTCTGAGCACTGCTTCACCTTCTCCAGAGGGCTCTTCCCAACCCTTCCTTCCCAAGGCAGCCCTGTTGTCCCCCTGTTATCCCCCAGCTGTGGGGAGAGGGGGATGAGCACATACAGGACACACCAGTTCTGTGGTCTACCAAAAGCTCAGGAGAATGTTTCAAATGAGGGCTACGTTTGAAATGGATCAGCAGAATGAATTATGAAAAGAAGCAGAACTAACTTCTGAAAGGGCCCTTCTTTGGGGTTGGTGTTTTTTGTTTGTTTGTTTGTTTGTTTTGTTTTGTTTGTTTGTTTGTTTTAATAATAGACTTTGGAGAGGAGGAGAAAGAGTCACATGAATAACATGTATGCCCCTGCCAAAGAGAGGAGCTTTCTGACAGGGGGTTACCCCAACCCCCAGCAGCTGCTGAACACCCTTGTGCTTGCTGATGTGAAGACACTCCACCTGAAGATTGTCACTTAACTAATGACATGATTGCTAAGATTTTGGGTGGGGATTTGTCCTAACAGATGTTTTTCTTCACTTACTTTTTTTTTTTTTTAATTATTCCTGATGCTTTTACCTATCAAATTGCAGACTTCTTCAAAGGAAAAGGAATAAGCAGTTGTCATAACAACAAAGCTCTTCATTGCCACAGGAACCTTTGACAGCTTTATTTAAAACATTAAAAAAAATTAAAAGAAAAATCCAACCAATTATTTTTATCAGTCTGATTCATGTTCTTCTTAAACAGATTACAGTGTGTTCTCTAGCAGTTACACTGTGAAGGGAGTATGGCATGAATATTTATGATAATATAAACTTTGGGAAAAAAATTAAAAGTGAGTTTGTTGTCTTTATGAGCTTCCTGTGGCAATAGCTCACCTTGCCTTTTAATTAGAGGATATGATGTGAAATTTAAAGGTGGAATTTTTCTTTTTTTCTCACATATGTAAAGCAAAGCGATCGTAGCATGAAATAAAATACTGAGTTAGTCACCCATGAGTTCTAGAAAATTATGCCTTCCATTTTTCAAGCCAAAAAAAGGATATTAGCATCCTGAAGCTAGAGGAGGAGTGATTTCTTTGTTAAGAGGTGGAGGCCATTTGCAAAGTTTGGAACTGACTTCTGCTTTTAATTCTCAATTCCTTGAAGCTGAAAGAGAAGAGAACAAAAGATCAGCTGTTACTGTCCCATCTTACAGAAGAGGAAGATGCAGTTGTCCCTGGCCCCTCCACTCCCAAGAAATAGCCTGTTTAATGGGAAGTGTCACTTGCTGGGGCAGGAGAAGCAGGAGGCTGATCTGGGGACAGAGCCCTGCCCAGCCACAGGAAACAAGAGCCAAAAAGTCCTTGTATCTTTTCACACAAAAGAGATAAATAGCTCCAACTTCCTCCTGTTTAACTTGCACACTCAAATTTGAAAGATGCTTTTCTGGATTTCACATTCTAATTCTTAGTCTGAAATAAAGGCTAA
This sequence comes from Zosterops lateralis, assembly GCF_965231275.1. Lineage (NCBI taxonomy): Eukaryota > Metazoa > Chordata > Aves > Passeriformes > Zosteropidae > Zosterops > Zosterops lateralis. Next base: position 11,259,367 of record NC_139765.1, read on the forward strand.
ATGCCTTTCATCTGTTCGAGTCATTTATAGTATCCTTAGCAAAAGGATTTTTTTTACAGCAAAGTGAAGGATAATAGTGGAATTGTTAAACTCGTACCCCTAAAATAAGTCACATTTGTCCTCAGTTTGAACAATGATGTTTCTTGCTGGGCGTAATCAACAACTTAATTCTCTCCCTAAGCCAAGGGAAGAATGAATATCTGCAGAGACCTATCATTCTGTCTTCCATCCATAAAGGACTATAACAAGCAGCTGTTGCATTTATCTTAAGAAGACGGTAACTGTAAATTGCCTCATCTCACAGGCACTTCTCCTGCAGATGTCCACAATTCCTCCATCAAGACGATGACCATGAAAAGCAGGGAAAACCCCAAATATGTAAGGTCAGACTCCTCTCTCACAATAGATTACCTAACCTCAGTGGTGGTGGGACCCTATTTTCTGTCAGTTTAGGGGCAGAGAGGTTTTTATTTACCTCCAAAAACAGGCTGACCACATGCAGCAGAACATGTTTTCTCCCTGAGCGCAGGGGATGCAGGCTGTGGGTATTATTTCCTTATTTCCTTCCTCCTCCATCTATCTACCCACAGGCTGGGTTTGATGACTTCCCTCCAAGGGGGAATATGGCCCTGGCTCTCCCATTACACGAGCTGGTGTTGGGAGTTATTATTTAATTATGGCAACTCCACACATACCAGGCACTGCATTAGGAAACACACACACACCATCTGCTAGATCCCAGGATTTAGCTGTGGGCGTACAAGAGCCGAGTCTTATGAGCATTAACTTTATTCCAGGAGACCATAAATGCAGGTCTCCTTGCACAGGGGAAGAGCATTCCTCCATGATATAGCCATTATTGCTTCAGCAAGATGTTAATTTTTACAATAAATAAGCTTAATCTTTTTTTATGCAGATCATTTTGGAAAATAAACAGGCCCTTTTTATGAGCTACTTAGAAGCGGGGCTGGGATGGGATTTGTGGTGAGGTCCTGCATACACTACAAATTGTCAGCAATTTTGAATTCCTGGGGAGCTACTGCAGTTCATTATTACTTGTGGGTTTTTAAATAACTTATAAATGCAACTTCTTTTTTTTTTTTTTTTTTTTTTTTTTCATGTTTCAGAGCATTTAGAAAGCAGAATCTTTACCCGGTAGAACTCAATTCCTGATTACTAAAGACTGCAATCCATGGGCTGAGCTTGTAGTTTTACCACAGCACCTTTCCCTGATTGCGTCTGGACAACATGGAAAACAGGGAGTGGGGGAGCTGCTGTGGGAGAGTCTGAGCACCTTGAAAGCATGAAATCCCTTGGGCTTCAGTGTGGTCTCCTCTGTAACTTCAGCAGATGTTAGTAAACAGCAGGAAACTCAGTTCAGGTATCTTTAACCACAGACCTCACTTTTAGAAAGAAAGCAATAATGCAGTTTTGGACCCCTGAGGATATCACTATCCTGCTTGACGTGGGCTGTGAATAGCAATGTACAATAGATGTGTGATTCTGATGTGAATTGTTGATTAATGTTTGCTGAAGGAATAATGCAGCTGTTGTCTTGAGGATAACAGAGATGTTGCCTTTTCCATGAAATATTAGAGAAAGAAATTATATTACTAGCCAGAGTTAGGCATTTAATATCTCATATGACTAAACCTCAAGAGAGGACTGATTTTGCCTTCTGGCCAGCCCTGAGATGAATCCATTTGCATGACAGCTTCTGTTCTGACACTAGATATGATATCATGTCCTGGCCAGGAGGTTTCACAGATTTGGTGAGATCCTGTGAAGGAGATTAATCATTCCAGCCCAAAACTAGCCTGACTTTCAGAAGACAAAAGTGGCCTCCAAGTTCAGCTGCTCCTCTTGACCTTGTGGAATGTGGGTTCTGTTCACTGATCATAGAATCATAGAATGGTTTGGTTTGGAAGGGACCCTAAAGTTTACCCAGTTCCAACCCCCCTGCCATGGGCATGGACAGCTTTCAATAGATCAGAGCTCAGAGCTCCATTCAGCCTGGCCTGGAACACTTCCAGGGATGAGACATCCACATCTTCTCTGGGCAACTGTGCCAAGACCTCGCCATCCTCACAGTAAACCTGCCTTGTGTCTGCCTGGGAGTCTGGATAAGGCTGTGCAGACTGAGCCTTCATTCCTGTCTTGTAAACAAGCTGATTTCATATTGTTAGGAAATCTCATTTTCTCTTTATCTGTGGAAATGATGCTCAGGCACTGTGGAAAAGGGGATCACATAACCAGGTTAGTTTTGGCTGCATGCAGGCGCACGTTGTGTCGCTCCATCACAGAAGCATCATCATTTCAACAGCTACAAGTTTATGTAAAACACTTCCATTCCCCGTGGTAGGAAAGTTTATTAGCACTGTATTCCTCTTCTTGTTATCCACTGAGCCAAGTAGATGTGTCTCACAATGACAGAAAGAAAAATATAATATCTAGGCTGGCTTTCCTAGTGCAGCCTAAGGAAACTGTTTTCACCCCACACCTCACACATCCTCTGCAGGACACAGGATCCCACTGACATCAGGCAGCTGCCCTGGTTTGCCTGTCCAGCTCTGGATACAACACCAAGACAACAACAGGGGTCATGTTAACAATCCAAGCTATGAACAAACTAGCAGCAAACTGAAGCTCACTTTGGGGACACACCTGGGACATGCTGAATGAACAGTGCTCCCTCCACATCCTTCGGCACAATCACCATGGGGTCTTTAAACTCTGCATCTGTCAAAGAAACCACTTATTTTAAAATGTTGATTTTCAATCAAATTCTAGGCAAAAATAGCAAGCCCACAAAAACATCAGTAGTTTCATTTACTAAGGCAGGTAGAGATGTTTGTGTGGGTTTTTTAAAATGTGTTTTATAATGTAAATACAACCTGGATGAGAAAGAGAAAAATTGTTTTCATCATGAAAGCAACTGTAATTCCCAATTAAACAACTCCTAATAAATGTTGGTATTGTTCAGTCTCCGTGGAGGCCACCACTAACATCACACAGCGTGTAGGCCCCCAAAGCTCTTGTTTGTTTCTAAAGAGATCAGGTCGCACCACTCAGTTCCCCCCAATTTATTTAAATCTGTTACTTTATTTCAAGTGCTAATTATCTCTCACAACAAACAGAGCCTTGTCAGCTGCAATTACTGGCATTACAATAGATTATCAACAGAAAAGTGTGTCTTGAAGCAAGAAGTGTTGCCTTGGTTACCAACCCAAAACGCTCCTGGATTGCATCTGTAACCACAATTTCCTGATTATACCTGAAATATTTCATGAACGAGGCCCCTCTTTTCCTCCTAAATTAGTACAGGGCATCACAAGCCAAATTTTACCCTACAGAGCTGTGATTTAAATCACAACAGAGCAAGTTTGGAGCCTATGGTAGCGTATCCTAAAGGCAAAAGGAAGGGGCTACATTTTGCATGAGTAGAGGGGGATACATTTTCCTCTTGTTAAAACAATTCCTGTGCCTTCCCAAGCGTTGTGCCTGGCTTCTTAGAACGAGAACAGGCTCTTGCCCAGTGAAGCACAGCGAAGCAGGTGCGTTTCACAAGGCCCTTCCCCTCCCTCCCAAACACTCTGACACGTGCAAAGAGCTGGCACGGGAGCTGGGGAGTCTTGGGCTGGTTGTGAATGCAGCTCTCAGGATGGCTGTGAGTGAGAGAGGGGCTTGATTTGCCTTGGCAGAAGGAGAAATGTCAGCCGCGAAGGAAGCGCGAGTTCAGGCGACAAGTTGGGAGGTTGGGCACATCTCTCATCCTGTGTCATGCAGCCAAAAGCGAAATGCCTCTGCCTGAGAAGTGTGTGCTTGTCTTTCATCCCACGTAGGCTTGCTTCAAACAGGAGGGAATCAAAGCCCAGCCTGGAACAACACTGGAGCTTGGTGACCTGAAACTTTGTGACCTCGTCAGTTGAGTGGAGCTCCAGGGCCACTCAGCCTCCAAAGGGGAAGAGAGAGATAGAGCTGAGATGCTTGAATGTTATTTCCATTAAGTGTCAAGTATATACTAAACTGCAGTCCTACTGAGCACCATTCATTTGGACCCCCAGCTTGTGACTCTTAATCCTTTATGGGCAGCTTTCCCCTTCTGTGCTTCCCAAAAACCTTGTGATCAATTTTTATTCGCAGCTTCCTAGCCCTGAAATGGCTGATCAGCTCTTTATGCCTAAGCCTGATCAAGATCTCCAAACAATACATTTGTTCACCCTAGAGAAATCTAAGAATTTTGGGACTGCTGAGCAATTTGAAAAAAATATGGTGGGAGTCTTTGCTTTCCTTTAAGTTATTTTATAAACTTGGGATTTTCAGGTCCTGTGAGTGGCATGGTGTTAGGACATTTGGCCAGAGAGGAGGAGCCCTGGACCTGTTTCCTCCCCTCTCCTCTCAAGGTGTGAGTCTGAGCTGCCGCAGCAGGGCTGCATTTTCCAACCTCCCTTTGGGTAGGTGCACCATGACGCAGGAGAGATTTGGTGGCCAAGAAGGGAGGCAGAGCACAGCCACTTGTGTGCTTGTGGCATTTTGCTTAAAAGATGCTGAGTTCCAGTCCCAGCTCTTTCTGTGTTTTATCTGTGTAAAATCCATGCAATGTAAAAAAGATTAGGAGCATGCACTGGGACCAAGTACTCTTGCATGGATTATGTGTTTCTTGTTTATGCACCCTCTTTCTCCTCTCTTCCCAGCTCAATTCACACAGAAATTCCTTGGCTTTTCAGAGGAATTCCCACCTTCACTCACACCTGTTGTGGCACACAGGAGAGCACTCCCACACCTGTAGGGGCACCGTGTCACTGCTGGGCTGTCCCTTGGTGTTGAGGGCAGGACATGCAGATCTGGGTCCTCTTTCAGTGAAAAAACATGTCTGGATGTGCTGAGTTTCTTCAAGTGCTGTAACAGTGCAAAACCCTATGGGCAGTGGTGGCAAGTGAGGGTGATTTTCCTCTATCAGTTCCTCAGAAGGCTGGATCAGTGGGACTGCTGAGAAAAATAAATCACTGCTGATGGAAATATCACCTTTGAACCAATCGAAAACCACTCTGAGGAATATGTTTTTATTTCAGCTTTGGAATCACTGTCTAGGAATAAATAAGAGGGTTTGGGGGCATTCTGCAGGTCATTGGGGAGCATACTGCAGAGTCTCATCTTCACTCACGTTTTTCATCCCCTCAATTTGCACAGCAGGCACACTGATTTGTACTCACAGCAGAACTGGTTTCTGTTTATCCAAACCCAAATATAAATATTTCCATAAAGATAAAATTTTAATGCAGGGCTTTATGACAAAGGCTGTTATTTGCAGGCTGCCATTAACAAATTCATGCTGCTGTGGCTTAAATGGAAAAATTTAAGAATTATTATAAAATGTTGTAATCAGGTGCAGCTATGAACATCTGATAATGCCTGAACTGGAGACAGAAGATCCTGTTGGGGATAAAAAAGCAGAGTGAAGTACTGGAAGTCAAGCCTAAAAGTGCACAGCCAGTGTCTAGCATGGTAGCACCATCAGAAGAGCATTCTGAGTTGCATGAGGTTCTCCCTCAGAACAGATTTCCATGGGTTTGCCCAGGGAGACAATAGGAATCAACACAGCCCCTTACAGATACATTTTGGCTACTTCAAAAATTAAGTCATGAATTCTAAATAAACAGAAGTTCAAATAAAAGTAGGCTGTTTTAAGAGAATGTAACTAGAGCAGAGGGAAATGGCAAAGCAGCACAGAGAAAAGTCTGGATACCCAGAGAGGGACAGATTGCTCCATGATGCTCTTACTAAAATGAGACTCTTCCCATTTTCCCCTAACTTTGGTATATGCATTATTTTTGATAGCACCCTCTTTGATATCCTAAACACATCCTAAGGAAGGAATACAAAAGGATTGCAGCCAGGCCCTGGTGTTTGCTGAGCCTGGCAGAGGAGGAGGAGGAGGAGAACTGTGGCACATGGGGCTGCTTGGGATGGCGTGGCCATGAGCAGGATTCTGTGATTCCTCAGATGTGGCATTTGAGTGGCCTTTAATGCATTTTGTCTGCATGAAGCCAGCCCTGGAATATGTCTAAAAGGCTCCCCTGCCAGAGTGCAACAGGTTTTGACAACCACCAGTGCTCAGAGGAGGAACGAATGTGTGATTTAGACCATTGTTAAGGACTTTTTCCCTGCAAAGAGAGTTGTCACATTGCAAAATTGTAAAGCTGCATGTAATGGGATGCTGACTGTTCAGTATGTTACAGCCGTGCTCTCCCTATTATTTAACAATTGGTTATTTACCAATCTTGGATTGCCAAACCACAGAGGAGCAAAACTACGTGAAAAACTCAGCATGTCTAAAGCAAAAATTTGTTCTATCTCAGGCCATGTTATTATATTTTAAAATTTTATTAAGAAATAAAGTTATTGAGCACTGTTTGCCTTAGAGGTGAGTGGTTCTGAAACTCTATTTCTTGTTTCCACGTAGCCACACTTCAGTAAATTTTGAAGTTTTAACAAGAACTTGGGGTCAGTTTCCTTAGGCAAGCTGAAGAAATTATTTCTGATGATTTAGTTAGTGGTGGTGCTGTGGTCTTCTGTAATCATACACCAGGCAGCTGGAATGAGGTGGGGAAATCAATCTCAGGTGCACCTTTAGAGTAGATGGATAAATAAATCCAAAATAAATTAAAAGAAAAACATAGCTTTAGACTGATTCTAGAACTACTTTTGTTTTCTGCATACAGTAGAAGTTTACATTAAGAAGACTGAGAGTGAGAGCCACTGGAAAAGTTAAAATTACCCAATTCCAATGGATAGTTTTCCCGTCACAATCTAAAATTTACAACATGGCACTGTGCAAGCACAGAACAGAGGGAGCTACTTTATCCCATAGCCTTTGCAGCAAGAAAAAAAAAAAAAAAAAAAAAAAAAAAAAAGGCAATTTAAAAATGCAGCCTTTGATTTTCTTATTTTACTCCCTTTCTCTGAATGTCCTCTATTTGTAATGCTAGCTTTTGCCTTTCTGACAACCCTCAAATTCCTCAGCTCCAGGAGTTGTGGGCACATGAGGGCTGGCAGATCAGGCCTTGGCTTTTCCTTCCTTTGGAACATGCTCCTTCTCAGATGGGGTGCTGCTCCAGAATAGAAACAGCTAATGACAGTGTGACTGCTTGAAAGCCACATGGAGGGAGGGAGGAAAGAGATGCTATTCACTTCAGCAGTGCAAATAAAGCAAGAGCTCTCTTTCTACAGGCATGTGTGGGAAGGGCATCAACAGAGCAATTACATGGTGGGTGGGAAAGGGGATTTTGTCACTTTGGCAGTGCTGGCAGACAGAAATAAACTGCTTCTAGGGGAATAGCAGGGTAAGAACTTGCACATCAAGAGCATAAGCAGAATTAAAATGGGCCCTTAAGGGGATTTATTGAGGGTGTTTTTTGGTTTTGTTTTTGGTTTTGTTGTTTTGGGTTTTTTTAAGTGCCTAAGACCCCTCCTATTTCACTGTATGCAAGCCAAGAATTAGAAGCAGGATGAAAAAGTGAGCAAGTTGCATCAAAACTAGTGAGAAACTGTTCTGGCTGCAAGAATTTGATTGCAGCCCTTATGCAGCTGTTACAGATGTGGCAGAATGGCACATTCAGCATGCAGGACTGGTGAGAGGAGTGGTAGTCAACAAAGCAGCCTGTAAGAAACCCTGTTCCTTTTTGAAACCAAAAAAATGGAGCGCATTTCCAATAGAATAGAATAGAACAGAAACAGAAATGGAGAGGAGAGGAGAGGAGAGGAGAGGAGAGGAGAGGAGAGGAGAGGAGAGGAGAGGAGAGGAGAGGAGAGGAGAGGAGAGGAGAGGAGAGGAGAGGAATAGGAATAGAACATGCTGAGTTGGAAGGGACCCATTAGATCATTGAGTCCAACTCCTGCCCCTGCACAGGACACCCCAAGGACTGCACTGTGTGCTGGAGCTGCTTGTGCTTTTTCCTGGTTTCCCTGGAATTCCGTGTTACTTGCATGAACACACAAGGCAGAACCTGCTTCAGGTTGACTGGAAGAGGGGAAGAAAACATTGCTGCTCTGCAGCCACAGCTGCAAGGTTCTGCTTGCCTTTTATGGGAAATAAAAAAAAATTCTGACATGGGTTGCAATTACAGTGGACCATTGATAATACATTTGGGTGGTGGAGGTGGTTTTTCTTCTTTCTCATGTTTTTTTCTTGCTAAAAGAAAACCAGTAGTGATGCCCACCAGTGTAAATGAACACAGACAGCTGTAATGTGATAGTGATGAACTGGAAATTGCAGATTGCTGCAAAAGAAAGATAAGAAATACAGTGTGTGGAACAGAGAGGGGTCCCCTCACATGTAAAACATATACTGCTGTTTCATGGGCCCCAAATGACAACAACCAAATCTGAGTCACTGGTTGTTTAGTGGAGCAGCTCATCACACTCATCTGGTGCAACACTGCTCCTAACAGCAGGCTGGGCTGCCATGCAGAGCACTGCAGCTGAGACAGAACAAACCTGCCTTCAGCTAGACAGCCTGGAGATGTTTTAGATGGCAGATGATTGGTGATGTCACATAAAATTGACAGCTCTTCAGACAAAAGGAAGGAGCTTGACTTAATGAGTGCTACGGGTGGGTGTATAAGCAAAGACTTTTCTAAGAATTATCATTACCTAGGAAAGGCAATTTTCAGCTGAATTGACATTGCAGTAATTAAGGGCCAACGTAGAGAATCTTGGTCATTATAACTATTTAAATTTCCAAATTGCTTAGTTTAGAATTGCTTATGCTTCAACTGTTACTGACAGCCCCATCGCTTTCTATTCTCAGCCAGCTTGATTGGCAAATTGATGAGGTCTGTACCTCACAGCCACAGTTCCACCTTGGTGCCAAAAGTCACTACCTGAAGCAGAACAGCAAGTAGCAATCTGGGTCAGATCAAACCACAGTGAATCCAAGTTTTAAGTTCACTCCTTGATAGTGGAAATGCACATTAAAGGGGTCACTGGGTGGAAGATTCTTGAAAGCTGGGGTGAAGGATGTCTTCATATTTCAGTTATTTAAATTTACCTTAGCAAGAATTGTCAGCCTAGTTGGAATCCACACTGCTGGCCTACTACAGAACCTAATTTTTTTTTTCTTGATTTTTTTTTCCTTCTTTGTTGCCAGCTTTGGATGGACAATGCTTTTCAAATGGCAAATGCTACCCTGTGGTCATAGGAACTTTTTTCAGGGATGGATAAAAGAAACATCTGGACAATCTGAAGGGATTGCATTATGTCTTGCAGCAACTCTCCTAATTCTAAAAATGAATCATTATAGGTTGTACCTGCCAGTTGCTTTAATTCTCTTGTCATAGCAAAGTCAGGGAGACTGGGAGACACAAACCATATTTCTATTTTAACAATTTAGAAGACTTTGTGCATTATTCTGCAGGAATGGAGGCACTGGTCTCCTTTAGCTTTGGCATGTTGGCCTCCTTTTTTCCCCTGTAAAAATCTATTATTGTGTACTTATTGTGTACTTTGTTCTACCAACTCAGAGAGAAAGGATTTTTTTTTTTAGTCCCTCTTCCTCTGTACTGTCACTTTTGATTCACAGTTGCTAAGCGTTGCAAAAGCTCACCAGAGGGACACTCTCATGGTGTGATTTGCAAACTTTGAAATAACACCCACCAGCAGAAGCACCATATGCTACAAAGTTGCACAGTAAACTGACAGCAGTATTTCATTTATAATTTGAATTTCCAAAAATGTCAGCGTTTTTCACATCAACAAATGCCTCTCAGCTTGCAGTGCATGACTCTTTCCTCTGAGTGGACATTAAATTGTGCTAATTCTGCTTGAATTTCTACAGACTTTATTAATGACAGACACATTAAAATCAATTTGCTTTTATTATGGTAACTTGTCCTATTGAGAGAAAATAAATCTGTGAATTTTCTGAATGTGCAGATAAGTCACTGGGCTTAAATGCTACCCAAAATGTGTGTGTAGTTTACAGCATGTGGACTTTGTGTCTCTTTGTAACACTGATAATCCAGTGCACCCTCTTTGATAATAAAATAAAGTACTAAGGAATAGTTTTTTAATCAATCAAAGGCAAACTTCACATAAAACACAAGCTGTTCCCTTTGTGGTTAATTTTCATCCAGCTGCACTTAAGTACAACAGAGCCAGCAGAGAAAACTACTTGGCAACATTTCCTAATTAGGGGACGTTAATTACAGCTAAATACTATACAATTTCTATGTTATAAGAGTTCATCTAAATCAATGTTATTATGGTACTAAAGGAATTAATAATGATTTCATACGTAGAAGCTGTTGCCAAACTACCCATTAGTTCAGAGTTTAAAACGACTTTACAGTGAAATCCCTAAATCTGCGTTGCACAAAGCACTGGAGCACTCGCAGACAATTGCACATGGCACTGTGCATTAATGACTGTGCCTGATGGCATTCCCTGCTCCTGCTGGAGTGTTGATGGGCTGGGAGAGGGAGGGAAGGGCCCTGCAAGGCAAGGCACACGTCCTACAGAGCTCTGTCCAAGAGCAGGGATTTGTCTGTCCCTCCATGGGCAGGTTTGGTGCAGATTTCATGGGGCAGAGCCTCTGGCAAACCCACAGACACTTCCCAGTGCTGAAACACAAACTGGAGGTGTGTAGGGAAGGATCACAGCCTCTGCCACAGTTCAGACATTCTCTTCCACCCAGGATGGAGAAACCTCTTGTGAAGCTGATATTTGATAAAGCATCATTCACTACATCTTCTCATGTTGCTGCTTTAAATGCAACACAAGGATTAAAACACTTTTTCTTGCACCTTGCCTTTCTGGCAGCACCAGCCTTCTTAAAATTATAGCTTAGCATTTCTAAATCAAATCCAAATTACCAAAAAAGAGAGGAACATTACCCTACCATGCAGATAGAGAATTTCTCCCAGGTTTATTTGTTTGTTTGTTTGTTTATAAAGAATATTATTTTTATTTTTGTTTTAATATTTATTTATTTTATCCTTAAATAGGGATCTATTAATGTCACAGCAGCCACTGCTCAGCAGTCCTGTCAGAAAAGTGTGAAGAGAGATCAAGACTGGCCTAGATACACAGAGCAAATACCTGGTCTGTACAGAGCCAGGGAAGGCAGGAGTGTGCAGTGCCTCAGCTCAGGCTTTGCACAGAGCAGTCCTGAATGCCTTAAAGGCCTCTTTATGCCATCTAAACATCATCTTTAGTGTCCAGCTCGTCTTTTTCCCATTCTACCACTTTTGTTCACTGTGGTGGATGAGGTCAGGCAAAGAGATACCTGAATTTGGTGGATGGCAGAGGGGACCTGCTTTACAACTTCATTGGTTTATTTCTCAGAAGTGGACAGAGAAAGATTTGTGTTGTTGCAGGGAAAAGCTGCTCAATTCATATGTTTTAGAGCAAATCAGGATCAAAGCAAGTTACTGATTTATTAACGGCAGGTAATTAACTGGCAATCAGTGAACTATAAATCCAGGGTCAATATTGGCACCACAACAGGTAAACCACAGCACGAGATGCTTTCAAAATGTAAATAAATGCTTGTAAATTCAAAGAGAGCCTTCCACACCAAAAGGCTCCCACCACATTCACCCTACATGAGGACGAAGAGGGACCCACATGGCTGCACATGCAGTTTAGGTTCCCTGAAGTCTCAGTCCACTCAGGCTGTGTGTCCACAGGGAGGGGGCCCTCCTTGCCTGGCTGGGCTGGGGATGTCAGGGGCTCTCCCCAGAAAGGTGAGAGAACCTTGCAGGAGTTGAATGCCCAGCACAGGAAAAGTCACGTTCAGCAAACACACGCAGAGTTTTTACAAGGCAGCTCCTGAGCTGCTGGGCTTTGAAGAGCCGACCTCCAACCAAGTTATAAAAGTTGTTTTGCTGCACTGCCCCAGGATGGGAACATCAAAAAGATCACGAGACGGATGCAAAATTAACCCTTTCTAAGGAGTCAACTGTGTGAACGTGTGGAGGAAATGTTTGTAGATCGATTCAGGTATCCACAATCACTGAAGAAGGCAGGCAACACTGGGAGATGTGCAAGCCTTTACCTGAAACCATCACCTGCACTGACTTTTTTAAAAGTTTTGATCCATCTGGGGACAGTAATGACCACGTGGGGTTGCTAATCCAAGTGTATTCCAACACTGGGTACCTGTGCATGGACCTTCTGGGACATCCCAGTGACACCCCAGAAGAACAAGGAGCAATAGGCCAAGCAGGGAAGCCATGCCCAGAGCAGAAGCCAGGCAGGCAGGAAAGCTGCAGGGAGGTTTGTGCCCATGGCCCAGGGTATCACTGGCTTGGAGCAGGATTACCTGACATCCCCAAATCTTGGATTTACCAGATATCCCAGCTTTCACTTCCATCGCCGCTGCTCTTCCCTGCGTAAGCAAGAGAGCACTCTGCCTGCAAACCAGAGTGTTTCGCCTTTCACTTTGTCGTGAAAGCACTTTTTGTTTAAGAAAACATATCTATATAGCACTAGAATTGTATTTTAGCGAAACATTCAGCAATATTTACACCAGCAGAGCACTAACAGATAGTGCTGCATCTTTTACGTATGGAGCAAAGGGCTGACTTGCAACAGACTGCTATTTTGATAAGAATACCTTCTGCTTAGGAACTATTCTTAAGTTTATTTTTCAAGTGTTATTCCAAATCCATGCTATAAAATGTTTATATGTGCACTTAGGAACACGGTTATGATATAGATGTAAAAGGGGAGGGGAAAAAAAACACCCCACAACTGGTGTCTTTTCTCATACTTAAAATGTCAGAATGGATTTGCAGTTCTCTCACCCTTGGGCTGTTCAAAGCCAACCCTCACAACTCAGGGGATGCTGCTAAAGTGCCCATATGACCCCCAACCCCCAGCACTCTTCTGTGGTGCTCACATCCACAGGGTAGCCCGAGAGATCCAGAGGGAAGCAGAGTGGGTCTGTCACCTTAAGGATGTGAAAGGAGATGTTCCAGTGACAATAAAAGCATTCCTAAGTGCACCTCCAATCATAAATCATTTTCGAAATTGCTCCTGGCTTTTTAATTTCTTTCATTTGGAGGATTTATAGCGCTCTGATGTGCCAGAATGTTTATTCCATGGGCTGCCCGTCACGTGGCACCCCACTGGCACAGCACCAGGCTCCAGTCCCTGTTAATCTAAACCTCTGCAATGATCATCTGCAGCTTCTAATAAATGACTGATAACTCTGGGTGTAACTCTTGCAGTGATTAAAGTTAACATCAGCACAGAGTGCTCCAGTGTTTCAGCCTCTTCTTGACGTCTAGTTGCCATTCTCCCTTTTTAGTATTGCCATCACTGAAACAAAAAGCTTCTTGTTTGAAAATTATTTATGGAGTCTTGCAGTGCTTTATAAGATTTTCATACACCACTCTGTGAGCTGGGATCCTTTTGGATTAGAATGTACTCTCAGTCCACGGATGGGAACGACTTGATTTCTTTTCATAGTTTGCAGCTCCAGAAATGGCCATGAATATGTATTCTGTCTTTTGACGCTCCTTTGTGCTGGCTTTTGGGGAAGGCTGTGCAGGATCTGAGAAGTTAAAGGTGGAGTGGACCCACAAGACCCTATCTCCCTGTGCAGGCTTGTGCTTTCTGAATGTGGCCCTCTTACATTGGGTTGGGTCCCAGCTGAGGGGCTCCTGCTGTCTCCCCAGTGGGCTGCCAAACAATCTTAGATAATGACTTACAGAAAGACTTGTTGGCACTCATCCTAAACTCCCTCTTTGCTATTTTTGCCTGGTGCCCCTGATATAAACCCAGAAGTTTGTATCAAACCATTCTCCTCCATTGCTGGAATTCACATTTACCTCTATGGATGCTTCTGCAAAGACACCAGCCAAGTACTACAACACATCCCAGCAAGGGCTGTGTGAAAACAGGACCAAACAATCAATCCCTGCCTCAATGAGTTAAATTTACAACCTGTGACAGGAAACAAGGAATAAACACTGAGGTCTGGAGAGCAAAGTATTTCAAAGTTATAACAGACTAAGTTGCCCGTGCAATTATCTCTTGGCCTTTGTAAATGCCACTTCCAGTGACAATGTTGTTTCCTGGTCTATCTGTCTGTCTCCCTGCCATTCCCAAAACTGAACTGGTGGGAGATTGATTGTGAACCATTTTCTTTTGGTCCTAGTGTTCCTCCTCTCCAGATGAGGAACCATGTTTCTGGCAGGTTCACTTTCACTCGTCTTGGATCACCTCACTCTTGCTCTACATTTGGGCTTCTGAGTCATTTCCCCCCCATGCCTTTCCTTAGACTTTACCTGTTTCCTCTGGCACTTCCTGTTTCCTTCATTCCTCTAACCTGTGCCTTCTTCCCCTTCCAGCCCAGCTCCTGCCTGCTGATGGAATTACACTCTGGCTGGCACCACAAAGGCAGGTCTTGAGCAGCAGGACCATTCTCCCCCTTGCCACAGGTTCATGCTCCGAAACACTGGAATTCCATAGATCTCACCTGCCCCAGTTTCTAGGTGTGAGCTGAAAACTCCCAGCCCACTCTTTATTTTTATTCGGCTTTAACTTCTGACACTCCTTTTGTAAGGAAGTTCAGTCAAGGAAGACACCTACCTGAAAATTTCAGTCCAAGCAATTAACTCGCCAGCGCCACAATTGGAGCATAATGGAGAATAAAACGTTTATGACTCTTATAAGTGTTTGAGGCTCCAACTTCTGCCTGGAATAAGTGTAATTTCTGAGGAAGGATTTAAAGCTCTATTTGTGCTTTGCTCATGCACTTCACTCCTGTTCTCTGGGAACATACCCTATTGACCAATTACACTGTGTTCAAACACACAGGCAGCAATTAACTTACTCATCTGCCTTACCTGTCACACGTGTATTTAAAATTCTCTCTTAGCATCTCAGCGTTTCTTAATCTCGTCAGCAAAACCCAAAGCACTGATGTATTCTTAGGCACAGCACTTTTTTTTCTGCTCTCTCTCTGTGTTGCACCAGTTTTACACCCCATTGAGTTCAGGAGAGCTATACAGCAGGAAATTAGGCCCAAAGTACATATAGAGGTTTAAATCCAATCCTAAAACACTGTAACACACTGCTCTGAGGCCCTCTAATGGAGACAATGGCAGCCACGATCAGCAAAATGAAATGGAATTAAACACTAAACAAAGGAATTTCCACTGGAGGAGGCAGCTCAGGGAACACATACTCAGTGAGGAGTGGATAGATACTTCTCTGCAGTTGAAGTGACTTTTATTTATGTATTTATTTGTTTATTCAGAGCAGAAGGTCAATAGGATTTTTTTTTTTAAGAGAAGCAAGAGTGGGAAGAGAATTAAATTAGATCAGAGGTGAGACCTCCTGAAAACCTCTGCCTGTACAACTTTGATGGTGAGGTCATTGCTAGTGAGGACATCTCTGCTGTGTCTCCAGGGACAGTCTGTCCATCCTCTCTGAAAATCCTGTCTGATTTGCCTGCAGTCTCACACAGCACATTTAAGCAGCTCTGTGCCCTCCTGCATTGCTAACACATCCCTTTCACCCTGACTGGCTGTGTGGACCTGCTTTGAGCCACATCTGCTCCTTCCTCTCGGGCAAATCCTAGGCCAGCACCATGCCAAGATCCTGCTGCTCATCAGCAGCTCTTACTAAGGATCTTGCATTGGGATCTTACCTGGCATTGTCAGGGTAAGTTTAAGAAATGTTTCAGAAATTTTCAGCTTTGTCTTCAGTCTGCTGGGGATACCTTTTTCTTCTGTCTCAGCTGCCTCCTCCTCACCTCCTCATCTTGTCTTAAAGAAATAGGAGTTGTGGGAATTTGCTCAGGGTAATGGTAGAGAAAAGTATTTTTCTCAATCACTGTAGGAATATACTTGCACTGGATCCCCATCAAGCTGTTTGAATATGTTGGACATCCACACTGTAACAGCAGCCAAAGATATCTGTCATTTCTGATTCTTCCTGTAAGCTGAGGCATTAGTCACAGAGCTGTGCCTTTTTCATTTAAACCTGCATTCCACGCTCAGAAATAAAGAAGGAAACCATGTAAAGATTATTCCTATTTCATTAGCTGACCTGAAGAAGCCAAGCAACCCAAAGCCAGCTCTCCAAGAAAGGTAGTGGCTTCCTGTCCAGCCTTCAGGTATTTATTTAAAGCACATTGAGCTATAAACAGGTGCAGGGCAGGTCACTTTTCAGATCATGAGCTTTTAGGGGCCATTCTGAAGCACATTTAGCAGAAGAGACCCAGGATGACACTGATTTAAAGGCATTCATTTTGTGAGCATTTCCTATCTCCGGGGATGGGTGCGGTCTGGGCTGCCATGTGGGGAAAAATATGTGTCTGTGCAGATGTTCCCCATTCTGCTGTCATCAAACACTGAAATAACCCATTTAAAAGTGCTGAAGAAACCAGAAGTCAGTCCCTGGTGCCTGGATCTATAGTTAGAGGGGCATTACTGGATGATGTGATCCTACCAGAATGCAGGGTTTATTTCTTTACAACATTAGAGGACTTGTCAACCCTGAAGGGACTAAGGGAGGGGGGATGGAGAGGATGAAACCACCTGGATGTGCAGCACTGCAGGTTTAAAGCTCCAAGTCCCAGAGCTAGGCACACACAGCATCTATTTAACATCCTTGCAGCTTCTGGGCTTCAGCCTGAGAATTGCTCCAGCACCATGAACCACAGAGCCTCCCCTCTGTGCCTGCATTAGGCTTTTCTTAACATTCAGAGGGAAACAACAAAAGTTCCCCTTTTCCTTTTACAGCTCTTTCACTTTTCGCCTAATGAAGGTGGAATATAAAATGTTGAAGGAAAAAGCAGTTTTTCCCCCTACAGTAGAATTTCTTTTTCAGTTATTTTTAATCTGACATCTGTTTTAACATGCATCCACATGCTGCATTTATTTTAATTTTTTCCCTCCCTTGTGTTTTATTATTTACCTCCCGTTCCAAAGAGATCACAAAAGATTACACTTCAGTGGAGCAATAACAGCAGTGGCAATGATCTCCCTTACTCCTCACAACTTTTCTGTACACCCCTCTGTTTTTCCTTAATCTATATCTTCCCATCACGGCCGTCGCAGAGTCCTCGTTACAGCAGCTATCACACGAGGTGGGGTTTTTTTTATTTTGGAATTGGACAGATATGTGTTAACCAGAACACAAAGCCCTTCTTGTTCAGAGCCCTGATAATTGCTCTTTGCTCAGTTTCAATCTATGCCTTTAAAAAAGTTCCACCAAGAAATGATGCTCTGGGTCAGCCTGTGCTTTGAAGAAAGCCCCAGACCCTGCAGGAGGCAGCAGAAAGCAGCCAGCCCTGAGACATGCCAGCCCTTCAGCCAAGCCTTCTGACACGATGCTGGCTGAACGTTCCATTTCCCCTGGAAATGAAGATAACATCCTTAATCATCTTATGCGTAATTAAATTAAATCAAATTGTGGAGTATTCCACATTCTCTGCCCTCTCCTCAGGAGCTGGTTGCTCAGGTCTGAGCTTTAAGGTGGAAAAAGAAGAGCTCTGGATAGAGCATTGATCACTCCAGGGGGTTTTAGCACTTTCCAGCCCCAGGGCAGCCTCTCAGGCAGTGAGAGCAGGGCCTGGCTGCTGCAGCTGGCAGGCTCAGAGGTGAAGCTCACCCAGCTCCTCCACCAGCTCACTTGCTCTCCAGGTCGTGATAGTGTCAGGGACCTCTAACCTGTTGGAATTCTGGAAACTGAGAGTTTGGGGGTTTGGTATATATAGTGGTGGGGGGGGGGGGGGGGCAATACGGAGGATTTAAGGCATTGTCTAAGTCCTCCTTCTTGACTTTCTTCTTCCTTCTTCATGGGTTTGGGTGGTTTTCTGTAACTGGCTGGTAAAGTCCACATTGCAGATTTCAAGTAGATAGTTATTGAGTTTAAAGTAAAAATAATTTAAGTGGCATTTCATAATTGGACGGACTGTCCTTGAAAAGACCTGGTAAAGATAGAGAGGTGCTCCATTTTACCTTCATTTTCTAACTTGCTAGTTAAAGCTCATGGCTCCCAACCTTGGCAGAAAAGAAGCCAGAACCATCCCATTAACCCATGACATTACCAAAACAGCCTTGGCCCAGACATAGGGAGGGGGCTTGGCTGCTTTGCTCATTTGCTTGTCTTGTTGACTAGTAAAGAGCTGAGAACTCCTTTAAAACTTTGAGTAAAAGCAGAGCTCATGCTGTTACTGGAATGGGAAAATCAGGTTATGAAGCTTTCCCTCATCCTTCTGGGCAAATCATCATCCATCTTAGGGTTGGGTTACTGTGGTCTATAGAGATAATGCTCATTTTCACCAGCTGAGCCTGCAAAGGGCCTGTTTACCCACAGGAAGAGGGGACTGAGAGGAGATCTCATCAATGTCCATTAAAATCTGAAGGGAGAGTGTCAGAGGATGGACCAGGCTCTGCCTGGTGGTGCCCAGCCAGAGGCAAGAGGCAGAAAATGATGCTCTGGAAGCTCTACATGAACATGGGGAAGAACTTTCCTGTGCACTGCCCAAGCACTGAGCAGATTGCCTAGAGAAGCTGTGCAGTCTCCTCCAGTGGAGATATTCCACAGTCCTCTGGACACAATCCTGTGCTGTGTGCTCTGGGATGGCCCTGCTGCAACAGGGAGGTTGGCCAGCCCTGGTCCCTTCCAACCTGACCCTTTCTGTGATTCTGTGATTCCTCTACTCCTTCCATACAGAAAGCAAGACTTGAAAAAAACAAGTGTAGTCATTTCCAGTATGGCTTCCTCAGTTTGTTAACATTGCTTAAAAAGCCCTTTGTTTTCATCTCAGCTAAAGAAGCAATTTTAAATTTATGCTTCCTCAATTCAGTGTTTTCAAACACTCCCTGTGATCTCAGAGATCTGAAACTTTTATGCCTCAAGAAAGCTTTGCTGTATTTTTCTGCACCCATCACCCACTTACTCCTGCTTTTAGGGAGTGCAAGGGCTGCAAACGTTATTGGTGGTTCTTTCTAAGCCTTATCACCTCTTAATTTAGCATTGTTCTGACTTTCTGGGGCTTTAATAGTAACAGGCAATCAGTAATTTTATCAATGGTGTCATTACATAACAAGAATACTCTTCTCTCTGGTTGCCCTCTTATATAAGGACACTGACCAGAAGGACAATATTCTTTCTCTCCTGGGCAGGTTGCACCTAAATAAAAGCAGTTCCTTCCTTTTACTCCTACCCCACACAATACATATCCAGCTGTGATTTCAGCAAAAGCTCACCAAGATAAAACTTGCTGTTGTTGTTCATGAGGTTTTTTTCTCCCCAAGAGAGGTGAGCAGCCAAAGTTCCAACAGAGCAAAATAAAATTAAAAGTAGATCAGTTTTTTCTGTCTCAGTGGCATGTGCTATGGTATATAATGTATGTTCCCTGCTTCAGAAAGGAAATGAAAGAATGAACTTATATGACTGATGAAATAAAGATATCAAAGTATTACTTGCCCCAGCTGATATGTGCACTTCACATATAATTACTATTTAATATCTTTGTTTCCTACAAACCAGGAAAAAAGCTTACCCTCTCTCCCAATTCCCTCTTCTAGTAAATAAGCTGATGCAGAATATTCTAGATTTGCAGCTCCTACTTTACTTTCTTCTTGAATTTATTCTCTTCTTTGCAAAGTAATGTGGTCTACAAAATGAAGCTATTTAAAATCCTAAATGAATAAGTGTTATAAAAATAATAAATTAGTATACAAGACTGACTTGCACAAAACATATGCTACACTCTGAAATATATTTAGACATGAGTGCATAATTGCCTGTTCCTTTTCTAATGGCCTGAAGCACAGAACTAAATCTGAACTTTTCCCAGAGTCTGTGAAGTGATGGAGCTGCAACTTCCCAGGAGTGCAGGTCCTCACGTGCTGCTGCAGCCTCCACAAATTTCAGCTGATCACAGCTGATGAGCAGCAAATGACCAGCAGGAAAAATATGGGAAAGGTGGAAAAAAGGGCAGTGAAAGGTTAGGGTGAAGGGCAGCAAGTCTAGGAGCCCACACTGGAGCACCTCAGCTCCTGGTGGGTGGGAATGAAGATCCTGCCACATCACCTCCAACCTCAGCTGAGAACTTGTGGCAGTCCCAGTATTTGGCTCTCTCACAGGCTCAGTGCTGGCACAAGCCCAGGAATGATTCTGGCCCTGTCCAGCAGCCCCATTCAGCTCAGGTGTCCTCCAGCCCTGCCCCATCCCTGGCTGGATCCCATCCCTGCCCAGCTGGCCTCCACCCTGCCCCATCCCAGGATGAATCCTATTCCTGCCCAGCTGGCCTCCAGCTCTGTCTCATCCCAGGATGGATCCCATCCCTGCCCAGCTGGCCTCCAGCTCTGTCTCATCCCAGGATGGATCCCATCCCTGCCCAGCTGGCCTCCAGCCCTGCCCCATCCCAGGATGGATCCCAAACCTGCTCAGCTGGTCTCCACCCTGCCTCATCCCAGGATGGATCCCAAACCTGCTCAGATGGCAGCAGTCTCTTGGACAGACCCGTTGGACAAGCCTCATTCCCTGCCCCCAGCCTGGTCCCCTGCTGCTCCTTGTCCAGGTTCAACTCCTCACATCACCCAGGGCTGTCCACAGAGTAATTCTTGGCTGGTACCAGCAGCTTCAGCAGGAGGGGTGAGAGACAAGACTCTGGGTCCTGCTGGTGGCCCACAGACAATGTGAATATAATTTGAATCACCATGGATTTAAACACTGAGACTTCTGCTCATTCCTCGAAAAAGAACAACTCCCAAACCAGAATCATCTTTATTTGGATGTGTTTACAGACTCTGATACTTTTTTTTTCTTTTTTGACAAAAGGTTCCAGCAAAAAAAAAAAAAAAAAAAAGTATAAACTACATTCCAGTCCAGCTTCTTTGAAGACAATGGTTGGCTTGGAGTTGCACAGTATTTCACATCGGTGTGTTTTTAATGTTCCTGGAGAAGGGAAGTGGCTGTTCTCAACTCTTCAGGAATCTCTTCCTCTGCAAACAGAGCTTTCACCCTTGAAGTCACCACCAGCAGCCCATGTGCACATCAAAACTGTCAACAGAATTCCTCCTGGCAACTTCTTTCATCAACACAGTTCCCATGGAGACAGTGAGGCTGCTCTCAGAGACCAACCTTACACAGTGAGGTGGAAAAGTTGGACCTCCATTAATTTTAAGGAGCTACACAGAGTCCTCCACCTAGAAACTAAAGCATCTCCAAAAAAATAGTTTCTATCTTCACCCTAATTGTCCGAAAGACAACAAAAAAGTTTGGTTTGTAAGTGGCATTTGATGCCTTGGGAAGGCTGACCTGAAACAGAGACTGGACAGAGCTGGAGAATAAAGTAGGGATTTATTGAAAGGCCTCCAGGATCCACCTTGGGCAGGACAGGGCCTGGCCAGGGCTACACCCAAGGTGGACCCAAAATGGTCACAAAATGGACAAACAGTCATGAGGTCTCACGCTTCTATAAGTTTTGGTCCATTTGCATATTGAAGTTTAATTGTCCAATTACAGTTTCAGGTTGTGAGGTCCCATCCTTCTTGTTCCTCCCTTTAGTGCACCATTGTTTGTGCTTTTGGGCCTGAAAGTTGTCCTTGGTCTTGAGCAGGAAAAGGATTTGTTTTGTCTCCCTACTCTGTGAAGAGAGCTGAGTGACACTGAATGTGAGCTCAGAACTGCGCCCCTACTCAGGACAGAGTCTGAAAACCATGGAAGCTAAAACTTAAGGCATCACATTACTTCCCACTATGAAAGTATGGATATTTATAACATTTAATAACATTTATAGAGCTTGAGCAGCAAAATCCAGTGTGTGGTGACTGGCAGGGCATGGCAGAGGGTCAGACTGGCAAAAACCTGGTGGGAGCAGACTTCTTATAAGAGGCTCTGTATTTCTGAAAGCTCAGCAGCAGAATTTTCCCCTCTGTATGCAGACAGGCATTTGGATTTTTCCTTGACAAAATTAGCAATGAAATCAGAAGGAAAACTCCTGGTAAAAATGGGCCACTTTCAGGAAAACAAACATGAAAATAGACCCACAGCTCAGCCTCACCCTCTGTGTTGAGACCTAAAGCAGAAAAAGAACTGAAAGCCTTGGATGAACTATTTCCTGAGAAATTAGGGCCCATTTTTAATTCTGAGCACTTCATATAGGATTTGGCTTTCTATATATGTTGTTTTTCTTGATTTTTTTTCCCTAATCAGGTTTCCTATCTATCCAAGGTGTTTTGTAGCACTCTAGTGATCCAGGTGGTACAGCCAGATAAATAACAGAGTTATTATCTTTATAATAAATCTCTTTGTAATAAATGCACCTTGTAGCTTGATTTACAGCAAAATCCTCCTCCTCCTCTTACTTCCATGATGAGACCTACTTAAGTCAGTGAGACTAGTCATGATGATAAGATAATTAAGTTTTTAGTACAACTCTGGTTAGTGAGCAGAATGCAGTTCTCATATAATGAATCTACTAGCTCCAGTCTGATATTCAAGAGGTGTTGGTGATCTGGGTATTGTTCTTAACGTGCTCTGAAAAAAGCACTTTTTTTTTTTTTTTTTTTTTACATTAAAGCATTAAGCCCTCTATAAGATGCAATTCAGACCATCTTTTAAATTAAAGTATTTCTTTTGGAATGGCAAAGTTGAAGTTCAGCCAGCCTAGCAGTGACACCTGCAAACTGACAGTCAAACCCCCCTACATTAAAATGGAAAGATTTGCATGAATGTGTTTTAAAATGACAGGAGACAGGAATTGGAGCTTCTAAGCAAGTTAGACTAAAATTTTAAGAGTGAAATGCCTAAAAATAGGCCCCTGAATGCATAGTTAGGCACCTATATAGAGACTGCTTGATTTTCAGTTGTTCTGATCACCCAGAGCTCCCATTAACTTCAGGAGCAACTGTGGATACTCAGCTGTTCTAGAAATCAAGCCACTTTTATTCAAGGGTCTAAATATGGATGTCTGTGCCCAAGTTTGGGGGGGAAAATACAAAAAAATAAAAAAGAGGTCTGGTTGCTTTTTTTTTTTTTTCTTTCTTTTTTTTTTTTTCTTTATTCTACAGAAGCCATTTTATAAAAGAGAAGTAATAGCCAAGTTTCATTCTTCTTTCCCATTACAATAGTTGAAACTGAATCAACAGAACAATTAACAGTGCAACACATCTGTGCCAGAAGATTTTGTCTGAGGTCAGTGGAAATCTATTTCAAGATTGGTAGCTCCTAATTAGCAATCTGAAACATTCCATAGATATTTCATACTCTGCCACTGCAAAGTGTTACCAGGCCACCTAAATCTTTTTCATAGTATTTCAGCATTGCCATTAATGAGCTTTTCAGGCTGGTCTGAGGAACTTTGCAAGATTAACTTTGCAAATCTGTATGTATTAACTATTTAACTATTTCAGAAATGCCACTTTTTTCTGCTTTTGGACCAAGTACAACCAGCAGACTTGAGCATATTTTTAAATACCATAAAATATGAAGAAGAGAGAATGAGGGTTTAATTCTATCATGTGCATTTGGTTGACTTTTGAATGCTGTTTGCTTAAAGACCTCCTTTTGTAAAAGTAATCCTGAGTTGGTTTTGTGTCTAAGCCATTGCCAGTTCATGCTGACATGCATAAGAGC
Organism: Zosterops lateralis; assembly: GCF_965231275.1. NCBI lineage: Eukaryota > Metazoa > Chordata > Aves > Passeriformes > Zosteropidae > Zosterops > Zosterops lateralis. The sequence goes on from NC_139765.1 coordinate 11,282,977, forward strand.
CAGTCACATGGTAGAAAATCTGCAAGAAAAAAAGAAAATTTATGATGGAATTATATATGACTATAAAGCTGCAAGTGTCAAGGAAGTAACAAATTAAAGGCATGCCAGATGAGGATGATAGATATTTGTTTGTGTGTGTGCATAAAATATGATGTAATATCCCTTAATATATTTATTTGTAAGATATGAACTAAAGGCTCTCACTGCTGTGTTTAGAAAGAAAAAGTAAAAAGCAAAGGCTCTTGTTGCTCTTAACTAAGATTTTACAAAAAGCCAGGTAGAAGCCAATGATGTCCTCTGTCATCTGGCTTTGACTATTTCAGTATGTTTGTTTTATTGAATATATTGACTGGGACATTTTATATTCCATGTTTTTAGACAGCATAGAACAGCAAGAGCTTTGGTCATGGCTGGGGCATTTGTGAAATCCATGGCAGATAAAAGATAGAACCCTTAAGAAATCAGAACAAATGGTGCAACACAATCACTGGCTGTGTTCTAACACCCAGCAGTGATGGCAGTGGCAAAGAGAAAGCTCATGCTGCTCTATCATAACCAGGGACATCATTTTAGGTCAAGGGTGAGGCAGAGGGAGCAAGACAATAATATTCTCATTGCAGGAGTGAGCCAGGGGTTTTCAGCAGTCATGAGTATTAACCTGACACCTCTCAGCTGTTCTTAAAACGTTTCTTTAAGCATGTCAGAATTTCAATTGCTAGGAAAGGTGAGGAAAGGGAAAAGATTGGTGCTTTTGTCCTCCCCCAAATCCCCTATACCTCATGTTTTCCCAGCAGCACAAACAGGAAAATGACTCTCAGATATTTTTCTTGGTTAAAGGTAATATCACCTCCTCTCCTGGGCTTAATGAACATGGGAGCCAAGACCAGGATCCTTCATGTTTTGGTCGTTCCTATAATCCCATACTGTTCCCAATTACACTGCATCCTTTGGAGTTGATACTCTGTGCCACTGATGTAGATCATGGATAGATAGGTCAGAATCTTTCTTCCCACTGGGAACTTCTTCCCCACCAAACAACCAACATGTGAAAAATGCTCTGTGAGCAGCACCCATATGTAGGATGAGATGTTGACTTTCTCCACAGGATGGAAATACACCCTGAAGAGTTGTGGCACAGGGACACGAGGGGTCTGCCAGGTTCAGTCACAGCTGGGATTGAAGGGAAGAGCACTGCCATGCATCTGAAAAGATTCTGTACCTGCACAGACTGACCTCTTTCTGCCCAAATTTTGTAAAATTTTACACTGCAAACTTGGTCTAGACCACGGTCAGCTGCCCCAACATCAGAGTCTGTAACAACAGCTCAAACTTAAAGAAATACTGAGCTAGAAGTGAACCTGTCATTAATAATGAATTAGATGGATGTTTCATTTCTGCAGAAGCAGTGAGGCAGCACATTTAGAAAGATCACTTTTGTTCTGCAGGAGCTGGAAGCTGCCAACAACTAACCTGTTGCTCAATGTCTCCCAGCAAACTACTGGCACCCAGGCGGAAGAGCTCTGGTGTCAGCCACTCCACTCCCAGCTCCTCCTTCACCAGCATTAACCAGGTAATAGCTTCTTTGGCTGTCCTAATGCCCCCTGCAGGTTTAAATCCAACCTTTAGAAAGAGAGAGACAGAAAAAAAAACAACAACAACAACAAAAAAAGAAATGCAATCCACATTTTTCATCCATCAGCAACCCTAGAAGAGCAATCAATGTTTGTAGAGCTGCAGCCTCCAAGTCCCTGTGAGGTAACAGGACCTGGTAAGGACCTGGCTGCAAACAGGACAAGGTCTGGACTAGCACTGGGATCCATCAAGCCTCAGCCATTAGACAAAGATAACATTTTCATCCTGAGGGAGCAATACTTTTGAACCCTGTGCACTTTCTCAGGAGCTCGGCTTGAGGTCTAATGGGAATACTTTGCCTCTAGTACAAGGGATTTAGGCAGGACTAAATCTGCATATAATCACATAGTGCCCATGTCATCATCATCTACTGCCAATCTAAATCCAAATACAGAGCAAGAAGTATGCAACAATAACGTAACAGTAAAGCATGTGAGGTGGCTGAGTCTTGGACAGCAGTGAGAACTGGCTGTATTTTATAAAAGCCTTGTGCAGTACAGTTACACATGGTTTGGCTGTGCATTCAAACCTATCAGAGGTTTAATTTTCACTAAAATCTTCCAAATGGGAATTAAATTATGTCTGTCTTTATCAAAAAATAGAAAGGTCTGTGCTTCACAGGAACTGCAAAACTTCTGTCCCCCACCACAGGCTGGATATGCTTCCAGTCCCTCGGTGTCATATCTGAACTGCCACATCCACAAAGGCACAAACACCAAGTAAAACTTATCTTTGAGGTAAAGCATGTCTTGAGTAGCATGATGGACCTGCTGTGCACTTGGCATACACCCCTAATGCCAGTCCTTTGGTCATGTGCCATTTAAACACATCTCGTCCTGAGACAGAGCTTGTGACACTCAGCTGGCAAATCCCTCATCAAAAATGCCAAAATATTGGCCTGTAGCAGCTACCTAAACTCTTGAAAAACAAGGAGAATAAGGAGAAATTCTTCCTGCATAAAAAAAGCATATCTGAACAACATGTAGCACACAGTGATTCTTCCTGTGTTTCCTTCTGCCATCAACCTTTACATTCTGCAAAAATTATCATTTTGTTTTGGTATGTAAACTCCCTAAACCTCAGTGCACTGAGGATTTCTTTGTGCCTTATGGATATAACAGTGGAATCAGAAAGTATCTGTTTTTAAATGTGTTTGGTAATCTTTTTATATAGTGATTTCAGGACCAACAAACACAGAATAAATCCTTCTCTCATGCTGGAGCATTTGTGATAATGGCATATTTCCAATAAGATTAAAAGGAACAAAAGCAGGAAAAGCTTGATAAATCCAAACCACGAAGACTGTGTTTTTGTGGATGGACAAAGAGATGTGTGAGTGCATGCATACATCTGTTAATGTTAGATTTCCAAAAAGAATTTAAAGCCCAGCAACTGGAAAAGCATCTTCTAGATAATAAACAAAAACAGTTGGAATGTGTTTTCCCTCAGGAAGAGAAATCCTAATGAAATTTGAATTTAGATCTCTTCCTAGAAATACTACGTCTCTTTGAGCTAATCTGTGGCAAAAACAAGTGAAACAGAGTTAATAAGAGAATTAAAACCATCATTCAGAATTCCTTCCCTTTTTAGCAGATTCTGAAAGCTCTTTTCTTTGCAAAAAAAGCTGACAAAGACAAGCCTGTCCTCTCCTCCATTTACCAGCTTTCCAAATAGCACATCTGACTGCCATAAAAAGGTAAAAAGGAAGGGGGGTTGGAATTTAATTCAAGAGCAGTACAAAGTCCAGCTACCACTTTCCTGCTGTTTCACAGCATTTCATTATTTTGCTTAATAAGTTCATCTCCTCAAGAATTTTCTCTTCACCTTACATTATTAAAAGTAATAAGTTTTTCTGGATTGGGGGTTTTCCCAACAGAAAAACCAATTTATGTATGTCCTTCAATAATGACAGGAAAAGATTATTTCCCATTATATTGCACACTTTTCATATCACCACCACAGCTTATCAGTCAATAAATGTTACTCTGCAACTTGTTCCTTTCCTTGAAGAAGTTTAATTTCTGTATTAACCTGTTTTTCCCAGGCAACGCCTTGCTAGAAAGCATCCCTACAGCAGCAAAATTAGTTGGTTAAAGAAACCATTTAGAAATTTCTTGTCACTGATAATATTGTCTTGGGGTTAATAAAAGTACATAAAGTCAGTTTACATCTAATTCACTGACACACACATGCATACGGACACGAGCACTCACTCTGAACAACACATTTCATACCATGAATGCCTCCTTTGCAAGCAAAAGGTGAATTCAACATTTATATCCAATTATGGGGACAAAGCTGTGCTAATGCAGCAGGGACTTGTGGCACACGGTTGTGGTGCTCCGGGGAGCTGCTGGCCCCAGGGATCTGCCTCACGCCAGGGCACTGATGGTGCTCCCACAGAAACAACTATTGGAGCTGCTCAAATCGTTGTGTGGCAGAGAGAGAGGTAGGAGGGGACAGGAGGAGTGGGGACAGCCCAGGGATCCATGCTGGCCTCATCTAGATGGCTCCAGAGAGTGGATGAACACAGCTCTAAGCTGGAGTCACAGGTTCCTCAAGCTCCCACAGCCCCTGACGCCACCTCAGCCACCATCCCACAGCTCATCCCATGTCCTGACACTGTCCCTCGCAAGGCCACCTGCAGAAGGGACAGCAGGAGAAGCTGGAGAGGAGGGAAGAGCAGCCAGAAATGGGGAGAGGCTCTTAGCCGGAGACGTATCTCCTGCCCTGGTGCTGAAGGTGAGGACAAAGCCCACTGCTGAACACCAGCACCAGATCCAACTGGAAGCCCCACCTGCCCATGGAAAAAGGAAGTGAGAGGTGGCTTAAGCCCTCCTGGGAATCTCCTCCTTTCTCAATGTTTCAGCAAAAGGATGAATGCACAGACAGTTCATCACTGGCTTTGCTGTACATTCCCCTTTTCTCCACTGACCTCACTTGATAGCGACCTGATCACTAAACATTAAGTACCAGGACACAATGTTCATCCAGTCCCTGTCCCCTCTCTCTTTCCTTCCATCCCAGGCAACAGGATACAACCGGATCTGCCTCCTTGTCCCCTTGGAAAGCCTCTCTGGCAAGGCAGGAAAGAGCAAAATGTATCCCTTGGGTCACCAGGACAAAGTCAGAAAATAGAATTGTGTACACTGGACAGATTTGATGGCTCTACATTGTATAGGGGAAACCTCATCTCTGCTGAGGTTTATTGGAGCATGTCAGCCACTGTCAGCCCTGTTATTGATGGTCATGGCCACTTAAATGGTGAAACAAAATCCAAATCCAGATGCAGCAGGGAACACTTTGATTGAATGAGCTTTTATGGAATGAAGTGACAGTTCTTCAAGGGAGAAGAGACAAAAGTAAAAAAAAAATAATATTAGCAAATCAATCATATTACATTCTTATTTCTTTCTGAGTGAGCCTGTTTGGTTAACTTCTGCAAAGGGAAAGAGAACTACCTTGTAGCCAGTTTTCCAGTAGTAGTCCCTGATGGCTCGCATCATGACTATGCCAACGGGAAAGGTCGCATTTTCCACCTCCTTTCCTGTAGATGTCTTTATAAAATCCGAACCTGAAAGGAAGTAAAATGTTTTAAAGAAGTTTTAGAACAGGAGTTCCTCTGCACATACAGGTTCACAGCCTCAAAGATGCCCTCCTGCTTCACAGCAATTCTGAAGCATTCCTTTGCACGCATGTCCTTGTGGTATACATAAATCAACATTTTAGTATTTCCACAAGGATCTTTTGGAATAGAAATTATTTTCATCAGGTTTTTTTAATTTAACTTTGCATCTACTTGGTCTCATATCTGACAGTCTGCTATTGTATCTCCTACAGCTGTTTTTAGGAAAAGGGAAAGATATCTCATATCTGTTTACTAAACCAGCTGTGCAATACTGTAAACCAAGGGAAAACTCCCCTTTTATGCATTTTGCAATTGTAACACTGCAAGTTACTATACTTAAATCCACAATCTGATTTAATGCAGTAACAAGGTCAAAACATCCGTGTTCTTTAAAGAACAAGAGTTAGCCTTGGCTTTTTTTTTCCCATTTTCTCACTAGTGAATAGCATTCTCCACTGCCTGTCTTAATACTTGTGTAACATCCTTGTGTATTCTTGCTGTTCTGCCTTGGCTTGAAAGAAATCCTGAAGCACAGTGTAACAAAAAGCTAAGAAACTAACAAAAAAACAATGTGCCTTGCAGTGCATGATCCAGCACTGACAGAACACAATGACAAAACTTCTTTAATTTCATTAGGACGCACTTCACCCCTAGGAACCTACTTCTTAGAAAAGGTGTACTGTGGGATCATTAATTATCAAAAGTAATTGGGAGAAGAAGAGGGATAATTCAAACATCATGTAGTAGTGCATCATCCACTTAAGTCAATTGGAACTGCATCTGCTTCCACTTCAAATTTGGCTTGGGGTCCATTTTGTCTCTTATGTGAATGATGATGCCTCTACAACATCCCCTGGAGTAGGGAAGGGAAGTTTCAGTGCTGGCTCCAAGTAAGGAGCTGCCTTGACTGCATTCTGTGAGCTGCAGCACCCTCCAGAGAGTGCTTTCCTTCCTTCCTTGATGGCACAGCTGAGGGGCACACAGCTGGGGCTCAGCTTCATGGCAAGGCAGCAAAAGCCAGGCATGTTTCTGTGGCTTCTAAACACAATCAGATGGTGACACCAACTTTGGTGTTTCTAAGCCAGGCACGTTTCTGTGGGCTCTAAACACAATCAGATGGTGGCACCAACTTTGGAGTTTCTAAGCCAGGCATGTTTCTTTGGCTTCTAAACACAATCAGATGGTGGCACCAACTTTGGGGTTTCTAAGACCACAGTTTTCTCTGCAGGCTTCCTAACTAGGCACCATGTCAGCCCAGTGGTGATTCAATTGCATCCTCCTGTGACAGCTTCCATTCTGGAGAGAAACAGTTATTTGCAAGAAAGATTCCAACTCCACAGAAAGTGCTAAAGAGGCAATTAACAGTTGATAGAGCTTTGCAAAGGACGGAGCACACAGGAGAGAAAATCCAGTTGCACATTTCAGAGCTGCTCCCTTCCAGGGAGACACTACGGACATCTGATAGTCACATTAAAACAAGGAGCAGTGGAAGTGAAACTTCAACATCACCAAATTATATTTTTTAATTTCCCTTTCGAAATGTAGCACTTAAAGTCCTTCAGTGCGATACTTCTCAATTTTTTCTGCTATAAGGTAAGTCAAAGCTTTTATAAGTCTTATAATTACAAGTCTCTATGGTACAGTTTCATTAAAAACTTTCATTAAACAACAGCTGCCCTTGTATATGGTCTTCTAATCAATTTGGTCAAACAGAATGACTTCTAATCAGCTGTTGATAAAAATAGAAGATGAAATTTTAATTCTAATAGATTAACCACAAACTCAAGATAGTCTTCAAAATCCATCTAGTTCTATTCTCCAGTGGATTTAACGACTATTCAGCAACTCATTACTAAATAGAACAAGATGAACATTTTCCAGTTCATTAAAGAAATGTACTATGTATTTTTGCATTGTCCTCATGATTCGTTACAGGGAGTCTTAATTACAAGATAATGGATAATGGTTATTAAATGCAGACTCCAGTAATGAAGCTCTATTCATTTGCGAGCCTCAGAGACTGCAAAGAGGGGAAAATAAAATTACTAGCTTCAAAAGATTAACGGATCAAATTATTATTCAATTTTGAAAATCTCATTCAGACTTCACAGAAACAAGAAGAGATTAAAAACTAGTATTAGTACAAAAGTTGTGCATTTATATATTTATTTTTAAATAATATCTTAAGGTTATTACGAGAATAATCAGCTTTAGATGTGATTATTAGACAAACATACAGCCAATTTAGTAGCATCCTCTAACAATGAAAACAATACATTTTTATTTCCAGAACAAATTCTTTTCATGACACAAGAGCTTGCTAACAGGACTGCAGGCAGCCTCTTGCAGGAGACAAGAGGACCCACACTGGCACAGAGAGCCACGATGGAAGGTGCTATTAATGTTTGAATCTCAGTAATGAAAAAGGGGATCTAAAAATCAAGTGCTGCCATAAAAGGCACCTCATTAAGCAAACTTTATGCCAACCTTGTGATAATAAGGGAGTTTCACCCAGTCTATTTCTTATTCAAGTTTGCAAAAAACAAGTTTAAGGAATTAAGTTCAGAAGGGGCTTCACCTGGAAATGTAGGTGATGATTTAAAAACCTGAGTTTTATCACCCATCTTCTCATCTTCCTGTGAAAGAATACACTCAAAAAATCAAGGCTAAGGCTAAAATACACACTGAATGGCTTTCCCCTCTCTTAGAGTAGATGACGTGATTCAGTGAAGCATTAAATCCAAGATTTTACAAAATCAGTTATCCAGAGTAGCTTCGTAGGCCCAGTGAGCCTGGAAAAGACCACACTTCCTACTTTTATTTTCCAGTGTGAAGCGACAACAGCACATTTCCTTTCAAGGCAGCAACTCATGTGAGACTCACTGAACCAAGGAGATGGGATGAGCTGAGCTGGTTAGAACAGCCCAAGGTTGCGGGCTCAACACAAACAGGCCATTTACTGCAGAGGATTTCCATTATATTTTTTCTGTTCTAGATACACAGCTCCGTTTATGAATGCTGTGGTCTCCCAGAAGGTCAGAAGAGCTTGCAGAACTGGTCTGCCCTATGGTTATCCTGTACATCTACAGAGATTTCCTGTCCACGTAACATTGAAGCAGACAATGAGAAGTGGAGAATCTTGTTTGGATGACAGCATCCAGGAAACACACTCTGATTCCATAATTAAGCAATAAGGAATAATAAGCAGTAGAGCAATCGTGGAGTAATCACAACCTTTTGGTTGTGAAGTATTTCAAATGCCCTTGGGGAATGATTATCTCCTGATACCTACAGACTGTGTTGCTGCCTTAGTCTTAATAAAGAACAAAGATGTGGTTGGCAGTTTTAAACAATAGTTTAGAGAGCGATGCTTGCAGAGGGACAATTACCCCGTGCTACTTTGTAAGTACTTGCAACAAGCACAAATATATCTTCATTGCTGCAACTGAAATACAGCAACATGCAGTGACACAGGGAGAACACATATCCTTCCAAGACTTCCAGGACTTTTGGCATAAAGTGGCATTCTGCTCAGAGGACCTGCAAACCCACCTGCTGTTTCTGCTGACAAGGCAGCAGTGACAAAATAGCGCCGTATCAAACGTGCAGGAAGTCCCATTAGCAAGTCATCTTTCTATTTTATGAGCACCCAAACCAAGGGTCTTCAGATTCACACACAATTAGCCTTATGAGGGGTGACCAGGTTAACAACCCTCTGAAAATAAGAGGCAGGGCAAGATATAAAAGGCTAATGTAGCAGCTAATTCTTGTCAGTGGAGTCATCCTTAATTGTCTCACTTACATGTCCTCATCCTTAATTGTCCCACTTACAGGTCCTTATCCTGCCCCAGCAGCAAGATAAAATACATCCCCCGTTAGCTTAACTTTGCCATCCAGGAGGAGAGATGCAAAGCTGTAACAACTCACTTTAGCAGTAGCTCACCAGGCAGCTTTAGCTCCATGACATGAGGCTATACTGCCATACACTTGGTGAGGTGCCTGCATGTGTTTTCATATGCCTCTGTCTCAGCTACCACTGAAAAATACTGGTTTATAACTTGGTTTGTTGAGAGCTGCCCATTTTTTACAACTCTTCAAAAAAATGCCTGCACAGAGGGGAAAAAAAAAAAGTAAAAATCCCATCATAGGGCTCCATGGTTAATGTCTGTTTGCAAGTAGAACAACCTTCTGAAAACCCATCCGACCATCCCAGCTTGGTTTCCAAGACTCAGAATAGATGTTCCCTTTCTTGAACAGCACCTCCAGCAACAGGGGTTCTGCAGGACCCTTAGGAACACTTACACATGCACACAAAGGACAAATTATCAAGTCCATACTTACACAAAATTCCCTATAGGTGATATCTGAAAGAATTCAGCATTGTTGAATTATGCAGCTTGCTAATGCACTGTTGCAGCATCTACCACAGGCCTCCACAGAATACAATTACTTAATTAGTATAGTTTCTTGTGTGTTCATTTAAAATGTTTCTTTAGAAGGTTCAGCAGGAAGAGCAACACCACCTCCTGTTGCTCAGCTACATAGCACAGGCACTTGCTATTTTTATAGCATTCCTTCCAGTCCAATCCCTACGTGCCATGGAGAAAGAGGAGATAAATAATTGACATGTGTTGGAACCCTGGGCACTGAGAATTTTAGACTTTCTGTGCTGACAGGCACTGACCCCCAAGCAAACACTGCATTTGACCTGAGGCCTTGGAACAGACTTCCAAAATTGAGTGATGGCACTGGGATTATGAGTGTGTAGTTTGAGTAGAAGTGTGTGATATCACAGGGTAGAAAACTTAGAGTTTGAGGTTTTAGAATATAGTAATATAGATAAAAAAATGGAGGTTTTAGGGCAGAGGCTGAGTCCTTCTTTTTCACCTTCTTCTTCATGGGTCTGGGTGGTATTTTGTGATTGGGTAGAAAAGTCTGCATTGCGGGCCATGGGTGGTTGGTTATTGGGTTAAAAGTTAAAAAAATCTTAATTTCTTAATAATTTCTTTAATGTCTTAAAAATCATTTCTTAATTGGACAGTTTATCCTTAAAAGGTCTTGTAGAGAGAGAGATGGGGGCCATTTTTAGTTTGTTAGCTGGAAGTGCTGTAGAACTCTCAGCTTGTGAGACTGTAATATAGATAAGAATTAATAAACATCTGAGTCCAAACAAGAAATACCACCTCAAGCATTTAATCCCAACTCTGGCAAAAAGAAGATAAAATGCAACAGACATGTGCTCTGGGTCCAAAGACCCAGCTGGAATCCCTGTCACTGATGGCACCTGGCTTGGAGCCCCACTGGAGCCCAGAAGGAATCATGCTCCCATCATGTCCCCACATTGCCATGCAGCAGCAGTGCTGGGAGAGGCCAGGCTGCAGAAATTCAGGGAATTATGTGCTGCTGGAGCTGCCACTCCTCTTCCTCTCCAAGGAGGAAGCAGCAGGAGTGGCTTGTTGTGGGACAACAAGGAAGTTTAAGGAATTCCTGCATTGTTACCTGCTTGTTAAATCTCACATTTCTTGACCAGGATCCCATTTTTCTCCTTTAAAAGGGCGTACCACATAGTGCACTTTGGGGTGCTACACTGTATGACCTACATTACCCTTATTTATTTTTGCAGATGGCACTACTGGAACTGCTGAAGCAGTTTGCCTAATGACACGTGGCAAGCCAAAGGCAGAAAGAAGAAATAAATCAAGGCATTCCAGCACCTAATCCTAAACTTACTATCACTGGAAAAAAACACACCTTTGTCTCAGCTTATCCACTTGCAGTGCTGATTTCCTCCACAAGCCATTCTGTGGGCTACTTTTTGCCACACTCCTAATTTTTGGGCAAGATTCAAAATACAAGAGGCACCAGTAGGAACCTCTTTCTAGCGCAGCTTAAGAGTGCAGCACAATGCACCAGGGCAGGAGGCAGTGCTGGGGCACAGCTCCAGCCCCAGATTCCCAAATCCATGGCCTCCTCCAGCAATTACTGATGAAGAAACATTAAGCTTGGCCTCTCCTTTCAGTCTGAATGCAAGCACTGTCAGCACTGAGCCACGGGCTCCGGCTAGGATGGGTGAAAAACCAAAATGCTGCGGGAGAAACTGGACTTGATTTGAAAACCTCCCCTTATAAGCTTCCTTTACAAACCCTGAAATGCATTGCATCACTTCCTTGTTCCCAATTAAATTAAGCTAAACAAGGATGAGCTAGCTTAAACTGTGATTTAATTAAAACAGCACTAGTCTAGGTCAGGCTTTTTTCCTCTTGGTATTCTTGGTTTTGGATCAATACATCTCAGCCTCTCAAAATGTTGTGCTGGACATGACATATTACAGACTGAGGTTAAAACCCTGATATATCTACCAGTAATAGCAATTGCAGTTGGAAGAAAATAATAAATATGCATGATGGCTTAGAACCACAGCAATGGCATATTGCATTCCATGCTTTAGCAACTACATTTAGCTTTGTACTTTTTAACACTGATAACAACTTTGAAACAAATATGTTAACATTAAAGCTCAGGTACACTTAGGTATTGTCTATTAGCTTGTAACAAAATTACTCAAATTGAAGAAATAGCTGTTTAAAATCAAATTGGAAATACTGCACACTGAATAAAGCAAGCAGAAAATCAGTCTACTTTATCAAGAAGGTGCTATGAATTTTAAAGATTTTAAAAAATCCACCATCCATAATACAGCCAAAATCATGACACTTCAATGTCATTTTGAGTGTTTTTCAACACTTGATGTTAAAAGCAGTTTAAGATTCTGTTCCTACGCTAACCCAGAGAAAGGCAGATTAATTTTTGAGATTTAAAAGTCTGTGCCACAGTCAGAATCCATCCAGCATCCAGCCTCTTTGTCATGCAGAGGACAAACAGCAGCATCAGCCCCTCTTCCACACTGTCCCCTACAATCAAAGGCAGCTGGCACAGCTCAAGGCTTCAGGGGGATTTCCAGGATCAAAGGTATTTCCTTGAGGAATTGGAAGGGTCAAAGTTTTGGCTTCTGGCTGTGCCTGAAAACCAAAGAATATAAGGTGCCAGATGTCACCAGACTCATCTGTTTGTTCCCACCTGGCTTTTACAAATCAGGTAGAACAGATTTCTCAAGGGCTTGCATGAGGGGATGAATATTCCACTTTGGTGGTTACCAGGAAAATGTGAGGCACTTTCAGCTTATTTTTTTAGGACAATCAAACATCTTCAACACCAACAAGTTGCAAACACATAGATTTCACATGGACTTTCTGCATTCTCCTGATGCAACAAATATCCAAAGGGTAACACCATGGATGGCCTTACCTATACATATAAGGCACCACAATGCTTGTTTTTAAAGGGCATCAATCTTAAAGCTCCTACTTTTCAGGAAAGTTTCCCCCTCAGAGTGTTTCCTTTTTCTTTCACCACCTTGATAATTTGGCAAAACTGCAAAAGCCCATGTGTTTAGGCTGCAGTGTAGGTGAGAACTTCCAGGTACAGACAGATGTTTTCACTACTGTCAGTAGGATTAGTTTTGCAATGATTCCAACTCTTCAGGCAGCCTGAATACCAAAAAACCTGCCAGCTCCCTTCAATGAAAAAAGCAACCCAAACCCCTGACTGTGCAGCCACACTCCAAGCAGGAGGCACCTCTCTGCTGGTGGTCAGGGAAAGAGACTCCTGGTTTTTTTAAGAAATCCTTTTTTCCTCCCATTGCATTATTAACAATGCTCACATGGCAAAACTAACAATTTGATTTCAAAGGGATGTTTTATGAAGGTGTGTTGCTTGATAAATTCAGTTAGACTTTTCTGGCATAACATCTACTGAGCACTACTTCGATGAAGGAAATAAAAAAGACCAGTAAGCACCATCACAAATAGGGAGTAACTCATAAAAGAGTTTAATTTAATATGCCAGGGAATTGTTTCTCCATCTCTCTTTGTCAACAGTCTGTGTGCTGACCTTACCACAGACTGGAATTATGGTGAGCATCTCAAACCAAAAGCACCAATGATCTGATTAAATAACTGCATGAGTTTGGGTTAAAAAAATTATTGAAACAGATAGAGAAATGCTGATTTCACCAGTCCACTGGACAAAAAATATCATCACAAACATGATATTCCAGTCTTCAAACCTATGTCTTACAGAGAGGTTTTACATATTTAAAAATTTACACTAAATATACATTGTAATTTTGAACTTTGGCATTCCACTCTTTTTTACTGAAATACTATGAATCAAATAAATGGAATATGAAACTCTCTTTGTGCTAGATGTGTATATATATATGCATCCTCACAGGTATTTAGTGGCAAGTTATTAAATGTCACTATTCATCGAGACAGCACATTTTCTATCTTTCTTACAGGATTAAAAAAAAATAAAACAACAAAACCAAAAAAAAAAAAAAAAAAAAAAAAAAAAAAAATAATCTATATAAAATTTGCAGGATTATTTCAGAGCCTCACTCTGGTATCAATGATTTCTTCACTGAGATGTTCAGGACCAGAGGTGGTCAAGCAGAACATCTCCCATGTTTTGCTGAGGCACCGGGAAGCACAACCACCCTCCCTGCACTTTTCCTCCTGGCACAAACAGCAGAAAAAGCCAGCAGGAATTCCGTGTTCAGCATTTCCCAACACCAAATCACACGAAAAGGTGTCTGATAAGTATTTACACTGGAAGTTGCTGTTCTGGGGTGAAGTACAGTGATGTTACACATCCCTTATCTATGAACTAAGCACTGTATTCACCTCCGTGGAGGGCTTTAAGGCCCCCAGACATTAGCCCGAAGTAAAACCACATTGTCTCCATTTAATTACCTCTCTTTTCATACTTTCTGAGATCCAAATTACTGAGTTAAACAAAATGGTTACTAGTAACAGGAGACCATTGATAACCAGCAAGCTGAGGTGGGTGTACGTGCACAGAGTTCAAAAGGAAATGATGCTGCTGCACGCTGTTTACTTCTCCAGCATGAATTTATAAAGTGAATTAGCAAGAATTAAAAGGATTAAAGTCCCAGGAACCGATGAAGTCAAAGAGAAATAGAAAATGGATTCACTCCTAAAAAGATAAAATTATTTAACAACTTATTAAAACAGTTCATCACTGTAATTAAAATCCAAGAGCCTAGAAAAAAGTGCCAAAGAAAGGTAATTATTTATGAGGAGACTTTAAAAAGCCATTCAGAGTGAATTTGGGAGAGGATCAACCTGAAAGAGTTGGTAGTAAAAAGAAATCGTTTGTTTATTCATAAAACTTATTTTGGTCTAGCCTACCACTAAGAATCCCTAACATCTGCTCAATGGCAGCTGTAAGTAACATTAGGAACACTCAGCCAATTTATATCTTTCCTTTTTATTAAAAAGTAAACAGGTCTTTTTAAATTATTCACTAGTAAATTAACATAAAAATCAGTGCTGTAGCTAACCATATTTTGTGGAAAGGCATCTGCAAGCTATGCAGGATCGTGATGATCTCAATCTTTCTACATTTCACTGACTACTTTACTCTTTATGTGATGTCCCACCTAATTTAGCAAATGAAAACCTAGAAAACTTACAAGCCATACAGGAGTCACTGCCATGAATAATACAAAATACATCACTGATACCTCAAAAGCCATATTAGTTTTCCCCTTCTGACTTTAACTGACTCTGTTCTTATCATTCTTTTTCCTTCCACTGTATAAAAATTCCCCTCAAATAATTTCAGATCTCTCCTGCTTCTTTCATGAACAAGATATTCATTAGATAGGAAGAAGCAACAAAATACAGTGATGTGACTAATTAATAATTATTTGTTCATATCTGCAGCACTTTTATACTTAAATAGCAAGGTGCTCTGCATATTCCTGTGTTTCACTGCAAAACTGTGTTCTTAAGACAGTAAAAAAGGCACAGGAACACTTCAAACCTAAAAGCTTCTCTTTACCTCTCACTAGCTTTTTTTTTTTTACTCAATCTCTTCAGTATTTTAGAAGAAAAATATAGTAGTTTCTTCTTGAGTTCTCTCCCAGCTTCAGTTCTTACTTCATAATACAAGCAAGTGCCTGCAAATGAACTCACCAAGAAGTTCTTCAAGGCCACGGAGTAGCTCCATTTATTTTACTAGGATATTTTTGTTTTTCTTCTAGGGGAAAAAACAGCATTTCTACTTAGTTTAAAGCTGGGCAGTAATTCCAGCCCAGGCACTGGAAATGGTTACAATAGCACAGGGTCCACCCAGCTGAAGTTCCTACAGGATTCTGCCTTGAAGCTGCAACCGGCGACCAAAACAAGCTGCTGAGAATCTGGATTTGCTGAGATCCAGAGCAGCTGCAAACACAGAGCCTGTTTACAACATAAACCTAACTAGGCAGCCATCAACAGCATCTGTGTGGAGTCAGGGTAGCAGGGAACCAGCTGAAAAATGACACCTCTTCCTCTTCATCCCGCTCCATTATATCCCACCAAGCTGCTTCCACACCCTGGGGTCAGTTCTGTTCCAAAGCTCTATTTATGAGTTAGGCTTTGTGCTTCCTTTGAGTTCTCCACAGATTCACTTTCCAGGACTAGTGGGAAGGAGGCTTTTGGCAATATACACCTCACAATTTTGTATTCCATAATTTAAGTTCAGTGTGAATGCATGGAATATGGAACATCATCCCTTGATTCCTTTTTGGTCCATTAGAGATGAATTGGCAGATCTTTGTGACAAACTACAAGATTTCACTCCTGTGTTGTTTGGGATGGGCTGGTAAATTGGACATTGGACTGGCAGCAACATGACTGTAAAGGTGATGCAAAGAAGATGTTATACTCAAGGAGAGCTCCTGGTATCACCAAGGAGGAATCTTTCCTACATCTCCCTTAGATTTAAGGAGAACTCAACTTTAGAAATCAGCTGCAGCTGTACACTGCAGGGAAATCACTTCATAGCCCAAATGCTTGCAGGAAAGAAACATCAAAGGTACAAAAGACAATCAGATGTCAGATCCCTGTTGACTTGCCATGAAGACTAATGGCCTTTGCTGTCAATTTAGTCTTTGAAAAAATCCCTCAGAAGGAGAACTACTACAGACACCTCTAGGAAAGCTATTGTCTTTAGTAACTATAAAGTACAGGCAGAAATCTTAAATTGTTTAATCTTAGAGATGATAAATTTTAAAACGGCAATTTCTGAAAAAGAATTAAAAAAAAAAATCAGGAACATTTCCCAGAGGATTAAATTCCAAAGAATACTATCAAAGAAAGGAATATCTTCTATTCTTTCCAAGATCCCCCTAACACAATTTGAGCTGTAACAACAAGAACTAGAGGAACACAGAAAGGCTGGGAGACAGACTCCAAATAACTCAGGTATCTGCCAAGGAAATTCAAGTTCCTTGTGTAACTCATCAAAACCACTGCAAGCAACCACAGGGGCAAGCTGGAAGAGTTTCTTTCCAAAGACCATTGAAGTGAGCATATTCTATGATAAATGCATTTGACCAGTCCTGTGCAGCTCAGTGAGGAGTGTGTTGGTGCAACCCAGCAGCCAGTTGGGCTATTCAGCATTTCTCTGCACTTCATGATGTACCTCTTCAAAATGCAGAATCAGCACCATTAGGATGTGATTTAAAAATTTCATGGATGTCTTTATATCAATATCAGTGTGTTCTAACATTCAGGTAAGGAAAAGAATCCATGCTCTCCTCATGGGAAACTTCTTGGTTTTTGTCTTGGTTTCATGGTTCAATTGTTATTTCACTTATGTTTGTGCTCATCTCTTGTTATGTCTCTTTGTTTTTCCCTGTGCTCTTATGATTAAAAGGTATATTAGAGTGAGTATCCATAGATTTTTGAAATAGCCTAATGATGTTCAAGATCACATATTCCTGATGGATTCTTCCACTCAACACATTTCCTTTCAGAACTCTAAATCCACATTGCTGCTGCCATGAGTATATGTCTTCCAATTAGACAGGCACAGCCACTAGGCCTTGATACCTTAAAAAGCAACAAAAAATAAATAAAATAGATTTAAAAAATCCAAGACCTACAACCCTAAAATCATGCTTAGTTTATTTCCACATCTATATTAAGTTTCTGTTAAGGAAGTGGATTTTCTAACCAGTGTTCCTACTTGCAACCCCTTAAAAGATACTTTAATATTTCATAAGCCAATTTTATATAATTGATAGGTACAGTAAATTAAATATTTATTTATATTTTTCACTGGTTTAGTAGAATTCAACACCCGCTGCTGACAGAATAAAATAAATCCCAACCTGAAATATCAGAGAAATGAATAGTACCCAGTACATCTATTGATTTTACATAACATTTCCATGTTTTAAAATTGCATTCTCTCAAACCATTACCTTCAATACCTGAGCTTCACAGATGCAAAGTTTTTTTGCCAGGGAGCCCTGTTATTTGGCTGGCATGTTTGACTGGAACTATTCACTGTGCAACAATTTCCAAGTCTGAGGTGATATGAAACTTCAGAAGTTTTAATTCAAATTCTAACAAGTTATTTAACATAGAGACAAGGTTTCATTCATGGGGAAAATTAACCCAACAGGGGTGCTTTCTCACCTCTCTGCATCAGTTGTTATAAATTGAAAGTATACCGTTTAGATATTCCTTAATTAACATGTTTTGGAAAGATCTTGAATATCAGCAAAAGCAAACAGCTATTCAGGCACTGGGGATAATTCACTAATAGAAGGTTGACCCCTCTCAACAATGTGTTACTCTGTCAGTACCTGCCCACTCACTGCAGCCTAGTTCAGAACCAGCTCCTAAGCACAAAGAATATAATAAAGAATAGACCCTTTCTTAAAGGTCAAGAAGCAGAAATCAGCAACTAAACCCTTCTCAGAGAGAAGGACAAGGTTGAGGTTTTTAAGGAGCTGTCACACTCCTGCCCCTTTGCAATTCCACTTTGCTCAGGGCAGGGAGAGCACCAAAGCAGGACAGAACAGGCAGAACTCTCCCGTTGGGAAGCACATTTTGGGCAGAACAGCTGCAGGAAGGGGACCTGCCTGCTGCTCCTGTCTGCTGCAGTGCACAGAGCATCAACTTGGAGCTCTGCTGGCTCCCACCACCACTGTCACCCCCAGGGTTGGTTCTACAGGAAATCACAGCCAGCAGCTCCCACCAGAAAATGTCCAGACCTTCTCCTGCTCCATTTCCCAATTAGGACTGTGACCAAGAGCATTCCATCTTCAGGCCCAGGCATAAACATTTCTACCTCCTAACAAGAGGAACACATTTCTGTTTATATCTTAATGTACTAAGCCTCACAAAGGTTCTATAAAACGTGTAAGTGTTAATTTTACACACAGAAAGCCAGAGAGGCAAGAAGAGTTATCAAAAGTGATGATATGCTAGAAGTCATTCTGCAACCTCAAACCATCTTCTGGCTTCTGACTTGGTGTTCTTCTGGTGAGAAGTGCTTGGAAATAGCACTGCTTCTATTTGTAAGTGGAGATGGTGGAGGGAGAAAGTCAAGTAGTGGTGTGGGTAACACAAAATCAAACAACAGGTACAGAGCTGACAAGTTTTACATTGTTTTACACTGATATTTCTTCTTTGACTTCATTGAAGGGTATATATTCTTTTTTTATTATAATTACAGGAGAGGACCACTAATAGAACAGACCTTGCACAAAATTAGCAGAGTTGCCAGGCATCCTGTTCTGACAAATATGACTGCCCCCAAATAAAGATCTCCCCTCAGATATGGCTGTGTAGGCAGGCACACACTTCAGTAAGCACATAAATAAATGCATAACAAAATGTGCCATTGCATGCACGTCTGGGTTTTTAACAAACTGCAAACAAATGAGGCTTCACTGTATGCACTCTAACTCTGTTCTCACTTCACAGACTCTCTGTATCTTTATTTTTCCCCCAACATCTTTGTTTCTCTTCAGTGTTACTTCTGTCCTCTACTTACCCATGCAGGGTTCTGTTGACTCAACTGGAAAGGCTTTTCATGAGAGCCTGCCCTAGCCTGTCTCAACCACTTTCCATTCCTTCACTTCTCATTCCCTACACACATATTACTGAGCTCCAGACAGATTTTTAAGTCTCATTTCACATTCCTTCAAGGTCTGCTTTATTCAAGCTCCACATTTTTTTTTTTTTTTTTTTGTCACCAGTCTTTGTATGGCCTCTCATCAGCAATTCAGACCTGAGGATATTGTGATTGCATTGTTGGAACTTTTCAACTCCAAGCTTATCTATCACGTCTACATTATTTCTAGTGATTAGCTGCAGTATCACTGTTAAGCTTGTAGGCAATTACCTCATTTAAGGGAGCATCCTTATAGTGCCTCACTGAACATGCTGCTATCTGCATTTTCATACTACTGGCTTTCTTTATTTCTCCCCATCCTGTACCAGAACAAATGAAGTCACTTGTTCCTGTTCCAACCTCTTTTAGCCTGATCGTATTTAAAGATACTCCATCTTTTGATCTTACTCCTAATCCAATAACTTTGTTACTCTATGATATCATTCAAAACTTCGAGACAGAAAACCAAATCTTGGTTTTCCACAGCACATTCTGAGCTTGCTCTATGCACTAAACTTTCAGCGATGTTAACTAGCACTCTGGAGGTGCAGAACAACCACAGACCATGCAGAATGCAGGATATCTGCTGCAGCAGACAGGGAAGTGACCAACTCCCAGTGTGGTTCCACGGCAATAATCACTGTCCTGATAAGCCCCTAACTGCAACCACCTCTACATTCAACACAGTGGCCAAGAAAGCCTCAGTCAGCAGTCAGTGCTAAGGATCTCCCCACACACTCCCAAGAGTGAGGACTCCCTGACTTGCCCCCAGCCGCACACTGGACCTTCAGAGCAGAGCTGAGCATCATCTGTCACCCTGGGGAGCATTCAGAGACAGATCACGTCCACAGAAAGGAGCTGCTTCTGGAAGAAGACAGACACAGATTGCCCCTGGTTTCTGATGGATGTTTTACAGGTAGAGTGCACCCTTGACAGACACACACCGTAAACTCAACACAGTTTGGCTGGATTTCAGACAAGTGAAACAAGACACAAAGTGAGGTTTTGTTTGTGTTTTGCCAAGTCTCCTCCCTTGGCTTGCCTTTCATTTGCAAATGCTCTGAGCTCTAATACCTGACGGACTTGGTATCAAATTAGAGCTGAAGTTGTAGACACATAATTAAACCAACACATAATACAACTCACATGCTACTAAGGGGGCACCCTTGATTTTTGGATTGAGCATGAGATTTAAACCCAGAAACTCACAACTGATCTCTGTTTGACTTTTGCTTTTTCTGTTATTATCTTTGTCTCATATTTCACAAGGCAAATGTAAGATTTACTCTGCTAATGTCAGTTATGTGCTTTCAAGATATAAAGTACTAAGCACCAAGTATTATTATTTATTCAGTAGTCTTGTTTCCTATGTTAGTTGCATTTGAGCAGAGCATGCCTTGCTTTCAGTTTTGCTAGCTTGGTTTCCTTGGTCTCCCATTTTTCATGAAACAGTCACTTGGCAGAAGTTTTGGTTCACAGTGGTCCACATCTATCAATAGGAAGTCAGCCCTGGCACTGAGATGACTGCTAGCATGTTTACAGCCACACCACACCACCCTGCTCAGAACAAATCTGTGCAAAAAGTGCTCAGAAGAGCAACAGCTATTGGCATCTTAGACTTCGTCTTCCCTAATATTAACCCCAGGATAAAAATCTTATTTAGAGCTGAGGTAAAAGATTTGTACAGCCAGGCATTATTTTGTGATGTTCCAAATCATCTCTCTCCTGTGAACTGCAACACAAAGCTTTTCCTCACTGCTTGGCTATGTTATTTCTATTTACTTTGGAATGAACAGCATCAAAGGATCTAAAACCATTTCTGCTCACATAATCAATATGTTTTAATTTTCCCCTTCTAGGCAACAGAAACCTTATTGCTTCAGCCACCTTCTGCTACTACCTGCAGGATTTTTTGTGCTAGAGACTTTAGAAGTTGGTTTGTTTTAGCACTAATTGCCTTCCTAAATCCAATGTTTACATTAGTCATTATCTCAACATATTGCTTATTTGACTAATTGTTTAATGACTTATGAAAAAAAAAATGTTTAAAACCAGTAGAGCTGCAGAAGAACATATATCACTATTTCCTGGTTTTTACACAGGTACTTGTTTAGATAAATATAAAGAAAACAAGTATATTTCACATGCCACTGCTGTGCTCCCTCAGCTTCCCAAAATGTGGTGTAAAAGCAGTTCTCACAGTCAAAACAACAAACTGCTTGTCATTTTGTCTTGAAAAGATCAAGTTTTCACTTTCAAAGTACCTTTACTTAATCACTTCCTCCACCTCTTTCCTGGTCTGCATATCTTAATGATTATGAATTGTTACACAGTATAATAAAGACTTGTAATTAGGTAATATGGTTTTCCAGAATAAAAATCTTATATATGAGCGAAATATGCAATTAAGTCATCAACAGTTTTACTGAAGTATTCCTTTCCCACTGCAAGTTCATCTTTCCCTTCCTTGGCTATTTCTGATGTTTGTGTCAAGAAACAGAAGTTTAAAAATGACCCACCTCTCACACTATGTACAAGAAAGCTTTCTTGAATGTTCTCAAGAAGAAATTGAGAAAATTCTTCTTGAAAACTCTCAATGAAGAAATATATAATAGTTACAACTAGCATGGGAGAGTCAGGCACCCATCTGTGTTCCTGTGTGTCTTGTTTATTTCAAGACTCTACTTAGGCACAGACTTGAATGTCTCTTTTAGAAATGGACATGATTTACACAAGGATTCACCAGACACCGAACACCACTAATTACTTTATTCTCTGTCCCCAAAGCAGAGTAAAACTGCAGTCAGTTTTCCTGAGAAGCTCAGGCACTCAAACCACCACCAGGACTTGAAGAAGTACAAGAAATGGCAGCGGATGCTCTAAACCAATGACCCAAAATCTCTTGATTCAGTGCTAGGCATTTGTCTCCAAAAAATCAGTGTGCTCCTTTGGCAGTGGGACAGAGGCACTGCTGTGCAAAGCTCCCTGCCATCCTGTCCTCCTCAGCACTGCAGAGATCATTCTTGCCAGGTGAGTCACTGTCCTTAGAGGGATGTCAACCTCTTTCACTCAGAAATAGCTTCTTAAATATTCCATATTAAGAATTTATGGCATGTCAGTCAAGTTGGTAAAGGCATGGTTAAAAGAATTTAAGATAACTGTGTGTGCCTCCTCCCATGCTGATGTCTTTTCCCTTATGACTGTACTGGAGAAGGAAGCAAAAGCAGCCATGGAGAATTATTTCAGAGACAACAGGAGTCAAGAGCCACCAGTTGACATAGAGGAAAATGATAGATGGTTTATATTATATATAATATAAACTTATATTATATATACTAAAATATAGTATTATATTTTTACACTAGTTTATATTATAATAATTAAATATATCTGGTACATATCTAATATATAATATAATAATTATTATATTAATATTGTAAATCTCATATATTTACATTATATATATATTATACCTCTGGTGGCTTTGTGCTTCAGGATTTTTGGTGAATGTGTGCATGCTCAGCAAGGCACTGCAAACATGTGTAAGCCCAGGATTTTGTGCTCCCCACGTGATAGGCTGGCATCATGGATAGTGCAGTGTGGACAGTTTAAGGACTGCACATCCTCAGTTGCACTGGTAGAACTGCATTCAAAGCAAGGCAATCAAATTACTGAGGATGTGACCATGTTAAAAAAAAAAAACAACCAAAAACAAAAAAAAAAACTAAAACACTGCCAGCTTATCAAAAACACCACAGCAAACTAGTTAACCCTTTTCTGGAATAATTTTCAACTGTAATTCTTTGAAAACTCAGCTTACAGCGACATATGAGAAGCACTTCTAACAGGACAGCTGAAGAAACTGCATTTGTCTGTAAAGAACAGGAGGAACTGGTCAGAGGCAGCAAAAACTTCTAAAGCAAATTTTCTAAAGCACTTCTAAACACTTTTTTCAGTTGAATCTACTATACTGTGGATTCACTTTTCCAGCAAAATTATACAAATATACAAATAAAACAAAATTCAACTGGAATTCGAGGCTCTCAGCAGTTCTGACAAGTTGGAATCTGAAAAATCTGGCCTTCAATGCAAGTATGTAGAGCACAAATAAATTCTTATTTTTATGCCTACCCACAAAGAAAAAGCAAAAGATTGAAATAAGGAAATTACTGGATATATTCAGATGGATAAGTATCTTGTAAAGTGAATAACTAGGCAAGGAAAATCATTAACAATAGAGCCATCTGCTGTATTTCAAAAAAACTACACCAGCAAAATTCTGAAAATGGTAAAATGCTTTACAAGCTGAATTCTTCACCACTCAGTGGCACAAAAAGTGATCATAATGATTAGTGCATCAGTTTAAATAAGAGGAAATGTGTATTTCTTACACCTCTTCTAACTAAAAGCAATATTTAGTGGCATAATACTGATCGTCTGCGTCTAATGATACTAATTGACATTGTAGCTGGGCTTGTTAGAAGTCTGAAATGCTCTCCATTCCATTTGAATCACAGAAGCACAGACTTGTGTATGGTAACAGTGAGGTCAGCAGCAAGCTGAATATTTATTTAAATACTGACAAGACACTTGATTACATGTTTTCTTGCTTCAAAGTTAGAATTTCAAGTCTGAAGAAAAAAAAATAAGGAAAAAAATCAACACAAAAAAATGAGGGGAAGTTTAAAAGACAGACTAACCCAAGTGGTTCTTAGTTATGTCTTTACACTTCTAGAAATAAACTTGAGGAGTCCTGTGGGAAAAGCAAGTGCCTGGAAGCCAATTCCCAATTTTGCACCTCCAACACAGCACTGAAACACGGAACTATAATCCTGGTTCAGATGGGAAAAGTTGTACCAGCACAGGCCCAAAGCTGCAGAGGGAGAATATACTGCTGAAAATCTGGGATCAAATGGATGCTAAGCTATGCAAAAATGTAACACCTACAAAGTATGCACAGCCCCTGGAAACTGTCCTGCCCACTGGAAGGTTGGTTTCCTGAACTGCCCTCTCAGAGGGGGTCAGAAGTGATCACAAACCAAAACTGAGAGCTTTTGGCATGAATCCTCACAGAGAAGTTCCCCTTGCATTTAAAACAAGGTTGTGATCCATCTACCTAGACTCTACCTGGAGGTCAGCACGACTCACTCCAGAAGTGTGTCTGCCCCAAATGCCTTTATTAAATATTCTCATCAGATCAGATGTTTGACAGCAAATTTTACTTGTTCCTACAACCCTTGCCATTCAGCAGTTTCTTATTTAACATTTCATGTAGTTTTTTCGTAGGTTACACAAAACAAGTGACACTTCACTACTCCCCCTGCAGCTTCAGTAATTGCTACACAAGTTTTTTTCCATGATTGACAAAATCAAACTTCCACAACTGGAATTTTTTAAGCCTCATAAATACTACAGCAGAGACATTCTTGGCTTAAAGGGAGAACCAAGTGCACTTACCTGCCATCATAGCTATCATACTGGCTTTGTAGACATTGTCAAGGGAGCCCAGTTCACCTGTGGCCAGGATGGTTTTCAAGTGAGCTTCTCCACAGGCGGCGCGGCACAGATGGATCTCCTCGTACAGAGCTGGGGACAAAGGCACGTCATCAAATGAAATGATCAAAGTTGCCTGAGAGATGTTTTCAAGTATGGCCATAATTTCCCCTTCTGGATTAATTTCCACATCCAATCTTGTAATTAGTCGTAGCACTCAGGAACTTAAGTTTTGTAAGTTCAGTGAATTACATGACTGGAGGTAATTAACAGTGCTGTGCAGTTTCAGACTTTACTTAATACCTGTTAATGTCTGTTCTCTCCAAACTGCAAATGTACGAATACCCATGAATACATCAGGAGTAAAAAATCCTATGATAGTAAAGATTGATCTTAAACCAGCTTTTCCAGTAATAAATATGGTGTACAATGAATCACTACTCAGCTTTGTTTTCCTCTGCACCTGGCCAGTGAAACCCTTCCACCCTCCCTGGAAAAATTCAGCAGTGCTCTCACAAAAGTTTACACATAAGGAGACTAAAAGAGCTAGAAATAGATGAAGCACTGCTGTCAGAAGTTGGCTGCTTGGGGATGTTTAAGATTGCCCCAGTGTGGAGAGAAAAGCAGCTCTTACGGTGCACAGTCACTGTTTCTGGGTTTTGAATTTAAAAAAAAACTAAGATGCAAAATGAAGAAACAGGATGCTTTGCAAGAGGGGACTTTTGACAAACTGTACTCAACCTTCAAACACATAATCAAAAAGTTCTTTGACAGAAGGCTAAAATTGAACTTTAAATAAGTCCTGCTAGAACAGTCCAGGCTATAAAGACTTTTTTTTTTCCACTACTAGACTTCTTTTCCCCTCAGCCCTTAAGTGAGACCTGGAAGCATAAGGCAGGGTTTGGCAGCTGTGGGAGGGCCCTCATCTGACTGATGCCATGGGCACACCAGGGTGTCCAGGGCTGGAATTGCTGGGCTGGCCTTCTGAGACATGCTGCACACATTAGCAGACAACTGGCTGATGCACTTAGCAAGTCCCTTTATAGACACCAGGCATCACCTTGTTTCTTACTGTGTACCAAAGGTGTGAATTAATCAGTACTAGCATGCAGTCTAACATGTTTTATTGATCAATTGGTGATGCTCCAGAAACCTACATCAAATCGAGGCTCAAAAAGGAAACACAAAGGACCCGTGCTATTTTTTTTTTTTTTAATAACCCTGCTCATGTTAGATCCAAATGAAATCTCTTTTGGTGGGGTGACTCTTTCCTGGAGCTTTTGAAAACGCAGAGAAAGCAGCTTTCTTCTTCTGCTACAAGAGGGAAGAAGTTTTCCTCTACCTTTACTCCACCAAAAAACATCAAAATAAATCCAACAAAATGTACATTTAGGTTGGATTCCACGAGAAGAAATGACACCCTGACAGCTGTTGCTCCCTGGCAGTGCAGCTCCAGCACCCTCCCTTGTAGTTGGAAGGTACTTTTACATGCAATTAGCGTCGGGCTCGTCTGAGCAGGCTCGCTGCCTGCCAGCACTCATCATCCCACGGACAGGAACGACTCAGGAGCCTCAATCATCCGTGTCTGCCAGGTTAGCTGGGGTACCCGAGAAGTGGGCACACTCTAATGGGGCAGCTGTGCAGGCAAGAGAGGCTGTTCTTTATTCACAGGCCAATTATTGCAGACAAGAGCTGACAGTCACAGGGCATTCTCAGCCCCACAGTAGAAGTGCAGGTAGAAATGCAGCTGCATTTGGGACAGAGAAATTTAACCCGGTCCCAGTGCAAGCTGGAAGTTCTGCTTTGATAAAGAACAAGGGTAAAAACTCCTACTCCTTTTGATGCCTTAAGTTTTAATGTAATGTTTTTCAGATCCTGATGGGGTGCAGTTCTGAGCCTCACATTCAGTGTCACTCAGCTCTTCACAGAGCAGGGAGACAAAACAAACCCTTTTCCTGCTCAAGACCAAGAACAACTTTCAGGCCCAAAAGCACAAACAAGGGTGGCTGGAGGGAGGAACAAGAAGGATGGGACCTCACAGCCTGAAGCTGGAATTGGACAATTAAACCCCAAAATGCAAATGGACCAAAACTTATAAAAATGTAAGGTCTGGTGAGCAGTTGGGAATTTTGTGCTCATTTTGAGTCCACCTTGGGTGTAGCCCTGGTCAGGCCTTGTCCTGCCCAAGGTGGATCCTGGAGGCCTTTCAATAAATCCCTACTTTATTCTCCAGCTCTGTCCAGTCTCTGTTTCAGGTCAGCCTTCCCAAGGCATCATTTTCAAAAATAAAAGAAGAAGTTTCAGTCCTCAGTCAGATTTAAATCAAGGCACAAATAACAGGATTATCCTGAAAATCCTGGGAAAATGTCTAAAGTCTGGGTGGAGTTAGCCACACTCCAAAATGTACTCAGTGTTTCAAGGAGTGTTGGGCTCCCTGTGGGACAGTCTGCACTGCCAAAAAGTCCAGCACTGAAGGACTCAGTTCCATTAAGCTGGACAGCAGCAGGATCAAAGCTGGATGCCACAAATGCAGGAATATCTGTGACCTGTGCAGAGCCAGCAGCTGCCCCAGCAGACACTGCACCCCTGGTTAGCAGTAGTGGCACGAAGAGTTTGGTTAAAAAAACTATCACAGGAAACCCTCAGGCATATTTTCAACTCTGAGCTAAGAGCACCATGAAGAAGTTGCAAGACACTTCTTTTTTTGACTCCTGAAAATGAAGAAGCAAAAGCTCTCAAAATAAATGGCCAATATCCTGTACATAATACAGCATATTAAACAAATCAACAATATTTATCATCCATTCTAAAAGCAGTCTAAATTGCTAAGCCAGGAAAAAAAAACCAACCTAAAAAACCAAAAAAACTAAGAAAACCCAAATCTATAAACCCACAAAAAAAACCCCAAAGCAAGCCAACCTATATAGAATATACCCGGAGCCAGCTGCTCACTAAAATAGTCTGCAGTAGCTCTACAGACCTTGCTGTTAAAATGGATGTGACATAAGAACTCTTCTGCTTTACACCACTTGAGATACCTGCCAGTTTTCATGGACTTTAGATCTGCTTTACTAGATGCACTTATAGAAGTCAGAAGAATTCAGATTTTGTAGGGGGAAAAAAATGTTTTCGTAGCTGTGGTTTTAATTTCACTGTTATAAAACACAACAGTTGTAAGTTTTCTTGTAATTTTCCTAACACTGTAAATATTCAGTACATGATACTGAATTTTAGCAGCTATTAAATACAGCAAAGAAAATGTTCCTTCTCCCATAGATTTCCCAAGCAAACATCCCTGATATTTTCTGCTGGCTGTAATCTGCACTAGATTGTCTAGATGGTGTTACTTTGATGTAATACATTAGTCCTAGAAATCATGAAATAAAGGGAAATGAAAATATTAAAGGAGGAAAAAACCCCACACTGCCTAATTTTTTATGGAATAGCTCTTCTTCAAAAATGTGTGATAAAATCACTTTTTTTTTTTTAATTCAATTTATTAGGTGTTTTTATCTAGTCAATGACTGATGTTAGGGGTAGAAACTGAGATGAGAAGATGTTCAGATTTCTGTTAGCCCAGAAAGATCAAGGTGACTATGATGGGGAAACTGGAAAACGAGCTAGAGCCCCTTCTGCCTGGCATGCTTGTGGCAGGTTTGTTCACAAAATGACAAGCACAAGGCCATCAGCAGAACACAACCCCCTCAGCCCTGCTCCCATATGTGCAGCTCCAGGGATTGACATGGGGCTGGATCACAGAGCTACTGTGTGACAGCACCAGACAGAAACGGTGCAGCGAGGTACCTGCACATCCAGGAATGGTAAATCCAACCACAACCCTCCTGAACAACGAGTGGAGCCTTCTCCAACTCTCTGGAGCAGGGAGTGTGCTTTGCCTGAGCTCTTTGTGAAGTTTGGAGTGTCCCAATCTCTGACCAAAGCCTCAAAACTCACACGTGAAAAATCAGCAGAAGTGAAAAGCACTTTCCATAATGAGGTTATACCATGGATGCAGCCGTGCTCAAACTTCTCAGAGTAAAAGAAACTTCTAAGTTGGGTTGTGGGTCTTTTCCCCCCCTTTTCTTACAGGAAAATTCAACTGCCCCAGAGTAAAGGATGGGTAAACAATGGTCCTGAAGCCACTGAGAGTGCAGCATGTCCAGGTGCTTGCTAACAGTTGTGGATTTAGCACCAACATTACTGCACCCCACACAACCTCAGGAGGTGCAGCAAATATTGATAACAGGGAGGGAAAAAAAGACTAATAAATAGATCCAGCCTATTTCAACAAGTTGTTGGTCAACTTGATCACTCCTTCCATAAAGACTCCACATTCTGTGTCTAAAGGAAGTATCCAAATTGATAATTTATGTTTAATCCATACTTTGTCAAGTAATTAATACAGGAAAATAGCTGAGTTAATTACTTTAAAGCAGTATTGCCTTAAAAGGTTATAACAGATATGTAAATTCACAAACTTATACCTCATTTAATGTTATTTTCTGATGTAATTTCGCTGTCCAATAAAGCTGCTTTTATATTCAGCATTATTTAAAAGATCTTAACAATTACCTCACAAAGACCTGGAAAACATTCTGAGTGTCATAAAGAGCTCCAGTAACATTCAAGAACTGCTTTAAAATAACTTGACATAATTGGACATGCACTAAAATATTTAATAACCAAACAAGGCTTTGAAGCAAATCACAAAGCAACACTGTTCTATTGTGGTGACCCCAATTATTGCACAGGCTAGAAGAAAAGCTAAAAATGAACAGGGAGATAAAGCACTCTACCACTCAGATTTTTTTTCAATAACTTCTGGAATTGTGAAGCCTGACAGCATAAGAAAATACCCATAGAAGCATTATTATTATTATTATTATTATTATTATTATTATTACTACTATCTATTTTATATTATTATATATTATAACCTGTTAGCATAAGTTATAATAGAACTGCAAGGCAGCTTAGTTGAAGAAGCACCTTAAACATAGGCATGGGAACTGCACTACTTAATTTTATGTAGTATAAATTAATTAGATTTAGCCTAAAATATCCTTCTTTGTCCCTTCTTCCAGATTCCTTAAAAGTATTTAATAGATTATTCTGTATTACCCCCTAATCACACAAGTAACATATCTATAGAAAGCTAACCAGGAAGACAGAACACTAGATTTTCACCAAAATATCCAGATTACTTAATGAAATACTTTTTTTTTAATAGGAAAGTTAAATATTCTAATTTTTCACCTCATGGCATCTCTGTGGCAAGTAAATTCCGTTCCTGAATTAGCTTTTTTTCAAGATCATGTAAACACATGTCACAAACAGATTCAGATTCATTAATAAACTTAAAAAATTATTTGGAAATAATTTGAATTCTCCATTAGGAGAAAAAAAAATATATAAGCCATGCCAAAATAGAGATGGCTTTCAACCTTGTCATGACTTCAGCTCTGGATAAAAGAATATGCATCTCAAATTAAAAGCCATCCCTAATTTACTTATTTAGTAAACTGACAGCTTTATAACACAACCATCATTGCTGTGTCTGTGTGCTCCTCCCTTGTGATTTGTGGCCACAAAGAGTAATTAATCTCCCATGCAGAGAAAGATAACAAACCTATGTCCAGCTCATTTCAGTCATGATCCAAACTCTCTCTCTGAATCCAAGCCCTGGATTTTTTGAGTTTTCTTTCACATAATCTTTAAATAACTAAGACCAAAAGTATGGAGATTGCAAATACTGCAAAAGAGGCCAAGATATTACGGCAAGGAAACCTGTCCTGAAGACACAGATGAAGAAACATGTGGGGGTTCTTGGCTCAATTCTAATTGTTAATTGAAAGAAGACCAGAAAACATGATCTATTACCATGATTTCTGTTATTTCCTTAAATAAAGTCAGGTAGCAGGGGTCCATTATAAACTCTTCCATTAGCAAATAGGATATTATGGCACTGCATTATACAGCTAAATGGAAATTTCATTCCAAGACAATGATGTGTCTACCTTCACATGGAGATTAGTTATAGGAGCACTGTCAGCACTTAAGGCAAACCATTCACAGTACATTAAGGATGCAATTAGAGCAAAAACCATCTTCAGCATTATTGTTCTTACTAATTAGTAGCAGTCTGCAGACACCAGAGCATCAATAATAATAGAAACAGTCAATTTGTACCCTCAACTTTCAGGAAAAAGAAAACAGCTCAAATACGTGTTTTCGTCAAGAATTGAAACATGTATATTTAAAAAGGTATCATCTACATTAGCAGCCCCTTGGGCTTTCTAACAAAACCCTTAAAATAATTAGGCTTTTACTTGGCTTGTTTTTTGTTTTGGTTGTGTTTTTGTGGGTTTTTTTGTGGTTTTTTTTTTTTTGTGGTTTTTTTGTTTGTTTGTTTGTTTGTTTTTTGTTTTTTTGTTTGTTTTTTTTTTTTTTTTTTTTTTAAATGCTATACACAAAATCCTCTAAAGGCACAGAGGGAATAGATCTGAATTTTCAAACCACCAGGTCATTCTGCCTGCCCAGCCTGACACAACCTCCAACACTCCAACAGCATCCCTCTCAAAAAATGCAATCCTTTGTCACAAATTGATTAAATAACTTTTATTTAGCTCAGAGCCCCAGATTATCAATTATTCTGAGGTGAGGGAAATTCTTCTAGGGGAAGGGACAAAGACAGACCCTGCATGTGCATGTAGAAAGCTTTAGGTTCCTTTTTTACTCACCTTCCCACTGGCCAGTCAGCACCAGATTCCTGCTGATGACAATGTCAATCTCTCGGGCACCATATTCCACTGCCAGCCTTATTTCAATCAGCTTGCTCTCTAGAGGAGTTTGTCCAGATGGAAACCCAGCAGCCACTAGCATGAAAGGGGTGCAGGTAGAAGGAGGAAATGTTTTATGGATGTGCTGAAGTTTTATAAATTGACCATAAAATTGACAATACCAGCGATAAACCAAAAAGTTTGGACATCCTTCTTTTTCTTAATGCTTGCCATGATTCAAAAAATCTAAAGGCACTTCATCCTACCCTTTCTTCATCCACAAGAAGCATTAGCTCTACCCTCAGAAACCAATGTCCAGCAAGGTAAGTGCATCTTGCGAAAACATCTTCCACGTGCCTTGATGTTTTCCAGACCAGCCTAACTAAAAGCACAGTATTTATTGCCTCCAGCAGAATTGAAGAAGCAAGGAGTGAGCTCAGATATGAAGCAATACATGCAATTTAATTTTCTCCAATTATTTTAAGTAGTTATTCGAGTTAAATCATAATAATATTGTTTAACAGTGAAATCACAATGTAGCAAAAATTGCTTTCAGTGAGTTCCATTTAGATTATGTTTATGATGTTTAAGTACAAAATCCAAAGGTAACTTTGGAAAAGGGAAAAATAATGGATTTGTCAGAGATTGTCTCTGAAATATAAATGTATTTAGTATGTATTTTTCCCCTACGCAACAATGAAACACGAACAAAAAACTCGCATGTACCTTAGCATTAAACACCCGATCTAACTTCAAAGTTTGCTCCTGCTTTGAGCAGGGGGTTGGACCAGATCACATCCAGTACTTTCTAACTTGAGTAATTCTCTGATTCTACTTCTTGCTTCATGTACTCCAGGGCTTGTCTCTCATGTGAGACGACTGGAGAAGAGCTGACTCTGTTAGATTTGGGATGTGAAAGTCCTGAACCTCAGCAGGCACCAATTCCTGGCTCTGCACACAGCTTCCTTGAGGTCAGCCTGTAGGATATGCTGCTTTGGGCTGGGATAGTTATCCTCACTGTAGCTGGGGTAGTTTGGATTTGTGCAGGAAGTAGCATTGGTTCCACAGGGATGTTTTGGTAACTGCAGAGCAGTGCCAGCAGAGTCAAGGCCTTTTCTTGGTGAGTGGGCTGGGAGTGCACAAAAAATCAGCTCTTATCTGAAACCACAAATTTTCTCACTTCTACTCTTCCAATTCTCTTTTCCTCTCCATCCTGGCAGTGGGTGTATGAGCCAGCAGCTCTGTGGCACTGAACAGTTGCTGGCTTGGGCTAAAACTTCACACAGGATTACACTTAAAAGCCAAACATGATAGGGGAAATAAACCTTTATTAGAACTACCATCATCATCATCTCCTTAGTGTATACTGATACTTGTCCAGTGCTCTATCTCAATTTCTTCTGTCCAGGTGAGAAAAACACTGATATATTTTAAAGGCCTCTTTGAAGAGCTTCCAGCAAAAAGACTTGGCATTCTTGATAAGCTTGAAATTAGCTTAGACAACAAAAAATTATACCAGAAGAAAATCCTCCTTCCATTCCCTTCCTTCCACCTGTTACCTTTTCACCTTAATCCCTGACACAGAAGCAAGTCCAAACTTCTGGATTTTTTCCTACATATTTTATAACATCAAATTACTTAATGGGCTATTTTTGAATAAAGCTTACCTGAAGCCACAGGTATGTTACAACCAGCAGCCTTGAGGGTGTTCACAGCATCGGAGACTCTTGCAGGATACACACAAACTGCTGCACAAGTGATACCTGCAAAAGCCACATTACTTTTTTCATACAGAGAATTCCACCTTCTCCATGAGCTCCTGTGCACTCTCCTCACCTCCCACTCCTGTGTTCTCAAAAGGATCTTAAGCACTACACCAGGGATGTCTGTTAAACTGCTCAAACAATTCAGATAATTCTTATGCTTTTTCCCCCTTCATGTTCCTTCACCTGACCTTGGGAGCAAGTCTGCATTAGCAGGAGTTAAAACTCCAAGATTTTTATCCACAGACTCACAGTTTAATGCTAACACACACAGTTTAAGACGTGCTTGATCAGAGAATTGCTGCAAGAGAAGCTGCACTGACAAGCTCTGTTCTTACTTGTGGAGTCAAGACTGAGCCCAGCAGCAAGTGAGCAGTCTTTATTTCTGCATTTCTGGGTAAAATGCTCTTCTCTCAAACTCTCAGATGATTGACCTCATATTTTATACTTCAACCATCTGAAGAGTCCATAAATCCAAGAAAGACTTTGATATTTTAGGGGTATGGCTTCAATCAGAGACCTGATTCCTCTTTGGTCCACACGACTTCCATCAGTGGATCAACGTCCTTTCCAAAAAGTGAGAAAATAACCAGGAAATGCAGACATTTCCTCTACAAAACACACACACTAATAGCTGCCATACCTTTATCATGCATGTCCAAGGCTTTGAGCAGATCCTCTCTGATAGGGTGCTTTGCTTTAAAACACAGCCTCTTAACATTTGAAGGAGTGTCGTCGCCTGAGAGGGTGGTGAGGTCTATGCAGGTGACAGCTTTCAGCAGCCAAGCTGCCTGGAAAAGCAACAAAGCAAGGAATGGAGCATTTCTGTTAACACTTCCAAAGCCAAACTGCCTTAGAAGATGCAGGAATCAGAAGCCTGGCTCTCACTCTGACAATGGGGAAATGTATAGGATATAGCATGGAGGATAAGCAAATAATGGCTGAGGACAGACAGGGCTGGCAGATATTTATTTGTTCATGTCTCCATCAGTATCTAATGATACAGAAAAGATCCACTTCCTTTTGTGTGAATCAGGAATAAAAAACATCTCTAATTCTGATGTCAAAAAAACTCAAAAAACCCAAAAGCAAGAGGTAAGTGGCAAGGTTAAAGCATTCTTTAGATGGAAATGCTTCAGAATTTTAAAGGACTTATTAATCAAAGAGTGGAACAGAAGCATAGCTACAAATTTTATGAGCTTTTTTTGCTGAAGGAAAATTGAGCTTAGGACATTATTTTGAAACATCTGTTGAAGGTCTTCCAGAAAATGCTCATTATAGTGATGGCTTCACTCAAAATTGACTTCTCTTAAAAGGCACTTGTACAGGGGGAAAGTTTGCAATGGCAATGGGGTAATGAACCATCACCAGCCTCTGTTAAAAACTGATTGTTTCTGGTTTCTCCTTTCATCCTATAATTCTTTGAAAGGGGTTTTCCCCTTGAAATAGTTTTATGTTACTTTTTCTTGGACTTTTTTTATCCTCTGAGGGAATTTTTGTCTCCTCTTATGAGATGAATCATAGTCTCTAAGACAGATGTAGTCAGGGGGTTTCAAGAACTGGTATAAATTTCAGGGTTTTTTAAAGTGTTCTTCAATTGGGTATTTTGGGAAACAGGCCACAGAATTTGAATCTGTGATGCTGCTTACATTCAAATATTTCAAACAAGCAGGTTCAAAATCACTTCTGTTGAGAAAACAGAGAGACTGCCCTGCAGTGACAATGTTAAAACAGAGGAGAGATGCTTCTGACACCCTTCGAAGTAAAACCTTGCTTGAGTACTGGTGTTTCTCCACAGGAGAGGGGAGAAGTGTTAATAAAAGAAGGAATAAACATCTGTCCTCCAGCTGTGTTGTGGGAGTGACACTAAATCCTTTTCTTCCCAAGGAGTCTCTGCAATCAAAGCCTGTGGCTCTCTCTGTCTTTGTTATTTACATGGTAAATACAACCAGCCAAAAGAAGACTTTGTTTTTACATTTCTGCACCTGCAGTATCTGAGGACAGCCGTGGTTATGGAATATCATCTGAACCTTCTCATTGATGTTATTTCCCAACTCAGAGCCACTGGACTGATAAACTGGTATCAAGTAACTTTTTATGCATAAGAAACTCTAAAGAAATGCTGAGCTGGTGTCTAAATCTCCTCCGTTCATCTCCATTTTTTAATTTAATCATAACATACAAAGCACAAATTTTCAGGAAGGAAAAACCAGAAGGAAACTTTTTTCTATCACCTTCCAGTACCATCTTACACCTACATCAAATTATCCCCAAACTGTAACACCAAAATCCATGCTCCTTGTGAACACAACTCCAGCCACTCCAGAACAGCTGCACGATGTCAACTATTTTGAACAACTTTTTAGAAGAATTAAGTGTAATTAAATGATTCTGGCTTTGTTCTGTTACATCTCACTCTCAAGATTGATCCTTCATCATCTCCTTCCCTCCTGGTTCCAGATTTTCAGCTACTGTTGCACATAACCAACTTGTTCACTGTGCAGAGGGGAGGCATCCTAAGCATTTTTTGCAGAACAGCTGCTTGGTGAATGGAGAAACAGTTTGTCTTTTTATACTAAGATGGACAATAACCAACCATTTACCTTATCTCAGCACCTTAAAAGCCAGTTTTCCTAATGTTAGTGGGCCCCTTCCCCCCACCAAACAGCACAGCCAGTCAGGATTTTTTGAATTTTAGCTAAAAAACTAGTTAAGCAATGAAATCACACACGTTGAGAATGTTTAGGCAAAGAAAAATCATCCAGGTAGGTCAAACTTGACAGGGACCATGATCATATCTTACAGCTTTAAAATTAAAAAATAAGAAGGCAGCATGCAGAGAAGTCTGTCTGGGAAACAGAATAAATGTGGAGGGATAGTAATATACAATTTAATCCACTCATGAATAAAGATGACTTAAATCCATTTGCGGTTTTGCCAGTCGTGAGTTATAAGGTTTTTAACTTGTTTGGATAAATGCGTCACCTTATTCCATCCCATCATCATCAAATACAAATTACTAAAATAAGACATGGACAAGCACATCTTTTAAGTTTACATGTATCTTGAAAAAAATTCAATATTACAGCCTGGAGAGGGAGAGTGACTGCTTTAAAAATACAGGAACAGAATGCATAAGAAGAGCACTTACTTGCCAATTACCTTTCACAGTTTTCCATTTTTTAATTTGTTCTGCATGCCTCACCACTGCAGGTCGATTCATATACACTTTTGACATCCAGCCAAGCTCTAAGGGGAGAAACAAATTTAAAAGAAAAAAAAATAAGCCTCATCTATTTCTGTGTTCTTTTAATATATGATGTGGTGCTTCAGAGGAAAGTTGCAGAAAGTTTGGAACCTCTGAAGAGCATGTTGTGCTTTCCTGTCTTTCTAAGGGCCTGTGTACTCATCAGCAGTGCAAATTAAGCTCAGTTTCTGTTAGGGGATGATCTGTGAACTGGGTATTTCACACAAGCAAGCTTTGTGTGCCATTACAAGTGAATTAACTGAGTGCTGATGAGACAGAGACACTGTGCTGCCAGCCCCAGACTGAGAAGTTTATTATATGTGTAGCATGAAAAAAAAATCCCAAAAAACAATCTACGAAACAGCCTTCTGCAATTGCTTGATGACTTATTTCTAGATTCCAGAATTCCCAAAGAGTAGCAGATGCTCAACATGTACTAAAATAATGAAACTGTCTAGAGCCAGA
The DNA here is from genome assembly GCF_965231275.1 of Zosterops lateralis. Taxonomy (NCBI): domain Eukaryota; kingdom Metazoa; phylum Chordata; class Aves; order Passeriformes; family Zosteropidae; genus Zosterops; species Zosterops lateralis. The sequence goes on from NC_139765.1 coordinate 11,320,024, forward strand.
AGAACCAAATACTGGCCACTGCTCAACAAAGGGTAACTGACTAATAAAAGAGAACTGAGGGCTCAGGCTCTTGAATCTTTAAATTTCTGCTTAGTATGGTAAATCCAGAGTGTGATTTTTAATATTAACAAACACAGACTGCTCATGAGAGTACACAGGAAAAAGAAACTGGAATATCTTTACAATCTCTCACATCCCAAAACATAAAAACTGATCATATAAGCATTCCACGAAAAGGCTCTGAAAATAACATCAACAATCATTAACCACCAATCATCAGTCATCAAATATCATCACCAGTTAAATTCAGAATATGGGCATGGGCATAGACATACTAGGAGTTAATAATTCTGGGTGACTGAATTTATTAAGAGCATGTCACTCTATGAATCTTCTTTACCACGCTGTTAAATTGCATTTCCCTAGAGCATATTGATTAAAAAAAAGGTTTAAAACCTTAAAAAAAAAAAAAAAAAAAAAAAAAAAAAAAAAGCTGGTAGACAAAATCACTAATTTTGTACAGAAATTTTAAATTTAATTTTTTTCTTCCTACTGAATAGCTTTAATAGCCAAAAAAAAAAAAAATAAATAGTATAAAACAAATATACTAGCCAAAGTATGTGTAAATAGATTTACAAAAACCAATTTAGTAAAGATGACTCAGTGGAAATGCAGGGCAACTTGAAACAGCTGAACAAAATCTTGCTCTGAGCATAAGTAACCTACTGTGCTACCACTGTCCTATTACCACATCCAAGCTATTAGTGAGTGGTACCCACAAAGTGTTAGCTAAAAACAGGAAAAAAAAAAAAATGAGAAAAAAAAAAAAAAAAAAAAAAAAAAAAAAAAAAAAAATGAAGGAATTTCAAAGGGATCCTAAGGAATTTATCAATTTTTTTTTTAAGAGTTCAGCATCAGACTCACTGCTTGGCAACAAGAAAAAGGGGGATCTTGGAAAGTTGCAAGTGAGCCAAACAAGGAACTCTTGTTACTTCTTTTCCAATTTCAAAGCCACAGGTTTATCCCTTCTGCCCCCAAAGCAAGGAGCTCAGCTCAGCTGACTTGTAGAAAGCAGGTGAGAAAAACATGTTGCTATTTTGCTTTTGCTACAAAAACTGTGGCTACAACTTTCCTCCTTTTTTGCCTACCAGTAGGTACATAGGAGATGTTTGACAAAGTCCATGGGGGAGGAAAACACACATAAGTAAATAAATAGAGGAGGGACACACAAACTCTGCGTTATGATTCTTCTGCTATGTGCCAAGTGCTGAGGTAGCATCCCATTTATTATAACAACTTTTGAACCCTCCTGGGTGCACAGTGACCTTTCAGCCCCTTTGGAAACCGTGATAAAACCCAAGGAATCAGTTTAGATGAGAACTCAGCTTCTCACTCTCTAACAAGGATCCTTTCAGTTGGTCTGCTCTAACCCATTCTTTCTACAACCAAGAAAACCAACTAGTAAATGATTTACTAAAACAATTCTTTGGGAGAATATGAAGACAGTGTCCAGTCTGTTAGGGAAAATTCAAGTTTGAGATGAAAATTTAAATGAAAGGACACAAATTTTGCCCATGGGGAGGTTCTTCATTTGTCATTGTTTGTAGAAGATTCAGTCTCTACAAACAGCTGCTGTATCTACCCCACCTGACTCTTGAGCATCCTGATTCAGTTCTACTCAAGAAATCTTTTTAGGATGTAGAGCCATGCACACTGGATCAGTTTAAAGGAAATAATCAACTACAAAGCCATTTGGAAGGAAAAAAAAAATTAAAGAAAGGACAATTCATAATGGGAGAAAAGGCATAAAGGCATGGAAGGAGAGTGGAAGTGGAAATGAGCTACTACTTTTGCTTTGCCCAAAGTCACCAAATATCAGCTGATCAGCAATAGCTGACTGCATGCTCTTTGCAAATATGACAAAACCATTGGTTTTTCACTGTCTGACACATTTCATCCTCTTTTTTCAGTGACCCAAGGCTAATCACAAAGGTAGTTGCCACAAGGCAACCCAGTAGTGTCTAACATCTAATTTTTGTGCATGGGATGCAAGAATCCCTGAAAGACCACAGAATGTGGATCTCCAAGTATATTTTTTTGGAGTGTGGGAACTCCAACCACAGTGCACGGCACAGGCAGAGAATTAAAAAAAAAAAAAAAAAAAAAAAAAAAAAAGGAATAATTAAACAAAATATCAGAACTCTATCCTTTCTGTACAACTTAATGTGAGACATCATGCAGCTTACTAAGCTTACTACAGGAAATAAAATGGTGCAATAAAAATGGCACAGCAAGGAAGGACAAAGGTTCTGGTAATATGCAGCAGCAGATGGAGACTTCCATATAACACAGACCTTTTATTCAAGCCCATTCCTACATTAATTAAAGCAATGGGTAAGTGAAAACAAATATGTCTCAGCATAATTGTCTCTAAATAGACTTTCAAAGTTTGCCATGTGAGGTCTCATCAAATCTTTAGATCTAAGTGCCTTTATTCAGAAAAATCACTTACAATTCCAGCTTTTCTCTTTATTTTTTTTCATTAAATATCAGAATAAAACCATTTTTTGAAATAGAACTGACTGCTTTTGGATTCTCCCCCTCCCTCACTCCCCCAAGCTCTATGATTTAGTATCTGGCTAAGGAAAACTATATTTAATTAGGCTCATTAACCTTGCAGTGTGAACACGTCTTTTTTTCTTTTTTTTTTTTTTAAATAAGTCATCTGCTAGTCATCTGCACAGTCATGTGGCTTCAGGGATAAAAGTAATTAAAGCAGTTACACTACAGCTAATTAGCCAATATTCTGTAATCACTCTTCTAGTTTACTTTTTTCTCTGAAGACATTTGAAAAAAATCATATTCAATTCCTTAACAGGAAATTCATCTCCTCTCTTTGAAGAACACGCATCCAAAAATACCGAGCATTTCCTCAGAAAACAATAAATAAAACCACTTCATTAGGATAATTACATAAATATCTAAGCCTCCTAACACATTCCTCATAAAGCAGATTAAGCTTTTACAGAAGCTTTAAAAAAAAAAAAATGTGTTGATGGCATCCCTTCAGATGGCGAAACAGAAAGCCCAAGAATGCCTGAGGCGGTAGTTTCACAAGCATTTTAAGGCAGCACTGTTCCCAAAAGGAGCTGCCCCCCTCAACTGGTTATTTCATTTTGTGTGCCAGAGACAGCATGTGTGCTCCTGCTCTTACCATGAGCACACGATAAAACGGGGAAGAGAAGTGATGAAAGCTGTTATTTTGGGAGAAGAGACTAAAACTGCACCCTGAACCTTCAGTGGAGAAAGGAGGAGCTCAGCTGGACACAGGCTGACCCCAGCTGGCCACACAGAGCTGAGCAAAGCCACTGAAGAGATGGAAAAGGCTTGATAAGGACCAATAGATCCTTAATTTCATGTGTGTCTTCCTCTATACAAGAGAAGTTCAGTCTCCAAGTTATCAGCACCCAGATACTCAAAGCCTGAGCCCTGAACTAGAAGTCAGCTCTGTTGTCTTGTGTCATCAGTGAAATCGCACAGTGCGATTTCAAAATGGATCATGGCATCCTCCTCCAAAGCACTCTGGAAACCACTGGCAAGCCTTTCCTCAGGAACTGAGATGCAGAACATCAGGACCTGCCTTCCTGCAGGTCCAAGTCACCTGTTGTTCCCTCTCTTCTTCCCTGCCTTGAGACATCTCCTCACCCCAAAAACCCAGCTGTCCTCATGTGGTCCTTACAACTACAAGTAAAACATGACCCCGTTACTTGCACAAATGCCAAAATAAAACAGTTGCAATGAAAATTCATGTAATTGCTGACCTGTACCTGCCTTTCCCTCAACAAAAGAACTGATTTGGTCACTCCACACAGTACCTTACTTATCTCCAAGACATCTATTTGTCCTTCAAATTTGATTAAAATTACCAGCATATTCAGAAGGTGTTAGAACAGTGAAGAACCAGAGCAACAGTACAGGCTAAAACCAGCTATTAATATATTAGAACAGAATTATGCTGTCTTGAAAAGGGATGTAACACTTCATTATCTAAATGCCACTTACCAACAGGCTAGCTCTCACATGTAGATGGCTCAGAAATACCAGCTATAATTAAAAATATCAATTGAAACATAATGAATGTATTTTTGGCCCTTCAGCTAGAGGGTCTAAGCCACACAGATAGATAATGGGGTTCTTTTGGAATCCAAGAATATTGTGAAACAACTGCAATTAATTACTCATTGCTGAAAATACATACACATATGCATGCACATATATATTTTCAGACATATATAGACACACAGAGGTAATAAAACATACAATCATAGAATAATTTAGATTGGAAGACCTCTGAGGATCATTTGTCCAACCTCCTGTGCAACGCAGCATCAGCTCTGAGGTCAGACCAGGCTGCTGAGAGCTTTATCCAGGTGGGTTTTGAGAGTCCCCAAGGACAGAAATTGCACAGCTTCTCTAAGCCCAGCACCTGACTGTTCTGCCCCAAGTTTTCTCTCATATCCAGTATGAACTTCTCTGCCTCAGGACCCCTAAAGCCCATTTCCCTGGGCTAAACCAACCCAACTCTTTCAGCCTTTCCTCACAGGGTTCCAGCCCCATTGTGCTGTGTCTCTGCTGAAGCTGTGACAGTTTTATTAATCTCTCTTTCCTACTGGAAAGAGAAACTGGATCCAATCTTTCATGTACATTCAAAGTGCTGGGCAGAGGGGACAGTCCCTGTGTCCCCACCTGTCTGCACCCCCACAGTTAAACCAAAGCAGTGTGCTGCTAGCTTGCATTTCCAAAACCGGTATTCACTGGTATGTTCCAATATTTCATTGTGAAGTGACATTGAAAGTTGCATCTGATACTTTTCTAAGCATGACAAAGCATTAAACATCTGGGCTATTATAACCCAGTGACCTGGATTCATTTCCCTCCCTGCAGGCATCGTGGTGAACCCAAGCACACAAGCTCTGCAAACAGCCCTTGTGGAATGAAAAACTTGAAAAACTCTTTGTCCAGCTGACCTACATGACTCTCAGATGGCAAATGTATCCGTGTATGAGGCTGGTGAGCCTCTGACTGTGCACATCAGGGTCTTTTCATCGGTGTAACATGCACCTGGTCTTTATTCCAAGGAAACACCTTCTTCTACTAAGGGGCAGTGATGGGTACAAGGGAAGGAGATAAGGAGGGAAGAATCAAGGAATTTTACAAAAATGTATTTATTTTTAAAAAAACTCAGCCAGGAAAGCACTACATGCCATGATTTGTGAAGAGTTTGGCTTGTCATTGATAAGCAAACAGGTCCTCTCTAATGGCAACATCAGAGACCTACTGCTACAATAATGACATTATGTAGCAAGCACAGAAACCGCAGACACACAAACAATGTATTTTTAAGTAAAATATATTTTACCACTAGATGTCCCTGCTAGAAAACTATAATTCTGCACAAAGCTGTGTGGGAAACAGGGCAAATCACCCTGTGTGTTAAAGCTGCTGGCACAGGTTTGTAAAACCTTCAAAAGCTGAAGTGCCTAAGTCACAGAAGCAGTGAGTATTGTTAGCAACCACGAAAGATAAAGGTAAGGATTTACCCTGTTCTTTCTGAGTACTGCTACCAGCTAAGGTACAGCACTAAGATATGTTAAGTGCTGTATTAAGTATACTGCTGTACTTCAGACACGTATTCAGTGGGAGAGCCAAGGGTAGGGAGGTGCAGTTCTCTCTCTAAAGCAGCCAGCATAAGGCAGATGCTAGAGACTGTCACTTAAACATGGTCACAGCCACACCATTCCCTTTCCCACACCTGTCCTGAGCATCTAACCCGGCTCATTTCGACCACAACTGGTGTAAACAAAGATCACTGGGAAGGGATGGCAGCAAGTATCAGAACTGAGCTGACTTCACCTTCATGTTTCTGGATTCCTGACAGATCAACTAATTTTAAGCTTGAATTTACTAAGAAAATGCATGACACACCCCTAGTTTAAAGTAGCTGGAGTGCATTTGCAGTACTGTACTAGCTGTTTTTCCTAACAGATAATGATGTTTTATCATTACATTATTAATGTTTTTTCAGCTCTTCAGATGGCTGCAGTTGAAACTCACCTGTCCCTACAAGCAGCCCTTAATGAACAAGGACATCAGAGAAGAATTAGACAGCTCACTTTTGTAAGCTGCAACATTTCCACGATTTCAGTGGATGGAAATGCAGTTGTCACTTGTCCATCCACGGGCTAATCATTTAAACTGCATGTTGGCTCTGTACAAAGTGCCTTTGCTGCTTCTCATGACAGGCATGTGATGGCACAACCTCCTGAACTCTGCTCGGGCCAACTTAGAGACCCACCTGTCCCACACCAGCTGCCGTTTGCTCCCCCTCTTCTGTAGGGCCACCCCTGTGTGTCCTCCACCTCACTGTCCACCCACTCATAATGACCAAATTACCAGAAAAACCTAACACCTTAAAAAGGTAATACCAGTTTACCTTAGAGGCAGCCTGTAGGGAGTCTCCCTGCTCTAACTCATCCCACTGCTGCAGCTGTAGCACTTTCCCCTTCCCCAGCAATGAGGAGAAAGAGAACCCCAGGAAAAGGCAGAGAAAGTCCTTCTTGGCTGCTCCCTGCCTTACCTGAGGCACAGCCACCTTCGGGCTCGGAGATCACCTGGAAGAACCCTACCAACTCCTTAGAGAGCAAGCAACAAGAACCACCAGAAAGAAGAGGTGGAGTTTCGAGTTTGCAAATCAGAGCCCAAATTAAGTGTTTTAAATCTCTTAGTGAGAAAGAGGGGAAGAAGGATCATCCCGTGAGAACCAGAACGCTATGCAAGGGGGATCCAGGTCCAGCTCCTGACAGGACCAGGGCTGCGGAGCTGTGCTACATCCCCTGGCCCTGCTCGGAGCCCCTCAGCCAAAGCCACATGCTTTGGACACGGAAACTGGTGTTTAACCTGCAGCACCAAATCCCCCTCCCGGGTGTGTCGGAGCCCCCAGAGGAACGGCGGGGCCGCTCCCGTTTGGGCTTTCCAGAGGAGCGCGGTTCCGCCGCCGGCGGGAGGAGGCTGGGCCGGGCTGGGGGGGTCGGGCCCGGCACCGCCCGCTCCGCCCCGGCGGCACCGCCCGCTCCGCCCCGAGGACCCGCAGCGCCCACCGGGGATCCCCGGCGCCCCGGCCGCCGCTTACCCTGCTCGGTGCCCGGGTTCCGCCCGGCCATGGCCGCCATCTCCGCCCCGCGGCCCGGCCCGGCCGGGGCGGGCGGACTTGGCCCCGCCGGGCCCGCCCCGCACGGGCAGGAAGCGCCGGGGCCACGTGGGGACCGGGCCGGGCAAGGCGCGCGCGGCCTCGGCCCTGCGGGAACCGCGGGGATGCTCCTCTCCTCTGGAGTACAAGGATATCCCGCTCCTCTGGCGGTACACGAATATCCCGCTCCTCTGGAGGTACATGGATATCCCAATTCCTTTGGATGGACATGGATATCCCATTCCTCTGGAGGTACATGGATATTCCATTCCTTTGGAGGTACATGGATATTCCATTCATGGATGTTCCATTACTCTGAAGGTACATGGATAGTCCTTTCCTCTGGCGATATACATGGATATCCCATTCCTTTGGAGGTTCATGGATATCCCGTTCCCCTGGAGGTACATGGATATTCTGCTCATGGCTATCCCGTTCCTCTGGAGGTACATGGATATTCTGTCCATGGATATCCCCTTCCCCTGGAAGTACATGGATATTCTGTTCATGGATATCCCATTCCCCTGGAGGTACATGGATATTCTGCTCATGGCTATCCCGTTCCTCTGGAGGTACATGGATATTCTGTCCATGGTTATCCCCTTCTCCTGGAGGTACACGGATATTCTGTTCATGGATATCCCGTTCCCCTGGAGGTACATGGATATTCTATTCATGGCTATCTCGTTCCTCTGGAGGTACACGGATATTCTGTTCATGGCTATCCCGTTCCTCCGGAGGTACACGGATATTCTGTTCATGGCTATCCTGTTCCTCCGGAGGTACACGGATATTCTGTTCCTCTGTCGATGCACAGCGTTGAACCTGCCGTTCATGTGGTGATTGAGTCAAGGCACTGTTGTGTGTCTTTGTGTTGACTCCTCAAGGAGGAACTGGTGCCACATGTACACACAGGGTCAGTAGAGCTATCAACTTGTAAAGCTGCTAGTGGTACCTGAAGAATGAATTTCTGGTAATTAAGCCACTGAAAACTTCATGGCCTTTTTTCCAGACCTCAAAAAATGCCACAAGTCTCATGAAAAATATGTTATACATTGTTAATATTATTAATGTTTAGATGAAACAGTTTGCAACTTAAAGAAACCCCCAAATCACAACACCATCAGGTAAAGCAGGAAAGGGCCATAGCTCTGAAACCTGAGGACATTTTCTTTTTTCCTTTTCCCATACCAAAAGCATATATGCTTTGAGAAGCAATGGTTTAAAAGACAGCAGTCACTCTAGAAGCATATACCATTTGCACTCTGTACTTTAGGACCTGTCAAAGCAGTCCAAAAATCACAAGCTTTCAAGTATTTGTGTTGCTGCATCCTCCTCCTCCCTCTTTTCCAGGCCACACTGTCATCTAAGAAATGCTTGTGATGCCTTGGCCTTGACAAACAGCACTGGGCTCAGCTCCTCTTGAGCTCCTCAGAAACACCGTCTGCTCCCAAGAACTGCTGCTGTCTTGTTTTCTTTATGAACTGCCTTGGAAATTACTTTTTTTGCCTGAATGGCACAACATCCCTGTTACCGCACTTCCAAACTAAGTGCCAACACTAACTGCGTCTGGGATGAAACACTGTTACCCTAGATGTCTAAGGCTTGTAAGTAGGGTTAAGTCCTAAATCAGGTTAAACGTTGTTAAGTGTTATTCATCTGTTAAATTTTTAGGGTAAAGTTCTAAGTTAAGTTAGGTGTAAGTTAAGTGTTATTCCTCTGTAAAATTGTTAAGTTTAACATAGAAGTGAACATTACTGTTGAATGCTGTTAAGCTTTTAGGCCTTATTCCTTTTTATCCTTGCCCTCACTATACACACATCCCTCTCGCCAGTTCTCAGTTCTATTTTTTAATTGCCTGGATTTTGTTAGGTTGTGTTGTTGCTTGTTTTTTCGTTGGTGGGCCTTAACTGTCCTGTAAGTAGTAGAGTGAATCTTGCCAAGGAACTTTGTTGTCCTGTCCCTTAATATTAAATCTGGGTTTTGCTGATACCCTTACTGGTGATTTTTCAAACACTTGTTCCTAAGAGTACTTTAGTTTTGTTGAGATTTTTTTCATTTCTCCCAGTATTTTAGCAGCCATTACTAAGTATTAGCTTTTTATGCCTAGTAGCCATTTCATTTTTATGCATCCCAGAGCAAGCCGTAAATTCAGAATGAGACATGGTTTTCTGATGAACTTGAGAACAACTAGGTTAACAGCTGAACTTGGTGGTAAAGGTTTTTTTTCTCCAGCTAAATGATTCTGAGACTCTATTCCAGACCTCTCTATGAAGTGCTATAGAGCCTACTGCAAATACGGAATAAAACCCACAGCATACAAGTAGTTTCACCATGGGGCAAGGTGTTCCAAGCTCCTCATTTTAAATGCATCCAATTTGTAAAATAAAATTTTTATGCTCAAGTAATAGACATGGAGTCCTCATAAGCCTTATTGGAATTAGCCAGACTGAACCATTTAGCTGTAAATGAGAGTTGCTTGTTTTTAGAATAAATTTCAAATAGGTGATTGGAAATAAGTATAGTCTACAAAAACAGGACAGTAAGGAAAATATGAATATGAAAAAATGAAAAGGTGTGTGAATAAATATACCTCCAACTTTCTTCTTACCACACAGAATGCATTATGTAAAGCTTTCCGCATAACATTAAAGGAATGACAAGTGGAAGAATGGCAATTATTTTCTTTAATGAAGAAAATATGATTTGTAACCTTGAAAGAGTAACTTTTTTATCCAGTCTGGAGGACTAAACCCAAGCTTTACACAGATTTGCAGCCAGCCTCTGATATTTTCATGTACAACCAAATACTTCAGGCAGCACGTTTAATTTAGGAATTTTCACTGTTTTTCTTTTTAGAGACTCATGTTTACATTCAAACTTTAAAGAATAAAAAAGATACAAAGCTTACAGATCAAAGAACTTGCCACCCTCTGTACCAACACTAGAACATTCTTTTGCTTTCTCTCTGCACAGTACAAACCCAAGATGCCAAGGATTACGTGATTAATGTGGTTGGCTTTTCCATTTCATGAACCCAACGCTCAAAAGTAATGTACAAGTTTGGAGAGGCATTTTATTTAGACAACTGAAAACAGTTAAACATTCAGAAGCAGCATACAATGAAACAAAACCCGAACCAAATTCACTTAAGTACATAATCCCTTCTTTTCAACTAGAGCCAATTTTTTTCCAACTTTCAAGGAGAAAAAAAAAAAGAAGAAAAAAAAAAAAAAAAAAAAAAAAAAAAAAAAAAAAAAGGTAAAAGCCATTGTATCTCTTCTTCATAATAATGAAAACACACTACAATGAGTCTAATTGAGATTGGAGAGACTGGATCTTGGCTTGCACACTTCTTTGAAAAGACAGTAGGCAGTTATGCCAAAAAGCCAGCAGAACTCTACTACTTGTCTTTTGGGTTTTTATTTGGATGCTCAGTTCTCTTACAGACAACACCCAGCCAGTTCCACCGCACTCTCATCAATTACTGCCCATCTTTGCCCCGGGAGGGAGCGCTCTCTGCAAGGCTGCTGTCTGTCACTGCTCGCTTGATTTAGTCTCGCATGTCCATGTGCCACGTAACAGCTGCAGTAATCAGGCTTTCACTTCAGGAGTTGAGCTGTACACTGTATCTGAGTTTTCAGAGGCAATCTCTTCTGCAACTGAATAAAAAAGGGTGTTATTTAACTTCACTTTAGATACATAAACCAAACGAATGTTGCAGGGATTGCCTAAAGAGGCTCGTTCAGTTTGTTTTCCCATTCAACCTGATCCAGCTGTTCTGCCCGCACAGCTCCAGTCCCCAGTCTGACACCACACAATCCATATCAGGCAAATGCATTCAAAGATCATTTGAAAAGAGTGAACAATACCAGAAAACACTTGAGGGAAAGTACTTCTTCCATACTAAGGAATGCTATCATCTTGACTGTCTTTTAATACTGAGGCAATTGAAGCTGACAGTTTAGTTCATTACCTATTTCCTCCTCTGCAGTTCCTGGAAGGGTAGTCCTTGCTTTTGCTGCTTCTGCATTCTCCTCTTCTGTAGAGAAAGAGTAGAAAAACAAATAGTCAATACCTTCAGTTTCACCCACCCACCTTAATTTAAAAAAAAAACAACAAAAGTAATTTCCATGTAATTCAGTGTCTGTTGAGGAGAAACACTCAAGCAAGCAACTCTGTTAATGAATATCCACGTGTAGTTATTACCTCCCTCTCCCCAAGCTGAAAGAATCAGAGTATAATATAAAATAAAACTACACTTCTTTCTAGAGAGTGTCTCTTTCAGAACTATAAAAGTGGTATCACATATTTCTCACTCTTCAACATAAAAATACATCAGGCTCTTGGCTTGAATATCCACAAAGTGTCTATATTCAAAAAGCTTATGGGTGTGATGTTAATTGCTTACATGACAGCTACAAAGATCCTTCAATCTAACAGATTTTAGTAGATCAGAAACCCTCAGAAGACAGAAGTGACTGTATGAAACTCAGTGCTCACCACTAAGGATAGATATTACTTCAGAAGTGCACCCAGACTTGCCAAGTTTCAGCAGGACCAAGCACACACTTACCAGGAACTACACACTTCCAAAGGCCATAGGTTTTCCCTACTGTTGTCTGCCACAGCCTTAGTGTGCCATCCTCAGAGCCACTTGCATATAACTCTCCATCGGGGCTAAATCTCACGCAGTGAATGGGACCAAAGTGCCCTTTGTAAGATTCTGAAGGGAATATGTCAAGAGCATCAATTTCAAATTTCAGCCAACAACTGCAATTTAAGTACAAACCAATTTAAGTACAGATTTAAGTACAAACTGATCTGTTTCTGATACAAAACAGAGTTTCCCTGAATGAGTGTGTCAGCAATGGCTACTTTAGCCAAGATACTAAATTTTATTAACTTCAAAGAAAAAGATGCTTAGTTATTCTAGACAAAACTGCAAAGCAAGCCAGCAGCATGGAGTACACATGCTCTGTTCCCTCAACCACTCCTTCCACAAACAAATGATTTTAAATGAGGACTGGATCAGTAAGAAAATATGCTTTTTTTGAAACAAGTCTGGCCAACACATCATATTTTTTCATAAATGTTGCAACTGACATATCTAATGAATAGTAAGACAATTTAACAAACAGATACTATAGCAATACACAATGAGAATTTTTTTTTAAATAGGTGCAGAATTGTTAAATGGATGTTTTAGTTAGTTATAGAATAATATCAGGTATACTGAGATAGCAAAAAAGGTTAAACTGATTATATACCTTTTCATCATCCTCTTGCACAGCATGCTATGCTAAAACCTCATCTGAGTACAACAGTTTCATTTACTGGCCATTATTTTATTAATACCTATTTCAAAATTCCTCTATGATTATAGGAGACAAACATACCTAATTCTTCTCCTGTATTATAGTCATATTTATAGAGTTTAAAATCTTCACCACCTGCAACCAAACATTCTTTCGCAGGGTGAAGTGATGCAGAATTGATTGTAGCAGGCGCTTCAAATGATTTAATCTGCTCTAGACTGAGGGAGAAAAGTTTGTTAACAAAGTTCACATTAAAACAAAAAAAATCCTGAGAGCAAAGAAACTCTGATTGTACTGATCTCAACTGCTTTTACCAGAAATAGAATACAACCCCATAGAGCTTCTGAAACAAGTTTTGATACTTGCAAATCATGTTTGTAAAGTTAGAAATGAGTTTAGAATAACCCAAACAAAAGCTCATGCATACAGAACTACTTTATATGTTTTAAGCATTAAACTTCCTTCCTTGAAACATCATAGAGATGCCAGATTTCACAACTTGGTGATTCTGGCCTTGTACAGCCAGTTTTTACCCACAAGAAGCCCATCAGTCCACCTGTGAGAACTAGAATTGTGTACTCACGTTTCTGCACTATGAAAAGCAATAGTCTTCCCATAGGTTATCACCAGTATCTGTCCTTCTGGAACATACTCCATGCTGCTCACTGACATTGCCACATTTAGTGACTTCACCTCAGTCATGGTACTCCGGTCCCAGAGGCTTAAAAGGAAACAAAAAGGGAAAAAAAGACTCTCAGAACTCTGCAAATCAAACAGTTTCCACCTCACACCCACGGCAAGACCTAGATCAAAAAAAGCACCCATCAAGGAACGTGGTTTGATTCCAGAGGTACTTCAGATCTTCAGTGGCATTATCTGAATTCTCACCTAGGCCAAGCTTAAGACACATTCCTTTTTTAAAATACTTTTACCTTTGCAGCTTAATACCACAACATTAAATGGTATATACACACCATTTAACTGCTCAGTGTTTCTCTTGGAGATTAAAAATATTTGGTTTAAGTCTCCAAAGCAACAGATCTTGAAGCAAGGCTTGAAGATTCTATTCTGTCTTTTTACTTCCAGACTAAGAGGTACTAATCCTAATTTACAGAAGTTCATTAAACATAATACAGTTTTCTAGCTAGCAGTGCAAGAAGTATGTGAACAGAAATCAAATTGTGCTGCTGAGACAAATAAAAATCTATTCACTAGCTGACTGCTGCATTTAGAGAAAAACAAACAGGACCAGGCTCTTGCCTATCTTGAACCCCAGGAAACTGAAGAAGGCAAAGCAGCAATAGCTCAGGACAGTGTGTATGCAAGAGACTTCATCTATAAATTCATCTTCTTTAGGATTATAAAGACATAAACTTAATTCTATGCAGTTTTGAAAGACCAGCTCTTCTTATCAGGGAGAACACAACTATTAGGAGCACACATTAATGGGGTAAATTAGAACTGTTAGCAAAATGATCTCTGACAGCAGAACAGAGCAGTATCAGGCACACAGCTACAACATTCTAGGATCAGGTAACTTGTGTTATTCATACCCTTTACCAAAATAACACAACTATATCCTCACACAGAGCATGACAAATTAAGAAAACTGAAAGTTGCTTTTTCTTACCGGACAGTTTTATCATCAGCTGAAAGAATCTGTTTGTCATCACTGCTCCACAAGGCTTTTTTAATGCCAGAAGTATGTCCACTGACAACGTCCGGTTCTTAAAATAAAGCCAAATATTTTAATACACGTAATCAAATGAAATAATGGCATACAGCAGTTCAGGGGCTTCCTTAAGCTACACAGATTTCCATCCACTAGAGACTGTAGAATTACATCAAGCACTTAGGACTTCATTTGTAGACCTTATTCCAGGAACAGGATAAATGCAAACTGGGTATCTGATTCCCTAGCTTCCAAAAACTTCACTTGGTGAACATCAAGGTTCTCTGACTTCCTATCAATCATCAATAGTTCAGCATCAACATGAATTTAAACGTGCTTACGTATGTGGAGTCTTTTTTTGTTTCAGATGACTAAATTTTAATTAGTTAGAACAATTTCTAGTGTGTCTGCACTGAACTGAAACACACTCTGCTTGAAGTGTTCAAGACCAGGTTGGATGAGGCTTTAATCAACCTGATCCAGCAGCTCAAAGAAGAGGGTTTGGAACCAGGTGATCTTTCAAGGGCCTCTCCAACCCCAGCAATTCTGGGACCCTTATATACCAAAGGGTCATAGACATTACATTTGTAAAACAATCCTCAACATTGTTCTTTGTGATTCACAACAGAGAGCAGCCCCTTAGTTTCAGAACTTTTATTAACTCAAAAAAGCTCCCAAGAATCAGTTTTAAAAGCAGACTCACCTGCTTCTGGCTTGCTCAAGTCATAGATACGCAAGAGCTTATCTTGTCCACCTGTTAACAGATAATTGCTATCCTGAAACAGAAGTTATAGAGAGTCAACTCTACTTTGAACCAAAATACAGCTTTTGTCTGAGTTAAAATCACAGCTTTTTCTCTCAGCCAGCCTCTAACACACTTGTTACATTAACTCTACAATCTTAAAAATGAGCAGCGGTATTTTCAATTATTTACCTGTTAAGATATACTATAAAAAAGGCAAAAAAAAAAAAGTAACTAATAGCAAAACGTACTCAAGAGCTTACTTCCCTGGTGAATAAAGTATAAAGGTTTCTCATACCTGTGTAAAATCCACACTTTTGACAATGTGTTTGTGAGCCAGTGTGATTAGTTCATCGCCTGACACAGCATCCCACACTTTGCTAAACAGCAAGAGGAAATATTCATATTTTAGAAGCACCAGGACAAATCAACCTGGACAGTCAGATGAATTTGTAAGCAATCTTTCCTGATGCCATCACAACATTTTATCCTAAGTGCTACATTTTTATAAGTTGTTACCCAGTTAATCAAGAAGAATATTTTATATATATATTTATTAGAACTTTTTTTGGACTGTCCCACCACTTTCCTTTATGCTCTTCTTCAGGACTATGCAAACTAATTAATATTTTAGTTTGAAGACAAAGGTGGCTCTTCTCTGCCATTTCATTAATAGAATTTGCCCTCTACTAACAAGATTCGACTTGCAAAACATTCATTAATACTGCAAACAGCACAAACAAACAACATCAAAGAACTAATTTAGCAGAAGTTCCTTGTAATAAAAAGAGGCTAACTGGGAGATGAAAAATAAAAATTCCCCTCTCAACTCTACTATAACTACAGTGCCAGAGATTAGACCTGCACAGGAAAGTTAAGTAAACCAGTATGACAATTAAGCACATCAAGAAGTTGGTCATTGTGAGAGAATTAACTGTAGCTGCTTTCAAGACGGTAAAAGTCTAGGTTTTAATTTGGCCAGCCAAAATAAGCTAACAGTTACTACAGAGAAACAAACTAATCAG
Source organism: Zosterops lateralis (assembly GCF_965231275.1). Taxonomy (NCBI): domain Eukaryota; kingdom Metazoa; phylum Chordata; class Aves; order Passeriformes; family Zosteropidae; genus Zosterops; species Zosterops lateralis. Next base: position 11,336,027 of record NC_139765.1, read on the forward strand.
TATTTAGTACAGTCATGTCACCACCCAAGAGCTATGGAATAAAATCAAAGCACAGAGCACGAGGACAGCTCATCACTTACGCTGTAAAATCTGCTGCTGCTGTAGCTGCTTTGGTGGCATCCGTGTTCAGGGTGGCACCCCAGACAGCACCTTTGTGGCCCAGAAAGGTGCCAATCCAGTCTCCTGTGTCTCCCTGGCGCAGCATAGGCTTGCCATCTTCACAGAAACAAAACCAACAGTCAGGTAAAAGGAGGAAACAGTCTTTTAAAAGAAAATAATATTCCCTTGCACCAGCATGTGGAAATACCCCGTACTGTACAAAGCCACTCTTTGCAGAGGGTTTTAGCTGTAGAGTTTAGATATGCAGCTGTATTTGCTGCATGCATCTGAACTCTACCAATATTCAAATGCTGCAAATGAGATAAAAGATTCCTGGTAAAAGTCTGCACCTTGTTTTAAGATAGACAAAAGGTCTATTTTAAAGGATGTGTTCCTTAGAAAGGAACATTTCACTTAGGTTTTGTTTTTACTAAAGTTTTCTTAGGGCAGGACAGATTTGGTTTGCCTTTTTTTTTTTTTTTTTTTTTTTTTTTTTTTTTTTTTTTTTTACTTTGGAACAATATTATGGGGTCATCAGTATGTAGAAACAAGTCTCATGATTGCAGTGAGATATTATTAAAACATACAGCGATACAAAAATGAAGTAGTAATAGAAAGACTTTCCTATCATCAGTTTTTGCTGGAAAGCTATCAAAGAGCTGTTCACACAAGATGTAGAGCTGAACTGGAAGCAGTTCAAGGCAGCAAGAAATGCCCTTTAAAACTTATGCGTGCGAAAGATTAAAATATACACGTAAGAAAATAAAATGCTACTGCCACAGTGAGCTCACGCCGTGTCCGGAAAGGCAAGGCAGATGCCCTGGTCAAACAGGAGCTCGCTTTAAATCCGCAGCCCATGTGCCCAGGCAGTGGAAAGGGCACGTTGTACAAACGAACCATCCGGAGCCCTCCCGCCCCACCAGCCGGGATCCCCCCGGGCGCATGCGGGCTCCGACAGCCCCGGCCAACCCGGCAATGGAGCACCAGGAAAGAAAACCGGCTGTCCGCTCCCTTCGCCATTCCGGAGCACACCGAGGCGGTGGCCGGGACATCTCCCCGAGACTCCCCGCCCCGCAGACACCCCTGGGGCGGCGATGCGCGGCCTACGGGCGGCGGGGCTCCCCCACGCCCACCCCCGGGGCGGGGGATCCCGAACAAAGCGGCCCGTCCCGCTCACCCTTGCAGGCGCTGATGAGGAAATATCCGTAGGGGGTGACGCCGCTGAAGGCCAGGTCCACCACGGGCCGCGTGTGGCCGGAGCAGGTGAGCGGGGTCTGCCTCATGGCCATGGCGGCGGCGGCGGCGGCGGGGCCTGGGCAGGGCAGGGCAGGGCACGAGTCCGGCGGCCCGGCGGCGGCGGCGGCGGGGGGGAAGTGACGGGCAGGAAGCGCTTCCCGGCGGACGCGCGTCACGCGCGGGGGCGCGGCCGCCACAGCCCCGCCCGCCGGGGGGACGGGCCTGCCCTCAGCGCTCCGCCGGGCCGGGGGGCTGTGTCGGTGTCAGTGTCCCCGTCAGCCCATCCCGCCCCGTGAGGGAACGGCCGGCTCCTCGCTGTCCTGTTCATCCTCTCATCCGCTCCATGAGGGAACAGCGACATCCCCATTCCATTCGGCCGCCATCCCACCCCCTGACGGAGCAGCGACGACATCCTCGTCCCATTCAGCCACCATCCCTCTCCATGAGGGAACAGCGGGCTCCTCACCGTCCTCTTCAGTCACCATCCCTCTCCATGAGGGAGCAGCGGGCTCCTCACCGTCCTCTTCATCCCTCATCCCGCTCCATGAGGGAACACCGACATCGCCGTCCCATTCATCCCTCATACCGCTCCATGAGGGAACAGCGAGCTCCTCGCCGTCTCGTTTAGGCTCTCATCCGCCCCTGAGGGAACAGAGACATCCTCGTCTCATTCAGCCCCCATCCCGCTCCCTGAGGGAGCAGCGATGACATTCCCGTCCCGTTCGTCCTGCAAGGAAAACTAATCCACATACACCAGAGGTTTATGTCCACAGAGGAGTCCTGTGACTTTATTCGAATAAAGAGAGAGGTCATGGGCATTTCTCATGGGGTCTCTCAAATTGTTAGAGGACACAGCCTCCTTTTTATCCTGATTTCCAGGCCGTGTTTCCCTCACTCTTCCCTCAGTGGATGAGGTTCCTTAGACGCACAGACATCCCAAATCGCTTTATATAGACCCCTTTCTAATATGTAATCCCCCCGCCTTTCCTTTTTCCTTGTGTTCTTTTACCCTAAATCCAGAGATTCAGCACAGTCTTGAGTGAGTAATCTCTGTCAATTAGTGAAATTTATGGTTCCCCCCATTGCTTCTTTCACCCCTCAGTATCTGGCCTTACCTACCATCAGGCCCACAGTTTGTTTGTAGAAATGCCTCCTCTTTCCTTTCAGTCATTCCTCTTCCCAAAGTAATAGGGACCTCATTGCCATCCAGTTCATCCCCTTATCCCGCTCAGGGAACAGCGAGATCCTCACCGTTCCATCCATCCATCCATCCATCCATCCATCCATCCATCCATTCCATCCATCCATCCATCCATCCATCCATCCATCCATCCATTCCACCCATTCATCCATCCATCCATCCATTCCACCCATCCATCCACCCATCCACCCATCCATCCATCCACCCATCCATCCATCCATCCATCCATCCATCCATTCCATCCATCCATCCATCCATTCCATCCATTCCCTCCATCCATCCATTCCCTCCATCCATCCATCCATCCATCCATCCATCCATCCATTGCACCCATTCATCCATCCATCCATCCATTCCACCCATCCATCCATCCATCCACCCATCCATCCATCCACCCATCCATCCATCCATCCATCCATCCATCCATCCATCCATCCATTCCATCCATCCATCCATCCATTCCATCCATTCCCTCCATCCATCCATTCCCTCCATCCATCCATCCATCCATCCATCCATCCATTCCACCCATCCATCCATCCACCCATCCATCCATCCATCCATCCATCCATCCACCCATCCATCCATCCATCCATCCATCCATCCACCCATCGATCCATTCCATCCATCCATCCATCCATCCATTCCATCCATTCCCTCCATCCATCCATCCATCCATTCATCCATCCATCCATCCACCCATCCATCCACCCATCCACCTATCCATCCATCCATCCATTCCATCCATCCATTCCATCCACCCACCCATCCATTCCACCCATCCATCCATCCATCCATCCACCCATCCATCCATCCATCCATCGCCTTGATCCGTCCATCCATCCATCCATTCCATCCATCCATCCATCCATCCATCCATCCATCCACCCATCCATCCATCCATCCATCCATCCATCCATTGCATCCATCCATCCATCCATTCCACCCCTCCATCTATCCATCCATCCATCCATCCACCCGTCCATCCATCCATCCATCCATCCATCCATCCATCCATTCCATCCATCCATCCACCCATCCATCCATCCATCCATCCATCCATTCCATCCATCCATCCATCCATTCCATCCATTCCCTCCATCCATCCATCCATCCATCCATCCATCCATCCACCCACCCATCCATCCATCCATCCATTCCACCCATCCATCCATCCATTCCATCCATCCATCCATCCATCCATCCATCCATTCCATCCATCCATCCATCCATCCATCCATTCCATCCATTCCCTCAATCCATCCATCCATCCATCCATTCCATCCATCCATCCATCCATCCATCCATCCATCCATTCCATCCATTCCCTCAATCCATCCATCCATCCATCCATCCATCCATTCCACCCATCCATCCATCCATTCCATCCACCCACCCATCCATTCCACCCATCCATCCATCCATTCCATCCATCCATCCATCCATCCATTCCATCCACCCACCCATCCATTCCACCCATCCATCCATCCATCCATCCATCCATCCATCCATCCATTTCACCCATCCATCCATTCCACCCATCCATCCATCCATCCATCCATCCACCCATTCATCCATCCATCCATCCATCCATTCCACCCATCCATCCATCCATTCCACCCATCCATCCATTCCACCCATCCATCTATCCATCCATCCCTCCATCAACCCATTCATCCATCCATCCATCCATCCATCCATTCCATCCATCCATCCACCCATCCATTCCATCCATTCCCTCCATCCATCCATCCATCCATCCATCCATCCACCCATCCATCCATTCCACCCATCCATCTATCCATCCATCCCTCCATCAACCCATTCATCCATCCATCCATCCATCCATCCATTCCATCCATCCATCCACCCATCCATTCCATCCATTCCCTCCATCCATCCATCCATCCATCCACCCATCCATCCATTCCATCCATCCATCCATCGATCCATTCCATCCATTCCCTCCATCCATCCATTCCATCCATTCCATCCATCCATCCATCCATCCATTCCATCCATCCATCCATCCATCCATCCATCCATCCATCCACCCATCCACCCATTCCATCCATCCATCCATCCATCCATCCATCCATCCATCCATTCCACCCATTCATCCATCCATCCATCCATCCATTCCTTCCATCCATCCCTCCATCATCCATCCATCCATCCATCGATCCATCCATCCATCGATCCATCCATCCATCCATCCATCCCTCCATCCATCCATCCATCCATCCATCCATCCATCCCTCCATCATCCATCCATCCATCCATCCACCCATCCATCCATCCATCCATCCATCCATCCCTCCATCCATCTATCCATCCATCCCTCCATCATCCATCCACCCATCCATCCATCATCCATCCATCCATCCATCCATCCATCCCTCCATCCATCCATCCCTCCATCCATCCATCCATTCCATCCATCCATCCATCCATTCCATCCATTCCCTCCCTCCATCCATCCATCCATCCATCCATCCATCCATCCACCCATCCATCCACCCATCCACCTGTCCATCCATCCATCCATCCATCCATCCATCCATCCATTCCACCCATTCATCCATCCATCCATCCATTCCACCCATCCATCCATCCATCCATTCCATCCATCCATCCATCCATCCATCCATCCATCCATCCATTCCATCCATTCCCTCAATCCATCCATCCATCCATCCATCCATTCCACCCATCCATCCATCCATCCATCCATTCCACCCATCCATTCCATCCATCCATCCATCCATCCATTCCACCCATCCATCCATCCATTCCATCCACCCACCCATCCATTCCACCCATCCATCCATCCATTCCATCCATCCATCCATCCATCCATCCATCCATTCCATCCACCCACCCATCCATTCCACCCACCCATTCATCCATCCATCCATCCATCCATTTCACCCATCCATCCATCCATTCCACCCATCTATCCATTCCATCCATCCATCCATCCATCCATCCATCCACCCATTCATCCATCCATCCATCCATCCATCCATCCATCCATCATCCATCCCTCCATCCATCCATCCATCCATCCCTCCATCCATCCATCCATCATCCATCCCTCCATCCATCCATCCCTCCATCCATCCATCCATCCATCCATCCATCCATTCCATCCATCCATCCATCCATCCATCCATCCATCCCTCCATCCATCCCTCCGTCCATCCATCCATCATCCATCCCTCCATCCATCCATCCATCCCTCCATCCATCCATCCGTCCATCCATCCCTCCATCCATCCATCCATCCATCCCTCCATCATCCATCCATCCATCCATCCATCCATCCATCCATCCATCCCTCCATCCATCCATCCATCCATCCACCCATCCACCCATCCATCCATCCATCCATCCATCCATCCATCCATCCATCCATCCATCCATACCACCCATCCATCCATCCATTCCACCCCTCCATCTATCCATCCATCCATCCACCCGTCCATCCATCCATCCATCCATCCATCCATCCATCCATCCATCCATCCATCCATCCCTCCATTCGATCCACCCACCCATCCATCCATCCATCCATCCATCCACCCATCCATTCCACCCGTCCATCCATCCATTCCATCCATCCATCCATCCATTCCATCCATCCACCCATCCATTCCAGCCATCCATCCACAGTCATCCCCAGGGCTGCAACCAAGGTCCCCCCATGCCCTGCTCATTCCTAAACCAGCAGCAAATGACTCCTGCCCAAAGGCAACCCCGCTTTTCCTGCAGGACCAGCTCCCCTCAGGGCTCACTGTGGGGCCTGATCAGCCTTTCCAGCCAGGAAGGCAATGGCAAAGTCCTGAAGGGTGTGAGAATTTCAGGGATATAGAGGAGCACTCACCTGTTTGGGCATTTTTATGCCAAAGACAAGCTGATGGTGGTGTCTGGACTTGCCCTCAGAAGCGTGTGAGGATGGCACTTTAAAATGTATCACTGACTTTGCTCAAAGATGAGGGGAGTGGTGTTTCTCTTAACTAGGAATCAGAATGGTTGGCAGTTAATCATCTCCTTTTTCTCTTAAGCCTTACAACTAGGAAAAATATTTAAATCATTAACCAAAAATTGAAGTTAGAGCTAACTGCAGACTTCCACAGCTTTTTTATTTAAAAGATAGGCATCGTATTTCACGTTTTTCTGGTGTCTTATTTCTCACCCCGGGGTTCTCAGAAGTAACTCCTAAAGATTTTGTAACTTCATGACTCATTTTCGGGCATACTGACACTGTATCATAGATTGACAGTTTTTCCATTCAGAGCCACAGGTTGCCACGTAGACATTTCTAGTGTCTTTAAGATTTTCTGGATTTTTTCCAAACAGAAATTTATTACTTCTACATTTACATTTTTCAAAATCTTTTCTAAGCATAGGGCTATGTCTCCTTGCTAGAAATGCTGTTTGGGTTTACATTTTTAAAAAACTTCTGGTGACTGATGCTGTCAACTTTTTCAGTGGGAAAAAAATGATCCTAAGAGTGAGTACAAGGAAAAACTGAGTATTAAGTTTAAATTACCTGCTTAGAATTCAAGGTTGAGAAACAAAAAATTGGAAGATTGTGTTTGGGGAAGTTTACTTTTAATGATTTCACAGTTTTGATTGATTTTGTCTTCTGTTAAATGGACTGTGATTTTCCATCTGCACAAAGCTTATGACATCCACTTATCAAGACACAAAATCCATAATGAGCAGAGAAAGGCAGAAATATTTCAGATTTGCCAGTAAGTAGCTGAAAATCAGAAAAGGAGAAAAAATGGTGGAGATGTGAAACCTATAAAATCTAGACATCCCAATAGGCCAAGCAGAACGACAGGGTTTTGGAAAATATGACTGAAGACATATGGAATTAATTTTGAAAATAAACCTGTCTACATTTTTTCTTGAAGTCTCCAAAGTTGGTATGAGGCCTAACTCAGGATTCTGTTTCTTTAGCAGCAGTCTCAGATGTTCTCCCTGGTAGCACCTCCATCGAAATAGTTTATTTCCCCATTGTCTGAAAATGTTTGCTTTAAAAATACACTAATTCTGTGCCCTCGGAGGGCATAAACCTCTGTAACTGCTTTGCTTAATACAGAATTTTTTAAAGGAGGTAGGAACTGTGAAATAGGCTTTGGTTTTTCAAGAAAGTCTAGACATGATAAAAGACAAAGAAGGAAAGATGAAAGAAAAGTTATTACTTACAAATGGAAATTTAGCAAGCTTAAAATATACCTTAAAAAAAAGGAGGTAATACTGAGTTTTATGTGTTAAACAGGGCGATTATGTATCACACTCCAGTGATTGAATTCTCCCAGAAATGTTGCTGACAATAAATAAAGCTATCCTAGTGAAACGTTATGATTCTAGTGCTATGATTACGATGAATAATGCAGAGAGTAAATTAGATATGTTAATTATACATATTTACATTTCCGAAGACTCCTTTCTTCTCTTGTAGATATCGCAGTTGGAAATACATCGTCTCGCCACTGAGTGGAGCTCCTTACGTATTTATTAGTACAGTAAAGCTCTAACAGAGTCCCTGCTGTGAGGTGACCTAGGGGTGGTTATTTCAGCTTGTGCCTGGCAGCTGTGTGGACACAGCGCTCAAGAAGTTACCAAATGCTTAATTCTCTAAAATTAATTAGCTAAATAGGTAGATGGAAATCTCCAAGACAGAGCAGCAGTGCGGACTCTTTGTTAGAAGACCTCGAATATGAGTTATTTTAATGAATGGCAAAACATTCAGTGTAGTCTGTAGGCACATTGATGTTCTCTACCTCTGTTTTTTTGTTGTTTGTTTTTGTTTTGTTTTGTTTTGTTTTGTTTGTTTTGTTTTTGAAAAATGCCCTGCACTAATCTGTACAGCTAATTTAGGGAGATAAAAAAGGAAAGAAATAAAAAGAAGAGGACTCGCTGTTTGCTGAAGGATGATGTGTTAAAGATGCTGCATGCAGATATGTGAGAGCAATTCCGAGCGTGTTGCTGGGTTTCCACCGAGGGGATAATTAAAAATGAGTGCCAGCCTCGAACGGTCAATTATCACTGAGTAACAAGATGAAAGATAAAAGGCAGATGTAATCATATTTCACAAATAATACATCAGTGTGCCTCTAGTCAAGGAGTCCTTTCTACATAGCTTTTCACAGCTAGTAACCATATTTTTTCTAGTTTCCTGCAGCTTCTTTTAACATTCATCTAGGGAATGTGAGTGCTGGACCACAGACACTCTTGTGGTGGGTGTCCATGGTAGGACAATCTACTACAGTGAATCCTGAGAACATTTGGGTAGAAACTGGGGATCCATTTCCTTTTCTTGGATGATGCGAGTTTGGTAGTACAATTTATGTGTGTGATAGAGACCGAGGGGATTAGACAGGGAAATGGGATGTAGAGGAATAGAGAAGGGTGTGAAGAGGAGTTCGAGACAGCAGCAGAGAGGAGAAATGGTTTAGGAGGAGAAATTGGCAGCAGGATAGGAGGGAAGATAGATTTATCAATTGTGTACCTCACTGTTGCATTTGTACCTTTTTTCCTGTCTTTTCTGGTAAGGTCACATACAAGATCATTTCTTTAACCACCATGTTAGTGCCAGGATCTCAAAATGATTTGCTCTTATGAGAGGAACATTGTTCCTAACATTGTCAGGAGCCTTTCCATCTGTCTGGAGGGCACGGATCCAGCACATTCAGAGCACACACCAACCATAGTATGATAAAACCAGTGAGGGATATTTGAAATCATTTTATTTCTGCCATAATGGCTTCACTGTTCCTTGGTCTTCAGGTCCCTGTCTGTCTTTTCAGAGGTAACAGTTAGTAGTTTTGGCCAGATAGAGAGGAGAGATGAAAAGGGAATTATTCCCCAGTTTCTATCCAGATGTCTTCAGAACAGAGTGTTGGTAAAGGTAATGCCCAGGAAATAAAGGAATGTAAAGTAAAAGTACACATAATATTATTTTGCTTCTTCTTTTCAAGCCTTATATTGGACCCACTTGATATCTCAGGCTAGCTAAATAAACATTTACCTCTGCAAAAACAATTTCAATTCATAATAAAACCAAATCCAATTGTAAAGCTCTGCTAAAGGAGAATTAAAATTGCCTGTCAGTTTACTTGCTTTCCAGGAAACAGCTTAGCAAAATTCTTATTCTCTAAGGATCATCACCACTGTAACACCTCTCTGTGAGCTTACTGTACTGTAAGAAACAGCAAGACATATTTCCAGGAATGAGCTTTAGCCGAGCTGATTCATAATTTTAGGCTGCTTTGATGTTTTCACTTGGAAGATGTTTTTCACAATGCAAGATGTTTATACTCCTAAAAGATTAATTCAAACATCAGCCTCTGAAAATCAGCCATAGCAGACAGTCCTGCTATCCTAGAGACATTTGAACTGATCTGACATAGAAAGGACATTGAGATTTTTTTTCTCCTTGTTTTCATGGGTAAAAGCTTTGCTGAAAAGACAGAAGCTAACCCAGGTAACATCAGTCAGGCTTATTGATAAGTCTTTTCTAATCACTTCTTGAACAATCCTGAAGATTTTCTTCAGATTCTGGTTTTTAGCAGTCACTTGCAAGTGCAGTTTTTCTACCAATAATATTAGTAGTGTAAAATACTCTTAATTTCTAATAAATAAGACTTAGTTTGGAACTTGACTGTGAGCCTCTCTTCACCAGGCAACATGATGTTTGCTGGTTTATGAGAGCAAGGCTGGCAGTGCAGAGAACAGGAACACAGTAATGCTGTTCTGCTACTACTTGCACAATAATTTAGTTTCAAAAACATAGATTTTTTTTTTTCAGGATGGAAATTACTATGTACTAGACTGTGTGTCCCTTTTAGGGCACACTAGAAAAATAGGTGAGCTTTAAAAGAGAGTATAGCAAGAAAAGGATGAAAGACTACTCGTATGTGGCATATATTTGTGTTATTTGGAAAAAATACTAAACAGAAATCTGTAAAATTTCTTGGCATAAACAGCAATTCATACTATTCTCCCCATCCTCTGGCCATAAAAATCTCAACTTTTAAAGAAATATTGTTGGTCTTCTGAGATTTGAGAATATGTTCCATTTCAAAACAACTTTAAGCTACATTTGTCTCTGGACTGAATCCACCAATGTCATCACTATTAGATCATGGATTAATTTGGCTCATAGTATTATGCTTGGAGTAACTACAATTGTGGGGTTTGGTCTTTTGCCATGATCAAACTTTGAAAGAAATTAATAGCACTGATGGTAGAAGATGATGGCCAGAAGGAGACAGAAGACAAACATTTTTAAAGGGTTTTTTTTTATTATTACTGAGATTTTGGGGAACAAAGATTATTGTCCCAAGATGCATACCAAGTATATAACTGCAAGGAACTGAAAATACTTAATGATAGAGTGAGTCAAAAGGATAGGAAGTGCCCTCATTACTCTTGAATAGAACTCTACTCACGATGCTTACACAAATATTTGGAAAATTCATTAGTGCAAGGAAATTATTTGCCAGTTGGGTTTCTGTGAAACTTTCCCATTTGATGCTGCACATCCATATCGCTATGATGTGTAAAATGCAGACTAGGATTCCCAAAAGTGCATTTCCTGTTTCTTTCCTTTTTTTTCTTGCTGATGACACAAGAACAGCTTTGACAAGGTGGAAGGAGACTTTGGTTCACCTCGCAGCCACATCCCATCCAGTCTGTACTAGTAACGGGTTACCTGCCATTTCGGATGCTAAAAACAAGAATCTTATTTGTATGTGAATGTCGGTGTGAGCCAGGTTTTGTATAGTATTTAATATAGATATTTAAATAGCTTCATATGACAGAGCAGTTTAGGTTTGGGATAGAAGTGGCTGGCCCTCCGACCGGGTAAAAATAGAAGTAGTAATCTGTGGACATCCCTACTGCTTGATTCCAGGTGAAAATGCCACCTTTGCTTAGTTAGAGGTTCATCAGCTGGCTGAGCTTGAAGCAGGGAGAAATCAACAAGTTTCCAAGACAGCCTCACACCCATCAACAGCCTTTGAAGTTTAACAACAAAGCCTGACTCTAAGGGCATAAGTATTGGGCCACGTAAGGAAAAGTCATTAAGCAGTTAATCTTAGGCCTTATCTCAAAGTACTTCATTTCTATGGAAACTGAGTACTTGGCTCTGAACACCGGAGCATATCCTAGGAATTCATTGTAGGAGTATTGGAGCAGAGATAGCCAGCTCTGTGTCAGCCGCGATAACATTCTCTAGTTCTGCTCGTCATCTTGTCATCCCTCTCCCCACATCTCCACCACCCCGGGTTTATAACTAATCCTTTACCTCGATTTTTGTCCTCGTGATTTACATCTTTGTGGGCATGGTAAATCCAAAGGAAGCAGTGCAGAAAGGCTCCCTGAGATAGCTGGGGCACTCTTGATTTACTAAAAAGAGGACCTGTGTGGGAATTTTATCAGACTCAGGCTTTTGGGAAGGAATTTTTCTGGCAAAGAAAAAAAAGTCATTTTACAAAGCCAGTAACACTCTGCAGCTCCTGCAAATCCCTTAAACATTTTGACCACTTAAGAGTTGACAGATGCAAACAGGTTACAGTCAAAGCTCTCTCTATCACAGTAGCATACCTGGGATTTTCAGCTGGCGTTTTTATATAAATAATAAGTAATAAATATAATAAATATTTTTATACTTATATAAATATATATATTTATATATACTTAAATAAATAATAAGTAATTTTATATTTTTATATTAAAAAAAATAATGTGAATATAACATTGTAATCAAAAATATGCTTCTAGTATCTCACTTATTCGAGGCACTGAACAAACAGTCATATGTGAAGTGGAAAATGAGAGCAGAGTTTGGAAAGTAATGGCTGGTAACCTACCGAAACTATATGAGTAATTTAACTGTTAGTGTAACAGTAAAAAAAAGAAAATATCCATTAAAAATCTGCCCAGCACCTGGGAATGGGCTATTACTACAGCTAGCAAGAGCTACAGAGATTTCCCTCTGTAGATCATTAGTCAAATCTGTGCCGGCTTGAAAGACCAAAACCTGCTATCAGTGATTTTGTCAAAGCCCTTCCTACTGACAGCATCACAGGAGAGGCCAAACGCGGTGGAATCCCATCCTCTGACCAACCTTCTTTCTTCTTCTGAGAGTTAAAATACATTGGCAGAAAGTTTTGAAGTTATATATTAGTACATTCATTTCATTCTACTGAAAAAAATAATAGATTTGTTCTGCATGTTCCATTAAACAGCTGTCAGATCACCATCTTATCTGTCGGATCACCAGCACTTGGAGCACTGCTGGGGCAGCTGAGTGCGAGAGGATTGCTGGAAGTGTAGTATTTTGGTCACTGTAGTAACTGCACTAACCCTACCTTCCAAAAGGACTTCAGGCTTTTGCCCTGAGGCTCCTAACCAGGCTTTGATACCTCTCTTGGCTTTTTCTGTTACCTGTCTCTTAGCAGCTCCTCCCTGACAGCCACAGCTATTTTGCTGGACATTATCTTTATTGCTTTGCAAATACTTTGCTAACTAAATTCATGTGTTCCCTTCGCCCCTTTTCCCCCCGCCCCGCAGAAGCTGATGACAATGCAGAAGAGTCAGATGAAAGCTGTGGTTTGCGTTTCTGTGCAAGCGTTCAGTTCACTGCCGACTCTTGGTCTCAGGAGTGGCAGCTGCTGGTTTGATTCCATTTGTGAAACGCGGAGTACTCAAAGGGAAGCGAGTCTGAAGTGAAACACAGTTACTGGATGTTTGTTCAGAGCTATAATGAGATTGAGTAGATAAAAACAAACATAATGCTTTCATAGGCTCTTGATCTGACTGCAAGTACCGTGGAAAACAGTGTTAGGAAGAACAAAGGCTTCAAGATGAAACCTCTATTAATTCTTTTGCTGAGAATCTTCATACTTCTATTAAAAAAATTAAAAAAAAAAAAAAAACCAAACTGTGTTGTACTTTTATCTTAACGGATGTTACTGAAAGTAGCTCAGATTCCACATCCAGATTGGCATTAAGCTTGTAGTTGCAAAATGTTCTACAAGTCTATCTCTACTTGTATAATGCATTAAACCAAAAGCCAAACTTCCAACTCTTCAAGTCTATATTTGGATTGTTTTCACAAAACAAGTTAAATGAGTCAAAGATGTTTTCCAGAAACCTAAAGTTAGCTTTTAAACCCTGTTTCCACTAGAAAATGAAGGTTAAATATTTTTGCTTTGAGATCTGGGTTCATTGAACTCTCCCAAGTCCTAACGCAGGCACAAGCCAAAAAACCCATGAACCAACAGTTCATACAAACTCCTGAGAGCCAAATCAGCTGACTCTGGCAGACCACAAATGTTTTTAAACTCATTTCAGCTTCTTTTATGAAGATAATCCAAGCAGTACCAACTTGCTTTTTCCACCAGCATCTTCTTTGCTTCTCCCAGGACAAAATGATAACATTGGAGTCAAAGACTTGCAGTGTCACAAAGTCATGGCCTAGATTTTTTGTACTGAAGCAACAGATCTGCAAGAGAGCAGATACTTGTTTTATAATACAGAAAACAATGTTGGAAAATAACAGAAACCATCATCTTTTTTTTAACTACCCACAGTATTTTAGAGAAGGCTGGAATGCCCTGTCTCTAATGTAAATGTACAGTACCCCATTTAACATACTTCTTTTATTTATTCTATCTTGGTAATCAAGTGCTGCCTTTGAGAGGATGATAAAATTAGTTTTTATTCCCACGCACAAACACACACATACAATGTAATGTATCATGACCGATTTACTCTTTTTAGAGAAGCTAAAAAAGGAGAAATGCACAAGAGTACCCTTGTTTGAATAAATACTGGGCTGTCTGTATGGAATAACAATTATATGCTGAAGCTAGAACAGATGTATGGGTGTGAATCACATAAGGGTAGGTTGGGGAATTATAATCAACTAAACAGACCTAGGAATCAATCAGCAGTGGAATTTTTTCTCTGGTTAAACAGCAAATTTTTCTAACTATTATGGATGGAATAAAGTGATGAGGAAAGTGATTTTTTTTTTTCAGCCCATTTTTTGCAAGTGTAGTGTGAAAGTTCCCAAAGTGTAGTGTTATGAATAAAAATGGGCGGAGAAAATATTAATCTCCATAAACGCCTTTATTGATCAGCTCTTTCAATATTTGCCCGAGGGGTTTTTGGCTGCCCGTGGTCGCCGTGGAGGAGGAGGGTCTTATCAGCTCTGCTGCAGGCAATTCAACAGAGCTGGAGGACTGACCCTCGCTGGGAAGCAACCCCAGAGTCCTGACAGTTCTTTGTTTTCTCTTATGGTCTCATCTCTGGTTTGGTCTTTTTAACTTACGTCTAGTAAGCAAAACCAGAGAAATTAGCTCTTCTGATTCTTTAGGGTCTACACGGCTGAGCATTAATTCTTATCTGTTTTAATTTTACTTGGTTTTTATTTGATAAGGGTTTTTTTGTGTTAAACTTCATCCCGAGACGCTCTTGGAGTCTTTAATTTGCATGCGGGATCAGCCGGGGCGGGCGGTTGGAGGCTCTTTGCGGCCGCGTGGCAGTTTTGTCGCAGTCATGGCGTCTCAGGGTTTCACACTGCTTCACAGCGGCGGCACCGTTTGCGGGGATTTGGGCTGGTTTCTTGTGGGGTGGGAGGTGGAACGTGGGTTTTTTTCTCTTGAAATGGGGCAGCGGTCCGGCCGGCTCGGGGACGCGCCATCTGGCCGCGGCAGCTGATCGCGGGCGGGCGGCTCCGCGGGCTGGGGCAGGCAGCATGGCGGCTGCGGGCGGACGGGGCTTTTCTTTTCGGCTCTGTCACGGGGGGGGAAAACGGCTGGGGGCTGGGGAGAGGCTTCTCCACGGTGAACCGGGGGGGGCGGCCGGGGTTTCTCCGCGCCGAGCCGGCGGCGGCTGACCGCGGGCGGGCGGCTCCGCGGGCTGGACGGCCGGGGCGGGAGGCTTCGCAGACTTTGGGTTTTCCCCCGCCGGCTCCCGGCCGCGGACGGGGCTGGGGAGGGGCTTTTCCGTGGCGAACCGGGGGGGCGGCGGGCGGCCGGCTCTTTCTTTTCCCTCCGTCGGTGGCAGAGCCGGCGGCTCCGCCGGTTCCTCTCGCTTCGTCTCCGACCTGGGGGGGGGGGGGCGCGGTGCTGGGCGTCTTTGACGGGAACGGGTTCTTTTAAGGTGGTCTGGGAGGAAAGGTGCCACTGAGGTGGCTTTTCACTGTTACATTATAGGATAAACATTTTAAATTTCATTTTTATCAGTAGGACATACATTTGTGGCACAGAAATGCAAAATGAAATGAGATCTGGTGCTGCAATTGGAAGCCACTGTTTTGACTGATGAAGAAAAGTTTGCAGATCTCTTTTTTAGTACTCTGCAAGAAGATCAGCTCTGGAGTAAGGACGATACGAATGCTACTTTTTCCTGGGTTTTGCCATACTCTAGGACCAAGATCAGATTTAGATTGATTTGTATCACCACCAGGTATCCAAGTGTGAGTATAGTCAGTAGAAGGAGTCAATATGATTTATAAAAAAACTATGGATATTGATCTAATACCAATATCCAACTATGACGGACAAAGACTCTCTAACAGTTCAAAGTTAGAAAGTGTATGTTTATTACAACGCCGGGCAGCGTGCGGGATAGCTCCCAAAAACACACGTGCAATTTACAGATGGTCACAGGGTCTTTTATGTACAGGAGTATTGAATACACAAACTACAAATGCATATTCATAACTCTGGTACTTCCCATTCCTCGCTTTGTATGGTAATTAGCCCAAAAAGCCACCAAGCATGCGTATTTTGTTCTTTGAAATGGGTCCGTGGTCTTTTTTATAGGGTGGGGTCCCAAAATGATGAAGTAAGATGGGTCTTCCTCCCTTGACTTTTTAACCGTTAGTGTTCGTGACAGCTGAATCCTGTTTTTTTCCAGGACTATTTGATTTCAGCACTATCTATTTTGACTACAGTCTTTAATTCTTCTAAATCAATGCCTCAAATAAAAGTCACTTTCTTTAAAAGATGAGATCAGCTTCTGTCTCACAAATGATGCAATATAATAATGTGTCTTCATGGGCGTTTCTGATGTTCCTTTGATATTTTCATATAGAGGGTCATCTTAAATGTCCTTTGCCTACTTTTCTTCATCATTTCTGCATTATCATACAAAAAAACCCCATCATTCTGGTCATTCAGTGGCTTTCCCAGCACTGTGTTTGTGACCTGCTTACCCTCTTATTTATTATAGTAAGAGATTTACCTGCACCACCAACACAGACACACTCCCAAGGGCAGACACCGGAAAAGTCAAGATGCAATTTTTTTCCTCTCTTCTCATTGGTTTTTCATTTCACGGATGCCGTGTTATCTCGCGTTAGACTCTTGGAAATAACCACAGGCATCTGGAGGCTCAGGGTTCTGAACCACCCCCCAACAACCTGCCAAAAGCATCTTCCATCAACTTCAAGTGGGAAGCAAATGGACTGAAAAGAAGGGCCCATTAGCAGTGATTACACAACCTGACCTCTTTGACTGGGTGGCATTTATTCAGTGAGCCAGGAGCCTTTTGTTGTTGTTCACCTCCCTAAGGTGTCTACTGAGGAAGAAAGGGAATTTTATCTGTCTGTTTTGTGGGCAATGTCAGCTGAGAGTTAAGACAGAAAAGCAAAGAAACAGGACCGAAGTAATTGCTGGGGCACTGCGGGGTAATGTGGGGTCTTGCAGTCCTGCTCTTGCTGCTCTCATACCTCCTCTGAGTGGAGAATTGACAGTAATGTTTGTAATTTCATCACAAATGTATTTTTGCAAATGGTTTTATTGTACTATAAAGATTTTATTGTACTAAAAAAGATCAAAAAGATTTGAAAAAATCTCCCAAAAAGATTTTATTTTACTATACTCCATCCAGGATTGAAGAAAGTTTCTTTACTCTTATCCCCTCTACAGAAATTCCACGTGCATTAGCTGCTACCCAAAAGACATGTAGCTGCTCCTGGCAGTTAAGTGATCTCTAGCCCCTGAATTAAAATAATTCCAAATAATTTGAAAAATGTATGAAAATTTGAAAATTTGAAAAATTCCAGATTTTTAGACAACTTATAAAAGAAATATGAATCTTTCTCAATAAGCTTGGCTATGATTATTGAACAGTGACTGAAAAAATCAAGCCTATTTCTAGTGGTAGCTGAAATTGCCACTTGTTTCCAGTTGTTACAGTGAGCATTTGTAAAGTGATATCTCAGTAACAGTAGATTATTTCTATTTCCACAATCTTTATTCCACAGAACTCAGTTAATTGAAGAAAAGATGGTGCAATAAAAGCAGCAACCAAACCTGCTGCAACCCATCCTCAGCAGTCATATGTGGGTTGACTGTTGTATCCTGTTTTACAGACAATATCTCCTCTCCCAGGGATAGGGGATTCCCATCTCTCTGAATTAATTTTGCACAAATCTGTCACATTTGGGCTCCAGAACATGACAATCTGCAAAACTAGCCTGAAGTGGCTCTGGCTGCCAAAGAAACATATATTTATTAATAGAAATCACAAGCCTCCTTCAGAGAAATAAGTCCACCATGAATTTCGTGGAACCAATAGGAGCCTGAAGATAACAGTGTGTACTGGAAGCCTCCCCATTTATCACACTATTTCACCTTCCTGTTTTTAGACAAAAATCATTCTCAGAAAAGATTGCAAATATTTCTGCTGCTGGGTTAGCTGGATATTAGTAAGTTACAGAAAGCAACGATGCAAAGAAAGGGCAAGACTTTCCTGTGGCACAGAATGGAAACTGTGCATGAATATTCACACTTTTGATGGAATTTTGATGAAATTTCTAGCCATCGATGCAGAAAACCTGTTTACAGCACAAAGTGGAGCAGGCTAATGAACAATTTGGCCACTCAGTGCTACATGGGAGTCAGTCATTCCCTCTGTCATGGTTTAAAGCCAGGCAGGCACCAAGCACCATGCAGCCACTCGTCCTTGGCTCTGTGCTAGCCCTGCTCAGCAATAACAAAAACATCTCTACATTATCAACACTGTTTCCAGCACAAATCCAAAACACAGCCCCCTACCAGCTACTGGGAAGAAAATTAACTCTACCCCAGCCAAAACCAGCACACCCTATCTAAAGCCTTGTGAGTTCAGTGAGGAGCAAGAGTTCCTTTTCTGCCAAGTTGCCCTGGACAGAAATCCTGCTTCAGTAGTTACATGATACCACTTGGGGAAAATGGAGTGATACCAACTATACATCAAATATAGTTGTTTGGATATGTAATTTTCCACAGAAGGATTCAGCATCAAAAATTCCACAGTATTTAATGCTTGAATGAAGAACCAGTTATTCAGATTAATGGTGTGCCGTGCCAAAATAACAGTAGCTGCCTCCCAGAGCTTTCTGTGCAGTTAGAATATATTTTCTTCCTTCCATCCAGATGTTGATGTGATCAGAAATATCAGCCAATTTATTAAATTCAGAAGCAGCATGGCCAAAGCTCATCCTTAACCTCGATCCCATTTCCTGGTATCCTGCCAGAAGAGATCCTGACTACAGCAGCCCATCAGTCCCCGAGGTTGCTCAAAGGTAAAGACAACACCAGGGCTTATGCTGGAAAAATGCAATGTCTTATTTTCAGGGGGATTAAGAGCTGCAGATATTTTGTGTCTGATCTTTTTAGCTTCAGGTCTACTCTGTCTGCCAGTTCGAGGGTCAGATCCCTAATCTTCAAAGCCATCAGCAAGTTTTAATCTCTTTAATATTGGCAGAGCATCACTATCTGCACTATGTATAGAGCTGCATCCTCTCAGAAAAGCAGCTCAGAGTGTCCAGGACAGCGTACACTAAAGGCTGAAGACAGATGGTTTTGGCACAGGGGCTTCACTACTGGGTAATCTCCTCGAGGTCACACACTCAGCAGTCCTGACCCATAAAACCTTGTCTCCTTTCCAGAGTTACCTGTTTTCCCTGTGGAATGTTCCACTCGTCTTTCTGCTACATTTTTTTTTTTTTTAATTTAATATCAGAAATTTAGAGCTATGAGCTAAGATTATTCAGATTTATTTGCAATCTAGAATGAGAAAACCTGCTGTAATTGAAAAGTACTTGCACAATAATTTAAAAACAAATGTTGCTTATTTTGAGATACTTTTAACGGACATGATGGAAATAAATGCAATTAGTTCCCAGATTTAAGTGATTTTTGATACACCTGCAGACCTTTCTTGTGAAAAGCTTCTTTTCCAGTAGAACTGAGCTGATTTGAATTATAAAGTAAATCTTTCATTACAGACAAAGATTTATGTTACATATTCAGCTCCCTTAAGAAATGGCCTCTTCTTCCTTTGCACATATTCTGATGGAGATAATCCCCTGCAGCTGGTGATTCATGCTGAGATTGCTCAAGCAAGGGTTTGATGCAAGATTTACATTTGCAGTAGAGTGCCTACATTGTGTGAAGGGACTCTTGCAGAAAAATAGATTTATTTTTCCTTTATAAGCAATCAGCAGTGTTCCAAGTGCTGAGGCAATGCTGGGAGTCAGGTACCAGCTTGAAGATCACCTGATCCATAGAGCAGCCACCAGTTTGCTCCATTTTTTTTAATGGGGAGGAGGAAATAAAGGAGAAATGTTAAGCAAAAACAACCAATACTGACTCCACAATTATTGTTGCATTTATTTTGCGGTTATTTTTCTGCCTTGGAGTAGGCCAACAGGAGAACTTTGTTGATATTTCTATGATTGTTTAGGAGAGAAAGCAAAGACTGTGTTTGCCCCAGTCCTTGCTTTCATAGCCACCTTCCTATTTAGCCAGAAACATTGAAATAGTGAAATGAGCACTACTGATTGCTGCAGCTTCATTTTTAAACTTTTAGCATTTCATGGTTTTATTTGATACTTCAGACCCTGAAGAATCTCAGTCTTCACTTTTCTAGAGTTATTAGGTCTCACTGAGAAAAAAAACAAAAGATGAATCAAAGTACACCTTAAGGGCTCAGAGTTACAGCGAAACTAAAAATGTCTTCATTTATTATTTCCCAACTAGATTGCATCATTTGTGTATTTAGGACTAACAATTTTGCTGAAGATTCTGTTCTAGATATCAATTTTTTCTGAGAGAACGTTTTTAGAATTTAAACATGAAATGGTCTCCCCTCAAAGACATTTTGCAGATTCCAGTTTTGTGATTCACTTGTGAAGGGAGTTTATTTTCAATCTTTCCCATGATCTCAGTGTCATGGGATTTTTATTCTCTGGGAGCCATGATGACACAAATAACATTAACAATAACAAATGGTTTATCCATATTGAATTTGTGATAAGAAATCCACTCGTGACTCCTGATAATTTCTTAGTGGGCCGGAGGTTTTGTTTCCAGCTACCAGTACAAATCTGTCTGTTATCAGCTGGGGAAGGCTGCCTAGACTCAACCAGATGTCAGCAGAACAGCCATTTATTTTCACCTTTTTCATGTGCTTTCTGTTTAATTAGTCAAGCGACATACTCTCTCTGCTTCATACAGTATCTGTAAAATGGGATCCTTTCAATTTCCTTCTATTTGACTATAAACAGGTTGTTACAGTGGGACAGATTCTGTCATCTCTGCCCTTGTAGCTGAGCACTTCATAGAGGTAAATAATAGGAGTGAATGAATATTGAGTGTTTATCACAAGAGGAGCCTGATTTTGAAGCCTTAAATGTATTCATTTATCTGCATATAATGAATAAAGTTATTAATAAAGTAATAAAACTTTTAAATTACATGGAGGCTTATCCAGTGTGCAAATTCCTGAATACAGCAGAATGGTTTGATTATCACACTAACTGGTGAATTCTCAACTACTCAATGCATACAGAAAGAGAAATCTCTACCCCTCCAACACATTTCCCTCGCTTCAGGCAGACTCTGTGTACAGTCTGTTTCTGTTTTGTGGTTAAGTTAAGGACATCAATTTCTTGGAATGTTTCATACTAAACTGATACAGAAAAATAAATAACATTTCAAAAGAACAGCAAAGGCAGTACCAATGTGCCTGAACATTGGGTGATTGTCTGTCCTCCTGTATTTTCTCCCCCCTGGGCTCGGTGTGCTTGGTCCAGCTGCTGGAAGATGATGTTCTGGTGAAGCTGCTGCCTGTGCCATGGCATCACTGAGAGCTGCAAGGTCACTCTGAACCTGCAGCTTCTCCGTCTGCAGCTGAAAATACCGTTCTTGTGTTCAGGCTTCTGGGTCAGTGTTATCTCCCTGGAATTTGGTATCAAATGGCCCTGCCTGTTCCAGATAGGTCACACACTGTGCTTGGGATCTACCAGCTTGTGCTGTGTGGGGTTAAGTTCTCACTCTGTCTCATCAATGGCTTGCTTGTGTTGAAAGATAAATAAGGAAAACGTGGCAATATACGTTGATATTCATGCTGTGTTTTGGCAAGGGAGGTCATAAAATTAATAGAGGAATTTAACCCCAAAATCCGTCATAGCAAGTACCTGGAATACAGACACCAGACCCGACAGGAATTTTGCATATGGTCTTTTCATTTCTTTTTATAGCAGGAATAAGAATCTCAGGGAAGTGTCTCTAGCTCCTTCAATGAATTTAGTTTTGAATATAAAAAAATTATATTTTTAAGACACTGAAAGGTATACTGTATGACAACAACATAGAATTGTTTTATTTTTTTAAATTTACATTTGTTGCAAATGCATTTGATTTTTGTCTAGTCAAGAGAACAGAGCCATACCTTACCTATCTATGCTATTTTGGTTGTTTTGAAACATTTTTTATTGTTTCAACATGTGGCCACATGAAGTTTAATATTGTTTATGCAATGCTTACTTTTCCAGGAAATGTTTAGACTGAACAATTTAAATAATAGGGTCTAAAACCTCGCTAGATCGAATTCATAATTTTAGTTTTGGAGACTGTTCTGGTTCACATTCAGCCCGGTCCAAGCTGATAAATCCTGTTGCAAAAATGTGTAATGTTTCTAATGTGGGTAAGAATATATGTTTGCAGATTGATTTCGAAGGAGGGCTGTTTCAAATCCTTGCAAATGAGAAGAAACAGGACAGCTTTCTTGTAACATTGTTTTGCTTTTGTTTTCAGTCTCACAGCAATTGGATGCAGAACCAGTATCGTCTCTCAGGCATCTCTGGCTTTGCTGCCAAGGTCAGCTCTGCAAGCAAACTTCATATTTTACAAATGGCTGTTCCATGCTTCAGCTATTTCTCTGGTGTATTAAAAACAAATAGGCTCCTCTCCAATATGAAATTTCTCTGTCTTTGGTTTATTTCTCTGTCTCCTTTCTAACCCTCATGTCTGTTTTAGCCCTAGGAAGGTGCTCCCAAACTCTCTTACCCCATCCAGTCCTCAACTCCCCATTCTCCACCTCTGCTGGCCTCAGCAGGAGCTGAAGGTCTGCCTGGGACACATTAGCCAAGGAAACTGATAAGGAAGAACTCTTACAGATTCCAAAGTGGCCATGAGTAAGGTCAGGGATGCATAAGGATTTATTCCTCTGAATAGCTGAGGTTCCAGAATTGCATAGAAGATGATGGTAACAGATGTAGGAGAGTGATAGGTTGTCCTAGAGCATCCTTTTGTAGCTGCAGTAGTTTGTTTTGTCCCGTCTCAGGTGTAGGATCCAAATATTAAATATGTATTTAGTAGGTGTTCACAATTACCTGGAAATTGCATTGTACCATTCAGTTGCAAAACACAAAAGTTCTAAACTCGCTAGTAAAGCTTTCATGTTTGGCTATTGCTCCCTGAGTGCTGTGGGAGTTAAAATTTGGGTTTTGATCTTGAATGAGCTTGGGTTTAAGTGTTCACAACTTTGAGAGGCTGATCTAGTGAGCAGTATTTATACACTTACACTGATAGTTAATACACATCCCTCTTATGCTCATAAAATTCTATTGAAGAACCAACTGGAAAAAGCACTTTGAGTAAAATTCGCCATCATTTTTAAAATGAAAGAATAAATCCTGACTTGTGAGTGGTGGTGTTTCTTGTTTCTGTATGGTATTTTCAGGACTCCCTGCTGCACAGGGAAATGTATAAGCAGTCAGGAAAGCTTTCTGACAGTGACAGGACTCTGCTGCAGAGGTGCTGCTCTCCTTCTGAACTCCCTGTTGAAACATGCCCAAAAAGCACTTAAAGAGGTTGGAAAAGAAATCCCCTGTCCAGGAGCTGTAATGCTGATGGAGATGGATATGAGAGGCAGCCTCAGAAGCCTCACCATAGTGGCCATAAAAGCAGCTATACATTATCTATATAGTATTGGAGGTGAACAGGGTACCTTTGAAAAATACAAACAGCTGAGCTCCTGTGAGAGCATCCTCTGGACTGTTCAGTGTCCAAATTCCTCAACTTCACTGCTCTGTGCTTATTGTGCCCTAAAAGTACAGATAATATTTCAATTTAGAAGCCTGATACTTTCTGGCTTTATAACTCTGTAAGCTAAATAAATCCTTTTCTGCTTTCTATCTCTAAATTAATTACAAACTTCCTTTTTTAATAAGTGCAGCTGTGACAACACAGGCCTAGAATCCACAGAAGGCAAGAGCAACCCTTGAGGTAATGAAGTGCTGAATGTTGGTTAAAAAAAAAAAAAAAAAAAAAAAAAAAAAAAAAAAAAAGGTATCTGCACCTCTTCATATGAGCCCAAAAGTTCTCTTATTGGTAAAAAAAAAAGTAATCCTAAATTACCCCTTCATGTGACCTATAA
Organism: Zosterops lateralis; assembly: GCF_965231275.1. Taxonomy (NCBI): domain Eukaryota; kingdom Metazoa; phylum Chordata; class Aves; order Passeriformes; family Zosteropidae; genus Zosterops; species Zosterops lateralis. Next base: position 11,360,307 of record NC_139765.1, read on the forward strand.
AACATATCTGACAGCCAACTTTTTCTATTCCAAAATATCAATACAGAGCTGCAAATAAAACAAACCAAAATCAAACCTGGGAATGAGTCCTGACAAGGTGAAATAAAGCATACTAAAATTTATGGAACTTAATGAGAAATCAAATGCAATTTCTTTGGCATATTCCCACTGTTTAAGTTAATGCACACGGTAATGCTATAAGCAGTCAGGTGTTATTGCTCTCCTTGTGGGACCCAGGAGGAGACCTGTACTTCATTTTTATTCTTATATGGTCAAAACTGCCTATAAGTGAGAAATAATTTAAAATGTGGGTCATTAAAAATCTCATTCCTCTAGTAGAAAATAATAAATCCTCTGAAGAGAAAGGTCTACTGCAATAACTTTAAAGATTTACTATCCTTAAATATCCTAAAGATAGAAATTGATGACTAGAACCAGGATAAGGTCAATATAACATTGTAAACTCAGTGAAATACATCAATAAGGATGAAAGATATAAGAAATCACATGCTGACAAATGATGATAGGGGACTGTGAGCTTTTTATTTCCAGTGTATTGTGAAATCTGCATCTAAAACTTCAACCTTGCCATCGGTTAATCAAGTTCTGTCTTACTTTACTCCCCCCTTTAGCCCATAAAGCCTTGTTTAATAGCAGCAATGACATCTTCCTAATATGAAAATAAAACTTCATGAAAAGATGTTGATAAGAGGAAAGCTTTCCTATTCAGGAACAGGTCTTCTACTGAAGGAGACTATCATTCTGTTACAGCTGTTAATCAGAAATATGAGTATTTCCTTTTTTTTCAGTAGAATAAACACACTTTGAACTATATTTCTGTGTTGGACAACAAAAGGATTTTATTCAGACCTAGAGAATCATTCTAAACTGTGCAATTAATCCTTTATATTCCCTAAGAAGACAGTGACACTCCCATAGATAGAAGAGCTGGAATGGTTGCAGTTAAGTGGATGCAGTAATCAGTGAAACCCAAGTCCAAAACAGTTTACATTGATATGAGTCCTTTCATTTCCCCCAGATTTCTGTGACCTGATTTCTTACACTGCTTGGCTCTTTATTAGCATTATAGGTTCTATAATATAGAACTACTATATTATAGCTGCTAGAATATTAACCCATCGTATAACCAATAATCATATTATTAAGATGTATTCTTATAACATGTGATTAAGAAGAATATGTCATGTATGGTCTTTTTCTCTATGTTTTTCTTATATTTGCTCTCAGATTTTGTAGACAGTACCATGTTATCCTTTGGTGGAACAGAGTTGCTGAGACTCACTCAAACCAAGGTTTATGCAGCAGCCAGACTGTGGCAATGGACACACATTGACCATACTCCGGGTTTCTTAAAGTCAAATGCAAAATGCAAAACACCAGCTGAATTTAATATACAAAGGTTTGAAAAACAAAACTAAACTAAGCACGTAGCTGTAGGGCTACAGGGCTGGGGACAAAGCTGGGGACTGACTGGGAGAAAGAGTTGATTCCATTTCTCCAGCAGTGCTTGTGAAGCCTGGAGCAGAGTGTCTGGTTTTGGGCCCCTGAATACAAGAGTAGTATGGCCAAATGGAAGTGAAGCTAGTGAAGGGTCATTAAGATGACTTATTTGGGTGCTGTGATGAACAAAGGGAGTCTGACAAAGCTGGGTTTCTTCAGCCTGAAAAGAGAAAGTCTGGGGGAGACCTTATTGCTGTCTTTAGCCAACCAAAGAAAAGGATGTGGAGGCGACAGAGTCAGGCATAGCTCAGAGGTGCACAAGGAAAGGATGGGAAGTGATGGGCACTCGGGATGGAACATGGGAAATTCCAAGTGAATAAAAGGCAAAATAAAACTGCCATGAAGTTAGTCATCACAGGGACACAGACACAGGTAGGTTGTGGAATTTTCATTTCTTGGAGATACTCGAAACTCAGCTGTAGGAGTCATTTAGCAATCTGAGCCAACTTCATTTTGCTAGCTCTCATTTATGGTACAACCTCTTTTACTCCAATTCTTGCAGTTTTTCAGGGCTTTTAAATAAATGTAAACAGATAAAATACCCATACAAGTAAAGGCAAATATTAAAGTAAACAAGAATCAGGTCCATCAAATGTTGGCTTTGGCCATGAGTGGCCATCAGCCAGAGTCGCTGCCCTGCTGTCTGGAGGGAAGAGCCCACAGTCTGAGCTGCAGAAATTCATATCTGCCTCAAACAGGAAATCTCACTTCACTCATGTACAGGAGGGTGTGCCAGTGCTTGTCACATCAGTGGCCAAGGGGAGTTAACCCCAGTGAAGAGAAAATTCGCTCAGAACAACATTTTCTTTAAAACTCCCACTTTCTTGGTCAGTACCTCCTCGGGGGAGCTACACATGGAGTTGAAAATTCTTGAAATGAAAATTCATGTGTCCCTGTTAAGACAACCTGATTTATTGTGTGTGTTCAATTTTGAGTAAATGGAGAGCGGTGACAACACTGAGGAACAGAACGTGTCTGTCTGTCTGTCTGTCCCCTAAAGGTATAAGCTCTCAAACTCTCTCTGCCTCTTCCTCCTGGGAGAAGCACATTAAATGAAGCACACCAGAGAATTTTTCATTTACCACTCAGCCTTTGGACTCCTTCGCAACTGCTCTAGCATCTACCTCGTAAATGAGGAAAATTAATTGAAAATTGCTCTCAGCACGGAGAGCCCGACACTGGGGGAGTATTGTCTCTATACTATAGTGATTTGATTGGGGTGCTGTCACATGTTATATGTTATGTTCAACTCAGCACTGAAAAACAGCCTTTGCCATTTGCCCTGTTCTCACAGACAGGGAAGCTCCAGCCATTGTTCCCGGTTTGTTTTCAGTTGTTGCAGTCTTTGTGCTGATAATTTAACAGCCTATAACTTAGATGAGGATAGCAAGAATATATCTTTGAAATAATACAATGCAAAGGCACATGAAAGGATAATTAATTCTGGTTTCATAGTGCTGTGCGCAGCCTGACTTATCCTTTGCCACAGCCATTTACTCTGTAAAGTTCAGTAGTAATTTTGCAGTATATATGGGCTTGCTCCATTGTCCCATAAATTAAAGATATCCTTTTGAGCTTCAGAGAACTTTAGATTCAGTTTTAGCACACTTCTCATCTCAGGGTCTCAGAGTGTTTTGTAATTATACCTAAATAAATCTTCAGCATGTCTCACTCTCCTGTAAGTAACAATTCACTTCTCCAGAGGGAAGGGTAGAATTTGGAGGCAGAGAATAACAGAGGAATGCAAAGCTGGCTCTAGTCCTCTCTGGTGGGTGCATGTGCTAAATCTCATTTGTGTTTGCTTTGCTTTTGTTCTCAGACTGAGGAGGAGGAGGAGGGATGTTCCAGACATCTGAAGTTCACTTTTCTCACCTCCATCAAAACTATAGAAATACCCCCCCCCCCCCCCCCAGGTTTTATGTGCAGGGAAAAATCAGCCACAAACCTGCAACACTTTCTTCAGATCCCAGAAATCTACAAATACTGTGGATTTACAAACCTTTGAAATGAGCTCCTGTTAGATCAGGTAGGTTATCAATGCCTGCTGTGTACATTCCTGGCATGTGTCGCTGTCTTACAGTTGGGAATCTGAATGCTCTTCAGTCCTCCCAGGGAATTTTCCAGATTATCTATTCTGTAATTTCCAGTCACAGTTAGTTTGTTTATTTTCCTTGGGGATTAACTCAATTCCTTCTCTTCCTACTTTTCTTACGGTCCAGAAATAGCTGCACCACAAGTGTGTTCCCAGTCCTTAGCTTGTTCATTCTAGGGGTTAAATCATCCGTGTCATTCTATAAGGGCTTCAGTCCTTCTCAGTTTTTCCTTTTGTCTCCATACAGCTGCACCAGCCACAAGCATCGCCTGATCGAGACCATTCAACCCCCCTTTTTTAAATTCAACAGCAGTCTGGGTGCTCTTTGGAGTGGTGAATTCTGCTGGCTGACACCACTCCAGAGGAAGAAGAAATTCTTCTCTTGGCCAAGTACTTGCTTATCCTTTTAACATGGAAGAGGAAGGAATGACATTATTTTTGTCACAGTTTTGCCTGATTTGGTAGGATATAGAGACTTTTCTCAGCACAGAGCCCTGGCTGTGCTAGGCACTGGATACCTATACATGTCTGAGGACAAGTCCCAGCCTTGAAAATCTCACCCTTATTAAAAGTGAATCCACGGAAGATGTGGGAAAATGTTTCTGTAAACAAGCAGGGTGGCTATCATTGTGTGTAAGCTCAGTTTCTTCCTGCAGCTCATTGAAAAGCACCCCTGGCAGGGGTCAGGAGAGGAGGGCAGCTCAGGTTTCTCCAGTTTTCCGTGGTGCAGAGGCAGCGATGGAGCAGGATGCAGGAGATGTTTCATGGGACCCTTTCTGCCGATGTGCCTGTCACCTGCAGAGTGGCATGGTGGCTTTCCCCCCCCCGTACCCCTTCTCCTCATCACCCCCTGGTGTATAGGGTCATGGAGGGAAGGTGAAGTGCTGCTGCTCCCTGGATTCATAGGGGAGTGGAGGGGAGCTGAGCTTTGCAAGTCTCACACACACACTGTGCCAGTGATGGGCACATCAAGGACAGGAGGTGTCTGTCTTGAAGGACACACCTCTGATTTTTGGGGGCAAATGGCTGGCCTTTTACTGCCCCCAGAGAGGACAGAAATTATTTGGGCCCATCACTGTGTCAGTGAGTGCACTTACTCACAAAGGAGTGGGAAAAGTTTTGTGGCATCACAATATAAAGGAAAGGAAGAACATGGAGGACTGATGGAGAGAGTTTTATGTGCAAAATCTTGTTGGTGAAGGAGGAACACACAAGCCAAGGATTTTTTTAGTCTAATTAACATCTTAACATGCTAACTAATACACAACACACAGTTAATTAGTTGTAGTACACTGACAACACACAAATACTCACCCTTCAAATTATCTAGTTAATATAAAATAAGCTCTGCCTGGCACATTCACAGGGGTGAATAGTTTATCACCCTGAAATCTTTAGTATCATTCTGTGCCTCTACTTCACTGGACTGCATCTCATGTCCCCATTCTGGAGGCTACTGCTGTCCTCCTGCATCATTATACCAGGGCTATAAATATGTCAGAATACACAGACTATCAGCTTGTTGCTGCTATCTGTATAAAAATTACTATGCCATATGGCTGTAACATATGATCCTGCCCTATGATTTTGCTCAGCTCTAAAACTAAGTTCAGCTACACAAGCTCATGGTGGGACAGCTCTTAAAGCAAAGTTGCTCTCAAAGACCTCTCAGTCATCCAGATCTGGTAAAAGGCAATGACCTCCAGACAGGAGTTTTCCCAAGAACTTTTTCCATGCTTCAGCCATTTCTGTCCAAGAAAGCAGAAGGTGTGCTGTGGTAGGCAACTTCTTGCCTCAGAATATCTGAGAAAATAGTTGCGACCACCTCGCTTTGAAATCCATTGCTGGCTGACTAATGATCATAACAACCACAGAGTTTCATCTCCCTTTTAATTATTGTTAGCTGTTTCTTACTTGTAACAAGCTCAGGGAAGGCCCCTCTTTGATTTGGTAGTATTTGTGTTCCAAATGCTGATATTACCATGGGGACTGGGGTGCCTTAAGGCAAAATCAAGTAATGCAGCTGTAAATCTGCCACATCTGTCATAGACTGAAGCAATTATGAATTTGGACATTATGTATTTTTATCTGAAAACTGGATGGAAATTAATCTATCTCATGGGCACCTTCTGTAGGCAAGAAAAATCTTGTTGAGTCTGATTGAGTTTATAAGGCAGTTCTGAGGTCTGTGGCAAGAACTATGTGACCAAAAAAAAATTATATCAGCATTATTAATTAGCTCCCTCAGCTAATGGAATAACTATTTAATCAGAACTAAGCAAGTATCTGCGAATGCAGAATTTCATTCTCTAATCAGTTGGGAAAGTTGAACAAGGCCCTTCTGTCTTTAAAAACAGAAACCAGGACAACTATTTTCAAAATAAAAGTTCAGCACAATAAACAATAAAAAACAGTTTACAAAGTAATTCTGTTCAATCTAATGATTTTATTGTTGTGATAATAGTATTTGATATGTTTCTCAGAAGCTTAACTTCATCTTGTGAAAGCCTCAAATCCTTGTCATTTGTTACAAGAAGAAAGCCTCCCCCTCTGACATTTCTGCTAGGAAACATGAGATCTATGAACCCCAAATCCAAATAAAAATGTCAGGATCTTTTTTATCAGAACCCCATTATTATTAAAGAAATGTATTGATCTTTAATGCTGGACTCAAGAACTCTGAAGGCTTTGGGATCAGCCACATGGTTAAGAGTGTTCCCCCTCCAATACAGAAGTAGAGTTCAAAACCCTAGAAGAAAAAGAAAAAAGCAGAAACTTCTATAAATTCTGGCAAAACAAATTATTTTGTTTCTAGTAGTTACATCTGTATTTTTTGTGCCCACCCTCTTTCTTTTCTTATGAATATGATATAAGGGGAAAAAATATTTGAAGTTAAATGGTCTATCTCTCTATCAATAAACATTCAATTGCAATAAAACACACCTGTCATGCTTCCCTGTAAAAAAGCAGAGCGTGGATAAAAAATGACTGATTGTCTATGTCTTGTTTCTTTTTTGTCTCTGTAAAATAGGAACATGGAAGCATCAAACATGTAAGAACATCTCAGTTTGCTTTGTAACCTGCAATTTATCTGCTTGAATTCAATTAGAGTCTCATTCATCAAACACAGTGTAGCTCTTGAGAGGTGACAGATCAAACTCTAGCAATCACAAACGTGCTGAGTTTTGCCCAAATTATGGCAAAGGTTTCTTGCACCTCAGGCTTCTTTCAGGACAGAGTCTTTGACTTCCAAATCCAAGTGTCAGCCAACCAGCTCTCAGTACAGAGAGTAAGTAATGTGCAAATTAAGGGTTTGGGGCTGATTCTGTTCCTCCTGAAATAAACGGCAGCACTCCCCATGGCTCCAGGAGAGAGGTTCTCTGCATTGCTTCACTGGCTGATTGCAATCCACCCAGGACCGTGCAGAGAGAACAGCAGATAATTCCTAACGTCACAGAGCCCTTGTCTTACTGCAAGGCTTTTTATCATCACACATGCAGCTTCAGCCCTAGTCATAAATTACATGGTTTGTAATTGATGCATTAGGAGTCAGAACAGCTGGATGGCAAGTTTTTAACTCATCAGTGGAGGCAGCTTCAGGCTGGAGAGTTTTGTGCTCAGGATGAAGAGTTGACTCATTTATCTCACCCAGCTCAGTCAAATAATCTCCCTCACAGCTGTAACAATAATTAGGAACAAGGAATAAAAAATCTGTAAACTTCTGGCAGCTAGACTAAGGGACAAATATGGAAGGTGTACATTTACTGATGCAAACTCTAATTAACATTAAACAGAGACCAGAACACCCAAGAGATGTTAACTCCATGTTCCCTGACTTGGGAATTAAGGCACCATAAGGAGCATGAGCAAACAGTTGAGTGTTTTCTTTCTGTAACAACACCAAACGTTTCTGCTGTACAGAGTGGTCCCTCATTATAACTTGAGCAAAGTGACTCATGACAGCTCTGTGAGGCAGTTTTATCTGCCACAGCGAGTGGGAGCCTCCGTGGAGCCCCATGGCATGATGCACTCTGACAGACACCTCACTCTCACCTGATTTATTCTCTGCCATATCCCCAAGCTCTTCTGAAGAGTCATTTCTTGCATGGAAATGAGACTTCTGGGAATTTTTTGTGCTGCCTTGGCTCTGTACCTGGGATAGAGTGTGTGAGTCAGCCAGGAGGAGTCCAGACATTTTCCCTCTGGTTCAGAACTCAGTCTGGGGTTTAGTGAGGATTTCAGACACACTGAGTTCCTCCTTTCTTTTTCACATTTGGATTGTGGGTAGCTCTCTGCTGTGCTTTACTTTGTTTGCTCGAACCAACCTTCCTTAAAAAGGTGATTGAAGAAACTGCAAGTAGTAGTTTCTGTAATATCATATTAATCCACTAACCACAAGCTTTTCAATAAAGGAATCAACTAATGAGGAGAGAGGAGGCATTTTAATAATATTTTTATATTCTTTTTTTTTTTTTTTCTCTTCTGGGCAGGGGAGTCAAACCCAAACACATTTAGAAGGTTTGTCCACAGGTAATCATTGGGTAGCAGATACCAGCTTCTTAATTAATGTAGAAGTGTACAGGATGTCCTGGATATGTCTAAATCTCACTAATTTTGAGGTCATTATGGTATTCATAGATTCGATACTGAAATAATAAATCTGAATTTAGAATAATTAATCACATTCACTTAATATCTTCTAAAAATGGTCTAAATAGATGTATACATATATTTATGACACAAAGGATGGCATATTTAAGCAGAATACTTTAAAACCAGACCCACCCAAAAGAAATTCCCAATCAAACTACGAATTTCTTTGGGACTAGAAAAACCTCTATGCTTATTCTTCATATCCTCTTACCTTCATAGTATTATAGAGTTTACCATGTTTAGCCATGATGCAAAATATATTCTATAATTTTACTTAAGCAGCAAATAAAAACTTTGGTTTTGTTTTTCATAGCATATAGAATGGAGTAGCATGGGCCAAAAGCCAGTCTCTTTTGTTTCTCTCATTTGCTGTGGATTCCTCTGGGTTTATCCTACATTTTTATGACCTAAATCAGGAACAATTCTGCTGTTTCTCACTGAGCTGCACGTGCCTGAAAATCAATAGAAGACTCAGGATTGCTTTGTATATTTTTCTTCTGAGAACTCTATGGATACAGCGGTGTCCGTTTTCAACGGGAATGGAAATTCCAGTATCAGCAGCTAATCCGAAATCTCTGGGCTGGCTGGGGCTAATTCTGCACAACCTGAGCCCTTGGCCGTGTGTTTCCAGCAGAGCCGGAACAAAGGTGCTCCCCAGGAAGCTGCAGGTTGGTTCCATGGCCTGTGCACCTGCAGAGGAGATCGCGGCTGGAGATTGCTGAGCCTTGGCCGCATTCCAGGCAGGAAAGGGGCTGGCGGCAAACAGGCTCTGATGGACCTGCCAGAGCCTTGTGCAAACCAGCCTGCAGGTTCCCAGCCCAGAAAGGCTCCTCAGGCTGATCTCCAACAGAAGGAAATTCTTTGGCGCATTTTGTCTTTCCCCCATTTCCACCCCCATTGGTGAAATGCCTTTTTCATCCCCTGTGTTACAATGGTTCTGGCTTCCTTTCCTCAGCAATATTAGCTTCATGCTTATGTAAAATAGTTCTGTAAATGTCCATATCTACTGTACACGTCTCGAAGAAAAGTCATGGAGAGCAGAAATGGGATTTATTCTTCCCCTAAATCTTTCTCCCATTTATCCTTCTGGTTTTCTCTCATTCTCACATCCCACTTTCTTTTCTCTTTAATGTCTCTGTCCCTTTAAAATGTTTTCTTTCCAAGGGAAAGCAAACAGAATTATCAGCCCACAGTGGTCTTCTGCATTTGTGTTCTGTCCTTTGTCAAGGGGAATTGGAGCAGGAGGTGGGCTTGGGCTTCTATCCAGGAAAAAGGGGGAAGAGAGGCACTGTTTATTGCTGCCAAGGACTGAAGCCGTCCCCAACCTTTTCTTTAAGAGAATCTCTCGTATTTCTTTCTACTTCTCATGGGGTAAGCACTTGTAAGTATCGATTACTGTTATTATTTACCTCGAGAGTGTGTGTATGGCATCTGGCATAATTTGGAAATGTCAGTGTTCCTGTAAGTTTCATTCATAGCAATTACCTAGGCAGCCTCTCCATAATCAGATTCTTTCAATATTTGAAAGTTTGTTGGAAACAAACTAAGGAAGCGTATGTTATCTGTACATTTCAGTGCGTGTTTGGGTCCGTAGAAGTGGATGGGGTGGGGTTTTTTGTTTGTTTGTTTGTTTTGTTTGTTTGGTTTTTTGTTGTTGTTGTTGTTTGGGGGTTTTTTGTTTGTTTTTTTTTTGTTTTTGTTGTTGTTTTTTGTTTGTTTGTGGGGTTTTTGTTTTTTGGTTTTTTGTTGTTGTTGTTTCGTGTTTGTTTTGTTTTTGTGTTTTTTGTTTTGTTTTGTTTTGTTTTTCATTCCTGTTTTGTGGAGGATCAGAAAAATAGCAAAGGCAGAACTGGTAGAAGATGCAGCACGACAAGGGGCTCTGCCAGCTCCGAGCCAGGAAGGGGAAGTTGGCTGAACTGCTTTTCTCTCCCTCTCTCTCTCTCTCTCTCTCTCTCTTTTGTTTCTTTTAAGCGAGGTTAAGGTGAACTCCTAAGCGATTGTGGAGTGAGGCCCCACCTCTCGCAGGCTGATGTGCAGGCTCGGGTTACTCTGTCCTGCCTGTTCTCAGGAGCCCACAGTGACTTCCCTCCTGCTGCTGCCCCTGCCACAGCCCGGCACAGCAACACCCTCTGAAGAGCTCACACCTTATTGAAGGAAGATTTGCCGGCAAACACCAGGCCAAGGATGGAATAGCACCACTTGGGAAGAGATCCGGCAACCGAAGTGCTGCGAACAGTAGCTGAGCGATATCATCCTGCCCGCTTTTTATCCAAATCGGGCAAATCCGTGTCCTCCCTGGAGGAGCCGTCAGGGGCAGGACTCTGGCGGGGATGGCTCTGACTTCACCTGCTGCTGCAAATGACTCACGGAGTGTTATAAAAAGCAAGGGCCTGCCAAGTCTCGTTTCTTGGAACTGAGAGGGAATTTCAGCAAGCAGCTGCTCTTTCCTTAGTTTATGCTTTTCCTCTGCAGGTTTCTTGGAGGGGGCCTGGAATCAGAGACTTTGCCCCCTTTACCTGTTGCTCCGTTTGGATAACCGTGGCTCGGTGGAAATAGGTGTTTGGTCCAGATATTATTCCGATCTTCCTAAGGGATCTCAGCGAAGCCTGGAAGGAGCCTCGGGAACGTAATTCAGCAGGTGTGTAAATCTTTCCGGATTGACAATCGAATCCTATCAAAAATCAGGAACAGAACCTGAGAAATCAGATTATCTCTCCTGTGCACCACCTGGATAGAGGTTCTTTTCATATGCCTGATGCTGTTAAAAGATTTATGCTTTGTAGCTTTTCTCTGGAGTCACATAAGGCAAAAGCTCATTTGAAAGAGAAATCAGTGAAAAGAGATTCTGGTGGAACAGCCCGGTTTTAGAGGGGAAGTGGCTCAGTGCAGCAATCCTGACTGTGCCAGCGGTGTGGCGGAGGGCTCTGGCCACCTGCAGGCGCTCCCTTGCAGGTAGGGACCGTTCATTCCCCCGCGCCGCGGGAAAGCCACCTGTAACTTGTCACAGCGGGCAGGAATGTGGGGCCAGATGGAAACAACATAAACAGCTGGGAGATTGCAGCCGGGATTTCCAGCGAAGACGGGAGATTTTTGTTCTGGTAGACCACTCGTTCCAAAGGTGGTTTAGCTACACCTACTTCTTCTGGGAAGGATGTTGCTTTGGAGCCGTGGTAGGTTTTGTGCGTGGCCTTGTATTGATTTTTTTTATTATTATTATTTTTTTGGTGAACGCTTAGGATGACTTTAAACTGCCCCATTCCAGCCCGGCTCCGGGGCGCTGCTCTCAGCACCTTTGCGCGCAGGGAGCGGGAGGAGGAGGCGGCTCCGCACAGCCCGAGGGGGCTCCGCGCTGCTGCTCCGCGGGCCCGCCAGGGCTGGGGCTGTGCCTGTGCCTGTGGCCGGGGCTGGGGCCGGGGCGGGGCGGGTGCCCGGCAGAGGGAGCTCGGCTCCTCTCCGCTCCACTGGCCGCGGCCGCTCCGCCGCCCGCCCCGTTCCCGCACTTTGTTGGCGGCGCGGAGCGGAGCCCCCGCCCCTGCCCCGAGCCCCGCGGCCACCGCCGGCCCCGGCCCGGGAGGAGGACTCTGCTGGGGCAAGGTAACCCCGGCCCGGGAGGAGGACTCTGCTGGGGTAAGGTAACCCCGGCCCGGGAGGAGGACTCTGCTGGGGTAAGGTAAGGCAGGCTGGCGGGATGGGATGGGATTTCCCCCTGGCGTCCAGCCCTCGCGTTGTTCCGCGAGCCCAAAAAGCCGCCCGGGCATCCGCCACACGGTGGATCGCCTGTCCCCGCTCCCCTGGGCGCTGCTCCCGCCGCCCTGTGCACGGACAGCGGGGCTGAGGAGTCCCTCCCGGGCCCTTCGGGGACGGTGGTGGCGGCTGCGGCTTTTCCCCCGCCTGGCTGTAGGGCCACGGAGCCCTCCGTGTGTGTGTGTAGGGGTGTGTATATGTGTGTGTATATGTGTGTGTGCTGCCCTGCCACACCTGCTCGCCCCTTGCCTGCCGAGCTGGCCCCGCGGCTGGGCATCCCCGGCGGATCCGTGCTCTGCCCTCCTCCTCCTCCTGCCTCACCTTCTGCCAGGTGACTCGCCTTTCAGTCTTTACTGAGGTGGGTTTTTCCCCCCCAGTGGTTCATCTGGCTTTCCCGTCTCTGTTGCTGGTAGCGGGCAAAGAGCGGCTCCGGGGTGGGATAATCCTGTTGAATGCCCGCGTTTGTTTTGTGCTCTCTCATCTCCCCCGCTGTTGAGCCCTTTCATTCTCCCCGGTAACTTTCCCTGGTGTCTTTGCTCCTCCTGCCCCTCTCAGCCATGACACGGACATTGCAGTGTGCGGGTGACCTGGGCACACCTTGGAAAACAGGTTGGTGGCATTTTGAGGAATAATTTAAGGTGCTCCTGCCTCCTCCTGTGACCTCGGTAGGGCTTGCATTGTATCCACGAAAAGCGAGGTGTTGCAGCTTCCACTAAAGCACAGTTTCAAGGCAGCGAGTAGCAGGCAATAGAAGAGAGGGTGGAACAGGTTTTTCATAAGGATGTTGTTTGGGAACCAATCCTCCCACTCGGGAATTGCGCCTTGCCTTGTGAATCTTGTACCCTCTGGAGTGCTGTGACCTTTGGTGGAGTCTGCTTGTTTACTTGAGGTGAGGTGCTGAAGGTAAAAGTACTGCTCATCTGCATTGTGCCCGCTGAAATATTAACCAAATGATGGATCTCGCATGCCTTTGCAGCACAGATCATATTTTAATTACTCCTCTCCTTCATCATCAAAAACGTGGTTCTCCTCCCTTCCTATTGACTGTCTTTCTTCTCGTTTGTGATTGAGCAATGTCTATATGTCAGCTACAAAAGTTGCTTACATGGGAGAACATAAAAACGACCATTTTTGTTGTTAGCAACTGGAAATACTTAATCAGCACTGTGTGCCCGGTCTCCTTTCCCTGGAATACCCATGGAAACGCTGCCCTCTGAGGGGAAGGAACCTCTCCTGGGCTAGGCTTGCATGAATTGTTGGTTTCCTCTCAGCAAGTGGAGACTGCAAAGAGCTCATGGAGTTTCCAAGGCATAAGGGAGACGCCCCATATGTCTGATTCCCAGTCCACAGGGGGTGTAGCATCATTAGCATTCAGGTAACGAGACACTGTGCTCAGGGCTCCATGGGAGGAGCAGCCTGTGGCTGCTGCTTGCTTTTACTGGGGAGGCTGTGGAGATGGAAGTGGCTTTGGCCTTGGGTTGTCCAGCTGGCTTGTGCTGCCACACACTCACTGTGGAGGCTGGGGTGTTGAGTTATGCTTTCTCATGGCTCCAAGTGCACGTTTCTGAGTAATTCTGAAAGCAGACAAAGCGTCCCATTAGATTTATTTGGAGGGAGGTAACGCCCCAGGAGCAGCAACACCCAGTAATGATTAGGTGCTAGTTATATACAGCAGTAATAGAGAAGGCAAGATTAATCTGAAATTACTTACTTCTGCTGTGAAATGCACAGATGGAAAAAAGTACCAGAGTTTTCCACTTGATGACAACTAAATTCTTGAAATATGGTTGATTTTTTTTTTTTTTCTGTCCATAGTCTTGCTGTAAATGGTGAATCATTCACATTAACTACTGCTTTTTTTCCCCTCTGGGTGACAGCTTATTAAAATCTAACATCTGAAGTCAAATAATTGAAGCTCCAAGGGTCAAAATAGATTAAATATATAAGAACTCTTCAGTTACTGTGGGGAGATAAGAGAAGACTTGAAGTCCACACGACAAAAATCACACTAAGAAAGCGCTTGCTAACTTTGTTTTCAGTGTCTCCCACTTGTTGCTCTTCTATTCCTGGTTACAATTCCTGCATCTCTTCTCCTACAGTGAATGACTGATCAGTGCAGAAGATTTTTTCAAAGATAGTTTTTTAAGATAGTTTTTTGTGGCTATGGCATACAGAAAAAGGAAGCCGTTTAGTCTGAGACCCCTCCAGACTCCTCTCTCTGCCGTGGGGCTGGTGGCCAGAAAGAAAAGACATTTAACACCTTGAAGCTGTGCTGCTTACGGTGCAGCATGCACTGATCCTTGTATCTCCATTCAAAGTATATTTTTCAATGTGAAAATTCGCTCTATAAGAGCCCCATTTCTTGTTTTCAGTGCTATTATTCAAACCAGAATAAACTAGAATTCCTGCTTTTGGGGAGGGGCTGTAACTGGTGCCATTTTATCTCGACTCCAGAACTGGATGCTGATTTGTCCGCCAATTTAATCATCCCGAACAATGAAATTGTTTTGTCCGCTTTTGATTTAACTCTGATACCTAGGATTTTCAGTTCTCTCCCCTGAATTCCAAGTTAGGTGATGGCTGTCATCTGCACTTTGTTTTGCCATGAACTTCAGCTGTTAGTGCAGTCCTGAGTGACCACAACATTTCTCCTTGTTGTGCCCCTAGGGGAATTGGGGTATAAAGTCATTGAAAGTTTCACCTAAATCGGTGACACTGCTTTGGGTGTGTGCAGAAAACATTTGCAAAGCTGTTTATAGAACAATGTTTGCAGTCACTGAAAGGGAATGTTCAGACAAGGTGTCTTTGGGTGTCTTTTACAGCTGTTGACACTTGAAGAGTCGCATCCTTCTTGGAAAGACCATGATGATGTGGGAAGAAGCAACTCCACATCTTTCTCCTTTTCTTTCCTCCTGATTTTATGTCATTGACACTGGGGGATAAAAAATGAATCAGAAATGGAAATGTTGTTAGCATTAGCTTTTTAAGGCCTGTTTCATTTTGAGCTGTGGCCGTGAGCCTGCAATCACTAACACATGCCTTCAATTGTAACATCAGTTTTAGTAACATTTTTCAATAGTAGCCTACTCAGGGCCTTGAATTGCTACTAGCTGAACACTTCCAGTCCTTTCTTCCCTTCCCTCTCCATGCCACTGTGTCGGTAATTAAAGTTAGGCATGCTGTGAATCTCCACAGGGTTAGGATCTGACACGGAAATAGCAAATTACAAATTACTGCCTTTGCATTTATTACCTTTGTCTTTTGATGAATAGACTTCAGCGACCTTGTGCATCCTGAATAAACAAAGTTAGCAGGTGTCTCTAGCCTCAAAGGTGCAGAGTCAGTATTTTTCACGAAGTTACCCATTTCTGTGGGGTTTTCTGTTGTGTAGTTTTCTGATGCATAGCAGGTGTCTTCATTACTGTGGTGTGGTGACAGGGGATTCTGCTTGCCTTTGTTCTCAAAGCATCACTCAACTTGTCACTTTGACCAACCATGGAAATTGTTAGGTTCCCTGTAAAGCTACAGAGGAAAAAAGAATAGCAAAAAACCCAGTATAAATACAAAAAATGATAAAACCGTTCTCCTGGAATACTGTGAAAACTTGGAGTGTTTCAACAGAATATTTAATAAAAGTTAATAATTTTAAGAACATAGGTGTTGAGTGATGGTAGGTGTTGTGAATGTCCAGTAACTTTAAAAAAGGTTTCATAGAGAAAACGTGGCTGTTTGGGGTTTTTTGGTCTTTTTTATTGTTTTGTTATTGATTTTATTTTGTTTTGGGTTTTTTTGTTTATTTTCATTTTCTTTCCAAGAATGCATTAGTTTTGCATTAGAGAGAGGATTTATCTTTGAATAATCCAAAATGTTCCAGTTCATGGATTTTATAGATTACCCCTGCGGGTAAGGGAACACCTGATTCCTTTCAAGCTTTCCATAAGTGCAGGGGAACTGTATTCAGCTGGGTTAATTGTGAAGCTGGTTCTTGGGGCTGGAGTTTGCATCCAGTAGCTGCTGGATGCTTCAGACTAAATATGAGTTCCTCTTATTGTATGTAGCTCAGGAATGTTTGTAACTGGAAAATAAAGAAGCGACTCCTGGCAGATTTATATTTATTACTTTGATTTCTGCTCCAGCATGTAAAAGCAGTTTTAAAGATTTGACCAAGTAGAAAATCAGGCACTAGGATTGCTGCTTCTCCCATCAATACTCCCTTCTCCTCCCCCTCACCGTCCAGAAATTGTCTCAGGTGCAAAGAGGAGCCGAAAGTGAGGTGTTAGCAGCACCTCCTTGTTGTCTATTAGATAAGCCCACACCCATTAGAAAATGGATTTTTAACACCCCCTCCCCAGGACAGCTGCATCAAACTTGTTCAAAAAAAACATGAGAAATACATGAGCTCACAGAAGTTCACTTGTTCACTTGCTTCTCAAGACTTGCAGATAGCTGGTGAGATGTAAGATTATTCCAATTTTGTCAATGTTTTGACCTTAGGCAGACTTTGATGTTGCTGTGTTTTGTTCCGGGAAAGGTCCTAGTGAATTGTCTTTCACCTGAAATGTGAACTTTGGTTAATGAGCACGTTCTTTCATTCTGGGGTGGTTGAGAGGGCTTAATTCAGTTCTCAGAATGCTCCTTTCATGAAAACTGAGGACTTTGCTCTTCTAAGGTATTCTTCCTTCTTCCGAGGCCACTGATCTTTTTATTTGTTTCCACAGGTGTCTGCGGTGTAGTCTTCTCTATTTCCTGAGACAAAGATCTCTTTGTTTCCAGTGTAAAATATTATTTGAAGTAATTAGCCTGAAGAAAGCTCTTTTTTATTTTTTTTTCTTTTTCTTCCTCTATAAGGGATTAGAATGATACTTGGTGTTAGTATCTGGTTAATGCAGGGATTCACTTAAGAGTTCAATGCCTGTGAGAATCCCAGTGTACATCATAAAAATGTTTTTGAATGAGCTGTTCTATTACTCAGAGCATGTGAATGTGGGACCTTTGTACGAAGAGTGAGACATTTGTCTTGTACGTTGTCTTATGCACTCAGATACATGGAGAACTCAATGATCTGGCAAGGATAACGCAGGGAAATTGAGTTACATCATGAGGAGTCTGTGATACCGTGTGGCAATAAAGTTTAGCTTGATGATCTTCTGTGCCATTTAAAAAAATGGCATGGAAAAATCAACCCTTTATACTTGTGCCTCTAAAGTAATTTTCAGCTTTGCACAGCGTGTCTTAGGAAGGCAGTGAGTGCATTGTTCTGGCTTCAGCTGGAGATAAAAATATACATCTGTGTTTCACATTCAGAATTGGGTGGCAGGCTTTGTATTAAATACATGTGTTTTCTTCTTTCCCTTCAATCTCATCTCAGACTCACTTTTCCCAAAGTGGAATTATTTATTCTCTGCTCCACTTCCAGCATTATTTATTGCTTTGCAATTCTTCCTGTGCTCTTGCAACCCTCAGGGTAATGTTTCATCTTTCTGTTTCCTTCTCTTCCTGTATTTGGGGATAAAGTCTTCTCCAGGGCAGTGGGCTGGGAGGTGGAGGACAGGATCTGTTTCTGTTTTAGCAGCAAACCTCGTTCAGGCTAATCAGTCTGGGCTAACTGGTAATTGGCCTCTTGGTGCTATCTCACACAGAGAGGGCGGGAGAGTGTGAGGAATCTGGACTTTGTGCCTTCGTGTTTCTTAGGTAAGTCACCCCAGGTGACAAACGTCCTGCCTCTGCCAAGGAACAGCCACAGCTTCTCCACTGCAGCCAGTGTCCTTTCTCTTTCTTTATTAAACCCCTATTTTCCTTACCCTTTTTCTTTTGCATCACTTTAATGCCACATACTGCTCTGTGTTCATGACACTTCTTGCAGTAAAGCTTTTGCATACTCAAACCCCAGCTCTTTTTCTCCTTTTGTGCCCTATATTCCAATGTCTTCTCTAAAGCACTTCAGATCCACTGTTCTCAGTGGGAAATGTTGCCTGTGAAATTATATGGAGAGTCAAATCTTTGTGGGTTTAAGTCATGTCTTGCCTATAATGCTGTGTACTTTGTCAAGGCAATAATTTAAAGCTCTCATCATGCAGTTATAGAGCTTGAGACCTTACTGGGAGGTGTTAGAGTGTGTGTAGGCATTTGTTTTCCCTGTGTGAGTGAGGTGTCTAATACACATCAAAAAAAGTCTCTTCAATAAATAGTCTTACTGAATATGAATGTAAGATATTCTCAGAAGTGCCTTCGATACATGGTGGAACAAGTTCTTTTCTACTTCAAATTTACAGTTTTCTCACTTTTTATGCAAAAG
The DNA here is from genome assembly GCF_965231275.1 of Zosterops lateralis. Lineage (NCBI taxonomy): Eukaryota > Metazoa > Chordata > Aves > Passeriformes > Zosteropidae > Zosterops > Zosterops lateralis. The sequence goes on from NC_139765.1 coordinate 11,378,612, forward strand.
TAGAATGTTGACATGCAAGGGGCTTGGGGCAGCTGGCAGCAGGGAGCTGTGTCTTCCCAGGGACAGCACTGATTTTTTTTTTTTTTTTTTTTTTTTTTTAATTTTTATTTTTTTTATTTTTTTTATTTTTCTTTTTTTTTTGGAGGAGGTGGATGCTTAGAGCATGAGAGTTTATGTCCCAATGGGCCCTTTGAGTATTTTAAGCTGTCCTTTTATAACTCTGAAAGTTATTGTCCAGACATCTCCAATCCCTTTTAAAAAAATAATCTAAAAATCTTGATTTTTCAAAACAGCTGTTTTGTCTCTGTCTCAGTTTTCCTACTTATAAACAAAAACCATATCTGTCTCTCAGGAGTTTTTGTGAGGCTTAATTAACAAATATTTATACAGGCTTTTGAAGCTATAAAGCAGCATATAAATGCTAAGTAGTGTCATTATTACCACCAGCTGCTTTGTTGTAATTGAAGTAATAAAAGTTTCAGTGCCAGTGGTTGTGTTGCTGTTGCCTAAATGCAGTTTTTGTGAATTTGGGAGACACCGAGGCTGGTGGCAAAATGATGATGTAGACTGAAATACACTGTGTGGGACAGTTATAAGATCTTTGTGAAGGACTTAAAAAAATAAAATTAAGTATTGATTATAAAAAAGTGAAAGTCCATAAGGGGAAAAGAATAAACTCTCTTCTGCAATATGCCAGTGTTTAGAGGTCCCAGGACTAGCTGGGGGTTGTCAGTGCTGTGCAGTGTCCCTTGGTTAGGAATGAGCTGGCAGCATTTGCCTTGATGACTCTGGCATATAAAAGAAGGGATCTTTTATAGAGATGATTGATAATTGGTAGTATAGGAAAAGTAACATGGTATAAATCACAATTAGCCCTTTTTTTTTTTTAAAGGTCTACTTTTGTAAAATGTTCATGACTTAAAGCTGAGCTATTTTTATTAATGTTCTTGTGCTTATCTCACATAACCAGCTTGTTAAAAGCGGATATGAACACTTTTTAAGCCTCTGGCTTATAAATTGTGAGAAAGAGAAAAGAAGATTGATTCCAACAGGCTTGAAGGTAGATTCATTTCTCTTCTAGTTAGCAAAATGAGAGAAGGGGAAGAATTAAACTGTAGACTTAGTGTGCCAATCAGTTTCAGCCAGGTTGAAAATCATTAGATTCAACTCCAATGTGCAATTTAATTGTAAAAGTCTAACTTAAAAGAAAATGAATTCAGGGGAATTCTGTTTTGGCAAATTGATGATAATATCTCTAAGTTATTTCTGCCTGAAGTAACAAGAGTGTGGAAAAAAATAAAGTAATAACAAAGGAGCAGTGAGGGGGAACAATTATTTTGCAAACATCTCCTGGCGTTCAGAGGGGGTTACTTGGTCACATTAAAACAAGAATATCGTGCTGCTTGAATGTTGGAGAGGATTGATAAAAACTGTGGTTTGAAGAAAACATCTCTGTTCTTTTTACTGTAAACATTTGAGATAAGATGGAAAAGTTTGGAAGAGTGCAACATCTTCTGTGAGTTCTTTCAGCATTCTTAATTGTTTGTTATGAGATCTTGGTTTGAACACTGATAGATATTTCTGGTGGGTTTTAGGGGGTTCAAATTTATTCAGTTGGGCTCTCAAACAACCTGTAGCAAGTAATCTGTCTCTAATAATATTTTAATATTTAGTGAAATGCTGGTTTCAGTTGTAAGGGGTGTTTCCTAACAGCTTCTGGAGCAGTTCTTCTTATGAAGCCCTGATTTAGTTAAACCTTAGAGAGATCACTCAAATCTGGATCATGGGTTTTGTGATTTCATGGTGGCTGTACTGCAAGGACTTTAAAAAAAGAGAGGATGCAAAGCAGGGAACTTACTCAGTCCTTTATAAGTAGGCAAATTTTCAGACAGCTTTGAACATTATTAAACATCGAGAAGAAAAGTCCTCAGCCCTTTTTTTTTTTTTCTTTCCAGTTTTAGGCAAATCTTACTTTAGAACCTGCCATAAAATGTGCAACCACAAAGTTGTTCTGCATAGAAATAGAAGCACTTTAAACACACAGAGACAGGCAATATAGCCCTGAGGCACAAATGGAGACAACCCAAGTCCTGAATGGTAGGTTCAGAAAAGGTTACTGCTCAAAATATTTTCAGTAGCCAAGTGGAAGACAAGTCATAGTATTGTATTAGAGCTGCTCTCTCTTTGTGTGAGACTGGTGACACCTCATTGTGAATAAAATTCTGGGGATTTTTGACAGCTGTGGGAAAGAGCAACTTTTTTATTTTATGCTCCCTGTATAGAGTGGTAGAACAATTAGATAGGAATTTATTTTTCTGTTATCCCAGGGTGTAACAGAGAGTAGTATGATAACTATCATTGGAAGCACAAAAAATAATCTGCCTCGGGGACTATCATTTTAAGGCATCATATGAAATGCTGATTTAATAAGGTCTGCTCCTTGCACATTTTAAGTGCAAGGAAATGCATGTATTGAGACCTTGCTAATCCTCCTTTTGCACAAAGTCTTTGGCTTGTTCCCTCACTGTCAAGGAATTAATGGTGTGCTCCAAAGAGATCCTGCATTTCTAGGCTGTGATTATTTTCATAAGGGATTCTGCACTGCGTTTGGTGGTGCTTTATGAATTATCATAATAAATAAAATGAAATTGCTGTTGTCAGAACATGTGAGCAGAGTAAGCTGATTCCCATTGTTCGTGTACTCAGTGGCTCGTGGAATTAAGTGATACCCAGTGGATTTCCAGGCAGTTCCTGCAAGTTGGTGAGGTTTGCTGAGCTGAGTTGTCGTGCCTGTGGCAAGTTAAACAAGGGTGTAGCTGACAAGGAGCAATTCCACTCATCTGGAACCAGGTTCCAGTTGTGCTGGAATCCTACAAACTTAGAATTTAGGGGTTTCGTGTATAATAATACATATAAGTCAAGATGGAAGATTTAAGTGTTGTCTTTGTCCTCCTTCTGCAGGGGTTTGGGTGGTTTTCTGTAATTAGGTGAAAAAGGTCTGCATTGCAAGCCTGGGGTGGTCATTATTGAGCCAGAAACATAAATAATATAAATATCACCTTAGTTTCAAGTGTTTATTGCTTAAATAACCTTAGAAAAAATTAAAAGCAGTCCATTTTACCTCCTTAGGGATCCCTAGCGTGCTAGTTAAGCTCACGGCTTGTGAGCCTGTAAATGCTGTAAATAGATAAAATAATAAACATTCCAAGTTTTTTTATGGAAACCTGCACCTAGCTAAAGCAGGCTGTACAGAAGATACAGCATTTATCACTTGCTTTTCAGGTGGAGGGAGTCAGTAGCATTCCATTTTGGAATACCTACCCAGGCTTTTCCCTTTGCTTTATTACAAATCTTTGTGTGGTCGTGTCCTTCCAGATCTTAGCCAGTGACTGAAGGCTTGTTGTACCAGGCACTCAATTTCAGGAGAATGTTATTATTTAAACATCATGTCTATTTTTAAGTCAGATGATCTATAAAACCTGTTTAAAACCACAAGAGATCGTTACATCATCTAGTTTGACCTCCAGAGTGTACAAAGGAGGAGACTTTCTGTTTCTGGTAGAAAAATATTAATCAAGTTTCCTTGGCTTTCTTCTCAGAGGAAGATAGACACAGTAATTTAAACTACCTGCCCCTTGGCAAACACTGGCATTTTTCACTAAGTACAAGTAGTGAATTAATTTTTAGTGGTTCTGTAGTGTGTAAATCATGTGAATGCCAGAACATGGTGCAACCCTCTAGATGCTGTTGTGTGTGTATATATATATATCTAAAATTTATATATATATATATATCAAAAGCTTCACAGGCTAAAAGCAGGTGATCCTGGAGTCTCTACTTGTATCCTTCAGCTTCACTGGATAAACTGTGTAAACTCACATCCCTCTCTGAACCAATGTGTACTTGTCTGTGTAATCATTGTTTTTTGCTCACGTGGCAGACTGAGGCACTTGTTTTTAAGAGGTTTTTTTGAGGCAGTTTTTAAGAGTTAAAGGCTGTGTTCCCTTGTGTGGGGAATCCATGGGAGTGTTGGGGAGGTTCTTGTGTAGGTTCATTTTGATTTTTAGGAGATTTGTGGCCTTCCTGCCTCCTAGAGCCTGGAACTGGTGTTGTGCAGACTCTGGGGTGTCCAGATCATGCTGTGCTGGTATTTCCAGTAATGCCAGCAGTAATTTTTTTTTTTTTTTTTACAATATTGTCACGTCTTCCTTATGGCTTCTATCAAACAAGATTTACAGATGTCATTACAGGCAATTTAGTAAATTGAGCACAAAAATTGGGTTTCTGTGGGAATGTGTCACAAGAGACATGAGTCCTCCTTGGTTTTCAAACCTTCCTCCTATGAAGAAGTGCAGTGACTTCTTTAGGATGTAAAGAAAAATACATGATAATTTTACAGATGACCTTGCTCTTTATACTCTCCCAGGACGAGACTCTTGCTTCCAGTAATGAGGAAATGTTCTGAGGCAGTGTTCTTGCCACGATGACATAAAATAACAGAGACTTCCAGTTATTCCCCTGTTCTTGCCCTGTAATAGACATGTGCCTTCAGGGACCAACTGACCTTAAAAATGATGCATATCTGGAGCTTGGGGTAATTTCTGTTGAGCAGATTTTTTTTTTTTTTTTTTTTTAAATTGCAATGGCATTGCAATGGTGATACTGCACTGATTAGAAACCACATGTAATTAGTATTCCTAATCCAAGTGTGCACTCTCTACTCTGGACACACATTCCCCCATGAGCTTCTAGGAATGCACTCAGTTGTTGCTTTGACAGAAAGAAAAAAAACCAGGAAAACTAACCAACAGTTGCCTAAAAATTATCTTTATGAGTTGGAAGGCATTTTTCAGCCCAGGGATAAAGATTGGTAGTGATGCTCATGAGTTGTTCAGCTGTGGGTGAGAGGGTTTCTGCAACATCAGACCTTGATCTCTGAGTAGTTTGTTCCACTGATATTAATAGAACAAATTGTCTGTCTGCCTGTTTAATGATTTTGAGGTTGAAGCTCAAAAATCCCAAATCAAAAAAAAAATTCAACCACCCACAGCAAAGAAAACCAAAGCAAACCCCAAGATAATTTGTGCTCTTATTTTATTAAAGGAAATGTGATCATTCGGGAACAATTTAAAAGAATTTGTCACCATTCTTGTTATATTTTTTTCCTCATCTTACTGTGAGACACATCTTTCATTTGAAGTGTGTACTATTTTAAACAGGCATTATGTTTTCATGAAAACTCTGCTGGGCAATGTCTTAACTCCAGACATAAAAGCAAATAAACTATGAAAAATCCTCTGTTTATCTGAGATGAGGGGACTTTTTTAAGAAAAGGAGAGAGAGAGAGGATCTAAACCAATTTAATGGTCTCTTTTGTCTCTCTTTATGTTCCTTAATGTTCTTCTGCAGTCCTCAGGAATTACATTATCTCATTGGTATGTCACTGGGGTAGTACTACAAAGGAATCTCAAAATGCTGTTGTCTTTAGGCTGTACAGTGAAGGGAGGCAGAAAGTTCTGCATTGCACTGTTTGATCTAGGCTGATTCTGATTTTACTCTGTTTGCAGATTTCAGATGAGAGGGGGAAATTCAGAATTGATGTGGGTGTTTAATGATGGATAACATCTTTTGGATGCTTCCTGCACCTCAGTGAAGTAAACCTGAGCACTTCCTTTTGGGGCTGTTAATTTTACATATAGCTGAGATCTCTTGTGTGCAAGGTTGGCTATTTGGGATTTCTAATTAATTAAATGTGACAGCTCATCCTCAGTTTTACCACTTGGTATTGCCTCAAACAAACCTTACTGTAAACTTGCCTGAGCTCTTCTCTGTTGAAATCTGTCACAATTTCCTGTCACTTGCAAGGCTGTTGAAGGAGCTGTCACACAGTGGAGTACTGGAATTGTAGAGGTGGGTGTATCAGCAGTGCTAAGTGAACTGGAGATGGAGAAGTGGGGGCTGTTGGCTGGGAAATGAGCAGTATGATGTTGTGGGGGGCTCACTCCATCTCCACTAAAACTTTCAGGATCTGGCTGTTGAGAGCTGTCCCAGTGTTCCTGGCAATGAGGCTCTTCGATGCGCCACTTTTGAGTTTGTTTTCACTCAGTTCCTCAGCTAGACTTACCACCGTGAAGGCCAACAACTAAATGGGAAATTAAATTATCTCCAATTTTCTTCCTTATGACCTCTGAGTTTTTCACAGCATCCACTGTATGGATGGAGGGCTTGTTCCCATATATTTTTTTATGGTCTCCAGATCTTTCGTGCTGACTGCAGACCTCATTGCCAGGTACTAGACAGTGAAAGCTAAAACTACTACCCCAAAACCCCTGATAATTCAATCCCTAGTGATGATACCTGGTGAGCCTATGGCAGTGGTATCAAACAGAGGTCTGGAGTGGGGAATATCAGTGCTGCCACTCAGAAAATCAGAGCTTGCAGCTTTTATCCATCTTTTGCAAAGCCCTGGGATTCTTTTATCTTGGTTCAGTCTGCTAAGTCTTGTGAAAACAATAAACTGGCTCACCTCCAGTACTGTGATTTTTATCGTGAATTAAAACAAGTTGTCTTTGCTCACAAAGATAAGTACTTTTCTTTGAAACAAAAATTGCTTCATTTTCTTGAGGATTCCACCATGTTAGCTAACACATTAAATATGGTGGGAGTTTTTGGGTTTTGGGGGTTTTTTTGCAATAATCCTTGTGCTCTCAGGGCTGTTGATTTGCCCTGGATTTTAGCAAGCCATTTAAAAGCAGAGGTCTGTTTTGGCAATTTGACTGTGATACTCCCTCTCAAAAAAATCAGTTAACCACTTTGAGAATGACATTTGAGTCTGCCTATGTTTCTGCATGACTGGAAGCTGTCACTACTCATTGAAACTTATTAGTGCTGGAAATGGATATGCTGGTTCATCTGCCGGGGATGAAACATGAGGCACCAGCAGCCCAATTTAAATGTTGTTCCCGCGAGGAATAGAAGAGGTGACTGTGGTGAGGAGAGCTTGGACAATGAGGGGTGAGAGGATCCCAAAGAGGCTTTGGGAGCTTTGCCTACAGGTTGCTGAAAGCAGATTGTGGCATTTTTTGATGATTCAAGAAGATGCTGTCCTTTAAGATCAAAGTTTAATGGGAGGCTACAATGCTTTAGCTGAAGATTAAACTGTGGAAACATTAAATTTTTCTCGAGGAGGAACCAAAGTTGGGAATCCTCCTTTTGGGGAGGGGGAATGAGCACTTGAGAAATTAGACTTTTAAGGGGGCAGGTGCAAAGTTTGACTCAAAGCCAAGGATCTGCAGCAGCTCCTGAGAGTCCACACGCACACTGAAGATATGCAAAATGATTCCTAAAAATACAGACCTGGGGAGTGAAGGCCATGGCCATCCACGTATCTTTTAAGACCTGAAGCCTTCAGGGCACACAGCGAGCACTGCTGACACGTTGTCATTTATCTCATCTGAAAGGGCTGTGAGTCAAAAGAGCAGAAAGACAAAAGGAGTCCCTGAGCTGTACCTGGCCCTCAAGGCATCATTGATGCTGCTTGTTTTACAAGGCTGTACTGGGTGATCCTGTATACTGTAATTTCTTTTTTTTTTTTCCTCACTTCATTATATCTAAATACATTCCCAGTGCAGAGATTATTTCCCCCTACCTCTTCTCCCCCTCTCATGACTAAACACAAACCCAGAGCTTGCTTGTGATAGGAGTCTTTGATTGACAGTGTCTTCACCATTTGGGACTAGTGGTGTGTTAAAATGTACAACTGGCATTTCAGAAACTGTAAAACTGACCTGACAAAGTGTGATTTTCAATTTTTTTTTCTTCTTTTTCTTTTTTTTTTTTCAAATCTCCTCTTCTCTCAGCAAGTTGTAGATGTGTCTTGATTCTGATTTGTCATGTTGTAATGTCACTGGTTAACATTTCTGTAACCTGTAGAGGACTATGGAACACTGAAATTGATACACTCTGAAATTCATAAATAGAGTTGAAACAGCATAGTTATAAATGAATCTCGATTAAGGTTTTTCTTAAATAGAGTTCAGTTTGCAGCAGAAATTCAGCAGTCTGCAGCTGACAGAGAGTTCAAAGGTGACTTTCAAGGTGATGGGAATGGTTGGGACAGACCAGATTTTACTAATGGATTTGTGGCTTCCACACTGCGTCAAAATAACCCTTTTATTTCTCAGAAACAAACTGAGTGTTGTTGCCCTTTGCCTAAAGATCAGCATTTTTAAAGCAAGTTTACAGTTTTCTCACCTCCTCATGCAACAGCTTGGAGGCTTTTCCTTGACAGATTATAATATTGTGAGGAAAAGGAAGTTTTGCAACCTTTAAACTTCCTGAAGAAAAAAGTGCTGCTAAGATTCCTTGAAAAAAAAAAAATAAATTAAAAGCACAACAAAATATTCAATGAGTCATAATTTACAGGAACATCAGTTTTCTTTGATGGTAGCAAGATATAATTTCTTTCCATTTATCCCAAAGCAGGGCAAACTTTGCCCGCTTTTTTGCTGGTGTTACACTTCAGTATTGCAATCATATTTAAAGGAATAGTATCCAATTTCATCCATCAGTTAAATGAGGAGACCTCTGAATTATTAATAGAAACTCTTCACATCAGGTTTGAACATAGAATAAAAGGGAATGAGGAATCAGTTGGATAAAAGAATGGAAAAGTTTCTAATAGACATGACATAAATAATGAAGCTGGACATTTGCAGAAATGCTTATTAAGGAAAGCCATTCCCATTGTAACAATTAGTCTGCAGCTTAGTGTTTGTGCAAGAGAATTCTGCTTCAATTAACAAAACTGATTTCTATAGCACAGCGGTGAGACTGCCTCAGACCAAAACTGAAATGTTCTCTCACTAAAGTACTGATGCTAATTAGTGAATAAAGATCTCTTCCAAGTAAAGTCACGTTTCCTGTATGAACTAATGTTGTGGTTTGAAAGCAAAACGAATGAGAGGCTCCAAGTCAGAGATATAATTTAATAAGAAGAAAGGTAAAAAGGTAAAAATAAAATAAAACAAATGCAATAACACAAAGGATCACTGACAGAGTCAGAATACAACCTGAGCAGGATGGTGGAAGCAGTCCAGGTGAGGTGCTCTTCCTGAAGCAGTGATCCTGTAGAAAGGTCTGGTAGCTCTGGTCTTCTGGGAATCCAGTGGGTAAGTGCTGCTTGCACTGTCCCAAATACCAGCTTATATCCAGGTGAGAATGCTTGGCTCCTCCCCCTGGGCAGAGCATCTCACAATGGGATGAGGAGTTGTGAAGTGGGTCCTTGATGGCCCATTAAACAGAGATAACCCCTGGAGGGAGTTACCGGTGAGTCATGGGCCAGGTGTTAATGGGCCATTAGCAGAAGACACCCCAAAGGCCATTAGCAGAAGAGGCAGGGGGCTTGGGAAAACACTAGCCCACCTGGTTTCAACAGTTCATGAAGATGGTGATAGAATAAATACTTTGTGTACATCCTACACTGCAACCCAAGACAACTAATGACTCAATTTTAAAGAAGGCTCTTGCCCAATCAACCTTTGAGGTATTGCACTGGGCATTACAGTTTTACAACTCTTATGCTAAATAACATTTCTGAAGGATATGCTTTCATATAATGAAGGTGTGCTGAATGTCTGGTTTTAACCTCATGGGGATTTGCTCTCGAGGACCTTTCCCCCCCTCACATCTCATTGTGAAGTTCTTGCTTCTGAATGTCTGTTGTGCACAAGGTTTTCTCTTGACCACACAGAGACAAATATTTGGTTTATGATGCTAAGTGCAATATTTTTACTTGCTTTTTTGGGTTTTTTCAGGTATTTAAAATAGCAATGTATCAATAGTGGTCTTTGTCCATGTTGTTCCCACAATTGCTATATTGCTGTAGTGTGGGGCATCAAAAATCTGGTTTCTCCTGGACCTTGAAAGTTGCTGTGGTAACTGCACATCTCACTGGGGACTTGAGTTAGGTGTGTACACTTCATTTAACTTTCTAGCACTTCTCTGCAAATGTGTTGGGTCCATGAACTCCATTAAAACATCATCTCTGGTGTGCTGATGGAAAGGAGTCCCTCCCTCTGTCTCTGCCTCCCTGTCTGTGATTTCCTGTTCGCTCTGTGTTGAGTGAAGAGCTGAAGATGCTCACCTGGAGCTCCTTGATTCTGATGGTCACTGATGGAGGGTCGAATTAGCCGAGTTATCTCCCTCATGTAGGGGCACCAGTTTTGTCAGATTTTGCCCTTTTTTGACCCAGAGATGGGGCAACTGAGACTTTTAAAGACTTTTATTCCATTTTCAGTCTTATGTGAAGGGTGAGACAATACAGAGGTTACAATTCATGCCATCACAATCAGAAGCCAACTATTTCCTAATTACAATACATTATAAGCATTACTTAGCCCATCAGCTTTTGTCACACGATGCTGTTATTGCCTTAAAGCCAATCATCTAAAATTACCCCTTGTGGATTCTATTAGAATGCACTTTTCATAGTTCTATTTCTCCAAAATATCTAATCTTATTTGCAAAGCAATCCTGTAAAACTTGTTTCTAGTCCCATTTCTCTCTCAAAAACATCTGTCCTATTCCATGGCATTTCCAAGGCAACATCTCTTTTCTCAAAGTTTGCATACAAATACATATTATGTGAGCCTTCTAGCAAGCTTTAAAAATTCTCTACAAATCCATTTCCCATGTGGTCCAAACTCTTGGTCTCCACTGATGCTTTAGAAGGTTGACCTGAAACAGAGACTGGACAGAGCGGGAGAATAAAGTAGGGATTTATTGAAAGGCCTTTAGGATCCACCTTGGGCAGGACAGGGCCTGACCAGGGCTACACCCAAAGTGTTCACAAAATGACTGACTGGTCACCAGACCTTACATTTTTATAAGTTTTGGGATTTAATTGGGATTTAATTTGGGCATATTGAGATTTAATTGTCCAATTCCAACTTCAGGTTGTGAGGTCCCATCCTTCTTGTTCCTCCTTCCAGCCCACCTTTATGTGTGCCTTTGGGCCTGAAAATTGTCCTTGGTCTTGAGCAGGAAAAGGATTTTGTCTCCCTGCTCTGTGAAGAGCTGAGTGACACTGAATGTGAGGCTCAGAACTGCACCCCAGGGCAGCACAGGATCTGAAATACCTGAAAGTTAAAACTTAAGGCATTATCATCAGTGCCCTGGCTGTGGGAAAGGGACACTTCAGGAGCTGAGCATGACATGAGGACACCCAGCTGAGTCAGGGCTGCTGCTGGGTTTGGGCTCCTGGAAATCACTTTTTCTTACCTGTGAGGCAGCTGGCATCCTGTGCCCTGCCTGGGCATTGCTTCCTTCTGAAGCACCACACAGGTGAGCTGACTTTCAGAGTTAGTGCTCTGGAGGCTGGACCTTGTCCACGGCAGCTCAAACATCTCTTTTCATCACTCCCTTCCTAAGAATATAGCAGGAATGCCATATGGACTGAAAGGAAAGAAGGAAATCTTCATGAGGATGAAATGTATTGTGTGTTGTTGTAGGGATGATCATGACACACAGAGTGACACAGTATTAAGTTTGCAGAAGGCTGTTTATTATAGTTGCCTGCTGTCTTTTATACAGTTTGTATAAACTGTACAAACTTTGAGGGCAACTTTTAGTTAGGTAATAACTTTTTTGTTCATTATTTGATTAGTTAGTAAAAGACATTTACTTGTTTATCAAATCTGTCAATTCTTAAATTGGTTACATATTTTCTTTACTAATTCTCATAAGACAAATCTTTTATTATGACAAGTACATTTATTTTTTACTTTTAAAATAAATTGTGTTAAAAGAACTTTTCATTCTTAAAGTTATTTTATATAAAAACTTAGAAACTACTTATTAACTATACTTTAAAAAAATAACAAGTAAACTTTTTTACTCTTTTCTTACAATTGTGTAAATATTTTTTACATTATATAGTGAGAATTATACCCTCCTCTTTGATTTTTATGCTTTTACTTTTTGCCAAACTCTAATCCAAAGAGATATTTGAGGAAGCCAGCATCTCCCACACACAAGAGTGTGATGGCTCCTCTCTTTCTCCTTCTGTGCAAGATATTTTCTCTTAATTTGGGTGATGGTTAATTTTACCATCATTCATTCTGTGGTAGGACAGTGAGCCAACCCTGTTGGTGCCCCCCAGGCACTGAATGGAGCAGAGCACGCCTCCCTGAGCTTGCAGCTGGGTTGAATTATGGTTTGGGTTTCTTTTCAGTGTTTCTGGAGGGTTTAGCACCATCTGCGAGCTGTTTGCAGACAGCAGCAGTCTCATGTTCTGGAGTAAATTTGGGTGAGAGGGAAGAGGGGCTGGGAGGGGTGGCAACCCCTGTTTTTGTGTGCACATTTGCTTGAGATGTACCTGGACTGACTGCCAAAAATCTTCAAAGGTCTTTCTCACTTTCTCACCCTGCTAGCTTGCTACATTCAACTTTTGTAGGCTTTTTGGTATCTTTTTTTTTTTTTTTTTTTTTTTTTTTTTTTTTTTTTTTTTTTTTTTTCCTACTTATTCAGTTCCAGCCGTTGTCTTCCTGTTGCCTCATCATCAATCAGTTGGTTTGTGGCATGGAGTGGTGGCTCTGGAGCCTTTGGGGTAAAAAATAAAGACCAGATGGATCTTTCTTTGAGCTCTGCTCATGGCGGTGTTTCCTTGACTTTTTGATAAGTAGAAGTCCATTTTCCCAATTCAGGATGTAGAAAATTCTGTATCTTCCATTTGCCAGGATGTTGTGAGGTGGGGATTCTTCTTCCCCCCAACCCCAAGAAGCACAGGAGAGAATCCAGCTCTCAACTAATCCTGCCAATTCTTCTTTGCCCTTGGACAATGTTCCTCTATAGAATTTATGGGTTATTTGTGGTTTGTTTTGTTGTGGGTTTGGTGGGGATTTTTTGAGCCAGTTTTGGTAAACAAGTTGAATTTGCCGAAGGGGAGAGATACAAAATAATATAGGGTGGTGACCTGAACCTTTATGCTGAGACATTTTTGCATAGCAACTCTGTTATCAGCTTGCGAGCTCTAGGTAATTTGTGTCCTCTGTAAATCTCTCTGAAGAGGAGGTAAGTGTAAAATATTTGAAAAGACAAAGACAAAACTTTCTGCCTTTCCTGGAGGTGAAGGACAGAGCTATTAGGCATGACCACAGTTGGTTTTTTTCCTTTTTTTTCTTGTCTTTCGTGATGTTTGATACTTGGGAGTGGGGCGATGTTTTACATAGTTATAATTAGAAATCTGTTGTTGATGCTTTGCATCTCAGTCATGGCTGGAATGCAAATAACCATCCAGCTTGGTAGAACTGGTATATTTTATACCCCCAGGACACTGACTGAGGATAACTGTGCAAGGCCATAGATATTTGCAAATTCAGTGGGAAGTGTTTGCCAGACTCCTTCCTTGCCCTGCTGTTTTCCTTAAGCTGGAACATAATGCAGTGAAATGTGTGGAAGAATAAGTACAGACCCTTTGCTATCAATCTTCTCTTTCTTGTTGGGCACAAGCTGACCAGAGAGCTCCTGCATCTGCTGCTGTGTCCCAGTGCTTGCCCTGGGAAGTGCTCAGCTGGGGCAGAAAGTTCTCCTCTAGGCTGTGACAGAGGAATGTAATTTTTACCACTGGTTTTGCTAGGAAATTCACTGTGGAAATAGTACTGGAAGCTGTCAAATTGCAAAGGATTTGCAGATTTCTGGAAAAAAAAAAAAAACAAACCAAAAAAAACCAAACAAACAAAAAAAACCCCCACCCCCAATATGCCAAGCTGAAGTTGAGGTTTTAGGAACTGTCTAAGCATTGATATATGGGGAAATAATTATTTTCTTGCCTGGCTAGAGGACTGCCAGCTTTCATGCTGTCAAGAAGAATGCACATATAACCTGAATAACACATAATCGTGTCTCACTGGAACTTGAAGATATGATTTACAGGACTGACAGGCTCTTTGTTGTATCAGTATTGAGTGGTTGCAGCACAAAGAAAAATGCACTTCAAGTACCTAGAAAAGAATTAGGCTGAAAAATATGTCATGTTTTTAATTCTGTGACTTGTTATGTCTCTGAGTAAGCCTTGTATGCAAAACATTTTTACTTCTCTCAGGAACATTAAATAGAATATTCTCATTTTCCTGTTACTGCAGCATTTTTTCAGTTTGATAATAGGTATTTCTTTTTCTAATCCATCTGTGCCCACTGTGTTTAGTTTTGCCCGCTGCATGCAGCATTTCTGGCAGTTTCATGGAAATCTGTAACATTCTAGGGACAAAGCTTTGCTATGGTATTACAACTCACTGCAGGAGGAAGTATTTAAATTCCCAGTTTTCTGTTGCCAGCACTGTGGTGACAACTTTCTTTATTTCTTGGTCCCTTCTGCAGCCATCCCATGATTGCCAGTATCAGGATAAATAATGAGTGTGGCTTAAAAAGAAAAGAACCAAGTGACTTTAACTCTCCTTTCTATAAATACAGCATCTTCCTGCCTGATTTTCCCAAGGGAATTTGTTCCAATGTTGTTTGTTCTGCAGACTGGGGAGTCCTTACTTTCACAAGGGTCTGTCAGGGGCATCTTGTGAAGTCACTGGCCCAGCATCACAACTAAGCAAATATTTACTGAGTTAATTTCTGGATGCTATAGATGATAAGACTTAGAGCTACTGCAGGCAAGTTTTTGCATTGTGAGTTGGATTTTTGCCTTCTCAGGGAAGGGCTGCCTCAGTCTGGAGCAGAAGGTGACAGGCAGAAACTGCATTCTTTACCTTTGTACTGCAGCTGTACTTGAAGTCATCCCGTGTCTACATGAATTTCCCACAAGGAGAGATTTAGAACTTTGAGATCCTGGCCTGAGTGTCATTCTTCTGAAGGAACTTGCTAAATTGGCACAGGGCCTTGCCATGTCATGGTTCGTTGAGGTCCTGAGGCAATATTTAGTGTAACAGAATAAGCAGTGCTCCAGTTAACACAGTCATCTCTTATGCAGGGAGATGCATTTCTGCCTTTCAGGACAAAGAACCTTTTCACTATATGTCCAGCTATTATTCTGTTAGCTCTTTCTGGGGAATTACCACATCTTTGTTTTCCTTTGGGATTGGAGAGAGTTTTGCATGTTCTCACTGAAAAGCCCAGTATTTGAAGACACAACACTTACATGAGGATTAACTTTTTAAAAGACTTGAGGGTCCCTGTGGAGTTGGCTGAGCCCATTAATAAAAGTCTGAATTTTCAGCCTAATGTATTAATTATGTTTGTCCAATTCCTAGAGGACCAGTAGATCAAATTAATCTTAATTAAATTTAAGCCTGTGATAGGAGGGGAAAAAAAAAAGATAACATTGTAGAGTTTCAAGCTTGAAACTGTCATTAGACAAGCAGACTGTTATTTTTTTTCTGGTCAAATTGTATTTACATTTTAAATTTAGATTCCTGTAAATATGTTTTAACTTACTCATTTTTGGACTGGAGTTAGACCTTCAGTAATATGGTGCCTGCTGTGCTTTTGTCTTCATGGGAAGATTGTTTTTTCAGACCAATAAAGCTCTTTTGATAAAGCCTGTCTTGTCATGCTAAGCCTGTAAATTGTTTGATGAAATTTGCAACTCTAATAGTAATATTAATACTAGAAACAAAATTTCTATGGTAGATGTTTCCATATACTCAAAAGAGAAAAAACTGAAACTGATAAAGATGGAAGCCACTTACATTTGTCTTCTCAAGTTGACTTAAGTCTTCCATTCAAATCCTGCTCCAGCAATCCTTAGATGTATGAGACAATACAGAATTACTTAATCTCCTGAGGATGTCTGCATTTTAATAAAACAGATGTCACTTTTGCATCTTGATGTCTATTTCTTGTTTCTGAGGAAATCTTTTCTTTTTATTTAAATCCAACAGATAGGGTTTTTTTAATATATATACTTTATCAGGCTAATATTGCCCTCTCGTAAAGCAACAAAACATCTCTCCATTTCTTATTCTGAAGAGTGTATTTAGTGCTCCTTCTTATCTCTGCTTGTCTCATAACAAAATTTGTGTACAAATAGGCATCATCAGATTTTTTTTCCCCCATTATATTAATTTTCAGTGTTTTAGGGCTGTGAAAGACGGTGTTAGCTTTGGTCTTTCAGAAACATTCTTGTTAAAAGTTGTCATTCACTACTTTCTTTGGCTTAGTTTTTCATCTACCTTGTTTTAAACCGATTCTAGAAGCCTGCAGGAAGCATAGCACAGGATGTTCTTGGTGTAATCCAGTGACATAACTGATATATTTCATACATTTATGTCCTAGGTTGGCAACATGAAGTATCTGGTTTATGTTTGGGGGTGTTTTTGGCATGGCAAGACACTGACAGCAGTGTTTTGAGCCTCCTGGGAAGGAGGAAAATGTTTTATTCCCTTTTGGTATATGAAAAGTTTTCTCTCCTTTTTCCTATATGTCTGTCATGTACATCCTTCCTTTATTTTAGCAGTCTTTATTTCACCCTAGCAAACAGAGGGGAAACTGTGGATTTATTATTAAACTCTAACAAGGATGCACAAATTGTTTGGGAGTTCAAGACAAATGCCACGGTTTGGGCAATGTAAATAATGCAGTGAGTTACCCGATAGGCTGGAGGCACTTCTAGAGTTTCTCACCTCCTCTCATCTCCTGAAACAGCTGGAAAAGGTCAACTAACACTTAGGCTGGGAAATTTTGCTTTCTTCACTAGGCTCAAAGAGTTTGTCCCCAGTTTCTTATGCTTCTTTCTCCATTTTTTTCTAAGCCTTATAATACACGAGATGTATTTTGCTTTTCCATTATAACCTCGTATCTTAAGTTTTGTGATTTGGCCCCAGATTTATTCCTCCATGTAAGGATGCGAAATAGCCTCTTTCAGCCTACAAGGAACAGCATTTTATTCACATTTTCTTGAATTTGTTTACCAATTTGAGGCTTTTATCTTTTCATTCATCACCATGAATTGATATTTTATGGCCAGAATTGCAAGTCTGAAAGTAGCTTTGAATGCATAAGGTAATAAGGTAATGAATTATTATTCATTGTTGTTATTCATTATTTGTTGTTTTAAAATGGTTAGAGCAGATTTCTGATTTGATTTATTTTCCTCAGAAAAATTCTGGTGGTATGATTAAAATGATGAAACATTGGA
Organism: Zosterops lateralis; assembly: GCF_965231275.1. Taxonomy (NCBI): domain Eukaryota; kingdom Metazoa; phylum Chordata; class Aves; order Passeriformes; family Zosteropidae; genus Zosterops; species Zosterops lateralis. The sequence continues at coordinate 11,395,755 of NC_139765.1, forward strand.
TTAGGAATTGTTTGCTCAGAGGGATTTTGTGTTTGAGTGTGTTCAGCATTGATAATGACTCTATGCAATGAACAAAACCAAACACAATTGAAATACTTCGTTGGTAGTAACAAGACAAAATTTCAGACATTCTTGGGAAACCTAAAGGCTTTTACCTTTTTTCCCCTTCTGGATGAGATGCACAAAGTCCCTTTTGGTTGTGAAGATTTTTAAGGTCCTCACTTTATTGTTTAGCAATGTTGGTTTGGAGTTACTCTGTTTTGATCATAATTGCCAGGCAAAAATAGTGTGGAAATATGAGAGATTTACAGAATGGTCAATACAGAACCAAGCAAAAGTATCTGTGTAACCATGGTGGGGGTTTTTTGGGTTTTTTCCAGTTTCAAGGGAGGTTGAGCATTTTGTGTTTTTCTCTATGATCAGAAAAGCTGAGGATTAGGCTCTTTTGTTTGTGGTGTAAATCCTGTTCTTGGCCTCCAATGAATATTAATTAACTTCTGTACTTATATGTGCTGTGTTGCAGAATCAGCTCTTTATTAGCAAAGGCAAATAAAAGCATAAATGAGAGGATACAAGAAAGTCAAAGAGAATCTGGGATCAGATCAAGGCCAAGCACTCTTATCCCAAAATTATAAAACAGGAAGAGAGATCATTTAAAAAGTTGGAAGGTATTTAAGCATGAGGATTTCCTTTTTATGCACCCTTAAGTTTTAGAAGGGCATTACTGTGAGACATTATTGAAAGCATTAGTTTTTAATAGACTTCAATAAAAGAAACATTAGCAACAGAACCTTTATGGAGGTAAGTGGTGCTTTTTGTTGTTCTTCTGGGGTTTTTTAAGAAGTAGAACCTTTTAGAAAGTTGGCTCCTAGCTCAGACTTGATTAAAGGAAGATTATTTTGTAGTTGGCCTTTGCAGGGCTCTTGATGAGTACTTGGCCATCACTGGTACCTTTCATCACCTACAGGAAACTGAGGGAGGGATTTGTCCTGCAGCAAAGGAGCTGTCATGTTTGTTAATCTTATGTAGGATCTGAGGAGAATACCTAGGCCAAGGTCTCCAGAAATTCCTTTCTGACTGTTCTGAGCTCTGTCCTGGCCACAGTTCTGCTCCAGACTGGATTTTCCATTTTTTAAAACCCAATCAACCAAAGGGAAAAAAAAAAATCAAACAAAAAACCAAAAAGCCACAAAAACCCTCAACACTCTCCCCCAAAACCCCACACTGAAACAACAAAACACATTTTTATAGTTCTTATCACTACCACTTTTAATGTGATTTATTCCCATTGCAATATAAATTAGAAGTTATGCTCTAGTGGGAATATTTCAGATTTTTTAGAAGAGACAGAGCAGCTCTAAGAAAATTGCTACCTTGTCCTTGATGTAAACTATTGGGTTCTTGATTCTTCTTTTCAAAACAACGTGTACTTTTTTTGTTAAGCCTGATGGTTGGTCTGGCCTGAAAACAGATTTGCTCTCTTTTTCTTTTCCCCTTTTTCTCCCCCCCCACATCCATCAGTAGAGTAATAAAGGGTATCACAAACCTTGCTTTTCATAGTTGTATTGATTTTTTTTTTTTTAGGTAGATTTAACCTGGCATGTGATTTAATGTGCCTCATTGCATTGTAATAAACCATTAATTCGTGGAGGTCAGTAATGAGGGGTTCAGGGGCTGTGATCAGTACCAATGGTGGAGTAGAATAAAGAAGGTCAAAGTTGCTGGATTGTGTAACAGGTTGCTTTGAGTCAGAGCAGAGGTTTTCTGGCTTTGGTGGGCAGTATCAGAAGAGACTGGAAAACATCACCAAGAGGGCAGTGCTTTGATCCCAGGGGACTAAGATGAGCTAGTCAAGGATTTTAACTGGGGATGAGTGTAAAGGCAAAGGTGAGAAAGGACATTTGAGAAAATGAAGAGATTTCTTTTCATTTCAAAATGAAAATTCTGGCATCCAGATGTCTCGGTATTGTGACTCTTCTGTGATTCCTAGGTAAAGGATAGCATGAACTGCTGAAGATACTCTGCTTTTATAATTGTCCATAAACAATGTGATTTGATGTGCATGAGCATAGGAAAAAAAATCAAGAGGTTGGTAGAAGTTTTAGGTGTTTCAGAGGCTGTGTCCATGATGTGCTCTGTCTTCTCTTGGGATAAAAATTTAATGAATCTAAATTTTTATATATCTTCAAAGTAACTTCTGATTACATCATGATGGGGAAACTCCCCCTCCTCCTCAGCTACAAAGAGAAAATTATTGGCACTAAAACTGATTTATTACTACAGACCATGCTTAAAATAACTTTTATGACCACAGTGGCCATAATGTGGTGGATGTCTGTAGGTGTATTGATGTGAAAACCCCTCTGCTTTCCTTTGAGGAAGTGATTTCAAAGGGCTGCCCGAATTTTTCCTTTCCTTAATAAACAGAAAAGATTCAAGATCCTTCTGGTGATACAGCTCTCTAGGGCTGGGAAGGGCCAGGTTCCTAATCTGTGCACTAATAAGTGCACAGTATTAAATTTATACCAGTCTGAACCAAATGTTCTGTCATTCACCTTTTGGCCCCCAGTTTTCTTAACTGTGGAGTTACTGACTGTTCCCTCATGCTGCTTTCCCATCCTTCTTTTAAAGACATTTTCTATTTTCTGGCTCCCTTCTTCCATGTCTTGAGAAGTCTCACACAACAAATGAGCTATAATAAATTTACACAAGGCAAAATAAGCGTAATTTTTTGAACAAGCTTCTTTGTTTGTTAAATTTTCCCATGAATACTGGGCCTTTTTAATGCTGTGCTTTGCCCTTCTGAAAATGTAAGAGAGCCTGACTTTTCAGGCTCCAGCAGGACAGTTGCCTGGATTATTTCAGCTCTCATTTTACAAGAGGGCCAGCAAAGGAAGGACTTGGTATCAAGCAGCTGGGAAATTAGGTGACTTTGCTACTGAGCACAGTGGACACTTTGGTCATCTCTAGTGCTGGGATACGCCAAGGACGGATGTTGTTTTACACTAATCTGTCCATGTTCTCTGTTTCCCTGTTTCTGTGGAATGTTGCATGTATTTTTGGGTTCCCCCCCCCCAAAAAAAAAAAAAATTGGGGATTGTGTTTATTTTCCAGGAAAATGGAACTAAAAAGAACTAACACAGTTACTTTTCACAGCTTAGTTCCTACTGCTCTGAGCACCTGTGGCAAACAACCTCCCCTCCTAAGCCAGTGGTAGGATGAAAAAAAAAAACAAACCTGAAATAAATGCAGTGTCTTTGGGTGGTGCAGAGGGAGTGCAAAGGGTGAACAGGGATGTGATGAGTGTTTTTGCCAAAAGGCAATATCTGGAAATTGATATTTAAAATGTTCCCCAAGTCCCACCAAAGCTGCTAAGTCTGTGAGTCAAGGGCTGAGCCTTTCTGCTCACATTTCAGAGTGACTAGTGAGAAACCTTTTTGCACTCTCTTGCTCCTTTCCAAAACCCAAATAATTTTTCCTACTGCTTTTTCTGAAACCACATGTGATGCTTCCCACACATCTCTTCAGCCACATCAGTCCTTGTCAAAGGTATGGGAATTGATGGAGTTTTTAAGAGCATTCCCAATCTTAGGGTGTCCCTTTGTGGGAGTGGGTGGTGAATTTAATCACATCAGTGACACCCCATGTCTGTTTCCCATTGCAAGGCTCATCCTTTCAATCTGTGGTGGTATTTGAAGACAATAATCTGATCTTCCTAAACAATATCCTGCTCTCAGTTTTGTTTGCTTACCCCATATCTAAAGAGGCAGGTTTGTCTTTTGCAGTGCTAGCAAGAAATCCCAGGTCTATTGAAATGTAAGACCAACTGTGTATTGACTTCAGGAAAGCAGATACTTAGCTTCTGGAGGGTTTTTTTTATTAATAATCTCTCTTTGTTTCAAATGAAAAAATAATAATTGTAGGGTTTCTACCAAGATTGCTTCTAGCAGTTAGAATAAGAGTTTATATATGAATATATATGACAGTGTAATTTTAATGCACTGAGGTTCAGAACTGGATCCAAGCTGAATATATGAAAAGAATTTTTATAATACCTGAGACTAACATAATTAGGCTCCTATTTCAAAATAAAAGTAGTACTGATTGATTTTCAATTTATTAAACTTGATCCTTGCAGAGTTTGAAAACCAAACATTGTGGCAGGAAGAATCGAAAAGTAAAAACAGGTTTCATTGTCTACCCTGTAAGGAGCTGAAGCTGAAACAAATGCAGAAGTAAACAAGGAAACAGCTTGTGACAATAGCCAGTGAAATCTATTATGTGGCTGTGCATAAACCAAATCTGGCATTGATGTACAGAACCAAGGAAAGTATAAACACTCAAAAGGTGACAATAATAATAAAAAATATGTATAGTAATTTTGAACTCTTATGGCAATGAAGATGGACAACTTTTAGACATCAAACTGGATTTACTAAGCTTTGCATCAGTATAAGTAACATGAAACACATTTTGCAGTTCTCTTGTCTTCCCCTCAGATTTCTGTCTCTCTTTATATCCATCCCACTCTTGGGTGGTATTTTATTCATCTCTTTAGGGGAGCTATTCTACAGTGGAATTATAGTGCAGCATTTTGAAATTATATTGTTGAATATGACCTTTTAAGTGTCTGACTTGTACATGAGTGGTGTAGAGACTTCCTTTTCCTTTGGCATTCTGACAAAATGATGCAGCATCTTTGCCCATCAGAGAGAGGAGTTGGGCATTTGTGTGGTAAATGGAAAAACTGTACTTTCAGAGATGCTGGAAGTATTCTTGCATTGTGTGTCTGGTGAAATGAGCATTTTTGTTAGTCAAGAAGCTTTCACAAACATGCATGTAAACAGACCTGCTGCAGAGTTAGACACTGATATGTTTTTTGGGGGTCTCAGTATCTCCCTGTAGGGTAGAGAGGATGTATTATGTCTTTTAATTTTAAATTCATTAGTGCTTCTAAAACAGGGATTACAAATGCATCACATTAAAGGATATGTTGTCTCTTTTGACCTTACCAGTAATGCTTTTATCTTTGCCTCACAAAGAGGCTTTTCCCTGTGCACTTACCCATCAGCTCCTGAAAGAGGCCAAAAGAGGTAAAAGCTGAACTTGGAGGAGGCTTTTTGTTGGTTCTGAATTTCTTTAGTTTTGGTTTGTTGTTTTTTCTTTTTATTTTTTCTCTCTCTCTTTTTTTTTTTTTTTTTGTTTGTTTGTTTGTTTTCTAGATTACATAAATGAGTGATTTAGGGACAAAATATTATGTTAAATAAACTGGTGTGTGATGATTTCAAGTTCCTTTTTCTTCTATGCTGCTTTACCGTCTCAACACACCGCCTCTCTCTTTTCCACATCCTCAGACCCTGCTGGTGTGCATTAAAGCCAGAAAAAAAAACAAAAAACAAAAAGGAAGAGAGTTAATTACAGCTGCTTATAATTCTGTGGAAGAAATGGTTTAAAAACTAGTGACAAAGCCCCTTCTCTCTACTGTAATTACTAATTTCACAGAGAAGCAGTGCTTCTAGATCTGTTCAGGTGACCACTTCCACTCACTTTGAAGCATGATTGTACTTTTTCAAGACAAGGTTATGCCAAACTAATTGATTCTTTCCCCCCCACACTTCTTATTAAATAACTTTGGCTGGGCCACATTTACTTGGATTAAATACAAGCAAAAAAAGAAAACTCACATTGGTTCAGGAAGTTTGTTTTGTGGCTCTTTGGAAAAGAACATTCTGTCCGCTCCTTGTAAAACCAACACAAACAGTCTCTTGGCACAGACAGTATTCTTTGTAGATACCTTACTTTAAATTATCTCTCTGTTATTTTGCAAGATTAGGTATCACAGTCCATATTTCCTGGATAAATCCTGCCTTGTGTAATTGTGCTTTTGCTTTGTAAGTCCCATCTGCAGTGGTAGTTGGTATTTTAACATGATTAAATCTTCTAAATACTACGTGAGGTCTGCTGATGAAAGATCCTGAATAATAGAAATGGTGATTGTAATTTTTAGGATAGTAAATGTGGTTTGTGTACTAGCACTTATTTAGAAGTGGTTATATCTCATTGTAGAAATGATCATGGAAATATGTTAAGGAAAAATAGCTGTAGAGGCACGGGGTAAAACTGCAAGAGGTTTTTATTTTGTAATTGAAGAATTGTGTGTGAGTTTTGTGTGAGAAATGTCCTTTTCCCTTTTAACTTTTCAAAGGGTATCATTAAGCTACTCTGTGCCACTAAAGGAGTACTGGGATAATGCATCTCATGTGCTTGTAGCAGGCACTTCTCACATGTGCGGATTTGGCAGGAGCTGCTGGAATTGGGAATAGCACCAGAGAAGGAAATGTGCACTGTGCAACCTTGATCAAACAGGGAGCAATCTCTGGTGCCCTCTTTTGATAATATATTCAGTGGAAGCAGTTAGAGGAGGATCTTAAGTGATGTTAGTGAGTTATTGGATTGATTCTTCAAGTGTCTACAACTTGTACTGGCTTGGGCTCTTACTGGAAAGGAAAACAAAGATATCTGGTACCTTGTAGGAGGCAGACCTACATGTAGTAAATAATATTCCCAGGGAGTAATAAAAGCAAATCAAATCTGTCCTGTAACAGCTTTGAATTGATCTGAAGGTTTACACACATATTTGGACGTAAGTTTTGAGAGCTATGTTTTTTTAATGTAAAAGGGAAATACAATGGAGAACCCCAACCTTTTGAACTTTCTATTTCCATACATTTAAATCCAAAGACTAAAGTATTTTGAATGTCATGTCTGTCTTATCTTTCCAGCAAAGCCTTTTCCTATAATTAAAAGGGCATCAATTTTTCTAATTGTTGCCAAATTCAATCCAAGCCTCCCACACAATCACTTCACCCTTCCCTCCCCCTCCCATCATTGTCTGATATTTTGTGTGCACAGTCATTATTCATTAACTGTGCTCATGTCCAGGGCAGAAAACAGAGGAATCACATTAGCAAGGAGGAGCTCAGAAACTCACCAGTAAAATCTGGTTTTCCCTTTTCTGTTTTACATTGGCTTTCAGATGAGAATCCCAAAACCTGTAACAAATTTCAGAGATAAGGAGCCTGGAAACAATGAGTGTGCTACTGTTTGCTACTTCCTTTTCTTAGCAGAATTCTTTAGTCTTCCATTCTACTGAGAAGAATTAGTTTCTATTTAAGAAGCTACTGAGATTGTAAGTTACAATTGGAAAAGAAAAGAGGTGTAGCCTGTCCTTTTTTATTTTTTGTTTTTCCTTACATAAGCACACAAAATCATTAGTTAGAGTTGGAAGGGACCTTAGGAGATCATCTTCATCCAAGATGGGGTCACCTAGAGCAGGTTACACAAGAACAGGTGGGTTGTGGAGTCTCCAGGAAAGGGAGATTCCACAACCTCCCCAGGCAGCTGTTCCAGGGCTCTGCCCTCCTTGGTGTAAAGTTCTTCCTTCTGTTAAGGTGGAACTGACTGTGTTTCAGTTTATGGCCACTGCTCCTTGTCCTGTCAGTGGGCACTACAGAAAAGAGCCTGGCATTCTCCTCTTGGCACCCCTTTGAGATACTTAAATTGATTAATGAGATTCCCCTCTCAGTTTCCTCTTCCCTGGACTAACTAGGCCCAGCTCCTGCGGTCTCCTCTTGAGAGAGGCACTCCACCCTACATCATCAATATATCCCTCTGCTGGACCCTCTTCAGTAGCTCCTTCTCTTTCCTGGATATCTTTATCCATGTTTTGAAGGGAATGAAATGGGCGTGGAAGGGTGGAGGGCCTTGCTTGAGGTCACTGGGCTGGGAAAGGCTGAGACTCATGAATGGAAGGCAACCAACCTTAAGGTGTTGTGCCCATGTTTTTTTTGTAGTTTCTTCTGCAAGAGTTTCCTGGTCAGAAAAAAACATTGTTTGTCTCCCCTTCAAACATTAAAATATTATGTTTTATTACTTCCTTTTTGCATTAATGTGCAACCACTGGATCAATTCAGATTGACTAAACTGACCTATTGCCACTTGTCCTATCAATTAGTTGACTTGGTGCTGCTTCTTCCTGATTCTGTTGCTATGTCAAATTGATCTGTATATTTTAATTAATTGGATTTATCCAATTTTATTAATTTGATTTATTGTAAATGGCCTTACAAGGGAGAGGAAATGGAACATCTCATAGCAAAGACAGAATTGGGAAATGCCAAAATAAAGGCCTAAAGAGAGTAATTCATAAGAAAATTTTGCTGTAAATTGGTCAGATTTGCTAAAATTTGAAGAAATGTTCAGTGCCTGGAATAGTGAATGGTGGAAGTGACTTGTATTACAACTAAGTTAGAATGAAGTCGTTGGATATCAATAAAGAAATGAAATAGAAAAGGACTAACTCTCGAATGTCAAATTCAAAATTAAGGGGTAACAGAAGGGTTTTAGGGTGGAGGCTGTTCAGTTATGCTGACCATGAGGTTCCTGTTAGCTGTACAGAGGAGTCCTTTCTGCTATTACTGGTATTTAAGAAATTCACACTGACAGTAGTGGATGAACTCTAACCAGAACTTGTATTTCTCCCTGACATGCACTGAGGGAAATCACGTTTTAAGAAGTCAGGGATTAGCAAGTTGAACTCATTGTATAATGTGCAGAGGAATTACAAAGCTGAACGTGTTTCTTTTCTGCTTTTCAGTGATTTGTCCTGTTGGGGAGCTGCCTTCTGGGTGCCTCTGGAGAGATGCCAGCCAGCTGAATTAAGCAGTAGCAGGGACAGCATCTACCCAGGCTGAAGTTTTAAAGCCAGGCACGTGGCATTTGCACAAGTGATCACTGGTGAGTTGTACATAAGCGCAGTGTCTCTCTTTCCTCTCTGTCTCTTTAACATCTGGTGTCTGTTGCAAACTCAAAGTTTCTGGATGCACAGACTGGCCTGCCTTGCTTGTTTTTCCCAGAGTGTGACTGATGGGCTTAGAGAAAATGAGAGCGATCCAGGTTACCAGCTAATCTTAGGAAATCCCTACTGTTTGTTTGGATGTTTATAGATTATTTCCCCCTCTCCCTCCACTGAATGAGTAATGTCCTGGTGAGGCCAGACTTCAATTCTGTAGTGTTTATATGTTATACTAGATGATATCACTGTGCTTTTTTAACCAGAGGAGATTTTATACCCTCTTCCTTAGCACTTCATAGCCTGGAAATCCAAGCTGTGAGGTTCTGATAACAGAAGTGACTGGCTGCTGTCAGCACAAGGGTGATTAAAAATGTGTGTGTGTGTGCTGGTTCACTCCCTTTCCAGCTGAATAGAAAATGAAACTACCCAAAGCCTTTTATGTAAGTGCTTTGGGTAGTTTCTTGGGTAGTGGATCTGGTTTTTTTGTTTTCCTATTTAAATCTCTGTGTGGCTGTGTGCAGGCAAGCTTCATCCTCAGCTTCCTTTTGAAGATGCTGTGTAAAGAAAAGAGTGAGCTTGCTCTGACCTCTGAGGCGTGATTCTGTTTCCAGCTCAATGCTAGGCACAACCTCTCTAAAAAAGACAATAGCTAACAATTAATTTTTTTTTTTTTAGGGGAAGGTGGTTTCTAGTCAGTTTTTCCAGTCTGTGATTTTCCTTGATAAAACAATGGCAATCTGCTTCTTCCAGAAGCTGAAATGCTGTGATTCTTTGACAGCAAATGTGTGGAGAGCTGCCTTACACCTTGTAACACCCTGCTTTATTTAAGGCTCTGCCATGCTGGGCTGACTGCTGTTTTCCTGGGAGTGTGGCAGCAAGGAATTATTGATGAGATGCAGCCTGGTCTGTAAAACACACGTTTGCTATTAAAAACAACATATGTGCCCTTAGCTATAGCTAATCATGTAAAAATCTCTGTGGAATTTGGGGGAGATAGCCCCTCTGCACAGGGAAAGAATCCCATTAAAGCATCAGCACGACACAGCTCAGCATCAGGTGCTGAATTATCCTGTGAATATCAGGCTTTGTGCTTTAGGCAGAAATATGTGAGCAGGTTGGAGGAGCCCCCTGTAAGGATGAGTGCAGGAAGGGTAAAATGCATCCAGGGCACTTGTCTGGCTCTTTCAGGTTCTTGTCATATTGTTAAAAGGGCTTGTTGGAATATTTGGACAAAACCCTGAAGGTCAGTGTTGTCCTGAGCTATATGTGCTACCTGATTAGCAACAGAGTTGGAAAATTCCCCTGGCCTGAAAAATTATGAGGGTAATTCTGCTTCATGCTGAGGGAGGCAAAGGCAGAGCAAGGAATACGAGTACATTATTTCAAGGTCCAGTAGCCTATTAAGCCAGACTAAAATAAGTAGGCTTTAATTAATGGAAAGTTTAGGAAAACAAATTTGGTGTTATCGTCACATAGCCACTGTGAGCTGGAACATACCTGTCCTTAAGTTCCTTTCCTTTTATTGCTGCTGCTCTTCCAGCTTCAGTTCAAGCATAAACAGCTGCTACCTTGGGAGCCACTGAAGGTAGATGCAGTTCCTTTCTGCTGCTGGAGAACTCTGAACCCCAGCACTTAAATAATACAGCGACCTCAGTGCTAACAGCAGCAGCTTTGGAGCAGAAAGGTTTTCAAATTGCTGCAACTGATTTTCAGGGTGTGTAGAAACAGAGAAAACAAGGTAATTATTGAAGCAGTGTGTTTTTGTATTTAAAATCATTGTCACATGGGTAGGTGCACTTCTTTTTTACTTGTAAATATTTTCAGTTATGAAAAGTTAGAGACTACAGATCTTTCTAGAAGCCAGATAATTTCAGTGGAAGCATATCTTGGTCAGGGGGACACCAGTTTAGGACAAATATCTGTGTGTTGTGTCTGAGATCTCAGCCTGACTCAGGAAGTGGAATGCCAGCGTGGGGAAAAGACAAAAACCCTTGCTCCCCTGTAAGATGGGTGGGAAACCACCTCCATATGGAGAGGTTCCTTTGGGAAGTGCAGATCATCAGGTGTTGAGAATTCATTGCACAAATAAAAGCTGAGTTGAGCCAGTGCCTATTTCTCACACAAGTGGTGACTGTGCTGTGACATAAATCACATAAATCACAACGTGCTCGGAGTATCTCCAGGTTCATGGGTTTGGTTTGCCTATGGCTGCACTTAAGAAATGCATGTGAACTCAAGTGCAGGTTTTTAGTTTGCTGTTTGTTTTTTTTTTCCTATTTCTGAGAGCACTCTAGAGCACAGAACTTCAAGTACAGAGTGTCTGGGGATTGTTCTGCCCTTGGGGTTGAGTGATGTTTTGCATTTTGCTTGCAATTGCCCTTGATTGCTGTTTGTACCTGCAAGTGCAGTCTGCACTTTTGAAACCACAGTTTGAACCTTCATTTGGAAGTGGAATTGTCTTACACTTTATTTTTAAAATGTTTTTAAAATTTCTAGTTCTTTATTATAGTGTCAGAACAGTATTATCATAGAATCATGAAATATTTTACATTGGGGAGATCTTTAAAGACCATCTAGTACAGCATCCTTCTGCAATGGGAAGGGACATGTTCAACTAAACCAGATTTCTCAGAGCCCCATCCAACCTGGGCATGAATGTTTCCAGGCATCCACCACTCCTCTAGGCAACCTCTTTTAACTCCTTCATTGTTAAAAACTTCCTTATATCCATTCTGATTCAACCTTCTTTTACTTTAAAACCATTCTCTCTTGTCCTGTTGCTGTGGGCCCTGATAAAAAGGTTTGTCCTCACCTTTCCTACAGACTCCCTTGAAGTACCAGATCACTGAAGTGATTGGCAAATAGAAATATTGCAGAACCAGGTGGATGAACTTCCTGCCTCAGGTGCCTGGATGCTGAAACTCACTGACAGAAATTGTAAACCATCATAAGGCTGCAAAAATTAATGGTTAGCTGCCAATGACTCTTTTGAAACTCAATAAACATGATAGCTTAAGCCACTGGTATAAGTCAAACCACCCTTTTGTTAATATAAATTTTGCTTAGATCCAAAAGCACTAAAGCTGGATGGGTATTTCTGATGATTTTTCTATAGGAAAATTTAACTTCTATTTCTTGACAGGAATAAATGAGAGATAATGAGATTTTGATATCTGCTGCAATCACCCATGGTTTTGATTTAAAAAGTAAAATTCCTAGAAACCATTGGAGATTATATATATATATATATATATATATATATATATATATATATATATATATATATATAATCCCGTGATTCAAAACAGTTACCTATCTTTTTACATCCTGAGACCTGGCTGCTCAGGTGGGGGGATGTGCTTTGGGACAGGTAGAGAAGAAATCTGGGCATTTTCAGTGCTGTCATTGCATGTGGTGTTGGCTGCTGGTGCCTATTTGCCCAGCTCTGCAGGAGAAAGCTCAATGTCACAAATGAGAGCCATGCTGCCCACAGAGTGTTGACAGCCTGTCATTACAGACAGCCTTGTTTCCTCCTCCTGGCTGGTAGTTGAAAAGGTTTAGGAATGATCATAATCTCTTTCCTCGAGTTCTTTCTGGATTTAAGGGAAAAAAAGGCACTCTGCTTTCCATTTGTGCTGGGTTTACAATTGTTTTATTGTCTCGGTTGGGTTTTCGTAGTGTATCCAAAATCATTAATCTCCCGTGGGGGGAGAGAGGATGTGAAGAAAAGAAGTGATGAAGGGAGAGGAAGGACAGAACAGAGTTTTCTGGGGTTTAGGTGGGGTGTTTATTTTACAGCAGCTGTTCCTGGTACCAAGGGGAGCACGTGGAGAAGGTGGGGTGGCAGTGACATGTAATGGAATGTGGCACTTGCTCACCGTATGGCAAGAAGGAATTGTGTGTCTTCTCTCTCCTTTTATCTGGGCCTGTAAAAGAATTTTATTGCTTAATGCATCCATGTGGCCATTCTCTGCCCTGGGGTGCTGAGAGTAGAATTGGGAGATCCAATGACATTAAAACAAACCCAAGCAATGAAGTCCCCTGTAGGGTGCAAGTGGAGAACACCTTCACCCACGGTCATCAGAGGGACAGGGATGGGTGAAACCAGTTTGATTTGGCTCCCACCTTTGTTTGGAGGTTGCTGTGGTGATGAATAACCTTTGCAGAGGGTGTGTGAGCCAGTGTGTGCTTCTGCCTTGGCCCTGGCAGATAAAACAGAGCTCACAGCTTCTCACCCCCACATCAGAGCGTGTACCCTACCAATGGATTGGGATCCCAGAATAAGTGAAAACTGCTGTCTCAGAGCTGGTTATTCATGTGGCAGAGATCTACTACTTATCACTTCCCCTCACTGCTTTCTCAGCAGGCAGCAGGAGCCTGAGTGATGGCAAGCTGTGGCTTTGTTCCATTGCATGGAAGGGCAGCTGATGTGCCTTATTTGTGCAAGCTTAAGACACCTGAGTTTTGTCTCCTTACCTGGCCTTGAGGAAGGAGAGTAGGTAGAGCAAGAGACTGCCAAAGGTACTCTGTAAAATGAAATATTATTATCTAAAATAATATTTTCCCCCTACTGTTGCAAAGACTACATTTTTTATATTGAGGAAACCTTTTTTACCCTCCATTTATCAATAAGTGTTACAACAAATTATTGTTAAATTCTCTGTAGCTGAAAATAGAAGTGTATTTTTTATACTATGACACAAAAGTCTGATCTAACAACCACAAAGTGATACCAAAGTGTGAAATTTGGAATTCTACATAAGCATTACATGCTTTCCCCATGAATTCACACAAGTACAAGTATACTTGGATGACACAGGTGTCTGAAGATGCTATAAATATCACTTCTAGGCAAGAATTGCCTTCAAAAAGGTCTTGGAAACTTGTTTTCCCCCCTCCTAGAAGGAATTGGCAAGAATTGCCACCTGAGGCAACTCATAGAGTTTTCCTCCCTGCATATCACCCTTCTTGCCAACATCTGTGAAGCTGCCCTGTGCACAGCTCACAGGAAGTGCTCTGTGAAAAATTGAGTCACTCAGATGATCCAGCGGCCCTGACACTGTGGTGTTTTAAATGTCTAGTTCTGCTGCATAACTCCTGAAATTAAAAAACAACAACAACAACAACAACAACAACAACAAAAAAAAAAAAAAAAAAAAAAAAAAAAAAAAAAAAAAAAAAAAAAACCACAAAAACACAAAAAACCAGAACAAAAATGTGAATTACTCAGCTCTGTGACAGCTCTCCATCTCTTCACAGACCTTCAAAAACGGGTGGTTTCATTTGTCAGAGTGTGCCTTGCTCTTGGCTGCGGCCGTGCTGAAGGACCAAAGAGGAAGATGAAAACTTTTTAAAAGCAGTGAGGCCTCTCACAGTGTTTAAGATGAAAGTGGCAAAGGCAAGTCCATGGCCCTCCATCCATTGCATGACTGATGGATCTTTCTGAGTTAAAGCACTTGAGGAAATAAAAAACTCCTCTCCTTTCAGCAGTTGTTTGAGGCTTGTCATCTTGAAGTTTTCTCCAGCACAATTTAAACATGCTGTCAGCTCCTTTTAGTCACTTACTTAGTTAAAATCACCTTCATTAAGGAGTATTCAAATACATCTTCTAATACCTTATCCAGGCTGCCCTCCTGGATTTTTGAGAATCTGGAGAGTGCTGCTAATAGAGCAGACATAGCATTTACAGGAATAAATTAATGGCAATCCCATAGCTGTGCTTTTTACATCTGACACATTCTCCAAGGCTAGCATGGTACCTCCCATACTCCTTCAAATTCATTTGTTCCATTTCAGCTCAGCCTTTTGAAATATTTTGTGATGAATGAGTGTGCTGTACAAGCTGGTGATCAGGAGCAGCTGTTCATAGTCGTGCATTAAATTGAACCCATCTGTCAGTGGGCTCTTTAAAGTGTGAGTTTCACGTTGTCAGGAGACCTGATTACACCAGAGCAGTATCTGGGTGCTGTTTGCCAAAAAGAAAAGGAGGAATCTAAAGGAAGGGAGCTTGGATGGGCTCTGAGATAGCCCTGTGGCCTCATCTGCAGGGCTGTGATTTAGCCTGCTGAGATGAGAGCAAAGTGCTTACAAGCAGCATTTCTGCCCTGACATGCAGAGAGTTGTTCAGATGTAGACTGAAATTAGGAGCTGACTTTTGCAGTAAGCTTTGTAGAACTCACGTGTGGTGGTTGGTGCTTGGTTTTTAATCCTGACCCTTTCACCTCATCACCAGTTCTTTCAATTCTTTGGTTGTAGAGTTTTTCCTCAGAGCATGAGCTGAAGAGGAGAAAAAGTGTTTTATTCCAATAGGAGGCAACACTGTTTGTTTGTTTCCCCCAGTATGCATGCATCATTTTTTATACTCATTTACAAGTAGAGATGAGCAAAATGTATCTCCTGAAGCTGTTCTGCAAACTGCACTTCAAGAAACATTTCAGCCCAACTAATGGTTGTTTCCTGATTGCAGTAATTGCTCTCATAACTTTAAGTGAAAGCTTCAGTCTCTAATACTGTCTGTAAATGACACACAGGATATGGAAGCCAGCTGATTCATGGCCTGAAATATGTTGATCTTATCCAGGGGTAACTTCTCTTGGTTTCCTCCTCCCAGTTTGCTTCCCATCAAGACTTTGGTGATGAGGACTGTGTTGTGTGTATGGCTCTGGGGAAAAGCATTCTTGGTTACCAGAAGCTTATTCACCCAGATATATCATCTTCATTATAGAATTTCACTTTTAGACGGGCAGCTTTTCTTGGAGAAGCAGAGCAGAGCTTCCTTTGCCACAGTAAAACTTTTATTTAAGTTGCACTTATTTTATTTCTAGGGCCATATTTTATTTCTATTTCTGTTATGGTCTCCAGAGGTGCAGAGCCCACCCTTTGCTGGTGATCAGCTCTCCTGTCCCCTGCAGCACAGCACACCTGGTGCAGTGGGGGAAGCCCACCCGTGTTTCCTTGCAGAAAGTTTCTCCATCTCTCTTTTGCTGTGGCAGCCTGCAAGCACTGCAGCTCAAAGTGCAGCTGCACTGCTGCTGCATTCCTGGTGCAGGGCCAAGCCAGCACTTTTTAATTAACACTAAATTCAATGCTGGCAGGAGCACAGAGCGGAGGTGGGGAGGGGGAAGTAATACACCAAAACAGAACACCCATACTGGCTTTGTGAGTTTTGTGAGCTTCTATTTTGTGTCTGTTATCCTATGGTAAGAGAACAACTCTGAGCTTTTCTTTAACACAGAGAAAGCAACACTGAAGCCTGTTATTTCTGCATACCTGGTGAATATAGATGTTGTTGTTTGTTTTTTTTTTTTTAATAGTGGAAACTCATTAACGTGTTCCACATGGAGAGGTGAGATTTGCACTTTGAGTGAAGATATTGATTGATGTTGGCTTGTATTAAGAAAATATGGCTAACAGAAGGGGTTAATACATGCTCTTTTAAATTTTTTTTTCTCCTGTAGAGTACATTGTTTTTCCTGCATGTGTTTAATGAGGGAACTTAGTGGGGCAATGCTATTGCTTAATAGCTGACAGTACCTTGTTATCTTCCTTTAAAATTCTGTAGAGTGTTAAAATGCAGCTATTAAGATCTGGCACTCATTTGAGCACCCACTTGGGACTCTGGATTATAAACGTGCAGCATCTGTAAATGAGCTGCAGCTGCAGAGTAACATTCAATTCTTCACCATTTAACCTAACAAGCAGAAAAAGCTGTGCACCAGCGAAGTGTGTGGAGCCACACTGGACAAAGCCCATGGACAAGCCTGTCCTTCCTCTCTGGAAATGCTCAGACCTCAAAACTGCTTGATTCTCAACCCTCTCTGGGCTGCTCTGTTCCAGTGCTCTGCCACTCTCACAAAATGAAAAAGCTTTTCCTGATATTCAAGTGGGATGTCCCATCTGCATCACTGATGTGTCAGAGAATGATGAATTAAATTCTTGGTAACTTCTCTAGACTCTACTGATCATTAAGGATGAAATGACGTGGTTTTGAAAAAAATGAAATTTGGAGAATTGAAACCCTTGATTGTTATGTAATAAGTGTATTAATATCTTGAATGTTTATTTTGTAATGTAACAACGAGAAGCCACCTTAATAAGCAAAAGGAGAGAGCTCTTTAAAAACCGCAGCCCCCCCCCATGCCGAAGTGAATGCTGAGGACCGAGAGAGAGGGCTTCGAAGGGAGGCGAGGCACGGGCCTCGCCCTCGGTCTTCCCCCCGGTGCGAGCGGCTGTCTGCGCAATCAATCGCCCTCCGGGGGGGGGGGGGTCACCCCGGCAGCATGGCTGGGGTCGCCTCGCAGGCCCGTCGCGTCGCAGTCGCCGTTGGCACCGCGCAAGGGCCTTCATCCCCCTAAATGCAGACTCGGGGAGCGCTCCGTAGCTCCCCGCTCCTGCCGCCTGCCGCCAGAGCCAGAGAAGAGGAAGCTTGCCCACCCGCCACCGAAACCACAAGAGAGCCCCCATGATAAGCGTGCCGCACGGCTCCCACTTGGCTCTGCGGTGCGGCCGCTCCTCCGTGCCCACCGCGGGGACCCCAGTCGCCGAAAAAAAAACCAAGAAGTGAGCGGGGCCGCCCAGCCCCGACCCCCGCTCCCGCCGCCACGGGGTCTGGCTCCCGGCGCCCCCGCGGTCCCCGCCCACAGCTGCCGCCATCGGGAGTCTGCCTCGGGCTTCCCAGCCCAAACCGCTCCAGCGCGGCACAGCCGATAAAAGCGACCCACTGCGCTTTGTTCCCACCACAGCCTCGTCCCGCAGCCGCACCGATAAAACAGCACGTCCCTCGGCAGCCGTAGGGCTGGGCGCCCCCGCCGCTGCCGCCGGGCAGCCAGTCGCCGCTGCTAGATGGTGCATCCCCAGGCTACCGTGCCGCGTCCCTGGGCCGCCAAACCGCCGCCGCGGCAGCCAGCCCTAGCCTGAGCCCGGCGTGGAAAACCCCAAAGCCCGCAAAACCACCACGTGGCACGCCCAGCCGGGCGGCCGCCAGACCACCGCCCCGCTCCAAAAAAAGAACCTGCGCCCGCCACGCTCCATCCCCACCTCACAGCCCTGGCGCTGCCCACCATCGAGACCTCCAAAACGCCATAACTGATTGCGAAACTGCCATGAGGTCGTTAGAGCCTGCAGCCCCTGCTTCCTGGAGCGACCCCGTACATGCAAATTAAAAATCCCAGGTGCATCTCGGGACCCTTTTAACACCAAAAACCCCTTATAAAAATAAACCTAAGTAAAATTTAAACCCACAAGTACCAATACTGAGCCGTGTGTACTCTAGAGGATCAGTGGAACTGATTTTTCCCATTTTTGTGACTCACTGTGACTTAAAAGTACCAAACCAGGAGTGAGACCCTGAGGCAAACAAAGGGAATTCAGAACTCCGGGAACACTCCCAGCGAGGGAAGAGTTCTCCAGCCCTGCTGAACTTCCTGCTGCAGAGCTGACAAAGACCCTCCTCCTCCACGGCGCACCGGGCTGCCAAAACCCCTCGAGCTACCATTGTAAGAGCTGATTAATAAAGGCATTTTAAGGAGAAAAATATTATCTCCGCCCATTTATTACAGTTTTAAATCCAAGTTCTTTTCCTTTGGCTCTTACAACCTGTTTTGAAAAATGAGGAGTTTTGGCACCGTTGTGTGCTGTGAGCAGCAAAGCTGATTATTTCAGGCAAGGAGGAAGCTGCTGTGCTAATTTCTTGGTAGGCTTAATTGCTGATAAACAGAGATCTGATTCAGCTTAGCTACTGACCTGTTCCTATGAATTTGTGTTGTGTAGGGTGGTGTGTTCCCCAGAGAGTTTCAGGAGCTTTGGCCCCTATCTCTTTGGAGGAAGGTGCAGCTGGTTGCAGATAATGATTCCTCTAATGGAGGTGAAGTGCAAGAAAATAGACTGCATAGCAAAGAAGGAAATGCACATTCCTTCTGTGAAAAAGAAGAGGGAATTTCAGGATACTGGCAAGGGATTCATACACCTGCACAGTTTTATAACATTGAACTGCAAGCACCAGTTCAAGGCGTCAAAGAGGAATGGTATTATAACTCTATTATTATTATTTATTTCCCTACTTTAAAAGAGCAAGTTATTTTAAAAAGGAAGGTACTGCTTTGGTTTTCATGCTGATGCCCCTTCAGCATGAGGAACAGACTTTATCTGTCTAAAGTTCTCAGCAAAGGTCACAAAGATCATCTGCTTTATGTTGTGGTTGACCATGGAGAATTGGCTGTTAGCAAACAGAAAATAATAAAGCAAATAGATCAAACATGAGTCATTATGGATAGATATTTTAAAGATGGACTAATATTTCCTCATTTCCCATAATTTTTCTCATTCAAATAAAATTAGGTCTTCTCCTTGTTGTGTAAATGGATTATTCTTATAGTTCTTGCAAATCTTTTCTGGATGCTTAAGGAAAAAAAAAAAAGTAGAATATTCCTTCTACAGGTTCATGTTTCTCATGGTTCTTACTCTTGTTTTGAGGAATGAATTCAGACCAAAAATATTTCTATGTCTTTATTATCATTACTTATCTTTCTTTTTTTTTAAAAAATGCGCAAAAAAACCCAGCAAACCTCAAAATCTTTCTACCATGTGACCATTTAGAAGTGTCTTACTTAAATATTTAACTATATATATTATATAAATAAAAAATATAAATGAAAAATATAAAAAATATATATAAATAAAGATAGATATGTGTGTGTATATATATATAAAAGCTTAAGCATGCTTTTAAAATTCATTCTCAATATGAAAAATATGATTAGTCAAGCAGCTGTAAGGCACAGCCCCCTTTCCCTTACTCTTTTTCCCCAATCATTTCCTACTTTCTGTGCTTCCTGGTGCTCCCTGTGCATGTGTGAGTGGGAATTGCTTTCTCTGCTCTCATTCCACTGGGCTCATGTCCATTCCTTACTGTTAAACAAACCCTTGCTGTCGAAACAACAAAACCTTTCAGGTGCTGGTTATAATTTACTTTAGGGATTAGGTGATTGTAAGCGGGAGGTGTTGCTGAAACCCATTGCTCTTCTGACATTCCAGCTGTGGTTTGAGCAGTTGTGGTCTGCTCTAGGCTTTTTCCTCAAAACCACACAGGTGAGCTCAATTCCCAGGTTTTTAACCTTTAGTCTCCTGCCTTGGTACCCAAGAGCTGGGTGAGCTGGCAGAGCAGAGCTTTGGGGAGGTTGTGACTTGTCTGATGTTGTGTTACATCCAGCCTGTCACCTGGTGCTCTGGATTGCTCCATGCTCAGGTGTCAGGTGCTACATTTGCTGTTGCAATATCAGAGCAAGACATTATATGTCCTGTAGATTCTATCTCCTGTAATTTTATTTTAATTTTTTTAATATATAACAGAGCACGACATTATATGTCCTTGTAGATTCTATCTCCTGTGTTTTTATTTTATTTTTTTATATGGCATTATTATATGACATATTTATTTATCACATGATATCCCCTTGTAAATCTCTGCAGATTCCATCCTCTTTTGACAAGTTTGGTGTGGCTGAAATGTTACGGGGTTCTTGCAAATGGGACATGAATAGCCATTTTACCTGCTTGGTTTTCATTGTAAACAGCGCTTACAAAATATATTCAGTGAGGTTTGGATTGGAAAGTATAACCCTGCAAATAGCATTTGTGTCACTAGAAAATCTCATTCTTTTTGCATTGCTTTGTAAATTTAGATTTTTCTTTTATTTATTTTTTTTTTTTCTTTCAAGCTACATGCCTTAAAAATGACAATAAATAGCCAAGTGTACCTTTGAAAAGTCCTCATCTCCTGCGGTATGACGGCACAATAAAATTAACCTTGGTCCTGGGGGCTTTGAAAAGGCTGCAGTAAAAGTGTAGATGTTTACCTTCCAAAACTGCCTCCTCTGCTTTGAAATACAGAGTGATTTAGTGCTTTGTTGATAGGGAATTAATTCGTGATACCTTCAGTTAAACCACTCTGAGTAGCCTTGCTTTGATTCTGCTCTTCCCTTTTACGATGGTACCCACCCCTGTAAAATGCTAATGGAATGGATTGGTGTTAAACAGAAAAACGAGGTAACCATTGACTTCATAAAGGAAAGAAATCTTGTTTAACGCCCTTGGAAAACTCAGCGAGGACAATACTTTACTCACAAGGAAGACTACAACAGCTCTATGCTGATATGCAAAGTGATTTGTCATTTAGGGAAAAGGTGAAACAGCATATCCAGGGTCAGTAATGCCCGGCTGTGTCTTAAAGCGTTTTAGGGGGTTTTGGGTGGTTTTTAAAATTATTATTATTTTTTGGTTGGTTTGTTTGTGTGTTGGTGTTGGTTTTTTTTGTTGTTGTTGTTTTTGGTTTTTTTGTCTGTTATTTTTTTGGTTTTTGTTTTTTTTTTTTCTTTTTTTGAGGTGGAGGCTCTAAAGAATGTATTCTTAACTAAGGAAGAATGTATTGTTTGCTGTTTGAGGATTTTGATTATTTTAATTGTCATTTGTCAAAGTAGGCGCTGAAGTTAGTGCAGGGTAGACCTTCTAAATCTGATAGCTCTGGGATGATAAAAGTATGATCATCACAGCAGTCCGGGGCTTCATTTGAGTTATTTTATTGATACTGAACTACAAAGTTTACACACTTCTGTTTCAATTTGTTGATAAAGTACAGTCCAGGTTGATCTCATATGTGAGAACACAATCTGAATCCCAAGGATTTCCTTTCTACATGTTAGGATTTTGTGCCTGGAGTTATGAAGGGTGTTGATTATAACTACCTTAGGGGCAGTGCAGACTTGCAAGAAGATGCTGCAGTAGAACAACTAAATTTTACATTTAAGTAAAAAAATACTTGGTTTAAAAGCAACCTAGGGTTTTTTTTTGTTTGTTTGTTCATTTGTTTGGGTGGGTTTTTTTGGTGGATATATAATTTGTAATCAAACTGAAATTGTTTTCAAATGGTGAAGAATCACTTGTTCTGAGTGCTGCTCTAAAATAAAATAATGTTTCCATGCTAATTTCTCTCTGAATTGTCCTCACCATTTAGAGAGGATATGATGAGGGCAGACAAGCTTGTTCCTAGTTTTAGGGGTTGGGAAAAAGAGTTACTGAGATGTGAATAAGTGAGAATCCATGGTGAATCTGGTTAAAAAGGAGAATGAGACACATCTCTCTTGGGAGATTATTTTGTTTAGTGAAGATAATCTGTTTTAGGGGTGATGTACTCTGAGGTAACTAGTTTAAAAGTCCTGAAGTGCTGCCTGCACTTTTGTTGAGCTGTGCCCACAATATGAGATGTTGTAGTTGCAGGAGCAGCCTCTCTTTCAGCTCAGGCAAATCCAGGATCAGGGGAAATTGCACAGGAACATGCAGGGCCTTTGCTGTGAGGACATCTCTTTAGTCTGACAGATGATAAAACATTAATTATTCCAATATTAACACATTTCCATGCCATTTGCTAATCAAGGCCTAATAAGACAAAGATCAGAAAATTTAAGTATTGTAGAAGATCCCATCTTAATTTTTTACATCTTTGATACGGATATTTTTCATAAATAGAGCAAATGCTTCAAATTATATTTTCTCAAGCAGTTCTGAAGAGGTCTATCTCCTTTTGGATCCTAAATTCCTAAAAATTACCTACTTAAATTTTATTCAAGATCTCTGACTGTTATTAGAACCTATATTTTGCATATGTAGATATTTTTTGATCTTTTCAAACCCCATTAATTGTCACTAAGAAATCTTATATTTCTACCTTAATCTTAATTTTTTTTTCCTCCTCCAACTGGAAATGGTTGGAATAAAGTGCTTATCATTACTTTATTGATCAATATGAATGGCTTGAGTCCAAGGTAACTTATGACACCTTGTTCATCCTGTATGTTGGTGTATTCCAGTAACACAAACTCTTCCCAGAATGTATGGAACACTTTGAACTCTGATCTCATGAACACAGAGGCAAAGTTATGGCTGGTTCAGCTCTCTGTAGCTGTGCTGTCTTTGGCTCAGCCATTTTCATAACGAAAAAGTTGAAAGTTTTGGTTGTTTAAGCTTTGTTTTTATTTTTAAAGCTCTTTTACTGAACTGAACTTTGAGGATTGTCTCCTGCAATCAGTATATTCTTTACTGTTTGCAGTGGGTTACTTTGATAAAGCTGCCCACCATTGCTTCTTGCCTCACACAACTGAATTGCCTGGGAGGACAGCAAAAAAAAAATTATGGGTGTCACAAGGTGGGAGAAAACCACACTTTTGAGCAAGAGGCGGTTGAGTTCAGTAACTGGGGAGTCCAGAGATGATGGCTTGTGGTTTATGTGATTGTGATTTGTGCTCTGTGGTTACTATCCCAGGGCAATGACTTATGGATGGACACACCTACACTGTGACCTGTGAGCTCTGGTCCTGCTGGGAATGAAGAGAGGTGCAGGCTGGATCTGAGTGCCAGGATGTTTGATAGAAAGAGAGGGCTGCAGGGAGGTGGGGCAGAGGGATCCTCCTGAGTACCCACTCCCCTTTTCCTAGGAGAGAAGGTGGCAAAGAGGGTGGGAACCTCCCACCATGAGGAATCAGCCCACTGGAAATTAGTAGAGACACATTGAACTGAACTGCAGTATTACTCTACTGCTTTGGCATTAGCACTTTTAATGGCATTGTGGGGTGAGTTGTTTGTTTGTTTGTTTGTTTGTTTGTTTTAAAATACTTTTTTCCCCAGGCACAAGGTGTTCTGCCCTTTGGCCAGTTTGGCTTCTCAGTTCTTTTGCTAAAAACATCCTTTGGAAGTCAGTGTCCTGTTCTTGGTGTTTAACCTTCAGAGTCTAATTGTGGAATGGGCTGACTCACGTAGCCTGTGTGAAATAACTAAAAAAGCCAAGATAACTAGTAAAATAACTGATATAGCTAAGAAATAACTGTGAGTACTAAAGATGCTACATATGGGCCACTTGAAATCCCAGTGCTTGCAGAAGCAACTGCAACTGTCCTCCCTTCTCATGTTCAGGCAGACCCAGGAATGAGCAGTGTGATGCTGCAGAAGTGGCTTTTTGCTCAGACTCCTGATACACAAAATCTGGTTCAAGTTACACTTGAAATGCCTCCCCCCATTTATTTCACAGTCTTTTCGTGATCTATGTTGATTTTTAATATTGATGTGATATTTCAAAAAGTATTATAGTGGAAAGATTTCTTCAGGAGACCCTGCACTGACATTTGGATAATTTTATTGAAGTTTGAATTCTGAATTAAAAATGATGCTGAAGTTTAGGGGTTTGATAGAAGAGGTGAAGCTGATAGCAGTAGGAAATGTTTTAAAATTACAGGTTTTGCTTTCCGTTTAAGGTTACAATAAGTTATAGTAAGATTTAAGCTGAAGTTTTTCTTAAAATTTTTAAGTTGGACTGAATGTCCTCCCAATTTTTGTAGAGAAAATTGTTCTTAGTCACCTTACCCTGATATTGTTACTTTTATTTTGCACAGTTCAGTATGTTTAATATTGGTACTTTAATATTTTATATCATTTGTACTAGAGTGATAATATTTTCTCATCAGCAAAACTGTGAAACTGCAAACAACCCTAGCTGATGTGCTTGAGAGGATTTTCAGAATTTTTCTATGTATTTTTAAAACGCCCTGAATTTATGCTGTGCATACTGAGCCACATTAAGGGACTCCCTGGTGCAGCTTCCCTGGGTCTGAGTGCCTTTTAATATGATTTGAGTTACAGTGGTGCCCAGGCTCCATCCAGCAGCCTGGTGAGCAGTGATGACTACTTCAGATGCAGCACTCATGGCTGTCCTACTTTTGGATTTATTCTATCCCTCAATTGCCTTCTCCACAGCACCCAGCCTCCCTCTCCTCCTGTCCTGAAAAAGACACTGTCGACTCCTCTATGTTTTTAAAAAATATTGTATATATTTCTTTAGTGCAAAGGAATAATACTGCTAGAGTTCATCAGAGTTTTACAGCAGTGTTGGTAATTATTTTGCTTTAGAAAGAGAACTTTCATTCATTTTCGTTTGTGTGTTTATTTATTGAGCTAAAGCTCTTGCTGAGCTTCCAAAGACAAGTTCTGAACACAAGCTAAGTGAATGTTTTCAAGTAGCTGAATAATAATTGAGGACCTCAACATGTGGGAAAACTGGACTCTTTTCTCTTTTTTTTTTTTTTCCCCTCTTTCTGAAGGTTAATTTTTTTCCCTTCCTGTTACCACGCTTTGTATGCTGGGCTTTACACTGATATTTGGCACTTGCATCAAACTTATCCAAGTCTCAATTCCTTTCAATATGTAATTAAAGAGAGTGAAACAGAAACGGCTAGATTCGAAAATTTCATCTCTTTGAGTTTTATTTTTTCTTTTTCAGTCCCAAGGGATGCAAAGGCATGAAATGAGTCTCTGTCTGCCTCCTCCCCAGGAGCCAGCACTCCCAGCTGGGGCCAGGCTGGACTTTTTCTTTCAGTGCTCATAAACCCTCCTCTGTTGTCCTTCAGTTTTTGAGTTTTCCTCATAAGTTAAAAAGAGTGATGTGAGTGGAAACCACATGAAGGGAAATGCAGGAACACAGCCATGAAGAAGAGCACTGAGGAAGTCTGACTTGGAGCAACCTCTGTAGGAATAGAATTGGGTAGACAGCCTATGAATAATTATTTTGTTCTGTTTTGTATATAACAGTGTGGTGGTTTTCCAGCCACCTCTTCTCTTCTCAGGAAAAGTCATGTATGCAAATTTAAGTTGTGATGAAAGAGGCACACAGAAACACAACTAGAAACACCCTTTCCCCTCCCATCCTTTTTTCCTTGGTGTTGGTTTTTTTGTGGGGGTTTTTTGCCCTTTGCTTGTAAAAAGAAACAGAAGGTCTGTCTTTGCTTCAGAAGGAGAGATCTTTCAGCACTGTATCAAAGTGCAGGGGACTGTTAATCACTTACACGTTTTCAGCTGGAAATAGAAAATCAGACTGGTTATTCACTTCTGTGATCAGCCAAGGAGATAACTCTGAGTACTGCAAGGCACTATTTTGTTTCTGTTTTTATCTGAATCAGGAGGGAGGGAAAAGCATTGCAAGTTGGTGACAGTTTAACTGCACAGCTGTGAATACTTCAGTGACCATCATGTCACATAAATCCTAGACAACTGTCCAAACATCATGGTTAGCCTAGAAAAAAAAAATTGCTATTTATTTTGCTACCTGAGTTGTTAGTGTCTGCTAAAATTTCTGTTTACAGTTGAGCTTAAATGTGGTTTAATTCTGTTTGTAGTAAAAAGTGCTTGGAAAATCCAAAGCTATCATATTGCTTGTGAATTAGAACACACAGTTTTTAAAAACTTTTTAAACAGAAATACAAAATGAGGATGTTGTAGCGTGTCAGTGGCCATGATAAAAGAAGAAGCTGCTTATCCAGAGCCAAAGCTCCTTGAGAATCTGTTTGCAGTGGTGTGGGGGCCTGTATATATCCAGCAATCACTTCTCCAAAACAGCTCTCAGATGTACTAAAGGACTGTGGAGAGCAGCAAAGCTTCTGAAGTGTTTTAACAAACACAGAGCCCTGTAGAGCTTGGTGGAGTGATCTCAGGAGGCAACAATCAGCTGAGGATTGGCAATGTAGGTGACATAAGGATTTTTAAAGCCCAGAGAGGTGGCATGGAAGGGATAATTACTGCATGTGGAATGTCTTGCTCCATCACCTGGCTGCCCATGGCAAGTGGAGAAAAAGGTGATGGCAGAGGGAGCTGCTTAGGGGAGTGGTGCAGAAGATGCTGGCCAGGAGGTAGAAGGGAGTATGGAAACAGCAGTGCTGATGTCCTTAATATTTTTAACCAGCTGTATCAGCTCTGTGCTAGGTTTATCCAACAGTTTCATTTCTTGGTCTGTGTTTTCCATGTAAGCTCTTTGTAACAACAAAAGGTTTGACACCATGCCCTCTGGTGAGCACCTGTCCAGTAAGAACCCATCTGCTCCTGCAGTGTGTGGTGTTTGTTGGCAAAGTTGAACACAGGTTCCTTTCCAAAGGGGTTCTCCATTGCATTTGCCAAAACAATGTGTGTAGCCACAGGGTAAGAGCTCTTGCCAGCACAAGCAGCAATACAGCCATGCCCAGGCATTGCTGCTTTTAGGGCTGGACCAAAAAACCTTGCTGTGCTGCTGTGTGGATGGACAGGCTCATGTGAGAAGCTTTTGATGTATTTCTCCATTATATCATGTGTATGTGATCCAAATTTAGGCCATGCACAAACACAAGAGCTAATTGTACAGCAGGTTGGTTGAGCAGGTGAAAGAAATGCCAGTGCTTCTCAGGTTTTGCTCCTCAAGCCCAAACAAGGAAACAGTTCATAAATTTGAGGGAACATCTGATAAACTCTGCGAGTTTGCCCCTGTCTTCCCCCTGGGCCGTAAGAATTGGCACAAAAGTATACACCTTGGTGATTCCTTGTGAAACAGGAGAGCACAGTGTGCTTCTCTTGGACTATCAGAGATACAAGGGGACATTTTCCTGAGACCAGCCTGGTGCTTGCCTGCTGGCTGATAACACGTGCTTGTGTGAGTCTTGTGTGAGAGGAGGTGAAGAGAAATAGTCTGTCTCCTGTGGTGAAAGACTGTTGTTTTTCACAAATGGGACAGGGCTGCTGGGTGACGTGTCAGGAGCTTTATTTAGGCACTAGTTTTGGCTACAGGGTGAGGTACAGGAGATGGTACATGCTCTAGTCTGCTGCAGGCTGCCAAAGATCTCTTTGTTATAGGACATTTTAAAAGTTTCCTAGTCAATAGCATATTGCTAAAGTTCTAAACAACTGTTCTAACCAGTCACTAAAAGCACACGCACACCTGCTTTAAACAATGCTTGCTTGGATGCTTTCTGTTAACAATACACAATACTCCATAATTAAGCTTTAAATCTTCTACTATCTTGCTGGGCATATTTTTCTGTGGTCTTAAGGTCTATCTTAGCCAAACCTAAAAATTCAAACTATTATGTCCTTGCTTGCTTTATTAGTGTATCTTCTCTACTTTTAGGCTGTGTGGCTGCAACTGGCTCTAAGTTCTCTGCTCTTTCTGTTTCTGACGCCTGATTTCAGAGCTTCTGAAAGGCTTCTTAATTTTACTCTTTCCTACAAAAGATGAGCTGCATTTCCTGATGGAGGAGTGCAATTCCTGATTTACTCTCAAAGCATTTACTTCATTTATTTTTTGGAGATTGGTACTCTTCCAGGAGAAGAGTAAAAGGAGCCAGATGTGAAATGTTTTAGAAGAGTAGGATGTGGCAGCCTGGGCTAACAAACCTGCAGTTAGTGTGAGGCCTCAGAGGAGCAGGGATAACCCTGCTTGGGAGGGATAGCTAGAAATGGTTTTCTCACCTTTGAAATCACAGAATAATGATACATTCTGCTTGCACAGCAGTTTCTCACCAAAATGTGCATTTATTTTTAAACCAAGCATCTCCATAAGAAATGCATGGAAATAAGCTGCTGTATCTGTTTCTGGTGTGCAAATGTTTAGAACATATGTAAGCACATATTCCACAAAAACCCAGAATTTCTCCCGTGCATCCCAGGCCTGTGATGGGATCAGGTGCATTGCAAGGCTGCAGTCATACTGTTACCTTGGGAAGGCTGACCTGGAACAGAGACTAGACAGAGCTACAGAATGAAGTAGGTGTTTATTGAAAGGCCTGTAAGATACACCTTGGACAGGACAGGGCCTGACCAGGGCTGCACCCAAAGTGGACCCAAAATGGTCAAAAAATGGGTGGTTGGTTACCAGACCTTACATTTTTATAAGTTTTGGTCCGCTTGCATATTGGGGTTTACTTGTTTAATTCCAGCTTCAGGTTGTGAGGTCCCATCCTTCTTGTTCCTCCCTCCAGCCACTGTTGTTTGTGCTTTTGGGCCTGAAAGTTGTCCTTGGTCTTGAGCAGGAAAAGGATTTGTTTTTTCTCCCTGCTCTGTGAAGAGAGCTGAGTGACACTGAATGTGAGGCTCAGAACTGCACCCCATGGCAGCACAGAATCTGAGAAACATAAAAGCTGAAACTTAAGGCATCAGTACCCCTTCCCTGGGGCACAGCCTCACACTGCACATCTCTGGGCAGCTCAAACAGCTCAGGGTGTTACTGGGGTGAAGAAGAATGTAGTACTAGTGATAAATAAGTGCAGGAAGGTGAACCAGTGGGAGAACCCTCCCTCTGCTCCCCAGAGCTACCTTGGCTTGCAGGTGAATGCTGGCAGGGTACAGTCCTGGCCCAGAGACATCTCCTGTGAGCCTCAGGCTGTGGAGCTCC
Source organism: Zosterops lateralis (assembly GCF_965231275.1). NCBI lineage: Eukaryota > Metazoa > Chordata > Aves > Passeriformes > Zosteropidae > Zosterops > Zosterops lateralis. Next base: position 11,424,836 of record NC_139765.1, read on the forward strand.
TGAACTGACAGCTCTTCTGATGTTCACCTGATAACCACTCAGCCTTTAATGCCGGGTTAACTCAAGCAGCATTTAATTCTTGTAGAAGCTTGGCACAACTAAAAGGCTTGGCAGCTTGTGTTATAAACCGCCAGGAATTCGAGAGAAGTTGATTCAGTTTATTTTATTGTGTGCCAAAAGCTCTATTTAAAGTGTCTGACCTCAAGATGCAACAAAAAAGAAAGTTCCTCTGATCTTCTTTGGCACCATTTTCAGAGCCTTTCAATGTAAGGAAAATATTTTGTTGATGTCTACCATCCTCTGAAATCTGAAACATGCAAAGAACGAAAAGCTCTGATTATCAGTAACAACGTGAAACTTTTAGTGGATTTGGTTCTGTTCCCTGACCTAAGTTCTTGACTTGTTCTTTCGTGTCATGAAATGAAATGTCTCTGACATACCAACAGCACGTACGGAGTTACTGGCACAAATGGAGTGGGTTTAGTAATGCTTTTTTAGAAGAGACATTGCCTGCTAATTCAGTCCCAGTATCTGTTCATTAAGATGAGAAGCTTATTAAAGCCTTTACTGCTTCATTGAGACAGAACTTCTTAGCTAGAAGAGAGAAATACTGCTCGGCTTCTTTATAAAATTTTTCAGGCTTGCTATAATGACTTTTGCAAGAACTTTGAGAAAAAAAGGCCAGTGTGATATGCAATAGCATCTTACATCATGCTTACTGAGATGCTGAGAAAGATTCAAGCACTTCCAGATGGAAATACAATGTATGCTGTATTTGATTTAAGAGGTAGTTAGTTTTCAGGAGCTTCAAGTCAGATAATGGTAAAAAAATTGTGGTGATGTATTTTTCTGAGTCCTGGGCACCTCTGAGAGCGGGTCTTTTCCTATCTCTTTTTTCTTTCAGAAGCATCCTTATCTCTATGACTTTGAAGTTCTAAAGAGTTTATTTTAAGTATTGTGAAAATATACTCTAAAATATTTTAGACCCTCACTTTGAAGCATATCTGCCCTAATTTCTAAAAGGTTTGAATCCTGAGAATTCGGTTCTTTTCTATCACTTACCAACCACTTCTGTAAAATGAAATTTAGTCATATTATGGTGGTATGATAAATTCAAATAGGTTTTTCTGGCCTATGTTCGTCCTTGAAATGATGAGTTGGTGTTCATGCATGTGTACAGATTTTATTTATTTTATGCACTATGCCTGCAGCCTACACACATTTAACATTGGCAGTGAAAATTGCTTGATAAATCTTTTACACCAACTCACCGATTTTTTTTGTTGTTGTTGTTGGATTTCATGGCAGCATTCTACAGAGAGAAATTGCAGCTCTTGAATCTGGAAAGTGCTTGTTTAAAAGTAGCTTTATGAGGCAGGAATTTCTGTTTGGCTCTGAGTGAAGCATTTCCCAATCTGGCAGACACATCTCCCTTCCTGAGCGTTTTCGCATCATAAAGTTTGTACAGAGCAGAGTGTGCCCTGGTGTTGTCTCTTTATCCCATTACCTGTTATGAGTGGTGCAGCAAGAAGTGTCCAGATACATAATTGAAAATTAATGAAGAACTTAGCTTTTTATGGAAGGCACTAGCATTCAGTTTGCTGCACAACAATAGCACTGATATCCTGTCTCAAACAAGCATGAAAGCAGTAGAGCCTTGTTTATCTCACTAGTCAGCAGCAATCACTCCTGACTGCACACCAGAGGCAGATCTGCTGAGTGCAAAGGTGCCACTTTTATGTTGCTATTTATCACATCAGAACTACTGACTTTACTCTCAAAGCATTTGCTTTATTTATTTTGGAGATTGGTACTCTTCCAGGAGAAAAGTAGAAAACCTATTTGAGGAGAATCAGCATCCGGGAAAAGTGCTTCAAGCCTGTTTTTAGGAGTTACTTCCTTTATTTCCTGCATTATTTCAGTGTTAATCAGACAGCTTCAAAGCAACTTTCTGTTTAAGTCACCTTTATGCCACTCTAGAGGTGTTGATAAAGTACCTGTGGTAAAGTACCCATCAGCCTGCTTAGGAGTGAAGCAAGCTGGAGTCTAGCACAAGAGCAGCAGAGTGTTTTCAGACACTTCATTTATTCCTAGCTTTGCTATTTATTTTTACATGCTAATTTTCTTGGCTTTGTTTTTATCATTTAGCCACTGGCCAGAGGTACAAGAAGGCTGTTATGGTACTGTTGGCAAGCGCATGAGAAGATGCAACTTAGCTGTAAACAGGCAGTGAATTATGACGGAAAGAGGAAATAAGAGGGAATTAATTACATTAGAGTAATATTTTCTCTGGATGCTGCAAGAGGCCTGGGAATTGAGGTTAATTGCTGGAAAGAATAATTGCTACCAATTTCTAAATATATGTTTTAACAGGATAGCTGTGGGGGCAGAGAGAGGGAGAAACAGGTTTAAAGAGTAATGAGGGGAGTTGAGGTGGGTGTGGGTTGATACAGAGGTTTTCCTGGGAGACTGCTGCAGCTACTCTGAGTACTGGGATTGCAGTGTCTGGGGCAACTATTCTTTTATTGAATTTATATTCTGTGGCTTCTGGCCCAGCTTCTCATTTTGAGACACCCCAAGTCTAGATGCCACATGTGGCATACAGTAAACTTTTGCTTAAAACTATTTAAGACTGTTTATCTTAATGGTAAAGCAGTCAGTGAGAAGGTAAGGATGCTTGTCTGTTAAAAAAAGAAAAGAATGATGAAACTTGACTCTGCAGAAGTTTGTAAGTCACCTCTCCAGGGTATGGAGAAACTGTCTGAACTCACCTCTATATTATTGACAATTTTTGCTTCTTGGAGGACAGGAGACAAAAGGCAACTGGGAAAGAACAAAAATATGAATAAAGCAAATCCTAAGAGTGATCTGCAAAAGCTTGAAATGGTTTATGTCAGTGTGCAATATACAAAGTGAGGGCTATATGAATTTAGAAGCAATCCCCTCATCCCATTCCTTACCCCCTTTCCTTTTGTGGGTTGGTTGGCTTGTTTTTTGTTTCAGTTGTTTGATGTTTTTGAGGTTGTTCATGCTGATGTTCCCTTGCCTTGCAGGAAGGGATTGTTGGGGGGCCAGGGGGTCTCAAATAGTTGTTCTTGAACTACTGCAACTTCTTTTAAGTTGCAAGACTTAAATGTTTTTGATTAATTTGGCTTTGTCTTCCAAACGCGAATTTAGTACGTCAAATCAAATAGTATTTTTAAAGACTCTTTTCTTGTCTACTCTGACCTCCTCCCACCACCAAGGTCACTCAGCTGTACTGGAGAGAGGAAGCATGGAAGGGAAAATGTTTTCAGTTTGCCAGGAACCGCTACAACCTCCAGGGATTTTGAGCAGTGGGTCATTTTAAGAACTGCGATTTGTTAAAGTACCTGGAATTTGTTCAGAACATTCTTGTTGTTGCTGTTGCTGGTAGACAAGCAGCTATTCAATTTTCCAGTATGGTCAAAGTGTGAACAGGAAAATTTGTTCCTCTCTTTTGGGCTCACCTTGTAATGCTGACCGCTTTCAGCACCATTCAGAGTGACCAATTTCAAGCTTGTTAACTTAAGAGGGCTCGTTTCTGCATGTGAGAGCCATGACAAACTCTACTGCAGGATGGTCAAACCAATAAATAATGTACAGCCTGTTGCACTTGGCACAGCTCCTTGTTGTAGCCTGGATGTGTATGTCAAATCCAAAGAGACAAAATCAGACTCATGGGGCACACTGAGATGCTACAGCTCTTATTTAAATCTGCATGTATGTATATATATGAATTATGCTAATGCCAAGAAATGATATCAATTCATAGCTTGCCAGATTGTCCGTGCTGGATAGGAAATGTTAATTCTCTGCTCTAGAGGATGGACTGTGTTGTAACTCAATCACTCTTCTCCCCGTGGCCCCGTAGTGAGGCCTCAGTGAAGGGGAATGTATAAACAGCTGCAGCAAGGCTGCTCAAACACGGATGTGTCTTCCTGCAGTGAGATCCCTGGGTCACCAGGTGTCCTGGTTTCAGCTGGGATCAAGCTCCTTTTCCTCCTAGTAGCCAGTACAGAGCTGGGTTGAGGATAATGTTGATAACATGCTGATGTTTTGGCTGTTGCTAAGTAGTGCTTGCCCTGAGTCAAGGACTTTGCAGTGTCTCATGCTCTGCCAGCCAGGAGAGGCACCAGGAGCTGGGAGGGACCAGGGCAGCTGATCCAAGCTGGCCAAAGGGATATTCCATACCAAAGAACGTCATGCCCAGTATATAAACTGAGGGGAGCTGGCTGGGAGGTGCCCATGGCTGCCTGGGGACAGGCTGAGCATCCGTCAGCAGTGGGTGAGCAATTGCATGGTGCAACGCTTGTCTTCCTTCAGTTTTGTTTGTCTCTTTACTTTTCATTACAAAATTACTATTATTATTACTATTATTATTATTATTATGATTATTATTATTATTATTTTCAGTTATTAAACTGCTCTCATCTCGATCAATGTGTTTTATCTTCTTTTTTCTGGTTGTCCTCCCCATCCCACCAGGGGCAGGGAGGGAGGCAGTGAGCAGCTCTCAGTTTAGTTCTCTGGAACTAAACCACAAAACCAGGGACCATGCAAGCCATACTAAATGGGTTTCAGGAACCTCTCCATGGGTTAGCCAGCTGAGTTGTTCTGCTTTCCTCCAGAGAAATGCCCTGCTGCTTTCCACCCAGCAGGCTGTCCTCCTTGCTTCTCTGGGTTCTGGCAGCGTTCTGTCCTTGACATGCTGCCTCCTCCTTAGCCTGGTTGTCTCAACACCTTAAAATGCTGCTGAGTTGCATTTGAGTCCCAGCTTGGGAGCTGTGGTCCTGCCAAGACCTTTACTTGTGTAAAGGTTACATCCCATTCAGATGTAACAGGACATAAGCATGGGACCAAAATGGGAGAATTTATTTTACTTGTGGTCGGGAGCTGTTTGTGGTGTGTTTCTGGTGGCTTGAGGAGTCATTGTGATTATTATACACAATGGTAGATTCTATCTCGGTCTAACTTCCAAGTTAGTCTTGTTTTGATCAGATGACCTCTAGAGTTCACTCCTGACCTAAATTATTCTGCAATTTATACTGCTATTTAAATGTAGTACAGATAAGGAGGAGATGGTGCTGTAAAAGAACTGGTGAGCACAGCTCAGAATTCAGAAACAAAAGGTGATTCGTGGGCTAAAACTAAGAGAAGAGTGAATTATGTGTCTCTCCTTTGCAACTCAACATATTTGCAGAGGCTGATATTCAAATATTGGCTGGTCTTGATAATCCACTATCTAATTGATAGGTCACAAATATAAAGGTCTGATATGTATTTTTTTATGAATGTTGTTGGAAATTCTTAGCCTTAACTCTCCTTAAAAGAGAGCTAGACATGAAACGTTCACTACTAAGGCTACACAAGTGGCAAGGGAATCAGCTTATAAAATAAGGATTCACTTGTAGGTTTTTCCACTTCTGACAGGTTATTAACACACTTTTATTCATTTATACCCCTTTGAAAACAGCTCAGTAACAGCAGGGCGATCCCAGTTGTTCAGCAAAATAAAACTTTCTACAACAATAGGTTTTATTAGTGATGCATTTGTATATATTAATTTTGCAGATGACTTGTTACATTATTGATTCATTTAACTTTCATTCCTCATGTAATTGAGCATTTGTTTTGCTAGTGCAAGCATTCACACAGGTAGAAACACCATTGCTCAGCTAGAATGATATGTGCCCTCCCAAAGTTGGTGATTCTACAGTTGGTGATTTGTGCTCCAATGTACTTTAACTCCTAGTGCATAGTGTAGCATTTTTTTTCCTTGAATTAGAAGAATCATACACTTCTAGAACAATAAATGGTCTTTAATGGTACCAAAACCTGCATGAAAGTCAGATCAGCACAGGAATTAGGGAATATTTAATATCTTGTCAACTTCAATCTTAGTCACCTGAAGCTGCCTTTATTTTCAGAAGGCAGGTACTGAAAATTTTGCTCTTTTGGCTTGCATCATTAATAAATATACTGCAAAGTTACAGCCTCCGAAATCACCTGGGTGGGTTGGGTTTGTTTTGTTTCAGGATCCTCTTTGCAAGTTATTCCAGCCATCATCAGCCTTGAGAGTCTATGAGAGTGCTGGTCCCATGCTATGCCTCCTGTGTGCAGTCAGAGTTCCCTTTAGGGCCATGATGCAATAAAGATGCAGGTGTGGAAGTACCTGGGATGACATCTAGTCCAAGCTGTAGAGTATAACCATCCTTTTTTTTTGTTCCTGTGGCACAGAGGTGCGTCTGCACTACTGGGTGCACTGGACCACTTGTGGCCAAGATCCCTGCCAGTTCTGGGGATTGTTTTTTTCCTCTAAAAGCTGTTGCCAGCCCATATTGTTGTGCCTGCTCCCAGGTGTATTTTTTCTGAAACCCTTGTATTTGCTTGGCTCACAGGGTGTGTGCTTTTCCTGTTCTTCCCTACTTTTTGAGCAGATATATTGACCCTTTGTCATGTTCTTCACACGTAAAGTCTGCCCTGTAGTGTTATTTAAGGGTGGGTATCTCTTCTTACCTCATAGCTCTTACTGAGTGCTGGTGATTGCACTACAGAAATAGAAACCAGTGATTTATGTTTGTTCTTAGTAATAAATGACCTTGGGACCTAGTCTCCTAGGGCCTAAACTGTAAATAATTAAGCTTTACCTCTGTGGAACCCTCACTCAATCCAGGGTGGTTTTAGCTGTAATTTTATAACTGTTAAATTTTAATTTCATTCCCAGACACTGTAGCATGGTCAAAAAAAACCCAAATAGTAAAAGCTATGCATTTTTTTTTTTTTTATGTGTATGAGATAGTAAATGCTGTGCAATCAAAAACCCAAAAGCTGATGTAACTACTGAGCAGCCATGTGTTAATTCCAACTTGGCCTAGCAGTTCCAGACAGGAGCAGGTTTTCAAGCTCATTGATTCCCTGTTTATTTTTCAAGTTTATCAAAATATGGGCTTTGGGCATCTGACCTTTGTTCTTGACTGACCTGATATTGGCAATTGAGATTTTTTTTTACTTCATATCCAAATAAAAAGGAGTGTGAAGGAAACAGGGAAGGATGCAATTTTTCAATATTAGCTGATGAAGTGGATAATTGTACATTTCTGAAAAGATTAAATACTTTAATTTTTTTTTTTTATTTTATTTCTTTTAGGTTAGGTTTTGTTGGGTGTTTTTTTTTTGTTGTTTGTTTGTTTGGTTGGTTTTTGTTTGTTTGTTTGTTTTTGTTTGTTTGTTTGGGCAATTCAAAAAGTGCCAGTCGTCTCTCATGATTTAAGTTTTTTAGCCAGGAAAGACTAATTTATATTCTGGGTATTCAGAGTAGACTGATCTGTGAACAGCAATGCTCAAATTAAAGTGTGAGATTTAGTCCTGCAAGCATATTGTGGTGAAATAAATTACTGGATGAGGCATTTGGGAGTGAGTGTTGAAGATGACTAAAACATCTAGTTGAGTCCACTACTGCACACCTAAATATTACTTTTTCTTCTGAGAGTCATCTGGGTGCATGGGAGAACCTTGATTTTCAGGACGTAGGATTTTTCAGAATCAGTATTTAAGATAGACTAATGGAAGCTGGGCAATTGACTGCTCTGTGGTTCCTTCAACCCCTCCCCCTGAAAATCTCTGAAACAAAAGAAGAAAAAATGGAAAACTGTAGCTTTTGTTTGGAGAGAGACTGGTCTGCATCTCATGATGCTCTTTTAGAGGTTTCTTTCCTTTCTAATCCATGCTGTGTGTTAGCTTATCTCATGGTTGTCTTGTACTAATTATCTGTGCTGAGTAACTTTTTTAGTGTCCAGGCAGTTCCATGCTCAATACCCTGTGACTTTATCCCTTCCACCCTTCTTTCCAAATAGTTCTTAAAAGTTGTTTCCATCTTCTGTTAGGGTTCTGTTACTCCTGCAAATCCTGTGGACTTCTCTTTCTGCTTTTGTAATTTGATTTTAAATGTAGACCTGTTGATCCAAGTACTTCTTGTGTTAGCAATCACTTTTCAAGTGTCTGTTTTCTATGTGCAGCAAGATGGGGATTAAAATTCATTGGGGATTTTTAAAAAAGCACAAATGAAGAATAAAGTGGAAGCAAGGTTTTCCTCCTATCCTTATTTGTGTGTTTGTGAGAGAACAACACAGCTGACTCAAACTCTGTGGGATGTGGACAGTAGGGCAAAATATATTGTGGAGATCCAGTTCCCTATGGATAATTCAGAAATACACACACACAAAAAAAATCGTTATGCTGCTCACAATTTCCTTTGTTACTCTTGTGGCTTAAAATAGGTATCCCAGATTCCTCAAGTTTTGTGCAATCTTTTTTTTTCTTCCATAAATCTGGAGTTGTGGATGCTTCCTCCCTCCTCTGCTGTAGTTTACTCCTGGGGAGGAGGGAATGTCCAAATGCTATTTCTGAGTAACAATTCCTCTCATGGTCGGGCCAACGGCGTGAGTCAGGACTGAGAGAGTTCTTCCACTCCTTCCCTCCCCTCAGACAGATTTGAAAATCTCTGGAAAAGCATTTGCGGCCAGTTTGGCATTATTTTTTATACTGCATGTGGCTAGTCTTCTGCATATTGTATATTATCATCTTGGGTAATATCCCCCTGGAGTACACTAAAACGTGAGAAGGAGAGGAACACTAGATAAGAACAACCTATTTTTGGGAAAATGCAAATTACACAACATCACAGTTTACATATTTCCATTTCAGGAGCAATCCAAGAGGGTATCATCTCCATCTTTAGAGAACTTTTACTGATTTATGCACCCAGGACAATTTGCAGTGGTTAAAGTCTTGTCTGTTAACCACTGAAAGCCAGTGCCACCCGAGTTGAGATTTCATTACTGGGAATGAGGGTGCTGTAAAATACATGCCTCAAATTTTGAAAGAGACCTATGGCCACTGGTTTCATGCTACTTGAGCACTTTGTCCTTCTTGTCACCTGACAGATCTGTCTGTCTGTTGCTGTTCTGCAATGCCCCTTCTGCTCACAACTGGAAGGAAAGGGGATGTTTAGCATCCCTTGAGCTTCCAGGCTGCACCAAGCCTGAGCAAGAGAGGGAGGCAGGAGTGAAGGGAAGCTGGTGGTCAAGCCTGAGACAGCAGTGCCTGTGCTTCTGGTGTGAAACCATCCAGTTGCCAGGAAGGAGAAAGCCCCTGAGCACAGTGAGAATAGCCATCTGCTAAGTCATGCTAAAATTTGGCAGGGGTGAACTGCACAGGAGCCCCTGGTGCTCACCAGTCGATCTGGGCAGAAGGAAGAGAAATGTTAGGACATCTGTCCAGGGATTTCCCTGCTTGTAGAGTGATGGATGCCCTCCCTTACAAAAATCTATATTTTTTTCTAACATGTTTCAAGCAGAAGCATTCAAATAATCTGGGAATTTTTAGAAAAAGAGCTGGACATGCCCTTCACTGAGGAAAGAGTCAATGAGAAAGATGGGGGCAACAGGGCTTGACCTTTCAGAACAATAAGGTTGTTTGAGACTGCTGACCACAAGTGCCCTTTTTTCTGGAACATAAAGCTGTGTGAGTTTTCTCCCCATCCTGAGAAAATAAGCTCTCAGTATATTCCAAGTAAGCAGGGATTTTGGCAAGTCTCAAAACTGCCAGCTGAAAGCTGTCCTTGGTTTAGCCTGGGTGTGAGAATCGAGGTGTGAGGAGCCCTCACAATGCTCCAGAGAAACTCCTGGGTGACAGGATTGCTGTGCAAGTGTGACAGTAGAGGAAGTGCAGTGTTGTTGGGCTCTCAGCACTGCACTTTTACTGACTTAAGACATCCTCTGTCTCACCTGCTTTTTTTTGTTGTTGAGATTTTCAAGAGGCAGTGCTCCAGCACTAAACTGGAAAGTTTATGTTTAGGAAGGTGGTCTTGTAGCAGGAGAAAGGCTGAATCCAATTGTTTTCTCACTTTCTAATTTCTGTAAATGTTGACCCACCAATGTTATTAGAACTGTGATCTTATTTCGTATTTTGTTCAGAGAAAACAGATGGGAACATCTCCTGTTAACATCACCTGAGAGCCTGGCACTGGCTGAGATGCAAAGCTGAATAATGGCAAAGGAAGCAAATTAATTTTTGGATGTGTAGTTTGCCTAAATGTCACCTTCAGTGCTCTGGACTGCAGCTGTGCTGTTTTCCCTTCAACAAAGGGCGTGAAGGTGGCTTGGCCAGCCTGACTAGATATTAATTGTGCAGATGCCTTTGGGGAGAAGTATTGACCTTGTGCACAGGCAGGGAATGATTTGGTGACCTCTCTGTCCCCACCAGGCAATGCCACGTCCCAGTTTGTGGCTTGGCTCCCACCAGCCCTCCTGTGTGGCTGCTGAGGAAACAGCCACAGCACTCCTGGAGTGGGTGACATGGTTGGCCCATGGGGTCATTCCTGGAGGTGATGCCTTAAGTTTTAGCTTTCATGTTTTCCAGATTCTGTGCTGCCTTGGTGTGTGACTCTGAAGTTCATATAAAGTGTTAGCAAGTTCTCCTCACAGTTCAGTCAAACAAAACAATCCTTTTCCAGCCTGAGAACCAAGGACTACATTGCAGCTTCAGGCCCAAAAATTGCAAACAACAGGGAATTGAAGAGAGCAATCTGAGAGGATAGGACTTCATAACCTGAAGCTGTAATTAGACAATTAACCCCAATATGTAAATAGACCAAAACATATAAAAGAGGGAAAACTCATGGCTCGGAGTCCATCTTGCAAGGAGCCTTGGCCAGGCTTTTGTATTGCCCAAGTGTATCCTTTAAGGCCTTTTTAATAAATACCTCCTTTTAATAAATATCTCCTTTATTTAATAAATACCTTCTTTATTCCTTTAACTCTGTCTAGCTTCTATTCCACGTAGCCTCTCTAAGCATCAGAGGAGGTGACTCAGTGTGTCCCAGAGCCAGACCCACACATGTGGGTATTCTGGGGACTCTTTAAGCTCTTTGTAGATGAAGAAGGGTGGGACATCTGACATCCTGCTATCCTACTAAAATGCTTTATCTTTGTGCTGGGTATTATTTGGGCCACAACTTTAACTGCTGCAAGTTGCAGCTTGCTCCTCTTCCCTGGATTTCACACTGGCACCCACAAAGAAGTTGAAATTTCTGCATCAATATTTCTGCATCCATGGAAAGGCAGAAGGAGGTCATAGACAATTACAGTAGTAATTGCATCTGGCATTTCACCTAAACCTGTCTGTGAGTGAGGTTTTCAAAAGCTTAATGCAATAGCTGGGAAAAGTAAATTACCACCAAAAATAAATAGAATCCCACTTCTAATTCTTTTGGTGTCTCTGTTGGGAAAGACAATATTTGTAATTGTCAGTGTTAATTTTCTCAGTGATCATCCAACCCAATCAGACAGGAGATGAAGGACAGTTGTAGATGTCAAGCTGAATCCGCATCTTAAAGACTTTGGACAATGTCAGGAACTATTTTTGAGTCTACATTTGAATTATTCTTTCTTGAATAAGTTTTTTTTTCTCCCAGAAAGTCTGCTGTAGATGTGCATGAAAAAAAAGGAAAAGGAGGAGAAAAGCATAAGGCTGCATTAAACAATATGAGGAAAGAGTAGAGGTTATGCAAAGTTCAAGAAGCAAAGGGATATGGTTTAGAAAAACACTGAGATAATGAAAGATAATATATAGATGAAGTAACTGCAATATTGTTCCCCCTGAAACTTGCCTCGTGGGCTCCCGAGGGAAAAGAGAAGTTGACATCTGCTTACTTTGGATTGCCTAGCTGGAAAAACATACGAGATGATACACATGAGACAACATCCTTGTGGGCCTATTGATGTGAGGGATAAATTCTAGAAGAGAGAGGAGGAAGCAGCAAGCCAACTATTCTTGATCAAATGAGACAGAGGAATAAGATTGTTTTATAAGCGTGGTTTAACACTGATTTGATGCAGGTTGTTACCTTTAGGAATCTAGTGTATTTTTGGGGTGTGTTGTGGTTAGAAGCAGTGTCAATTGAGTTTAAACTGCAACACAGATTTAGGGTATTTATTAAGAAGAACTTTTTCAGAATAAGGTTAATGAGACCTTGGGTTTCCCCAGGCTTGGTTGATAGCCTCCCTTATTAGAGGCCCAAGGAAGAGGTTGGGAAATACTATTTTTGGGAATTATCTTGGCCCAGTTGCTCCTGCCTTAAGGTTGTGAGATTACTTCCTTCCTTTTCAGGCCCATTTCTGTGATTGTTTTGGAAATTGTTTCAAAAAACACTGAGTTTTGGGGAAGCACATATGAACAAGCAATTGCTTTGTTCTGAATAACTTCCCAATAGTTTGGTCCAAGCTCTTTTTTACCCTGGGTCTGTCACAGACATGCCTTAGTTCAGCAGCAAGATTCTTGATCAGATTCCCTCATGAAAACATAGAAATCTTAAGTATTTATGTCAGTATGCTCCTTAATTCTTTATATATTTCTTGTCTAAAATGTGAATATACTTCAACCTCTTTTATCATTTTTAAATAGGAATGAGTTCAAAACAGTACATACTTTACATTTGAAACATTGTACCAAGATATCTGAAAGCTCTTTTTCATACAAGGGCTTCTTTAAAAGCTTTGGGTTTATTCTTTAGTCTTATTTCTTTTCTTTCCGTCGCTTCTCACAGTAACATAAAGGCAAATGTAATGGAAACAAGTACTGAGTTCTGGGAATGGCAAACAGAAAAAGGATAAGTAGAGAAAGAAAAGTTCTGCTTTTCATAGGACTTCAGAAGTCTTTGGGAGCTTGCTAGAAGTGCTGGCTCTAATCCAATGTGCTTTTATTGGCATACATGAACAAATTACCCAGGGCACAGCTATTTTTCTTACTGTAGTAAAAACAGGGGCTCTGAATAGAGGCTTTGTGTAGGAAAAATATTTTTCCTTTGAAATTGGCTACAAGTTTAAAGTTTATCTAGTGTGCCTTCTGGAAAAGGGAAAAATACACTTTTCAATCTCACAGAATAGAAAATGTATCCTAGTTTAGGCAACACAGAGCTCTATAAGCAGAACTTACTCATTGGTGAGGAGCTGATATAGTTTTATAATAAACAGCATCATTTCTTAGTTGCCAAAAATGTGGGAGGAAGCTCTGTTTATATTGTTTGTAGCTGTGTCCTTCAAAAAATTTCTGCGGATCCCTCCCCTCTAGCACCTCTCTTGCAGGTCTCTGATGTTTTCTAGCCACATGGGTGTAGCCAGGAGGATAAGGGCGTTATGGAAAATAGTTTTTAAGATAACATTCATTGCTCTGAGGACTGTCTCCAGGGGTATTTCTTCTAATTCCAGATGGAGCTGTAGCTCACTTTGTTGTCATTGTCTTTGCTCTTCAAAACCTGGCAGTATCCTGGAGCAGCAGGGTCTCCATGAGGGTCATTTCTGCAAGATCCCATGGACTGGGCAGTAAACTTGAAACATAAAAGCCTAATTATTTAACCTTTCTGAGGTCCGTAGGAGGGTGACCTGAAGGAAGATTTTAGATTAGTGCTCTTAAGTAATGTGTAAGATCACAAGAATCACATCTAGAACAGTTCTTGCAGAGGTTGGATGGCAGAGTCAAATTTTCCCAGCCTCACCTGTCATTCCTCCAGCCAGGAAAGGATCAAAAAGCATTCCCTCATATGGCTTTTTAGCTCCTTCTCTTTCTCCTTTCCACCTTCCCACCCACACTTGCTTCACACATATTTACTTCTAACAAAAGCACCAGCTGAAGAACAATAAATTCATGTTCGGAAGGATGTTTGAAAATTATCTTCCTTCAAAACCTGTGGGAGCTTTCCAAAAAGTATAGCTCCACTGGGTTTTCCTGAGGGCAAGGTGTCTCTGGCTTCTGTCACACACTGACATCAGTTTTAAGAAAAATTGACATTAAAAATGCCTCAGAAAATGTTTTCTATTGAATGAATGAGTAAATTGCAATAAAATAACTGTTGTGGTATTTCATAATCCCCTTCTAGTGACAATTTGTTAATTTTGGCTTGGTAACCATCAATGACAAATTCCTAGGGAAAATTTTCTTGTGGAATTCAAACTCATTTGAGGTAATTGCAGCAGAAACCATTTGGTGGTGATTATGATTTACCATTTATAAAGGTTTCCAATTTTGTCATCCTTAATCACTGGATGTTTGCTGGAAACCAAATATGTGATTATAAAGGCATTAAAATTTTTAAAAAGTTATATATCCTTTTACTTCTGAAAGTCAAGACTGTAAACTTGCCAAGCCTGAGCACAGCAGAGACTGCTTTTGAAAATGTGAATCTGTGAATTGAGTTGGAAACTAATCATATTTATCTATTTGATTCAGGTAATTTAAAACAAAACAGAACCTCAAAACCAGTTGCTGAATATATGTCCCCGGAATGGAAATACACATAGAGGAAGGGTTTGGCCCAGATTAATGGATGAGAAAATTGTATCTGTACAGTAAAGCTTAAATGACTGCAACTAGAAAACCAGAGATGTGGAACACCAAAAGCTTAATTCTTATTTTCCCCCCATAAACTGTGGGATCTGCTATTGTTCAGCCTATTTTCTTCCAGGAAACAATTGCTGAGTTACATAAGTGCACTGTAAATACTGTGGCAGGGTGTGACTTCAGTCAGCTGTGACCTCAGTTCAGTGAGTTCTTTTACACTTGACTCACTTTGTGCTGAATAATCCCAGCCCCGACCTGGGGCCAATTGCTTGTGCTCAGATGTTTGAGATAAAGCTTTTTGTTCACTCACTGAATTGCAATATATTCCTTTTGCAAACAAAAAAAAGAATTGATGCTCAACTTTTCTGGTGACCCCAACAAACCTCTCCAGCTGATGTTGGGATGCAGGTGAGTTATTTTGTGCCTGAAAAGTGCTGAGAGCTGGGCAGACCATGCTCAAGGTCACACATCCTCCTGCACAGTCATATGCCTGTTTTTAACCTCAGGTGAGGGGGAGCTGTCCCTGAGGTTTATTGTTTCAGATTCATGCTTTCAGAAGGAAAAACCATCAAGGAAATGCTGTGTTTGACTTCACTCTTCTGTGCAAGCAAACAAGTCATGCAGCTCTTTTCATATCTCTACTTTATTCTGCTGTGGAGTAGGAAACAATTTTGGGTTCCTTGATTGGTGTCAAGGAGGTATTTCAAGTAGAAAGGAAAAAAATGAAAAGTAATGTTCACTTGAAAGATAATTCTCCCAGTGTGTATTCTTCAGTGAAAACAAAATAATTGTGGTTTTTGACTGTATTAAATTGAACATCTCAGTTGATCCAGTCCGGCTCCTTCTTTTTTTAATTGATGGGAAAATGGAACAAATCTGGTTTTTGTAAAAGTCAGTGACTGCTGCTCCTAGGGTTTAAAATAGCTTATAGGGCTTATATAACTTATCCTCCAATTTTATTTAAAAATTAATTGGCTTTCCCTGCCTTTTCTCTCTTCTGCCTCATTTTCAGAGTCCCCGTGGATTTGTTATCATGTGGACACTGGGTATCTAGGCCCCTTCTCATGGTGTCTCCTCCTAGTAATGAAAAATACAACAGGTAGTGATCTGGATGGCAACTCAGGAGCAGCAGCTTCTCCTCTAGATTCAAGACAAAGTAGTTTTTGCAGGCCCCCAGAGTTTGAAAAAAATAAGATTCCTGTAATACTGGGCAGGTTTTAAAGAAAAGACAGTTCTCTGCTGAAAGTGTCCTGTGAAGCAGCTTCAGTCAAACCTCTGTGCTGCTGTAGAGCCCAGGTTTGACTCACAGCTCTTGCCATTGTTGCTGCTATTCACTACAGCCTCACAACCACATGTCTTTGAGAAGAAATTCAACTTCTTATGTGCTTTATGTGCCCATGACAAGTGAAAACCTGGTCCCTTTTAGGAGGCTTGCTGACTAGATTTGGAATTAATTCAAATACTTCCCAGGAATCAGGTGTTAATTTAATATTTTCATATACATATGATGTTGCAAGTACCTTGACGATAATAGGGGAATATTTTAAATTACTCATGAGAGTATGAATACTCTGCTGACTTTTCTGGCATTAAAAATTTGTTTAATCCCCAAAACTTTTATTGGTGATGTTTGATTTAGATTGTGTTACCTAAAAGTTTTGCATATCAGTCTTGTGAAACCTTGTTTGCACATTATTTGAGTTAGGGAAGTGTGAAGACTTAGTCAACATCATTAGAATAGTATGTGCTTATTTATTAAGTTTAATTTTCAAACTTATAGTTGCTCTTGAGCTCCACTGTGAGCTCAGCCTTGTTGCTGATTTGTTGTTGTCTGATCAATAACTTTTCAATGGTACCAATTTGTTCCCCTTTATTAAACAGCTTTTTTTGTTTGTTTGTTTTCACTGAACTGCACGGAAACTGCCTTTTAATTTTTTTTTTTTTTTTTTTTTTTTTTTTTTTTTTTTTTTTTTTTTTTTTTTTTTTTTGAGGGGGGTACTATATAGAAAATCTAAATCTCACAGTAAGACACAGAGCATAAATTCTTGCCATAATCAAGTTTGAGGCCTTCCAGATTCATGTTAGCTTGCATTCAGAGCACTTTACTGGTGAAAGAACGGAAGATTCAATAAACAAAGCTAAATCATCAAGGAATGCCTTCAGTGGGTGGTCCACAATGGTTTAGAGCCTGAGTGTTTGAGATCATCAGGAAGCCAGTGGATATTGCTCCTACTCAACTTTATCTTAACTCAAAATTGCAACCTGCTACAGACAGAGAAATTGGTTCTCTATGTAGAGTAGCTGAGGGACTTCAATAACTTCACCAAAACTGAAAAATTAAATTTGTGAAAAGAGAAACGAAATCTTGCCACATTTCTATTAAGCCAAATTAGAGGGGTATTGAAGAGTGTTCCTGTCTTTTTTCCCCTCCTCCTCCTCCTCCTCCTCCTCCTCCTCCTCCTCCTCCTCCTCCTCCTCCTCCTCCTCCATGTTATTTTTTATAGTCTGGTTGGAGTATGTCATTATATGGTTTCAGTTCAGCTTTTGTTATGAGCTGTGCCACGCCAGTTTTAATATTGTCCCTGTGTCATGGCATAGTTATTAACTGGCTAATAAATGTGGATGGATGGTTAAGCCAGTTTCATTTGGGCAACTTGCAGCAGTTTTTTAGCTATGTTGGAAGTTCTTTCATTTTTTGACCATAATGAGAGGAAAACTTTATCTAAGCACCTAAAGACATTATCTTACTAACCTTTTTATACTCTAGAAGTTTCTAGAAGTTGCCATTTCTATAATGATGGCTTTAAAGTTGGCTGTATACTGCAGACTGACTTTCAAAATAGTGTCTGGAGTGCCCTCTTTTGAAATCTAATGATGTCATTTGAAGTATGGTGTATCAAAGAATAAAAGGGAATAAGGAGGAAAAAAAAAAAAGGGAGTATGAAGAAGAGAAGTACAGCTGTGGTTTCTGTGTTGGGTCAGCAGAATTCACCAGGCAGCAGCTTCGAGGCAGTTTTGGTTTCATTAAAAAAATTAAAATTAAAAAAAAAAAAAAAAAAAAAAAAAAAAAAAAAAAAAAGGCAAACAACAAACCCACCAAAAACCCAAAGCAGAACGAATTTCAGTACATCTCTCTTCAAGTGGAGGTACTGAGTGTTTTGTCGCTGCCATGCTGGAATTGGGATTTATTGGGATTTATGAGTAAATTGAGATTTATTTAGAGCTCACTACTCTAGTTGACATAGACTAACCAAAAGTACTGATTTTTATGGTACATTATAATCCCTTTTTTCTACTTTCCTCTACAAATTCCCTCACATGCCATGGACTCCTTCCTCTTTAGACTGCCCTGTATGTGTGGAAGGTTTTTTGTTTGGATTTTTGGGGTGTTTTTTTTATCCTTTCTTTTTTCTTTTATACAAGATATTCCAGCTGTGGTGATACATTCTGCAAGGGCTACATAATGGTCTTGATCTTGGTAATTAATACTCACATTGCTTTAGATGAGGTGGTTAATTCTCTAATTAAAAATAGCAGTGAGTGGTGGCTTCAGTGCTTGGCATATTTATTAATGTTCCTTTGTTGCAATGGGGATTTTAAGTCTTTGAAGCTTTTGTCTCTGTAAAGCTGTTTTATTTTCTTTCAATATGGTTAATTATAAATCATAGCCCAGACCTGAGTGAAAGGGATGGAAATAGGTTGCCATGCCAGAATAAGAACCTGTTTCCAAGCAGGGTCTTTATTAGTGTGGTAATAATAAGGGTGAAGTCCGTGAACATGAGCTATCTGAAGTTTATTCATTCTGTTCTTCCTGTTGCTCTTTGTATTTCTCCCCTTTCTCAAAATAAAAGATAGCTATCTTAATTGTATTGTTAGAATATTTCTTTAACAGTGAATCACTGGAAATATATTATAGTAGGAAAAAGGAGACTTCCAGGGCATTTCTTATCTTGTTAGTTTTTCCCAATGGAAATCTTCTCTTTTAGCTGGCAATTACTGTTCTGAAGACAGTTCTGTCATTAACGTATTAAATCTGCTTTGGTTGGTAATTACGACAACAAATTTTCTTAATAAATTTATCCCATCCCTCCTGCTGAAAGGAATGGTGCTAATGAATTTAGCATGCTCCTTCCTAGTGAAGGACTCAGGGAAGAGTATGAGATTTCAGAAAGTGTTGGGGAAAGTCAAAACACTTTCTGAGACTGGCAAAACCAGCACAGATCGAGCTTGTCTGCTCTGTTGCACTGTGCAGAAGGGTGTGAATACATTTACAATGCATTTACACTACATTTACAATGCATTTACACACTATGTGTGCCTTGTCATTGTCCCCTGCCTGGACAGAGTTGTATTTTTTTGTCTGTAACTGTCTTTAGTGACACTTCTACCCCTGTGACTCCTTACACAAACAGGTAAGTAATATTGTGGGGTTAAGTTCAGCTTTCTAGAAGGAGTAAAATTCAAGCAGGAGAGGAAGACACATCCAGTACTTTTGTCCTCACTCCCAGGTTTGCTTAGCAGGAATCCCGGTTAGTTAACACTGCACCCAGTGCTAAAACCTAAAACTAGGATGCAACGAAGTGCAGATTTGCATAAACTAAAATGCAAAGTGTAGTTTATGCTAATGGCCATGCTGGACAACTGCTCTGAATGCAGAGAGGTCCTGAAACAGAATTTTCAAAATTATTTTATTGTGGGTATTCTATTAACATGTTTCCCAGTGCTTGGACACAGGAGTGAATATTGCAGTATATACAGCTCAGAAAGCTTCAAAACCCCCCTCATAAATATAGAGTGGCTTGAGAGAGGCCAGGGGAACAGCAGTCACAGTGGTGGGGAATCAAATTCAACTGTTTTGTGTTCAGACTGCAACACATATAGGGCCTGACTTTCAATTTTCTCCATTGATTTTCACCATCATCTTTTCTACCAGCTTTTGGATGCTCCAGCCTGCTTAACAGGAAGCTGAAAACATTACAGGGCAAAGCTGCCAGCTGAATCTGATGGCAGTTTTTCTCAGGGAAATTCTGGTATCAGTGCACTGAGGATGGAAAATCCCCAGGGATCATTTCAGAAGTATTACTTACTTATGCATTCATGTGCATTTTGGTGTTTATCTCGAGGCAAGATGTCCAACAACCAGCAGAACTCATATTTGCTCTTGGTTGTGCTCTGAAGCGAGTCCCAAAGCAGAGGGCAGCAGCAGCAACATTTCATCTGGCTCCACAGGATGTGTTTCTGTCAGGAGTGTCCCATTTGTAAAATCTGTGGCTGGAGTGAAGATACAAATAGGAGAGTAATGGGTCAGAACAACAAGGTAGACACGAGGAGATACTGCTGAAAAATTTAGCACGAGTAGGGAGAGTGTGTGTGGGTGAAGAGGATGAGGTTTGAGAAGAAACAGATGAAAAATGGCAAGTCACACAGCAAGTTAAACAGTTTTTTGTACATTCTGTAGGTCAGCAGTGCTGAATACTGTGGGATAGCAGCAAGAGGCATTTTTACTGAATGTCCAGTGAGCTATGAACACATGGATTTTTTTTTTTTTTTTGGTCCTTCTGTAATACTTTTAAAAGGGGAAGGGTGGAGGGAGAGTGTCCTTATTTGACATTGCTGTATTCTCTAGGGAATAGTGTTGCATTGCAATAGTCCTCTGCTTTTTGTTTAGGCTGGGGTTACAGTCTGTGCTCTGGCTGGGGGAGAAGTTTGGGAGGGTTTGGGGGATATGTGGTAACAATGACATTTTCTTAACCAGCAGACAATAATCATTCCAGGCATTATTGGCTTTCCTCCTCCTTCCTGTGCTTCCTTTTCTCCTTAACCCTTCCTCCTCCATAATTTCTAAAATATCCATGTCATTAAGTTGTTTCTCTTTTGTTTCCATATCATGTTGTAATCTTGGTGGGATTGGTCACTTCAGGATGAGTGGAAAAGAGCACCAGGCTCTAGAACATCTAATTTTCTCTAATGATACAGCTCTGCCTTTCTAGGAAAGGTGTTTTGGTTTTACTTTTTTAAATAGACTGGGGGATTTTGTTACTTTCAAACTCCTATTAGGAAATTATGTGGCAGGACATGCGAGTTATTGATCTGCCACATAAATTGCATTGTTTTTAAAGGCTGCCATGCTACACCATGGGGAAGACAAAGAGTATTCTTGCATTTTGACATTTTTTAAAATATGAGTATTTATGAATGATAAAATCATATATACTGGCAGGATCACCACCTGTAACTGCTGGCCAGTGAAGAACAAAAATGCATCTGTCTCAGAAATGGGTTCTCTGTTATAAAGGCTGGACCTTTGTCATTTACAGAGCTGCTGACTAACAGTATCTCTTCAAAAATAAAGCTGATTGCAGCAGGGAATTTGTGGATTTTGTGAATAGGTGGATTTTGTTGTTGTTGAGACAATTTTGTGGATTTTATGTTTTTTCAAAATATAATATTTGTAGCTATTTTTGACTGATATTAATTACGTATTTTTAAAAAAACTTAAGGATAAATACCATTATATTTGTTTTATTAATAATTATTTTCGTATCTATTTTATTATTATTCTTTAATTCTGGAAATCTTACTTAGCTTTCTTGGTTAAAAATATTTCTTTTTCAGAACAGGCATGATTTATTTTTTTTTTTTTTCGGGACCCTGAGCCATGACCCTTTTTGGTCATATTCACAAGTAAACTGTTGATACTTCAGGCCTAATTGAAGAGGGATTGTACAGTTAATTGTGAAGGATGTTTATTTTGAAGTCTAGGACACCAGCATAGGTTGGGCTGAGGTGAAAGGGAAGTGGAATTTATTAATCGACTCTTGGTTGACAATGGCTTTGCAGTGTGCAGGGGGTGACTTTTGCTATAGGACTGACTGGTTATAAGAGATGAAAGAGCATTTGAGATGAGAAATGCAGCAGAGAAAGCTGTACAAGGGAATAATAAAGCACTGCACATACTGTTACCCTTTCGCGATTTTTCACTTTTCTTCATCACACACTTAATTAAAAAGAAAAACAAAGAGTTTTCCTTTTTTTTTTTTTTTTTTTTTTTCCATTTAGGTTGAATGAGATCAAATTGTCTGATAATTTAATTTTGGGGAGCCACGAGTAGCTTTTTGATGCTGTTATAAATATTTGAACTAATTATAAATAATTAAGGTAAAGGGTTTGTTTGTATTCACATTCAAGAGGTTTCTTGAACCAAGTGACAGAAACATTGCATGAAATTGCAATGGCACGTCAAGTTGCTGTTCTGGCATTTCAAAAGCACTGGGAAATTGCATGAGAGACAGGAAATATTGTTGGCTTTACTCAACTATCTAATAGCAAGTGGTGTTTGGTTTGCATATCAGCTAAAGCTGACTAAAACTTTTGCTTGGCAGAACAAGCTGCTTGCCTTTTTTTTTTTAATAGTCAAAATTTTTGACTTCAGCTTTTCAGTATCTCTTCATTCAAAATATAATTCTGAAGCTTTTTGTATTTAAATGGTGTTGTGCCATTGTGCCAGTGGGCAAGTATTTAGTCATGAGAGATGGTTTCTTTCCCCAGTGTGAAAATCTGCTGTTCAGCTTTCTTTCTGCTTTCAAACTCAGAGTGTCATGCTGACTTCAAAGGCTGGAGCTTGAAATTCTAATATATTACATTCCTTCTACTTAAAATATCTGGCTCACCACCTCCATAAAATTGAGTGAATACAAATACAAACCAAGTATTTGTCAGATTAAGATGTCAGAGCAGTGGAATTATTCTGAGAGTTTTAACCAAAGGGGTTTTTTTCCCCCAGATCTCACTTTAAGGCAGATAGCTGCAGAATTTGTTATAAATAGGCCTATGAAAAAGACTACAAATCATAAAAGATTGTGACAAATAGAATTACTAATTAAGTGCTACCTTAAACAGAGTGTGGATGGAAAGTAAAGTGGGGATACCAAAGAGCAGGCGACATAACTGGTGTGTTTTGGATGTGGTGCCTCTTCAGGAGGTAATCACTGGGTAAACTATGAATCAGAGCAGCAAATTGAGCGTGGTTACAGATGATAAGAATTAAAAGCTGATAGGGAAGTGTTAAAGAGCTCAGTGGCAGCCTGAGCTGGGGAGGAGCACTCCGAGCTGCTCTGGTCCAGGCAGTGGCTGGAACGGAATAGGGAGTGCACAGTGAGCTGGCAAATTCTGCTGAGAAAATGAATGGTTGTATCCTTTTAAGTCATGGGACAGTTTCAGGATGCTTCCCAAAGGTTGTAATTGCTAATGAATTGAGCAGCACTCAGCACGGGTAGTAATTTAATGGAGACAGCTGCTAAGGACTGCACTCCATAAAAAGAATCTTAGAGCAGCCAAACTGCCTGCCAGCTTGGATGTGTGATGTATCTCTGGGGCAAAATGTGCTTGTATCACTAAAGAGGTTCTGCAAGGAGCAAAGATTTCAAAGAAAATCAAAGAAACTAAAAAAGAACAAAACTAGATAAATACTAAGCCAATTTAGCAAATATGTAGCCATTAAAAGCACCACCCACCCTTCCCCATGATTTCACTTGGCTTGTCAAATACACCTCTGCTCTAGTTAGTTTTGCTAACTGCATCTGAGGCAGCAGGTGCCAGGTGTTCCTCAGGTATAAAATCTCTGTTCTCAGCACAGACCAGCAGCTTGTGTGTCTCTGGAAGTGAGTGGTGGATTTAGGGTTATGCACAGATTTTGATTGTTTTTTCGCATGGGAGAAGGAAGTACCAGAATATGTGTGGACACTCAGGAGGTGCTGGAAGGTCAAAAAGCTGCTGCTCCTTTGTAAAACAGGAGAAGAACAGTTCATGTGAGCAGTGAGCTGACTCAGGGCCTCAAAAGATAAGCTGGCTGCAAGGCAGCTCTAGAGCAAACAGAGCAGGTTGTGCTTACTTTGGAAACCAAGCTTTTGCAGGTACAAATTTGATCTGATATACTTCTGACTGTTCTGCAGGTATGACTGAAATGTAGAGAAATATTCAAATTTGTATCGTTCACATATATATGTAAATGAAAGGATATTTGCCCATGGTAAATTTGAATATGAAAGGGTTATGAAAGTCACATTGCAGAGCGTGTTTTAGCTTCAGTGGACATCTTATTAAAGGGAGGTTTTTTTTTTTTTTAATTGTTTTATCATGGGCTTCTCAGCCCTGCTTTTATAGGAAAGGTTTCATTTGGCATGCCAAACTTTCAGGATGTTAAACACTGCTTAACACAGAGATACACAAAAAGTTTTCTTAAGTACCAAAATAGCTAGCCACATTTCCTTTTGTGCTAACAATTGTGCTTTAATTTGATAATGCATCTTTCTAACAATTTAGCTGATATGTTTAATAGAAAAATGCATCAAAAAGTCATTTCAAAAGTTGCATTTGAAAGAAATGAATTGAGGGTTGAAACCAAGCCTGCTTGAGTAATAAAGTTGCCATTGGGAACATTTTGTTCCCTCTTGCAGTCGATGTTGTTCTTTGTTTAGTGAGCCTTTTATTTCTACAGCTATTCCTAAAGACCATTGTACCAAAAATAATAGCTTTGTTCACTAAATTATAAATTATTTGAAGCAATAACTATCAAATTGCTACTGGGAAAAGTTCCACAGCAGGTCTTCGAGGCATCACTGGGATGCAGTTAATAACAACTGAACTTGTTGGTGCAATTTCGTTCCTATTTCAACTACAATTTTGTCATTAGGTTTGTATTACATTTATGTTA
The DNA here is from genome assembly GCF_965231275.1 of Zosterops lateralis. Lineage (NCBI taxonomy): Eukaryota > Metazoa > Chordata > Aves > Passeriformes > Zosteropidae > Zosterops > Zosterops lateralis. The sequence continues at coordinate 11,448,963 of NC_139765.1, forward strand.
AACCTTCATCTTTTAGGAGACTTCACTTCATGTGCTGTTGTTTCTTTTTCTAGGTTGTTTCTCCCAGTGAGTGACGGTGAGAATGAATGGACACATATCAAACACCCCTCCTGGTGGATATGGAAGTTACTTCCCTCAAATGAAGTAAGGTTATGCCTTTGACTTGCCTTTTCTGGACAAAATAGTGTTGTACTTCCTTCTTTAGGCTTTCATTTCAGGCAGAGCTATAATTAGTAGGTGCCACTGGAATTCTAAAATGGCTTTTTCTGTGGAAGAGTGAGGGGTTTGCAAATGGCAGAAGCAAAGTGACAGATCTCATCAGACTGATTTTTGTGTTAGCATAAGGGTGTCTTGGTTTAGACAGACACGTGTCTGCCAGGGAAAGCTGGAGCTCCCCTTGGAATGGAGAATGTAAACTCCCTCCCTCCAAATTATTATAATTTTGAAATTAAGGGGGCTTTCAGGCAAAGATATGGGAATAGGAAAAACAGTTTTTCACTAGGAATATTAAAAAAACCCAAGTGTAGTAGTACAATAAACCCCCCTAAAACAACACAAAAACCCCTAAGCAAACAAAAAAAATCTTAGAAACACTGACGGAGTCAGAATGTGACCTGACACCCTGCTGGTCAGGGTGTTGGGAGCAGTCCAGATAAATCCTCCTGGAGTGACAGCTGTGGTTCTGTTGGAGTAGAGATGATCCTGTAGAAGGGTCCAGTGGTGGCAAGGTGGGTCCAGTCTTCCTCCTCTGGGAATCCAGTGTAAACAGGCTGTCCTGGTGTTCTGAATCTCAGGTTTTATCCAGGTAGGAATGCTCGGCTCCTCCCACTGGGTGGAGCATCTCCCACTGGGATGTTGTAGTTTTATCAGTCATGCAGTGAGCCTCGATGGCCCATTAACAGCAGATACCTCCCTGGGGTATCCTCTCTCCCTGGGAGGGAAGGTGGACTGTGGAAGCCCTTATAACACTGCCCCACCTGGTTTTAACAGCCAGCCCATTAACAGAAGACACCCACCCCCTCCCCTCCCCCAGAGTCACGAGATAAAGAAAAACCTCTTCAACTGGTTTCAACAGATGGGGAATAGAATACATCTTGCATTGCAACCCAAGACAAAGGGTTGCAAAAACCCAGGACTCTTAGTGCATGGACTCATCTGGAGCAGGAAAATAAATTGCTGTAGCCATAACATCCTTATTATGTTACTCAGAGAGGTCTTTGTGTGCTGGAGATGTTTAAGGTTAGCTCTGAGTGAATGTGTTTTTATGCATAAAAGATGAGCCTGCCTCTCCCATCTGTGAGAACAGACTGATTCCCAGTAAACAGAACTGAGCAACTGCCACCTGAAAGTGTTACCTTGCCTACGATGAGAGGATGATCCCTGTATCAGGAGCATGGCACTAGACTTACAACATTAATGAGAATTTACCTATCTGATGCCAAGTAATACTTATTCCTGTGTGGAGCAGAATATGTATGGTGTTTTTTGCTTTTCATATGATTATCCCTTTAAGGTGAATTCACATATCACTCATTCTTTAAACACTTGTAGTCATATTGCCTTTTCATTTGTGTAAGACAACGACAGTCGTTTGACTTTTTCACTAAAAGCAGTTATATTTATAAAAGCAACCAACATTTGTGTACACAGGAAAAAAAAAACCCAAATCCTACCCAATTCTTTGGTATAGTCATTATTATTGTTATTGTTGTTATTAGCATTATTATAACTGTGCAGTGAAGATTGTTACTTGAGTAAGGTGGTATTTATTTCTATACCACACACCAGTTGTGCATGATGTTGTATTAATGCAATAAAAAAGAGCCCAGAAAGGCCTGCAGCCCAAATGAAACATTCTCCCTTATATTTATGTGTGGAACAAATATCCAGTATTATGTACTTTATATGTATACATAAATACTAAATATTTAAATAATATTAAATAAATATTAAATAATACATGTATTATATTTTATGTAAAATATTCCTCTGTTACTAATGCTGTAGGTATGTGTAGTCCTATGTAAGGGGAAGAGTTTTTTTTCCCAGTGCTTGGCAAATACATCTGTACAGAAGATAATCAGAAATGTTTTCTTCCAGTGGCTATGGCTCCCCAACGTTTGCTCAGGCAGAGAGGGAGCAGAATTCAAGAACAAGTGCAAAAGCTCTCTATGGTAAGGTGGCAAAAACTCTCTGAACTTCTTTGCTAAATTGCTGTTTAAATAAATTATGTTATAAATTGACTATTTATAAAGTTATTATATTATAAAGTGATATATTATCTTACAAAGTGATTGTGATGTTGTGGTGGAAATATTTTACATATATTAATCTGAAAGTGTATGTACATACACATGGGTGTGTCTGTTAACTAAACTAAAAAACAAAGTGGTTTTATTCCTACTAAAGCTAACTAGAAAATGCTCAGTTTACTATGCAGAAAGCTCCCACCTGCTCATTTTTCAGGCAGCATTCATCACAAATGTCAGAGTGATCCTATAGTTAAGGTATGCACCAGGGAGAAGGCATTCAAGGGTTTAGCTGTGCTGTGGCTTTTGTTTCTCCTGTACCTCCCTCTGCCTCCCCAGCTTCATCCCCTGCTAGCAGAAAAGCCACTTACAATATTCTTCTTTTTTGACACAAGGATTTAATGGAAATGAGAGTTGGTGTGACAGATTTGGAGCCCCACGTGGCGTGCTGTTTTCAGCAGGCTCTGTGGCTGTCAGATGTGATGTTACAAATGCCTGAACGTTGTTGCACTCACCAACTACAAATGCTCGTGTTTGTCTTGGCTGTGCACACTACTCCAGCCTAACTCCAAATCACTGTGGAGGAGAAATGTAGTCGTGTTGCTTGCCAGCCAAATTGCACCATTTTCAGGTCATCCTCCTCCACTATGGATACATCCCACTGATAGCTGTGCTGGTGATGGAAATAGAAGCAGCAGTGAGGCTGTGAGAAGTTCTGCTTTGTAAATCTGTGCCTGTTGCTAAATGCTCTTTTGAAAGTCAGCACAACTGATGAGACTGGAAGGACAAAGCTTTCTCTGAGAACCTGGTCCTGTGCTGGACCCCTCAGACATCAGCCAGCTCTCCCTCTTTGCAGGTTAACCAGCTGGAAAGAGCAATGGCCAATAATCACAATATCCCAAGCAGTAACCTTTTCTCCCTCCTGTTTTGAGTGGAGCGATGACTGGGAGTGAGCTCAGAGTTTAGGGGAGTGATGGCGATGCCTTAAGTTTTAGCTTTCATGTTTTCAGATTCTGTGCTGCCCAGGGGTGCAGTTCTGAGCCTCACATTCAGTGTCACTCAGCTCTCTTCACAGAGTAGGGAGACGAAACAAATCCTTTTCCTGCTCAAGACCAAGGACAACTTTCAGGCTCAAAAGCATAAAAAATGGTGGACTGAAGAGAGAAAACAAGAAGGATGGAATTTCATAATCTGAAGCTGTAATTGGACAATTAAACATGCAAGTGGACCAAAACTTATAAAAGTGTGAGATCTTGTGACTGGTTGTCCATTTTGTCACTGTTTCAAGTCCACTTTGGGTGTAGCCCTGGCCAGGCCCTGTCCTGCCCAAGGTGCACCCTAAAGGCCTTTCAATAAATCCCTACTTTATTCTCCAGCTCTGTCCAGTCTCTGTTTCAGATAAGCCTTCCCAAGGCATCAGTGGCAGCACGTTTTGGAATCTTAGAATCATTTTAGGTTGCAAAAGAACTTTAAGATCATGGAGTCCAGCCATTAACCCAGCACTGCTAAGACCACCACTGAACCATGTCCCCAAATGCCTCACAAACACATCTTCTAAACATGCCCAGGGTTATGATCCAAACATATTCCAGTACTTGACAACTCTTTTGCTGAAAACATTTTTCCCAAAATTCAACCTAAACATGGTACCACAAGTGAATCATTCTGAGTTTGTTTTAGTGCTGTGCTACAAAAGTCAGGTTCTTGACATGGTGCTGAAGGCAGGAACTGAAACTGAGGAAAATCCTGAGCTGATCATTTTAAAGAGAGATTTCTGCATCCTGTATGGGTTCACTCAACAAACTGATTGCAAGTGTTGACAGAAATAGTAGGTGACAACAGAAACCAGCAAGAGACATTGCTAAAAACTCTTAGATTATTTCTTTATGAGATGCTGTGAGAGTGTTGTGATTCCTTTTTCAATTTATGTTATCATCATAGTTTTTCAGGAGTACATGGTTTAAATAGCATGGCAGTATCAGTGTCTTAACTGTGTCCTTTAATCTTTGTGGGCTTTTAAAATATCTCTCTGAGCTTTTTCATATCAAATGTGATGAGATGATCATGTGTCAGGAGAAGATGGGGACAAGTGAGTAAATTTGATGTATATAATGGTATTTTTTTACTTCCAAAGTATTTATCTGAAATCAGGAGCTAATTGAAAATGCTTGCCATTGAAAATGCTGTGTGGTGGCTCCTGTAAAGTGAATTGTTGTCCTTGGTTCACTTCTGTTGCTGGTAGATATATCACAAAACTTCAGTTGCAGTTGCCAGAAACCAAATGAAGTAGAAGAATAAATTATTCTGGAGCTCCAAGTGGATATGTGTTGGCACAGCTTTTAGAGTGGGGTTTGCACATTTTACTACTTCTGCTCTGTTCTATACATATAAAGAACCAGGCTGTCGCTATCACCACATACATGAGCTGGCGAGAACAAGGAAAACACCTAAAATCTTTTTCAGATTCAGGGCAATTATAATTTTCTAATTTTTAGGAGCTAAGTTACTATTCTGCTGCATTCCACATGTGCCTCTTCTTCCTCTGTGATGTTAAATGTTTTGTGCATACTGCCCAAACAGGGTGGAAAGCAGCTGAAAGCTGTTAAAATGTGTTGGAAACACTCATTACAAAGTATTGTATTTAAAATTAATAACTAACTAAGTTATTTTGAGATTCATGAGACTGAAATCCTGTAAAGCAGGATAAAGCTGTCTTAGCTTTCTTTTTATATCTTGTTGCGTACATATATTTTAAATGTATATTTTATATTATTTAGGTTAATCCAGAAAGCTCATGGTTTTAATAGACTCAGTTATATTGGAAAAAAATATATGTAATTTTACTGTAAAAGTAAAATGCACTCTGTTTTTATTTATTTTATTAAAATATGGCAAAGTGTTGTTAGCAGCACACTTTGCCCATGAAAATACTCCCTCTCTTGGAAAACTTGAGAGTCAGTTGGGTCTAAGCCACCTACTGCTGACTACCAACAAGTGAAATGGTCCCTGGGCTTCTAAGTGACCACTTGACCTTGAATTCAATTTCTTCCAAGCACTGTAAAGACTAAATTAAAATAAACATTATTATTATTACTATTGTTATTATTACTGGTATAATTATTTTAATTATTACTTATTATAACTTATTATCATTATTATTATCATTATAATGACTTATTATTACTTATTCCTTATTGTTATACGTGTGTATGTTTATGCATATACACAGGCATGTTTATGTCCTGGCATGAAGTTTATGTCTTAGATGTCATTGCTGAGGTGATTCATGATTATTCAGCCCTTCAGTGGCCAGACAGAAGGTTGGCTGTGGTGCTGTGGGAAAGGAGGCTGGAATATTATTGATGTTACCAGGAGTTCAGCTAAAAACCGGACCAGAGCCATCACTATCTCTGATAGTGAAAACTTCCTTGCAATTGCCTTTTTTTCCTGTATCTAATAACCCCTTTGTTTTCACTCATTCCCTTCCTGAAATGAGCTGTTTTCTATTTGCATGACAAACCTCTCTCTGACCCGCCAGGGAAGGTGCTCTCTGCACATCTTTATGGGGTTTATTTCATCATTTGCTTCCCAGTTTTTCCATCTGAAACGGGTTTTGGCTCCTGCTGTCATCTGTTGTTCCAGCCTTGGCTCCTCCATCTGTCCTGAGCAGTTCTGCCTGTGAGGAGACAAGCAGCAGTCTCAGGGCTGTGCTGGGGCTTTGCCAGCCAGTGACACAACCAGGAGCAGGAGGAATGAACCAGGAGCTTACTCCAAATTGTCAGATAAGTGTACAGCACAGAACTGAGAGATGCTGCTGAAATTGTCTTCACACGGCACATTAGGAAAGACTTGAGTGTTTTGGGCACTGAGTTTATGCTCTCGTGGCTGTGATTTGGAGCTGGAAGTGAAGTTTTCTGTGTATTTTTGCACTGCCTCATTCAGAGCAAGAGCTGCAGTGTAACAAATTCAAGGAAACCTCAAGCAGGTAACTGAGTGCACTGAAAGAAGCCATCTACATAACATGCTAGTGGTGTTTTGAATCTCAAATTACTTTGACAATTGACTTCTAAACAATGCACTTCCTTTGACAGCTAATTCCACACAGCCATCAGAGAGAAGCTTCTGGCATAAATCTCTGAAAGTGATAGTGTTTGCTCCTCTGAGAAGGAAACGTGTTTTGAACTCAAGTTCTGACCTTTGTCCCCGGATGTTTAGGTCATGTCTCCTGCACTTTGCTCTGACTCAAGCTGATTTTTTTTTTCCAGTTGCCCTGCAAGTCATGTTTAAAGGATATCAACAATCAGTCCAATGCAGATAGATGGTAGTAAATTAAGTGTTGGACTTTTCTGCTTGATATTTTATGCTGCCACTTCAGGATTCATAGAACAGACTGTGAGAGAGACTCTCAATCCATGTCCACGTGGATTACCATCAAATTTCAGAGCAATCTACAGTCCTGTTTATCTGTGTCATGCACTGCCTGGTAGAGTCTTTCACTGGGCTGAAAGGCTTTGGTTAAGAGGTTGCTTTTTGTTTTCTGGTGCTTTGGATGCTTGCAAAAATGGAACTAAAATCAGTAGCTTTCAAACTTTGAAAACAGAAACATGGTCTGTTCCTGATGATTAGTGAATTCAATAATTTCACAAAACATGAATTGCAGTAACATCTGTCCACGTAAGACATCAGGAAGAGTACTAGTTCCTGTGGTTCAATATTCCTGTTCCTCTGGAAGCTTTAGTACCTAGTAGATCTTACATTCAGGACCTGTAAGTGAAATGCTGTGCTGCTTTTCACTTTATTGACTTTGTGTTTTGAGAGATTTTATTTTAATTAAATTCTTCTGCATTGCATTTGCTATAAATTGTGGTTAAGAATTTAACTTAAGTTAAAAAGGATCTGCCATGATCCTCTCTTTTTTTTATTATTTTACCAGAGGAAAAGTCCTTTATGTAAATGGTGTGCATCATATCAGCAGAGTTTGAGCTAACCTGTTACTAAGACTGCCCTGTACTTTAAATGGTGGATGTAAGAGCTGCAATGAGTAGAGTATATAGGGAAAAAACTCTCAATTTTTGATAGTTTTATTCATCTTTTGGTAGTTTGATGTATCATATCTGGAAGTCTCTGTTGTAGTATTTCACTTCAGCTTCAATAGCCTCTTCATGCATGAAAGGACCTGTGAGAGGCTGAGATTGATTGGGAGGATTAGGAGAGTGAAACAGAGCATACAAAACATTATTTTGTTTTCAGTGTCAGGGGTTAACCCCAGCCAGCAACTGAGGACATCCCCATTTGCTTGTTCACTCCCCCTGACTCCTCTCTGCAGCAGAATAGGGGGGAGGATTGGGAGAGAAAAAGCATGAAAAAACCCTGATGTATGAAGAGAAAGATGGCTTAATGGATGAAGGAAAGAACAGGGAGGAAAAGGGACTGAATAAAAGAGATTTACTCACAACCTTCCATAAGCAGAGCAATGCCCAAGCTATCTGGGCAAGGAATCTTTGGAAAGACTACCTGCCAGTTTTATTGCTGAGCAAGGAGATTAACATGGGTTATTATGGGGTAATATGGGACATCCTTTGGGTCAGCTGTCCCAGCTGTGTCCCCTCTCAGCCTCTTGTGCACCCCCAGGCCACTCACTGGGGCAGCAGAACAAGAAACAGAGAAGACTTTGACACCATTCAGCAACAGCTAAGATATCCCTGTGTTAACAGATACAAAATTATCTCCATCCAGAGCACTGCATTCAGCACATCAGCAAATTCTGTTGTTCATTTTCCATAGCAGACCATGTGTTACTTGCATTTTGAAGTTTGTGTGATAAGTAAGGGGATGTTTTAAGGTTTCTGTAAAAGCAGTCAGATTAATGTTGATAGGTAGTAATCTGTCACTTTGATATGTGAAAGAGTTGAAAGCTACATTTCCAGAAGAATGGCAATGGGCAGCTCTGTAGGAAAAGAAAAGTAAGTTTTAGACAGATGAAAAAAAAAGCTGTAAGTCACTTGCTGAGATGTCTCTGACTTGGAAATGGAAACACAGAAGTGCTGTAGGAAGGAGCAGCAGTCCCTGGTGTCATCTGGATAGAGGAGGACAGAGAACAGGTTTGCAGTCTTTTATCAGGTTTTCTAGAAGCTCAAGAGGAGCACTTCAGCAGGAGAGGGTGCAAAGCGTTTGTGTCCTTTCTGATGGCAAGGTGAGAACTTTTGGAGGGTTGTAGGTAGAACCTGGTACAGGAGCCAGCTAGGAGAAAGCAGAGTTTGAAGTTTCATTTTGAGGTACTGGCAAAGACCATGGGACAGGGCATGTGTTCTAGCTGCCAGTCTTTTTATTTCCTTTCCTTTTTAATTTTTTTCTTCCTCTTTCTTTGTGCTATGTTTATGGGGAGAGTATTCTTCCTTCAGTGTGATTCCTGCCAGGCAGTTAAGAAAAGCATATCTCAGGGAGCTGTAAGGGAAAGGAGACACACTTATGAACCACTGGATTGTAAAAAGTTTGAAAAACAAAGGTTGAAGACAAACCCTCCCACAATGGAAGAATTTTGCCTGATGCCAGGATACCTGTTAGAAGATGTATTTTGAAGGGTGAATAATTTCAGGGTGCAGCTGTAGTATCCACCTCCAGATCCTCTTTAGCAGTGTTTCAGTCTCAACTGAAAAGTTCTGTTTTGCTCTAAATGATAACTTGGGTCTCCAGCAGGTTCTAATTCTCATTCCACCTGCATTAAAGAAATAAATTTGTAGATATGAATTGCTCTCAGTGTGGACTCTCAGTTGTTGTGACTCTATTTTTTGTTTATTAACACAAACACTGATTGACTTTTGTTAAATATAAATTTGATTAAAGTTGTTGTTAATTACAATGTAATAGTAACAAGAACTTTAATCAAATTTGCATTTAATCTCACCATGACAGTGTGTGCTGAACACCTTTGCACCCTGCCTGGCTGAGAGTGTTGTGGTGCTCTGGAGGAGGATCTGTTAATCCGTGCTGCAATTAGTTTTGAAATTCCTGTCTTAACACAGGACAAAACTCATGTGAAGCCTCCTGCAAAATTTACTCCCTGCTTTTTAATTCCTTTGGAGCCTTTACATATGCCAGATTTCTTTGTTTATTTCAAGCAGCTCCAAGTGTTACTGTTTGCAGCATTTATAAATTTTACAGTGGATGTAAACTTTCTTAAGCTTGTTTAATTCAATAGCATAAAACTTACATTTTGGTTCATCTAAAAGAAGATAACACTCAAAACTGAGTATTGGGTGGATTGTTAATCGAAAGAAGTAAATTTTTTTTGTTTGTTTTGTTTAAAGCATATATTCTTTCTTACTGGACAGTATTTAAGTATCATTTACAGTCCGCAGCAGAAGACTGCTAACTGATCCCCACTTAGAGGTGCAAACAATTCTGTGGGATTAAACTAGATACTGCTTTTTAATCCCTATGTTTTATTAGAAACAGATGGACTTTACTTCTTCAGATCATCATCCAAACAAAAAAAGAAAGGTAGCAAATGAGACAGTGCTGCTTCACTGACTGTGTTGTTGGGGTGTGCATGTGTGTGTGTCGTGGTTACAAAGACAATCAACTGAAAAAATGCTTTCAGTTCCATGCTGCAAAAGCAGAAATTGTAGACACAGACAGAATAATCAATGCTGATCCTCTGCCCTGGGATTTCAGAATAATGCATAATGAAAGCAAGATATCTATTTTGAAATATTTACATACCTGGCTAAAAATTCTGATAATTTGTGGTGTTCTTAGATCTGACTGTTTGCTCTGCACACTTCTCTTGCTAAAGCAAACTGAGCAGCTGCTGTACAGGATTAGGATGGCTCTGTTGCCTGAGTGGCATTTGTCACCGTAGGAGGAGGGGGGCTTCAAGCCAGTGATATATTTCAGAAACTTGTTTTTAACAAAAATCACGGAGAAGGGAAGAGATAATGGTGTGTTTATAAAATGTGACAAATGCTTCCACAAGCACATGTGAAAATGAGGGCGCTGCTGTCTTTGCACCTGGAATTCCTGTGTGAAGGAAACCTGGTCACAGAAGAGACCTTTGTAGAGAGGCTTTTATGGACTCCTCACTGCAGATCTCTGTATGTCATAGAGCTTGGTAGCATTCAGATTTTTTTTTTAATTTTATTTTGCAAAATGTAACTTAACCTTCTTGTCAACAAAATCACTTTTATTTTGCCTCCAACTATTCCAAATGTGATGAAATTGAAAAAAAAAAAAAAATCAAACCACTTATTTTCTCGAAGATCAGAAATAGAGATTTTTAATGAAATATAGGAAAAAAAAATTATCTGCTTCCAGAGGTTCCTTGGACCTCTCTTGGCCATGTCGCCTACCGACTTTTCACAACAAAGCTCCAGATCAGATGCTTGAGTGGTTGTAGTGAAAAAAACACCCAAACTTCCAAATGTTGCATTCATTTTGGTTTTTCTTCCACTAGAGTTGAAGAGTGTTCATCAGTATTCATCTAAATTCATTATTTTGTAGTGTGGGTGTGTGTTGTGTCTTCATCTTGCTTTTCTCCTTCCTTTCTCTCCTGGTTTAATGTGAATCTCTTGTAGAGACTAAAAGGCACATAATGTTTCTGGTTTTGCAGCATTGTGTTTTGTTAGCTGAAAAATATTCCTGTTTAAGGTTTTTTTGATGTGTGCATGTATATTTCCATGCCTATTTCTACATTAGCAATTCAATGAATTGAATATTTTTTTAAGAAATAAAGGATGAATTAGGTGGGTTTTTTTGTGTATGTGTGCCTTTGTCTTCTTGCAGATTTAACATGAGAATTATTTGTATATATCAGAAAATACTTTTGCTTTCAAGGATGCTCATGCAGATACAGTGAGCCCAGTGCTAGTTGTCACAGAGTGGCAAGCCAAAGATTTTAGTAATCAGGCTTCCCAAGGCAGTGTTTCCAGTCAGAGCACTGCTCCCCTCGGGTGTCCTGACTCACTGGATGAGATAAGTGGCTGTGGTGGGCACCCACCAGCTCTGTTAACATTGCTGACGTAAAAATGGTCCTTGTGCTGGACCATGTGGGGCTGGAGGTGTTTTGTGCTGAAATACAGAAATTAACCACAGCTTATCTCCTCTTCTCGTGTATACAGCTTGTCCAAAGCATCTCTGAGAAGCAGTGAGGGCATTGAATGAATAATTATTCTTTCTTTTCCTCCCACCTCCAGAACAAAGAAAGAATTATGCACGAGACAGTGTCAGCAGCATATCTGAAACGTCACAGTACCATGTAGAGGTGAGTTGAGAGTGATACACATATTACAGCTCTCAGTTACATGTGGTTATTTTTGCCTACATGGGGGTTTTTTGTTGGTTTTTTGAGGATATATAAGCTTGAAGGCAAATGCATCTTCCAAAATATCCCACCAGCCCGGGGTCACTTCAGAACAGATTACACTGAAACGTCTCAAATTCTCTAGCTTTGCCATAATGAGCTGAAATCTGGATGTGGAGGGATGTAAGCAAAGTTGTGTGGAGTTTGGCAAGCAGACAGGACTTCTCAACAGGGCATCAATTCAACATCTTGTGCTGCCCTGTCTCCGAACCTGGCTCCTTGCAAAGATGAGGCAGAGCTGCACGGTGCTGTGCTGCTGGCAAGGCACACTGGCTGATATTTAAAACTAATACTCTGATCAGATCTAATCAGCAGAGCTGTTAGAATATTCATAAAGTGCTGAGCATTAACCCCTCAAAGCCCCAGTGAGTGGAATACGTGGTAGTTGAGTACATTCTGCCTGCACAGATCCTTCCCCAGTGTGAAGAGCAAAGTGTGTGACTTGCTGCCTTAAGCTGCTTTGCAGAGTTACTTGCATGCTGCTCTCATATTTAAAATATTCAGCCTGAGTAGCTGGATGTAGCCTGCTAAGCACTTTTGAGTGCAGTTCCTCCTTTTGTAGCCTTACTTTGGCTCCAACTTTCTCCTGCTGCCATCAGACCACTGTCAGGGGTTAAGCCAAGTCTTTCAAGCACCGCAGATTGTCAGCTCCTTTTTGCTGGGTTTTAAATTATCTGTGAATTTGGGAGATGATATGCAGAAGACTCTGAATTTCAAGTGCTTCAGTCCTATGATCAGCTTGCAAATGAACACATGTGTTGGTTCTAATTGCCTGTCTATTTTTGTGTGGCTTCTTCATAATGATTATGGTCCCGTACTGGTATAAAAATTAGTGCTTGCATTTGGAATCTAAGCATGCCTGGGTAAGCAGCCAGTAGAGAGTTTGTTTCACTTCTTTTAAATACTTTGATTATATGCAGCTTACACCTACTTTCTTCTCTGTAATTACCATGCGCTGTTATCCAGTAATAGAAGAAAGCACAGTTAATTCTTTTTTTATTATTTTTATTTTTTTAAAGTTATTTAGAAGACAGATATGCAGGCATACATTAAATGTGGTTCAGCTTGAATGAGTGTTACCATATCTTCAATTAGAATGTGAAGGTGGATTTTTGCCTAAACAAAATGAAATAATATTGTGTAATTTCTTGCACGGCTGGCATGCTGAAGGAGAAACTGCCACAGCCATAATGGCAGGGAAGCTAGCTGAGGTGATGTTTGTGAGGTGCTATTTAGTTTCCAGGCCATTATTTGAATCTGGAGAATATTCCAAGCTGATGGTGAGCAAAAGTAGTGGCTATTTTCTTCGGTAGTGCACACAAAAGTGACCAGCCTGTCCATAAGGTAGCCCAGTCAGATGCAAGCCCATCCTGGTTGCCACCAGCAGGGCTACTGGCAGCTCTGGAAGAGACGAGGACACTCCAGGTCAGGGTGGTGCTGGAGCTCCATTGGCAGGGAGCTTCTGGGAAGCTTCTGCTGGCACCTCCTGAATTCAGCTTGCCAAGAGAGAGACAGGTTTTCACTCCTTGAGAAAGCTAATTAAAACTCGTGGTTTAATTCTAGCTTTGATACCTGGAGGATGTCAGAATGTGCCTTCAAGTCTTAACTGCTTACAGTAGCAGGGAAATGACAGTGGGTGTCTAAAAGCAAGCTGCAAAAATAAGTTGACTTAGAGACGTTGTGGACTAAACAGCCTTCCTCATGTCTTAAAAGTGGGGTCTGTCATGTACAAAGGCACTTTTTACTCATGAATAATTTGCATGGCTCCTTCCTGGCAGTTTAAATACTGTCACTCCCAAACAATAGGGAAAATTGCAATCCTAATTTCTTTTAAATGCACATCTTACTCACCAGCACTTGACCACCTTTGTTCTGGACCGAAAAGAGGCAATGATTACAGTGGATGATGGGATAAGGAAGCTGAAATTGCTGGATGCCAAAGGCAAAGTGTGGACTCAAGACATGATTCTTCAAGTGGATGACAAAGCTGTCAGTTTGGTGGACTTGGAATCAAAGGTAAGATCTGTGAGTGACAGACTCATTTTCAGAGATAGAGGAAAAGGGAGCGAGCAGAAAAACCATGTATGTGAGACTGAGGATTTTAATTAGCTTATTATCACTTTTCCTTTTTAGCTCATGCAGTTTTCCTGAGATCAGGACATTGTGTAGTAAGGTGGTATTTTGTGTTTTCTTCTTTTTTTTTTTTCCTCTTCTGACAGAATGAACTGGAGAATTTTCCTTTAAGCACAATTCAGCATTGCCAAGCTGTGATGAATGCATGCAACTACAATTCAATTCTTGCATTAATATGTAAAGAACCAACCCAAAACAAGCCTGATTTGCATCTTTTCCAGTGTGATGAAATCAAGGTAAGATAATAATGATCTGCTATGACTTATTTGAATAGGGGAGATTGTACGAATTGACCAGTACAGTGGATAAAGATAAATTAGCTGATTCATAGAAAATAATTCTGTACTTTCTTTCTTGTAAATATGCTGTATGTTTAATGCACTTATGAGATCAGCACTACTTATAGTATGTCAGTAAATGTAGCGTAGTGTGTATTGCAAAGGAGTAATCTAATATTTAAGCTGAATCCTTAGTAGATGTTCAAATACATCCTTTCTGTAAATATTGGTTCTTGGACTCCATATCTGCTAATTTAGGTTTGTAAATGCATAAAGCTCTGGAAAATTTGGTTTGCCTTCGCACTTCTGAAAAAAGTGGTATAAAATAATTTGAGTTCTCTCAAATTTGTTTTATAATCTGCAAAGAGTTCATCTGAGCCCTGAGTCTTACCTACTCTTTCTGCTCTTTTTGTCACTGACCAATTAAACATTCTCTACATTCTCACCTCTCTGCATCTCTGCTCTGCTGGAGAGATCTTGAAAGGGAAAATGTTCCTGGCAGGAGGGGCAAAACATGGAAAGAGATTGCTTGTCTCTGATGAAAATATTACCTTCAAGTGTAATTTATTTTTTTAATGTATTCTGCAATACTTCTTTATTTCTGAGGTTCTGAATATTAATTCGGTTAGTTATTCTCTGTAATTCCAGTTGATAATTTCATGGAGATTTCTTAATTCCTTTGTAGTAATTTGTATTATTTTCTTGAAACAACAGACTGTTAATCACACTGTGCAACAGTTTTGGAATTAGCGTGGTGAGAGTGGTGTGGGGGTGATTAGTTATTGTGTGATTTGTTGGACAGAATTTGCTGTTTTAAAGGAAAATGGGATCCTGTCAGAAGTTCAGGGATTATTGTGTTAATAAAAGCAGGGATCCCTTTTGAGGTGTGTTTGGACCCAGCTTCTCCATGTGTAGAGTTTTGGTCTCTTTTCCTTTTTGAAGTTGTTCCTCTGTGCACATATAAAAATGTAGAGTACATAAGCATGACTTGGAAGTCCAGTATTTCCCTTTGTTCTGAAGTATTGTTTGATTCTGTGGCCATACCTTAGGGTTTTTTTTTTTTCCCTAATCATGATTTTTTTCTGGTTTTGAAAGTTTAGGTCTTTCTCTGTTGGCTTTTCCCTGCTTTTGTTAGAAGTTACAAGCAACTAGAGGAGCTTCTGCAATAAAAAATGGTTGAAATCAATACCATTTGGGGCATTCTGACGTTTTATAAACAAGAAGAAAATTAAATAGCAAATACCAAGAGTATAGGATTAATGGAACTCTTCTGGGTTTAAGTTCCTCTGATCCCCTAAAGTTTTTTTCTATTAATTCTGTAAACTTAAAGTATCATAACTATTCTGCAGTGCAAGCCATTATAGGCTGAAAAGTCCCGTAATCCCCTTGAATCCTAAATTCAACAATGTCTTGTGGTCCTGGCAGAAGTTACATGTTCCTCCCAAAAAGATACACATTTCTGCATTCTGAGGGAAGGACATGGTCCTTGCAGAGTGAGCCAGGCACTGACAGATTTAGGCTTTGACAGCCTTTGTAGGAAATTAATTTGTCAGCTGAAGACATGTAACAGAGCATCCTAAATCCTGCGAGAAGCCGTGACCTATTTAATGCAAGAGCTATTAAAATAATGCTTTAGACGTGCATCAAAATTTCACTTGTGGGGCCACTGGTAGAGGCAGACTGCAGTTGTGGAGTGGCAGGAATGTACAGAGTAGGGAATCTTCTGAAAAATTCATCTTCTGTTACATCAAAGAGAAATTGAGGGCTGTCATTATTTCTGGAAGGAAATTGTGCCATTACGAGTCGCTTTCTTCATGCTTGTGCTGCTGCCATCCGTAGTAGTTTTGCTGCTTCTATATTTAGTAGATTTTTCTTTTTATAGCCTGAGACAAACAAAATACTCGAGACAACCAAAAATTACGTATGCAGAGGGAAAAAGTAGCTTATGCAATAGGGGTTGACTTGAGATAATTACAGCTGTTTAGACAAATTTGGTGTCTAGATTACGTACTTGTGTGATGAGATTGGAGTAGTGACAAAAATATCAACTCCCAGATTTTGTTCTGGGGCTTTTTTTTGTTTGGTTGTGGTTTTGTTTGTTTGTTTGTTTGGAGTTGTTTGTTGTTGTTGTTTTGTGGGTTTTTGTGCGGTTTTTTTGTTTAGGTATAAAATAATTTGTCCCAGTGTTTTTAAATAAATGGGATTTGATAAGGTATTCTCTATCTAAAGGTGAGATATTTATTTCAAAGACCTGATTCCTGATGTTTGCTGCTCCTGTCTCCTTAGGCTACCCATATTCATGACGATATTGAAAGTGCAATCAGTGACAGCAAAAGTGGGAAACAAAAGAAGAGGCTTGAGACACTGAGGTAAAAAAATCCAATTTCTTGGCAGTGTATAGGATCATCAAATATTGTGACAGCATTCAGAGGCTCTCTGGGTCTGCCTGCTGTGCTGTCTTTTGGGGTTTTTGGGGGGGCTTGAGCTTTTTTTTCTTTTAGCTGATAATATACTTCCAAAGCTATGTGTATTAAAGCCATATCTTGCTTTAATAATTTTCTCATGTTCTGTCAATTTATAGTGTCAGTCTTACTTTTCACAATTCCACCTTAGCTGAGATCCACTAGCCAGACAATGGCATTGCATGTCTCAGTTCTGCATGTGGGTCATGTAATTCAGAATTTAAATTAAAAAACACAAATTCCCCATAACTCCAAGCAAATAAGATTATGCTAAAAAGTTTTGGGATCTGAAGATGTTAAATAAAAGAGCAACTGAAGATTGAATAATCTTCCTGCCTGTTTAACGATGCTGAAGACTTCTTGTTTCCCTGGTAGCAAAATCTTCTCTGCCAGTTGGAAAATGTGGGGGAAAGAATCTCTTGGGTTTAGAGAAGATTAATAGAGAAATGAGATGTTGCAAACAGAGGCATAAAGGCAAGGGAACAAATACATTATATACTGAATGGTGATGGCAGTAGCTTGTTAGAAATTCAGTGTGTAACTGCATGCTGATAGCATCTCTCAGTAATAATTGTGTTCAGATAGAGAAGTCACTGCTGGATAAAAATTAGAATGAGCATATAATATTTCTGGATACATGTTAAATTCTGATGTGCAACTTACAAAGATTTCCTAGATCAAGAGGAACTCCTAGAAAAACAAAAGAGAACTTGAACTGTGTCTAACCCTATTTGCAGGTTTAAAATTAAATAAATAGACTTTACCATTTGTGGGACTGTTGCAAACCAGGTATAAGCACTAAGAGGCAATCCAGAGGGGCTCCAACACACTGGATGTGCTGGGAAACTAATGAGATTTAATTGGGGGAAGAATGTAGGTCAATACATCTGTTGGGACAAATAATCTGAGATATCAGTCTCCCAGGGCTGTGAGGCCCAGAGGTCAAATGTGGGTGGCAGCTGAGTGCTGGTTCCTCCCTGCTGGCTCATGTCCCTGCTGGCACTGGGTCACAGGGAGAGACCCTCCTGCCTCACTCGGGGTCTGAGGCATGGTTGAGGTGCTGCAAGGTTGTTGATGAGTGAAAGAGGACTGGAGGAAGAAAAAGCAAAAGAAATACTTTTTTGTTGTTGTTACTCACTGTTCCAACACCAAATGACATTTGATGTTTTGTGGTCTTGTTGAATGCTGTGAATGAGATGGGTTTATAAAAGATGAATCTAAGGTCAAGATCTAGTTTTTAAATTGAGCTCTGGGGAAGGAATGGGGAGGATACATATGACAACAGTTACTGTGATTTCTTTTGTCTGTTGGTATCAAGCTGCAGAATGAATCCAAAAACCTCTTTCCTTACAGTATTTAAAAGTGCACTAAGAACTGGAAAATTACAGGTGGGAAGAACATTGATGTTCTTATATTAAGAGAGGATGAACAGGCCCCTGTTACAAAACAAATCAGCCAGTGAAATTGGTTTTGTTGTGGTAGGGTTTTAAGCAAAAGGTGGCTGAAAACTGGCCAGGTTTAGGGGACTAGACACTTGATTTGTGGTGGCTGAAAGGTAGCTTCAAATCTTCTAATTTTCTCTCACACAAAAGACAAGTCCCACCCTTACAGCTGCATGTGGTGCTAAAAATGCCACCTAATAGGTCCAAAGCACTTAATTTATTATCTGTGTAAACTGGCAGGTCTGGTCATGTTTTTTGGCACTGCTTGGGGATTTCCCAGGTGACAAAGACTTGCTAACCCCCTGGTGGAGTGGGTTCCCTGCTGCATTTGACATTTTTACCCATCACTGAGTGCTGTTTGCTTGGCAACCCCCATGTACACTCTGCAGTCCAAAAGGTCCTTGTGAAGCCTCCTCATTTCCTCTGAGCAGGCACTAGAGAACTCTGAAGGTCATGGGGCACCATTTGTGATGGTTCTGGCTTCTTTTTCTGCCAAGGTCAGGATTAATACACAGGAGTCTCAGTTTTGTGTTTAGACTCGGTGTTTATTATTTCTTGTCAATTTAGAGTCTCACAAGTTGTGAGCTCTAACTAGCAAGTTAGAGAACAGAGGTAAAAAGGAGCATCTCTCTATCTCTACAAGGTCTTTTCAGAGACAATCCATCCAATTATGAAATGCCACCTAAATTATTTTTACTTTAAACCCAATGACTAACTACTTGAAGTCCACAATGTGGACTTCACCAACCAATTACAGAAAACCACCTAAACCCATGGAGAAGAAGGAAGAAGGTGAAGAAGAAGGATCCAAGCAAGGCCCAAAGTCCTCCATCTTGCCCCATACATTACTATATACTAAAATCCCCAACTGAAAATTTTCACCCTATGAGATCACACAATACTATTCAAACCACACACCCACAACCCCAGTGCCATCACCCAATTTCAGAAGCCAGTTCCAAGGGCTCAAGTCAAATGCAGTGCCTGCCCGAAGGTCAATGCCCCTCCAGCACAGAAAGCCTGATATTTTCAGCCTCCAAGGTTCCAACAGAGAACAGGATGTTTTTCCTTCCAGTGTCACTCACGGGCTTTTCCCCTGTTCCTGCAGGATGCTGTCCAGAGCCGACAGCGCCATCCCGCCGCCCCCGCGGGCGCCTGCCCCCGTTCCCCCAGGGACCATCACCCAGGTGGATGTGCGGAGCCGCGTGGCAGCCTGGTCAGCATGGGCCTCGGAGCAGGGGGACTGTGAGTATTCCTGGGGGGCACAATTACCTGGTGGGTGTTCCTATGAATTCCCCAACAAGCATCTCCTGTGAAAAGGCTGCTTGGGGTGGGGGCGTTCAGACAAAGCAGTCAAGTCCATGCACGACACACACCAGGGATAGCTCAGCAAAGAGAGGCAAGAAGGACCTGAGGTATGGTAATTTCCAGTGAAGGTTTATTCCAGCATGCAGAAGGGGATCAGGGACAAAAGACAAGACCATGTGGTGTGTTGCTTTTATCTTCTTTTTTCCAGGGTCGGGATTAAATGTGTGAGACAATATTTTTTGTTTGGACTCAGATGTTTATTCTTATTTATATTACAGTCTCACAAGCTGTGAGTTCTACAGCACTTCCAGCTAACAAACTAAAAATGGCCCCCGTCTTTCTCTCTCCAAGGCCTTTTAAGGATAAACTGTCCAATTAAGAAATGACACCTCTATTATTTTTACTTTTAACCCAATAACTGACCATCCATGGCCCGCAATGCAGACTTTTCTATCCAATTACAAAATACCACACAGACCCATGAAGAAGAAGGTGAAAAAGAAGGACTCAGCCTCTGCCCTAAAACCTCCATCTTGCTTTATACGTATACATTACTATATTCTAAAACATCAAACTCTTAAGTTTTCCATCATGTGATATTACACACTTCTATTCAAACTACACATTCATAATCCCAGTGCCATCACTCAGTTTTGGAAGCCTTTTCCATGGCCTCAGGTCAAATGCAGTGTTTGCTTGGGGGTCAGTGCCTGTCAGCACAGAAAGCCTAAAATTCTCAGGGCTCAGGGTTCCAACAGTGGTGTGCACAGCCTTAAATAGGGGTCAGGAGCCAATGGTCTGAGGGCACAGGGGTGGTACGAGGGGCAGGGCAAAGGGCAGTGCCCTATAGGGGACACGGGGCCACCAGGAATACCACACCCAATGGGGAAATAGGGAAAGGAGAAACCACGAGAATTAGGGACTTATGGGGAGAGTAAAACTGAGGTAGATCACACAGTGTTGCAAGGTACCATGGGGGAGGTCTTTTCTTTTGATACCTTGGGAAGGCTGACCTGGAACAGAGACTGGACAGAGCTGGAGAATGAAGTAGATATTTATTGAAAGACCTTTGGGATACACCTTGGGCAGGACAGGGCCTGACCAGGGCTATACCCAAGGTGGACCCAAAATGGTCACAAAATGGCTGACAGACCACAAAGTCATCTTATATTTTATAAGTTTTGGTCCATTTGCATATTGGGGTTTAATTGTCCAATTCCAGCTTCAGGTTGTGAGGTCTCATCCTTCTTGTTCCTCCCTCCAGCCCACCATTGTTTGTACTTTTGGGCCTGAAAGTTGTCCTTGGTCTTGAACAGGAAAAGGATTTGTTTTGTCTCCCTATTCAGTGAAGAGAGCTGAGTGACACTGAATGTGAGGCTCAGAACTGCACCCCATGGCAGCACAGAATCTGAAATACATAAAAGCTCAAATTTAAGGCATCATTTCCCCACTTCAGAGGCATCACTTAGAGCTTAGAAATGCCATGGAATAGAGAAGACATTGTTGAGAGGGAAACTGAATTGGAAGCAAGTTTCAAACCATGGCCTTGCAAACAGACCAGATATTTTTGGAGAATTAACTGTGAAAGATGCATTGTAGCAAGACCATGTGAGGTAAAATAATAGGTGATTGGTGTTAGAAGTATTAGCATCATTATGTGGCAAAAGCTAATGGGCTGAAAAGCATTTATAAGGTATTGTAAACAAGAAATAGCTTGGCTTCTGGTAGAATGGCATTGAGTTTTACACCTCTTGTGTCTTGCCCTTCTACGAGATTGATAATGGAATAAAATCTTAGAAAAACTCCTCTCAGTTGCCTTGTCTCTGCAGAGCTGTGTTTTTCGAACAGCCAAGGGAGTGGATTTTTATGATGCTTGGTAGCAACAGAAGTACTTTGGGAAGAGCACTTTCACAGTGATGGTAGCTGGATGCAGAAGTGGTTGCACAAGGTTGTTCTGCCCTCACTGGGAGCAGATTTTCCCAGTCTGGTTTGAAACGTCCCAAGCCACTGCTGCCTGATCTGGGGAGAAAGATCTGTCACAAAGTGACTCATCATTTACTTGCATTTACCCATTTTCTGGATTCCTGTTCAGAGCTGCTTTTACTTGTGCTTATCTGGGTGTAGGTTCCAGATTTTGATCTGGGCTTTTTTTGTGAAGGTGAGAACAGTAACAAAGTAACCTAATGATGCTCTCCTCAGTAGCAGATCCAGGTATTTTGGACAATTAAAAAGTATAATCATGGATTAAAAGGTGGCTTGAGATCAGCATTCTTTATTTACATTATATTTATAATGGCCAGTATGGCTAATTAGTTTTTGTGGGGTTGGTTGTTTGTTTGTTTGTTTTAATGGGGTTTTCTTTTTTTGTTGTTGTTTTTTAAGCCTTAACAAGGAAATGCTATGACTTTAACATTCTTAATGGATTGGGATATTTCTGATGGTTATTTATTCTGATTTTTTTGATGGTTGTTTCTGAGTTTTTTACATCCCTAAGGGGACGTAAAAATATTTTGATCAGATTCCTTTAAAAATAAAAGCTTTTTAGAAAGAATAAAGTTCCTTCTATTAAACAGGCTAAAGAGGTTAAGATGAAGCCTCCTTTAGTTTGTTTCCTTGGGTTCTTCTAATAATAGATATTAAGACTGTACCATTAAAAAACTTTGGATTCTTTATAATTTTTGTTTTATTAAATTATATCCATATCCCTTAGCAAAGTACACGAACTGTGCAAAGAAAACAACTACAAATATTCAGGGAAATCTGAAATGTTAAGAATTATTTAATCTATGTACCTGCAGTATTACATCTGTTTTGAGTAAAAGTTGTCTTGTTCTTCTGCTTGAGTTCTTCCATCAGAAAAGTTTCATTAGTTTAGTGTCTTGTCAGACCAGTTGTGAATCTGAGTTCCTGTGGTTCCTTTTATTCCACTCAGGTGGATCTTTTCTAAAATGTGTTTACTGAAATCCCACCTGCTCACAAATGCTGTGCATGCTTAGTGTGGGTTAAAAATGCAAAACTTATAATTCCTCAAAAAATTCACCCTTGTTATTTTCAAAAGAGTCACTGACTCTGGGTGTTGTAATTTGGAAATACCAGTTCTATCACATCATTCTCACTTCTTTCTGGGTTTCCAGACTTGGCATCCCTTTTTGCTAATAATTTTTTACATAAGAATTTTCTCAAAGCCACTGCACTCTTTCTTGCTTGCTTCTACTGGAAGCATATAGCTTTTAGCATATTTGCAAAATGAGATGATTCCTAATTATGTTGTATTTATAATCTGCCACTTTATGTTGATTTTTTTTTAAAATTTAAAGCCTGGTACCATACTGCTGCAGAACTTCATTTATGCAGTTAAGTAGACTGAAAGCACATACAGAAGCTTTTTTTTTTTTTTTTTTTTTTTTTTTTGTGAGGCTTGACAGGATCAGGCATTAAGGTGCAAGATTTTCAGCTTTTGTAGAGTCCTTGCAAAGGGAATGGTAGGGTTTTGTCCATCTTTTTCTTACAGTAATGTATTTTAAAGCATAAACTGTACAGAAATTGTTATATACTAACACACTAATCCCACATATATGCATGTCTTATTCTCTTCTTCCCTCTTTGCAGATGAAAAGCACAGACAATACCATGAGCAGGAAGAAACAGCAGAGATGATAGCAGCCAGGATTGACAGAGATGTTGTAAGTGAGAAGCCTCAAATGATGTTGCTTCGTGTCTGTGAAATTTTGCAACTCTCCTTTGTGGGAAGACTTTTCTCCACAAGGGAAATTCAGTTCTGGAGTAAAGCTTTCCAAGCAGCCTCTGCTTGTGTGGTAGATCTAAAATGAACAGGTGGCAGTTTCTTTTCTTAATTTTCTTTTTTTAAAAAGAAAGAAAAACACACTGAATATTTATGACAAGTTCTCTGCTGTGAAGAGCTGGAAATATAAATTGTAATTTTTTAAAGTAGATTGATTTCAGCAAACTATGTAAGGATAAGAAAATTCCATCAATTTAGCAGGACTTGGATATGTGTAATACTTAGAAAATGACCGTGAACATTTCTGAAGACAGATGAATCATGTTTATTTATAACTTAAAGCATTCCTGCGTATACGCAACAATACTGGGCATGTTCTGTGCTATATGCAGGATCAAATATTGCCCCATGTGTCATTTGTAAATTTCTACTTCTCCACTCTTCTCTTGCCCTCAGCAACATCAGAGGGTCTTGAAAAAATCATGTTGGGACCTGCTGGATTGATGTCTCTGTGTTTTCCTCCTGTGGTTAATTCATTCTTCTCTAGTTACTCTTTGAAATCAATTCTTCAAAGAGCACTTCTCCACAAACAGCTTAATTTGTAGAGAGCTGCACCAGACAGCTGCTTTTAGTACTAAAGGATATGATGAAGTTAAACTCTTTATGAAAATGCTGTCCATTCAAATAAATTGCTAGATTTTGTTTTTGTGTGCTCTCAGCAAAAATGTAATATGGAAGTAAATTGTGTAATTGCAATCTGAGCTGAACTATCATGTTACACATATTTTAAAAACTTCCAGGGGACCTACATCTTTAAAAAAATTAAAACTTAAAATACTTTATAGGCATGTAAATTTAAAAAACACAAGGAATCTAAATACGGAATGTTCCAGCATGGAATTTGTTCCAGGGAAGCTATTGGTGTCTGGGAGTCTGGACATTTCAATTTCTCGAGTATTTCTGCTATAGATTTTGTAGAGAAACAGTTACTTTTCTTTTCTCCCACAGCAAATTCTGAACCACATTTTGGATGACATAGAATATTTTGTTACCAAACTGCAAAAAGCTGCTGAAGCATTTGCTGAACTTTCAAAGAGGAAGAAAACTAAAAAAAGTAAAAAGAAAGGACCTGGAGGTAAGAGTTTGTACTACACACAATTCTATTTCTCTCAGGGTCATTGAAGGAGCTAGGAAATGTCTTCTTGTGTGGTTTTTCTTAATCAGTGTAGCAATTTTCTCTCAATTTGAGCACAAAAGTTCCTATGCAGTATATTCTTAGAGGGAAACATATGAAAATCATTTGCTTGTCGTCAGTGGGGAATGACTAATTAGAGATGTGACCACAGAATATGCTCCTGCCTTGGTTCTGTATTTACAAAACTCTGTAAGACGGTAAAATTATGATGCATTTTGTTGTTTACTATATCTGGAATATTTATGGAAACTATATACATATAAATTGGTGGATAAAAAAAAAAAAATCTCATTTTCTTCACCAGAGGGTGTTCTTACTCTCCGTGCAAAGCCACCACCTCCAGATGAATTTGTTGACTGCTTCCAAAAATTCAAGCATGGCTTCAATCTTCTGGTAAGTGATAGCAGTGGGTGTGAAATGTGAGGCCAGACCAGGGCTGGCCATGTCTGGAATAGCTTGGCCTCTGAGCTTTGGAATTCTGCCTCTCAGGTTCTCTACACATAATGACTAGAGGAGCATGTTTGGTGTTCAGCATCATTGTGTTTCTTGCTTTCCTGGTTCTTTAAAGCCTTTTACTTGGGAAATTTGGTTTTGGATCATAAGAGAATTCCTAGGAAGGGCTGTGGGGCTCACAGCTCTGTTGTGTGTTTGCCAGCTATCACCAGCCAAATTTGATTTTGTTCAGCCATACCCATCAGACTCCCTGTGCTTTGTTGCCATCATTACTCAGGACCTTCTGGCCTCAGAACATTCCACCCAACAAACTGCTGTCTCTTTATAGGTTCTCAGTAAGCAGAGATGATAATTCAAGAGCCTTCTGCTGGCATCTCCTCTTCTCCTCCTGTTGAAGGGAGGCAGCACATGGGACACATCCAGAGCATTTGCTGTCAGACATTTGATTGTCCCTTCCAACTGCTGGGGAGGCTATGCCAGTGGGGGAAACCACGCTTGAATTCCCTGAGTCAAATCAGCTTCCTGGGGAATGAATTCTCATTGCAGGGCTGTAGGAAATATTTAGACATGTTAAAAATATCTTTAAAAAAAAAAAAAAAAAAAAAAGCTGCATCAAGAGTTGTGGTTCTGACCTGAAGGGATTGTTGTCTTGAGGGAGGATGAATATCTTGGTACATGCTTATCCTTCTTAGTAAAACATAATGTCCAGGGTTTTTTCCATTCTTTTTACTATATTCTGCATTTAAATTTGAGGATTTTTACCCAAGAACAATCTGTGCATCTTTGAATCTTTATGTTCTGTGCTGGAGAATTCACAGAATGTTTTGGTGCTCAGCAGCATCTGACACCTGGTTCTAGTGTTGCTTTTGAGGAGTTGTACTGTGACAATGCTTTAAAAATGCTCTACTTCAGCATCCTAGCAGGAGCAACAGAAGCCTGAAATTTGTGGTTTATGTCAGCCAAGGAGAACTGTATAAAATGAAGAATCTGGTTTGAAAAGAAAAGGAGTAGCTAGAAGAATAAAATAAAGTAGAATGGAAATTGTTTTAAGACCTCATGCTGGAAGCTTCTAGAAATGCCTGCCATCTGTCAAAGAGCTTTAGATAGACTGGGACTGGGTTGTTATGACTGAGGAACAATGTTTAGGAAGTTATTAGAAGCAAAAACACATCCTCCTCCTTTCTTCATTTGGAGGGACAGTTGGATGTTAAAGCAGAACAAGGGTAGCCAAAAGCAGTTTGAGGAACAGATGGCAAGATGCAATAGAAACTACTATAACTTTAAAAAAGCACATTTGGGCTTCTTATTTCTGGAACCTGCAAAGCCAATGGGTGATCAGTAGATAAAAGAAATTCTCCAAGGAGCCATATCAGTGAATTTTAATGGTTTGGGGGTTTTAGATTTTTTTTTTTTTTTTTTTAGGTGGTGTTTGGTCATAGGTTGGGCTTGATGATCTCAGAGGTTTTTTTGGTAGAAATATCTTATTATAAGTAAGAGATAAAGTGATAAATGAAATTCAGTATTGATAGATGTGATACTCATGGACTGGTGAGAGAAAATCTCATATATAGAACAAATTAGAGCAAAATGTTGATGTAATAGAGATTCCTGGGAGAAAGACATCTGTGTTCAGTGTGACCAACCAAGCAAATGGTAAAAGTCATCAGGGAAAAAAAAGACAACAGAACATTAACAAAGAGCATCAAGATGCCATTATGTTACCTGGCTTGAATTTTTTTGCCAGTGTAGCAAATTTGAAGAAGGTACAAGATGGACAAGAATGCTTGAAGGAATTACTTCAGCTTGGAAAAGACCAGATTCAGGAATAATGTAATAAGTCTGTAAATGTTTATGAGCATTGCTATAAAAGGTGAGTTGAGAACGACAATTTAGTTTTATTTGGAGAGCTTGCAGAATATTATTGAAAGCAAGAGGTCTCAGGTTTCCAAAGGTGATGCTTCTTCACAAAGCATGTAATTTGGTTGTTGAACTTTCTTGTTTGGCACAATAGGTGCTAAAATAAGCATGAGGTCAAGAGGACTGGGATGGATGAGCACAGACACTAAGTGGGAGCTGCAGGCCAAACACTGGACTTGCCTGAGCAGGGATTGCCATTCTTATGGGAAGTATTTATTGTTTTAATAGTTAAACGTTCTTTAAAAGGTACCATTTGTTTTATTCCTTCAGGCCAAGTTGAAGTTCCATATCCAAAATCCTAGTGCAGCTGATCTGGTTCATTTTCTCTTTACCCCACTACATATGGTAAGGTTTTACAAGTTTTTCAAGCATTTTCCTTCAGAAGTCTTGTATTTATATGCTCTGTAACCTTTTCAGTGATAGCAAGATTGAAACATTGTGTCCCTGGACAGTAAGTAGGAGAAATGTTTGTACCTCAGGAGGAGGTTTTCTTTAGAAAATAATTTATATCCTTTTCTGCATATTTTCCCTTCTGTTAGATGTATTTATTTAAATCATCTTCAGCCTTGTGTTACACTTTGCCATTATAATTTTTAACTAGCAATAGAAGAATTGAGGTTCTCTACAAAATGCAGGAGGAGAATTGATAGCATATTTATTGAAAGTATGTGTGGCTCTGATCAGTAAAGTGAAAATAACATTATCCAGAGTGAAAACAACATTATCCAGTATTTAAATAAAAAATGGTTGATGACCAGAACAACAGTTCTCCAGCAATAAATAATTTAGTTAATTTGTAGGACATCAGGACACACTATTAGATTCTCAGAGGGGTTTTTACTTCTGGGGAGGTGTTTTTATGAGTAATGACTGTTTCTTAGCAGCACTGTAGATAACATAAATTCACAGTCACTTCCTTACTGACAACGTGTGTGTTCTTGGCACTGTTTTAATCCTTGGATTCAGGTGGTGCAGACAACAGGAGGTCCAGAGCTTGCTAGCACAGTGCTCAGCCCCCTCCTGACAAAAGACACCATAGACTTCCTGAGATACACAGTCACCAGTGAGGAGGGACAGCTCTGGATGTCCCTGGGTGATTCATGGACCAAAGCCAGGTGAGAAAAATCTTCACATTTTAGAGAACATTCTCTAAAATTGAGTTTATTGACATGGTCTTAGCCAGGTTATCCAGCCCCCCATAAATTCCATATTACTTTGTTAGGATTTGGACTCTTGAGAACTATTCTTTGAAGGTTTTGGAGAGGAACTCTTCAGCTTTGCTGGGATTTGGGATCTCAAGGAGAGGCAAAATGCAAAGAGAATTTTTTTTTTGTCAGTGATATCTAGAACCTCTTGACATAATCTTCTGTAGTACCTTTTTCTGAATTGTCCCATGCGTGTTTCCAGTTGTTTTTCACCATTATTTTTCCAGCCTGTCTCTATGGAGTTCATTAAAAAACAATTTGAAGATGCAATAGAGTGACAAAATATCAAATAATAAAACATTAAATAATAGCTAGAAATGTCTGTTTTCAATTTCCAATAATAATTAAAAGTTAAAAATTCGCAATGTCTTTACTTCTTTTAAAACATCATAATGCTATAAAAATGTTTATAATTGTAAAAAAAAGTTTATTGACTGAACTGTGCCACATGCACACTTTACAAATTGCATTTAATGGATTCACTGTTATGATTTAGCTTAGCTGAAAGTTAGCTTCTTTATGCATTTGTTGGAACACAAATGTCTACCAGGTGGATTTTGTTTTTATTAATTATTTTATTAATTATTTAGTTGATTGAAAGCCGTGGAGGGTAAGGAACGCTGCATGGAAGGAGTGGAAATAGCATTGGAGCCCTGTGCAGGGAAAAATGGATCACTGGGCAAAATAATGGGCTCCTTGTCTTGGGAAAAACTCCATTTGTTTAGTCCATCCCGAAAAAAGGGTAATAATGGAAAGAGAAATAGCTTGTGTTTGGTAGTGAAGAATGAAGCAGCTAAAATGTAGTTTGCTGATCTGTGCAGATTAGAGTTGATGGTGAGCTTGATCTCAGTATCTAGAGCTACCCTGGGGTGGGATGTGGCAGGAGAGGGGAATGATGAAATCAGGGATTACTGACCAAGCCCAGGCCTAACAGGCTGGGAATTGCTGACTGCTCATGTGACTGGCAGCATTTGTCCCTTGGTTTTGAGCAGTGTCAGCAAAGAGTCTGTTAAAAGACTGCAATGTACATCCCTGTTTCTGCTTACACTGTGAAGACACAGTAATTTCTACTGTGGGATAGAGTGTTATGTGTAGTGTAAAGGCAGAGCAGGAAAGCATGAATTTAGGTGTTTGGTATTACAACAGAGAATGCTAATGGAACTCTGAAAAGTAGTACAGTATTTTATAAAGATAAATCTGGACTATAAAACAGCAAATATGTTGATAATTCTTGTGTCCTGGAGCATGTAGAGTTGGGTGGGTGGGGTTTATGTCTGTAAAAGCCATTGGGTTGTTTTTTTGTTTGTTTTGGTGTAGCTAGGGCCCCTAAGCTTCCATGCTTCATACCTGTTCCCAGGTGTTCTTACAAAGCTGGCTGTTTCACTGAAGTCTTTTGTTGGTGCTCTCACAAAATCAGAGCATTGCAATATTTTTCCCCATGTCTCAGCATTGCAACAAGTCCTAGATTTGTTTTGATTAATCTTCTATCACCCATCCTTTGCTGTAAGGCAGAAATTGGTGTGTTTTAGCACTGGCATGTCCTTGCAGAAGCAGCAAATTCCCTCTGCAGGGAGGACAGTGGAGGTAAATAAATGTATTCTGCTGGTTCTCTCTGTTCTAGCATGATTCTGCCTGTACTACAATCCCAGCCTCTCCTCTATGCTAATAAAAATTCTAAAGCATTTCAATTTATAGGAACCCTATTAAACCAGCCTTCACGTGGCCCTTGACACCAATTTCTGATTCCCACAGAGCTGAATGGCCAAAAGACCATTTTATTCCCCCATACGTCCCCCGCTTCCGAAATGGTTGGGAGCCTCCTCTGCTGAACTTCCTGGGAGCCCCAAAGGAGCAGGAACTCAACCATTTGGCCGAGTCTGTGGCCAATGTGGCAGAGCAGCAGCGGAAGCAAGAGATGAAAAGACTGTCCAGTGAGGTAAGTCACTGCCAAAGGGCTCTGGTAGTTAGCTAATTAACACCAGCCCTTCCCTTCCTAAGGACAATAATTCTGATGTTGGTGATGTCTTGGGGACACTGACCTGAAACCTGAAATTTTTCTCTTCTGATGATTCTAAGAATT
This sequence comes from Zosterops lateralis, assembly GCF_965231275.1. NCBI lineage: Eukaryota > Metazoa > Chordata > Aves > Passeriformes > Zosteropidae > Zosterops > Zosterops lateralis. The sequence continues at coordinate 11,478,785 of NC_139765.1, forward strand.
TCACGTTATTTATTTATACAATAACCTAAAACAAATCTGAAGGGGGAGAATATACTGAGGTGTTTCAGGGAGTTGATTTCACTTCAGTCTTTTTCCTGCACTGGTAGTTGTTTATGCCAACTTCACATCTTTGTTTTAACCTTCAAAACACACACACACACAAAAAAACCCCAAACCCACACAAGCACACCAAAAAGAAAAAAAAAAAAAAAAGGTGGGTGTGTGTGTATGTATATATATCTCCCAATTCTTGGAAGCAGTCTGTGTGCCTGGTTCCTGGGATGTCAGGCATTGTTTTCATGACTGGCACTGATTCCCACAAGGTTCTGGGTAAATGATTTAACCTTGCTACCTTGGCTCCCTGTGCCCATGCCTCCCTAGCACATCCCTGGGGGAAAAGGCACTGAGCAGCTTAATAGCTGTGAAATGCTGCAGGTGCTCAGCTGGAAAAAGCTGCCTGAGTGCAAAATGCTGTTTTGTCTGCAGCAAAAGCACCGCCCTGGAGTGTGGGTGATACCAGGATAATTATTCTTTCATAAGTCTGCTGCAATAGCTTGTTCAGTGAGGAGAAATCAGGTGAAAATGGAAAGTGCTCATCTCTTGGGGCTAATTGGCCTCGTGTATCTGTGTGGAATTCATCTCTCCAGAACCAAGGCTGCCTGTGGAGAGCTGTGCTGGGAGAGGAGAGAGGGAGCATGTTCTCCCTGCTGGGCAGGGCTCTGGCATCAGGAAAAGTGGATTGGGAGTTCCTACCCCTAAAAAACTCTTTTTTTCCTTTCCATTCCTGAATTCCTGAATCTTAAGATCCAGGCACACATGCAGCTCCTAGCAGAGGGGTTTCAAGGTGGAGGCAGTTCAGCAATGAGGACTCAAATGGTGGTGACACAACCACCAGAGAGGCTAAAGCAATGCAAATAATTTCTGTGTGAAGTAAAAAGAATTTCTGCTTCCTGGGTGTCTTTTGATGTAAGGCATAACCCAAGTGACACTGGAGATTTTTTTTTCCCAAAGATGCCTTGATCACAGTGTTTTAAAGAATTTTCTGTTTTTATGGGGAGTTCTGTGGGGTTTAGTTGCTTTTCATAAACCCTCAGTCCCCATAGTGAGTCTCTCTGGGTGCCACATCAGACACCTGGAGGTAGAGATTAGATGAGTAACTTTTCTGTAGCCATGTTAACAGAGATAAGAAAAAAATAAGCCAAAAGCAAAAGCAACACAGGAGAAAACCAAAAACCACAAAACCCCAGGCTTCAAGATATGGCAAATTCTGGTGAATCTCAGCCAGTCTAACTTGTGCAGCTGGATGGTATAAGGAAAGGCTATGAAATTGGCTATTTCAATATCATAATACCCACAAATGAACTGTTAAGCTTGGTCTTGTTTTTGGAAATGGTGATTAAGATCATTCTTGCCTAGAAGAGGAGTGTTGATGCTGAATTCAAGATGATTTTTTGTTGTTGTTGTTAAAAAAAAATCCTAAAGCCTTGAATGTTCTTACATAAAGTAATTATTTTCCCTAATCAAAATCCATAGGTATACCAACTATCACACTCCTTTTTTGCATTTCTTAATGGACTACAGCCATATTCAGTGAGGGTGTGTGGTGAATGAGCTTTTTCATATTATGATCTTGCAATAGACTGATGATTTCACTTCATTTCTTGCACAGACTCACTGTTGGCTGGGTAGAGGTTTGTGGCTCAATGTGTACGTCCAGAACAGAAGCTCAGAGCAGTTTACTGTGCAGTTTATTCTAAAGCAGCTCAGCCATTGTTTATGAGTTGTGTTGCTGTAGTGATATCTGAGAGATGCCACAGCCCTTGCCCCAGAGAACTGTTTCTCTGAAGAACATCCAATATTAATGCAGCGGGGCAACTCGGGATAGAAATTCCTTTATTCTCATCCCTTTGATCTTGAAACACAGAAGTTATTAACTTTTCATGGCAGAACCATGGGGCACCTCAGCATGGGGGGAATGCTGACAGGGCCCCTGGGGGTGCTGGATGAAGCACAGGGGAGGATGACACTAATCCATGGGTGGCTTTGTTCCCTTTTTGTCTTGCAGCCTCCCGGCGTTCCCGACTACCCCCCGGCGGATGGGTATGCATTCAGTAACACGGCCTACAAGAGAGGGCCTCTGCTGGACCAGGGGGCAGCTGTGGCTGCCTTTAAGCAAACTGTTAGCCGACATGTAGATAGGTAACCCTGACCCTGGTGCTGTGGAAAACTGTCCCCACTTCTTGCTCTTGGGGTGGCGGGGTCTGGAACTGCCTCTGGTTGTGTCGATGCCTTAAGTTGATGCTCCGTTTCTGGGTCGCCAGAAATTGATGCCTTGGGAAGGCTGAGCTGGAGCAGAGACTGAACAGAGCTAGAGGATAAAGTAGATATTTATTGAAAGGCCTTTAGGATACACCTTGGGCAGGATAGGGCTTGACCAGGGCTACATCCAAGGTGGACCCAAAATGGTCACAGAATGGCTGACTAGTGACAAGGTCTCACATTTTTATAAGTTTTGGTCCATTTGCATATTGGGGTTTAATTGTCCAATTACAGTTTCAGATTCTGAAGTCCCATCCTTCTTGCTCCTCTCTCCAGCCCACCATTGTGCTTTTGGACCTCCTGAAAACTTGTACTATTGTCCTTGGTCTTGAGCAGGAAAAGGATTTGTTTTGTCTCCCTGCTCTGTGAAGGGAGCTTGCTAACACTCAATATGAGGCTCAGAACTGCACCCCATGGCAGCACAGAATGTGAAATACATGAAAGCTCAAACTTAAGGCATCAGTGTCACTGTCTCTACTGGGGAAGTGTTTCTGTTTAGCAGTGGGTATTCTGCTTTTCCTTATCTAAAGTGTATCATTAAGACTCTTTTCGTATGATTTCTATGAAATTCTCTGTTTGTCTGTGATTTTAAATTGCTGCTTTTGTCAAAATGATATGGTGGATTTCCAAAACAATTGCAAGCACAGGATCCACCCACTTCAGTTCAAATTTTAGTTCTGATTTGTTTCATGTTTAAATACACTCTTTGCTCTTTTCAGAATTACAAAGAATGACAAGTCTGCTCTGAGATTTCACCTGTCCTCGTTTTGATTGATTGTTTGATTTTCTTAGCTGCTCACTTAGTGCTCCATCATCTCCTGCTTTTTGTTTTCTGGGCTGGTGTATAAATACCCACTTTCAGAACAGTGACACCTTGTCTCTTCCATCCTCCTTCAAATGTTACAGAAAAAGCTCTGAAATGTTTGCATAGCAAACAGTGTCTTTTTGAACATCCTCTTTCACCCCCCTCATTTTATCCTAAAACTGAATAACTTGACAAGATGATATGCAGTGATCCTTGGCCCTTGTCTCTGGGGAGAATTTATACCAGCACAAACTGTGGAAGCAGAGCAGTAAAGAAGCATTGGAATTGCTCTCCTGTACTAAACCATATCCCATATATACTATATGAAAAGTATTTTGTCTTACGAGCCATGGGAAGATGTTTAAGTTTTGGAGATCAACTTGTTGGTTAAAGCATCCTCAATGTAACTCTTGATGAAACCCTTTTCAGAATCCCCAGTTTTGAGCCATGTGCTAAAAGATCCTGCTGTTAATCTGCATGCAAGCCAATTCCCACATGGTGTGCACAATTATTTTCCTGAACTTTGGATTTATTCTTCATTTATTCTTCATAGCAACAGCAGCAGATTAGTCATCTCTCAATTGTTTTCTCAATCTTGATTGCCTGTTGCATTCTTGTCTTGAGACCAGTCATCTTGAAATCTGGATGATCTGCACTCCAAATTCCTTTCCCTTACCTGTAAGACCTGTTCTGTCCTTTCAGAGGAAGAATATTCCATGCAAAGGTTTATGCCTCCACTTCAGTTTTAGAGAAGGAGTCTTACTGCTTTGAACTGTTGATGATATCAGGGTGTCTGTCTGGAACTGAAAGAATTATCCAAGCCTCTTTTGTGGAGGGTGAAGAGAAATGGGTGTTTCTAAGAAGCAGTTCATGAAAGGCGAATTTTGTCTTTGGAAAGCTCTGGAATGAGACCTGCTGTAGTGGTGCCTGTTTCTCACCACTAATGTAAGCCATGCTTCCCTTGGGTGATGCAAATAAAGTGTCAGAGCGTTAGACTTTCAGTGGATATTAGGTATTTCAGGGACTCTGATGCCACAAGAGCACTGAAGAATTTTCAGCGAGATTTGTGCTGTTTCAGAGTAGCAGTTTTTTGCTGTGTAGTTTGGCTTTCACTGTCATTTGAAGAAAAAGCTCTCTGGAAGTCTCTGCAACCCTCCAGGCTCTCGAGCAGTGGACAGTGAAGAGCTGAGGCCCGAAATTATGGTATATATGACAGACAGTAAGAAACACAGTGGAGGATGGATGGAGGGAAGTGATCAGAATATTTGTGCCCAGAGTAAACTGGCTCATTAGGCTGGGCTTGAAAAATAAGGGTCTCCTCAGAAGCATTTTATCTATTGTCTGGCCCATGCTCTGGGCATGTTGCTGAGTTGAGAAAAACTAAAATGTAGACACTTTTAAAAATTCTTCCTGAGGTATATTTTTTGAGGGGATTGAGATAGTTAGGTGTGGACAAAATAGTTATTGAAATGATTTTGGAAAGGCTGCCTAAAAGTAATAATATTGTCAGAGCTACATTAGTCATATCTCTGAGACAGTACGAAAGAAAATAAAAATTAGATGAATGTTAAGCAGGTAGCAGGAAAAATTGGTATTACTCACATTGTTCAGCCTCATAACAGCTATCTTTCAGGCTGGGGTCACCCCCTGCTTTTCACTCTCTCCTTAAATACTATTAGTGTTTTCTCTTTCTTTCAAAATAATCTTTCAATCTACATATGATTTTCCTTGGTTCTGCTCTTCAAGTCAAGGGAGACAGTTCTCCACAGCCATGCAATAGCCAGGTAGCTGCTGGATTGCTCAGGCACACCTGGAACCCACAGTTACACAGCAGCAGCAGCAGCAGCAACCACCTGTGTTCATATCCCCAGGCTGTGACCTTGTACCCAAGCATTTCATGCCATGGATTGCTTCACGTTTTAATTAGCTGTTTAGAATGATTTATTTATTTACTTATGTACTTATTAATGTGGGGGTTTTGTTGTTTGTTTGCTTTCTTTACTGTCCAGTGTGAGTTTATGTTGTTTGGTGTAATTTGCAACAAGTGTATGAAGTTACTGGGGGGGGTGTTATTTGGAGTGGGCTGGGGACTTCTCAATTGAAAAAGTATTATGTCAAAGAAAGTAGTAGCTCTGTAACCAAATGCACTCTGGACAGCTCTTCCCTCATGGAAACAAAGATACAGAGCTTGCTGTGATATGCCTTGTTCTACAATGAATCCTGTGTGTAGCTGGCAAGAAGTTATTTCTCATCCTTAATTGATAAAGTAACTCAAAGGGGTTAAAGTTGATGGCATCTTATGGTCAATTAAGAAAACTGATCTACAGTAGGTGAACATTTTTTAGAGTTTAACTCCATTAGTATTGATGGCAAAAAATTATTCATCTATTATGTATTGGAAACAATCTGTGATGAACACTAGAAATACAATTTCATACAGAGCCCAAGCTATCAGTTATATCCTAAGTACAGTCATTTGTTTATATGGCAAATGGCTGTTTAACCTTCTGTAGGAAAACAAACTAAATATAGAGTGCATGTTTATTTTGAAACAATAGCACCTGCTAATCTAGGTCGTTATCATACATCTTGCAAGCAGCAAGCTGATAAAGATTAGCAGTTCTTGAGGTCTGTGTATTTTAGCCACCTCTAGTTTGTTTTGTATTTGTACTTTTTTTCTTGGCATTTAAATCAGTGTATTATGAATAGGTTGTTCTACAGCAGCATCATATGATGGTTGAGAGGTTTTTGTTTTAAAAAATGTTTTGCAGGTTATTCGGAAAGGGCATTTTGTTTTTTTTTAGTTGCTTGACTGTCTCACTGAACAATAGCCTGATCTTTGCTCTGCAGAAACTATGAAGCACACAATAAAGCACAGAGCAAGAAATATGCCAAGTGCAAGTACGAATTCGTGGCAAGAAACAACAGTGAGCTTTCTGTTCTGAAAGAAGAGATTGTGGAGGTAATTTTGTTTGCAAAGACAACACACAAATTTCTGCTGGTACTCAGAGCTGAGGGTACCTTTCCTGTGGACAGTGTGGCTTTCCTTAATGTTTGCTTCCATGTGTTTGACTTAGTATGGAAAGTTCAGTTAATTTGTTTTGCATCAATTTTGCTGAGTTAGGAAAGGTGCTGTAGAGATCCGTGCTCAAAATACATTTGTGTGTTCCTTCCACCTTCTCTAGTGTTGCTTTTAAACATTAAGTAGTGTTTAAATAACTATCTGTGTACACACGGGCTATAGTGAAGGACTCTGTTCATTCCAAGAGGATGTGGCACCATAAAAGTGAGATACATTTGGAAGGGAGGGAGTGACAAAGAGAAAATGCTGAGTGAGAGAATGTGGGGCAGGCAGTCAGACTTCTGATTGCTCCTGGCCATTCTGCTCCCATTCCCTGTCTACTCAGAAGTGTTGTGCCTCCAAATTTGTGCTCCCCTAGAGCTGCCTTTACTTGGGTTATTGGCAATTTTTTATTCCTTTTGTCAGCAGCATGTGGATTGTAGAGATGGCAGCATCTCCCTGCAAGTATTTGACTTTTGTTCCACTGTCTGATCTGGCCCATTCCTGAGTTTTGCAGAACTTCATTGCACACTGACATATTCTTTCTTGAGAGCCTCATTTTGAAAAGTGCAGTAGAACCATGTAGAGTTAATGAAGATGAGAATCAGGGAAGATGCAGAGGTTTCTCAGTGACACATCTGTACAAGATCTGCCGGCAGATGCAGAAACTGTTGTGGTGTTGTTTTGAAATGATTCACAGCCTAAGTGCTGGCAGGAAGAAAGTCAGAAAAGAGAGGTAATTAATTTACCAAATTATTTCAGATTCTAGACGACAGAAAGCAGTGGTGGAAGGTTCAGAACAAAAGTGGCAGCACAGGCTTCGTGCCAAACAACATTTTGGACCCTCTGAGGAACACAGACGGCGCTCAGGGCTGGCCAGAGCCTGCCTACACCCGCACCATCCAGGTACTGTCCATCCTGGGGGAAAAACTCCTCTGGAGGTGTCAGTGTGTGCATGTGGAGGAGGAACAGAGTCACAGCAAGGCTGAAATAGCCACCTGTTCCACTGATGAGTCACAAAAAAAATGTACATTTCTTCTAGAAGGTGATGTCTGTATTTCAAAGAGAATGGAGTTGATAAAGATGCAGCAAAATGTTTTACCTCAGTTGTTTTTTTTTTTTAACCTGCTTATTTGCTTAGAGGTGGTAAAACTTCAGTCCTAATAGATGTATATGCATTTATTTTAATTGCAAATATCCTTTGTGAATTGATAGCTGTTGATGCCAAAGAAGGAGTTTGAATTATTTAAGGTAGGGTCATCTTTGTTTTTCCTAGAAGAGTGAACTCTAGCTTTTCCTTTCATTTTCTGTCTTCGTGTGTCTCTATCCCAGCCTTGAATTTATTTAATTATTGTACTTCTGGAGTCATATTTGCTTTTGAATTCACAAAGGAGGTAGTTTTCAATTATTATGTCAGTGCATCAATAGCACTTTATTATCCTGACCTAATTTTAATTTTCTTTCTTTCATGTACTGGTGTGGAATTAGTATTTTTGTTGTTGTTATTTCTCTTATATGTTGAAGAGAATTAGAGGGTAAATTGCTTAAAAAAAATCTTACATCAGCACAAAAGTAAGGATATACAGGACAAAATTGTAATATGTATTTTTAGACAAAATTTAAGGGGGTTAGAGCTGCTAAAAGAAGTTGTTAATTTTTCTAAGACCTCTTTCTTTCCTTTTTTTTTTTTTTTCTAACAATCTTGAAAGTTTAGGCAAATAAGTTTGGATTAAGCAGAAATTTCAGGCCTGCCTCTAAATCAGACTTTTAAACCAAACTTCTGTTGAAGCTTGAAGTTTAATAATTTATCTAATATAATATTAATTAGTTGTGCCTGCACCTTCCAGCTGATGACTGAAAACCAAGAAATGCCACAACACTTTGCAAAATAATGTAGCAGATATGCCTTGATCTTGGTGGGCTTGAATCAGACCATTTCTGAGCTTTTTTCTCCCAAACTGTTTGCCTGTAACATCTCAGCTCATTCTGCACTGATTGTGGATTTTCCTGTCTGTGAAGTGAAGCATGCATCTGGAGTGCTTTTCAAATCCTGATGTAAACATCTGCCTTGTTGGTTTTTGATTTTTTTTTTTTCCTTCCTGTGCATGTTATTTTTTGTGTTTGGAATTTGCCAACAAGTCCTGAGCAGGCTGAGCACAGTTTTGAGTTGAGGTTGTCACACTATTCTCCTCTAGTGCACTGCAGGGTTTGAAGTTTTCCGTTTGAAACAATAACAAGAGATGGGATGTAATAAAATAATCATTTCCACAAAGCATTCTCCATGGACCTATGAAAATTAGGGTCAGGGAACACCATATAAGATAAGTTTGTTACTTTGCCCTCTGGCAGGTAATTCTACAGCTTGGTCATATTCAAATATGAGCTTGAAATACTGTGAAATTATTTATGATCATAATGAACTGCACAGGATAAATGAAGTCTTTACCAAAACATGTCAGTAATGCTGTTTTAACTTCGTGGTGATTATTATAATTTTAGCACTCCTGAGCATTCTCATTTGTCTGTTTTCCTGTGATGGACACGTGGTTTCTTTGGGAAGTGTTTGCATAACTCCATTTATTTTCACAGCAGCACTCTGAGACATTGCTGCTATTTCAGAGAGAACTGAGGCCTTGAAGGGATGAATGCCTTGCCCAAAGTCAGGCAGGAGAACCTGTGGGTAGAGCAGGAAATTGAAATGATTCCTGTCAATGCCTTTGCCAGAGCCTGAGCAGGAGCAGGCTCAGTGCCTGGTGCTGTGCAGCTTTTGCTGCTCTCTCAGGTCATCTTCAGCTTTCAAAAATCTGCTTTCAAAGTGGCCTGGCTGCTGTGGCCACCTGCAGATAAGTGTTATGTGCAGGAGCAGTGGTTTCCTTTACAGACTAATAACCTTCAGTGCACTGCTCACCAAAGGATGTTTGTGGATTATTTGGAAGAATTAAAGATTCCATTGAAAGAGAGGATTTTTTCATTTCGTTATGCTACAGACACCCCTTCTCTGAGCAATGGATACCTCATTATCACAATTATTCTCAGAGCTGCAAAGTTTTTTTGTTTTGCACTCACTCTGTCCCCCTGCCTAGTGACCTCTAAGGCCCCACATTACTTTAAATCCTGATTTTTCACTCGGTTGCTTTCAGGATCCAGGTCCCAAACAGCCACTTGAAAGCACTAATGTGATATTGCCAGAATACACCAGTTATTTAATTATCTATGTGAGTCAGAGGCTATATAACATTGTTTGTCTTCTGGGCAGTTGAATTGGTTCCAGGAAACAGTATTTTTGCTTGTTTGGTAGTCTTGTACTTTTAGGAGAGAGCATTTTGCTGAATTTTTCTATTTTTTACTATTGTTAATTATTGTTTATCAGAGTTTTCTGGGGTGTTGGTCATTTAATGTCTTTTTTTATTGTGAGCCAGCACTGGATTTTTACCATCCTATTATATATGAAAATAAGGAGTTTCCCAAGCACTCTGATTTCTTAATTTGTAAAAGTATTGCTGGTGAATCTAGGAAATAATCCATCATAGTATTCCCTATTTTCTGTGCACTTTATGAACTTTGTTTTAATGCTCTTGAAAATGAAATTTGAAGAATATAATTAGGATAGAATTGTGTATCTTGGTGGGCATGTTAATTAATCTCCTGACCCCCTTTTGGAGGTGAGACAATTATATTATTAGTGGTGTGTACAAAATCCTTAGACAGAGAGTAAATGTTTAATAAGGTGCAGTTTGTCAGTTTGTCTGTATTTTTTTTTTTTAAGAAGTGGGGACTAATCCTAGCTAATAACAATTTGAATAAGTAAATTCTGTCTAAAGCTCCTGTAAATTCAGTAAAACCACAAATGTGGCATACCCTGCAAAGACCTGCTTAGGTGGTTTTTGATGGGATTTTAGTAGGCAGCTGTTTGCATAATAGCTGAGCCCACCAAAGTCAACCCTGGCAGAAGACCCTGCTTGAAATTTTCTCTCCCAGCCTTGGGTACCTCATTGGTCCTTTTGGCTGAAGATGAGGTTGGTTCTCTCTTGTCCCTTCAGTGGAGTCCCAGGAGAAGATCCAAACCTCAGTGCTGTTGACAAACCTGAGGCTGAATGGTCTGCAGCCCCTTGGTGGACTTGTGTCACTGTGCAAACAGGAATGTGGCACTGAAACGTTCAGAAAGAGAGGAAACTGAAAGCTCTGTGTTAACCTAATGAGAACATTTCCCAGAACTAACACTGCTTTTGGTTGTTTCCAATGCCTCTTCTGTCTGATTTTTCCCATAGTTTGAATTTGTATATTCCCTTTCTATAATGCCAAAATATATTGTTTTCACTCTTTTACACTGGTCAAGGATTAGGGTTGGTACCATTAGCATTTTTTACTCAAAGTTATTATTTTGCTTCCATTAAAAATAGATTGAATCATACTGAATCTTGTTTTTTTCACCAGATGCAGCCTGTACGTGTTGAAAACAGCTTTGGGAGTTAATTTTTTTTCCTGTAAAAACAAAGATTTTCTGGCAAGAAATAAGTAAACAAAATGTAGTCAGAGTAAGCTTTAATGATATATCCAGATTTTTAATGAGTGTGTGTGTATCATCACCACTCCAAACAGTTTAAAGCTTTTGTTCCAGTTTACGTGAATTGAGGAGTGCAAATTAATTCTTAAAAGAAATAAAAACATGAGGAAGAAGGAAAACTAAACCCCAGAACTGTTCCCAGTTCTTTTTGCTGTGAAGAAATCAGTGAGTCAGCAGATTGTCCAGGGAGAGGGACTTTCACACGGGCATGGAGCGACAGAACAGGGGGTAATGGTTTTAATCTTAAAGAGGACAGGTTTACATTGGATATTAGGAAGAAATTTTTTACTGTGAGGGTGGTGAGGCTCTGGAACAGGTTGCCCAGGGAGCTTTGGATGTCCCATCCATAGAAATGTTCAAGGACAGGTTGGATGGGTGTTTGAGCAATCTGGGATAGTGGAAGGTGTGGCAGGGGAGTTGGAATTAGACGGAATCATCAGATCCCGCCCAACCCAAACCCTTCTGTGAGTTCAGGTCTGAGAGCAGGGACCTTTATCTCAGCTGACCGAGCCAACACTTCTTCAGCTAGAAAAAAATTAAGCACTTTTTTAATATCTGCCATGACTTAACTCTTATTTTTCTACAGTTACTAGTGTTCTTTACATTCACCTGATGATCTTCAATCCATTGCCAGTCTTTTCCTTAGGTTTTGTTTTCCATTACAGCTGTTTCTAAGTTTCTCTCTGGGTAGGTGCTCTGAAAAGAGCTGGTTGCTTATGTGGCATCACATGTGTATGTTTTGGAGCCAGCACTCTGTTCCACGTTCAAAATAAGGATATCAGAATAAATCACTGTTAGTTTCCTAGTGAGTAAGAAGAGGTAATTATTAAGACTGATGTTCCTTTACTTTAAATTGCCTATGTGTATGACATTTCAGGAGTGATGTGTGAGACAGTTACTTTTTACCTTTCTAATGATACTGTTTGATGTGATTTACTCCATTTTCCTCACAGCAATTACTGGGAGAGCTTTCAGAGGTAACTGAATTACACTTCTGATACTGAATCTCAAAAATCCCTCTTTTGGACTGTGTAGTCACCAAATTTCATAGTGCATGCTTGGTTCTTTTTATAGCAATGAATAGAAGTGATGGAATGAATGTGTGGATGTCCTCAAAAGATCTGGAGTTTAAAAAAAAAAAATGTTAAAAAAAGAAATGTGAAATGGGATTCAAATATATAATTGGGTTTTGGGCACTGTTCAGCAAAATGCAAACAATATTTTAATGTGGTTGGGTTTGTAAATTTAGAGCTTGAGTGATGCTTCCAGATTAATTTTTGTTTTCACTGCAGCAAGTTGTTTTGATGAGGCTCATGGTTGCAGTACAACATGTTCTTGCAGCTCCTCCAGTAACATCCACTGAAAGTTACATGTAGTTCTTAGCTTTCTCTTTTTCTGTATTATGATTGTGGCAATGAGCAGTGGATGCCTTGGTTTGTAACAAATCCTCTCTATCATAAAAAAGTTCTACTTTTTCTTGGTGTTTTTTAAGAAGGTCAAAACACACATGAAGAAGGTACAATGTGGGGATGACAGTCTTGGACAGTAACTGGAATCTGTGAACAAGATTAAAAGATGTGACTGTCATTGGAATTTTTTAGTAGCTGTGAAATTTTTAGATTCATTGACAAGATTTTGAGTCTATCACAGTACATGTATATACAATAAATTTTGATATATTTGCTATATACCTAGTGGGGCACTCTACACCAAAGGGCAAGTTTCATAAATATATTTATTCTGCTTGTTCACTTTTATATCATGCATTTCACTTTCCTTGTCATCTGACAATTAAAAAACAATTATTTTCTTAACATTGAAGCAGTAAAATACAGAAAAGTCAATCATGATTTTTTTTTATAATCCCCCACATTGCATAAAGCAGATGGATGCCTTTGAACAACTAAATGTTGAGATAAAAACAAATGAACAAACAAAAATCTTTAATGGGAGATGATTTCCAGGAATATATGTTTGGTTTAGTAACTGACTCTTATGGTTTATGTGAAAAATCATCCAAGGGAAGTAAAAGTCATTTCTCAGGCTTAATTGATTGGCCAGAGAAGCCAACGGGATAAAATTTCTGCTGGTCTAAATGCACAGCAAAGTGACCTGTCCATCAGCTGGGCTTCACTGAGTTGGGGATTCCTGTACAAAGGCAGTTGCTGACATTTGATGAAAGTTTGATTGTTGTCAGGGCAGTGATCTGCTGCTCAAATTCTAATATATGGCTTCTACAAATATTTCCCTACTTGATCCCTGTAAAACCCTCTGCCTCCAAGGAAATAGGGTAAGGCATTTCAGGAAGGAGCCGTGAATCTAGAGAATGCATTCATCTCTCCTCATACCAAAGTAAGCAGACTTCTCATAACTACGAGATGAGGCATCCCTGTTGGGCAAACAAACTTTACTATTGAACTCTCAAGCTGTGTTAGTCCAAAATTGTCGAGAGGGAACACTGTTAAACAGTGAGATATGGAGTCTGAACTGCTTGAAGGAAAGGGGTAGCATAGGTGCCTTATGGGTTTGTCTGTCTTTATGATTGGTCTGGGAAAACACAGGTGTTCTTATGTGACTGGTGTCATTCTAAAGGCAAAGAAATTATTTCCCAATGTTATTCTTGAGACACCTGCTAGTTAATTATTAGCAGCCAGATGAGTTACATGCGGTTAAAACATTGCATTAAGTGGGGGAGAAAGATATAACAACCCTGTTCCAAGCACTGGGAAATCTGGGGCTTTTTTTTAAATCAGATTATTGCCTTGAGATGGCTTGTAGTGATCACATCAATAGCTGAAAAGGCAGAGATGAATGGATAGGAGGAGCAGGAACCTCCTAAATGCTGTCTGAAGTTCAAGAAACAATGTGTTATCCTACTCTCAGTGACATTTATAAGTTAAAACATTAGTTCAGTTTAGGTGTGGCTGGATGTGTTCATTTTCCTTTTTTTTTAAAAAACATCTCTAAAATATACATTTTTACACAGATAAAGTTCAACAAGTCAAAAGTTTTGAAAGCTGTTAAAAAGTGCCAGTTAATAGAAGTTTGGGATTTAAAAACAGTTTAATTTATAGAATTCATCTGTCAAAAGAAAGAAGCATGTTTCAGAGGATTTCCTTGCTCTGAGCCTTGCCTGGCGGGGAAGGAAATTGATGCCAAACCTTGATGCCAGGTCAACTTTTGGCAAATTTTGCAACTATACCTGTCCAGTGACATGAATAAATGACACCATTTGGTGCAAAGTCTGTTTGTCTGATGTCTTACCCAAATCCCGTTCCCTGACTGAGCCCCTCTCTCTGCATCCCACAGAAACAAAGGACGGACTACGTGGCGAAACAACCCGAGGCGGCTCCCGCCACACCCTCACCACCGCCCACCCCTGCTCCTGTCCCCGTGGCTGTCCCCTTGCCCCCCAGTGCCCCAGCTCCCATCCCTGTGCCTGTGCCCAAGGCGCCGGCTGCCGTCAGCCGCCAGAGCAGCACCTCCAGCGACAGCGGCGGCAGCGCGGCGCGCGACACACAGCGCAACAAGCAGATTCCTGTGGACCGTAAGTTTGCCATAAGAAGCCAGATGGAAAAAAAAAGCTTTCCTCCTGTTTTTTCTCTGTGTTTGTTTGGCTCGATTCTGGAGTCTCTTAAAGTTGCGTTTCAGTTGAATCTCCATGGAAAAATTTAGTTGTAACCTGATGTTTAAAATACAGGTTTGTTATAGATGTGTGTTCTGGCCCTCACAATGATTATTATAATGGTAATTAGGGAAAAACACTTTACACTTGTCCCATCCTAAATCACAGAATCACCATATTGGAAGAGACCTTTAAGATCATTGATTCCAACCCATGCCCTAACACCTCAACTAAACCATGGCACTGACTGCCACATCCAGTCTTTTTTTAAACACATCCAGGGATGGTGACTCCACCATCTCCTTGGGCAGATGATTCCAGTACTTTATCACTCTTTCAGTAGAACACTTTTATCTAACATCCAACCTAAATTTCCCATATCTGGGATCTCTAGTCAGTGGTTTTTAACACTGGAAATGCCATGCTGATGTGCTGGCTAATGCAGGTTTTCCACCTGAGCTCACTGCCACATTACAACCTAAATCGCTTATTTTAAAATCAGTTACATTGTTCTCACACTCCAATTCGTGATCATCCAAATTTTCAGCTCATTTGTGCCATTCTGAAACAAATGTTCAGGGCTTCAAGAACTCTTGTAGGTCTGGCTCATGCCCAGGAGCCATGTTGTAATAGTTTTGTAGAATTACTTTACAAGTACTTTACAAGTCAGAGTCCCCTGGCTTGGTCAAAGCAGCAGCAACTGGCAGGGCATGGAGCAGACTTTGGTGTCCTTGTCCCAGGAAGACACAGGGACATATTCCATACTCCGTAGCTGGAAAAACTAGGAAATGTGCATCCAGCAGTGTGTGGCTGTCTTAAGAAGTTATGATTAGGCCACATTGTAAATATGCCAGTTGAGGCATGCTGAGGCTGCTGCTCTGTATTGACTGGAAAGCAGGCAGGGTTAGGAAAGCTTGTTTAGTCAGTAATTTCTGTCCTAAATGCACTTCAGGCAATGTGATTGCTTGGCTTTGAAATAACTGAAACATGTAGGCAAGCATTTGCTACAGCTTTTAAAGTAATAGCTGTAAAAATAATGAGCTTTTTCTAGTTCAAGAGTTGACAGTTTTTCATATTCTCAGTGCTTGTACCAGCAAATCCTGCTTCCACCTAAGGCTGGAACTGGCACCAAGCATAATCCTTTCTGGGGAATCGCTTCTTTTCCCTCTGTTCCCAACGGAACAGAAGTGTGTCTGTGTGGATAATCCTGTTGGTGGAGCCTGCGGTGACATGGCCTGGCGGAGGACAAGCTCCTGCCCAAGCTCTAAACTCAGGAGGGCTCTGAGAACTTTTCCCTATATTCACCTAATGGATGACCTGGCTGGAAATTATAACTGGAGAACAGCCTGGTTGGAGGAACAGGCTTCACTTCTGCTTCCCAGAAAAAGAGTTTGTTACTTAAATAAAAGCAGGCAAATAAACAGTTACAGAAGGTGTGGAAAGTGAGGGTGAATTTCCCACACACGCACAAAAATTACAATTTTATTTCTGTGGAAGGGCTTTGCTGTAGCATGGCTGTGCCCTTGAATCCATAATGGCCTTCTCTATTCATTCTAGATGGAAAATGAGAAGACCATTCTGGTTTTAGGTACAGGGCATGTGTGAGGTGTGAAGAGTTACTGTAAGAGGTGTGAGTCACACACAGGAAATCCTGTTCCCTCCTGGAGCTCTCAAAACCCTCAGAGAACAGGTGCCTGGGCAAAGGTGATGGGAAACCTGCTGACCAAGTACCCACCTGAACCCTGCAGAGAGTGCTGCAGAACCTGCCCCACACCCAGGGCATCCTGTTTATTTCTGATAACACATCTAACAACGGGAAGGATCTCTTTATCTAACAGCTAAATATTTGTCTCTTGATACAGTCTCGGTTGAGATTAAGCGTAAGTCTTTCAAAATCTGTGTAAACAGAAGGAAGATAGCAATGTTCTGTGTCTCTTCCTGCTTGGGGAAATAAGCTTTGATTACACAGCCTAAAGGCTTTCCTGGTATAACCCCTGTCAGATTTGCACAAATCACTGAGCTCGTGTCATTGGGCTTCTGATTCACACTCAGGGTGGGGGAGAAGAGAAAACCCTACACAGTAGGGCCTGAATGCTTCAAATATTATACCAGAGATACTTTTTTCCACTTTCAACCTGAGGCTATTTTGTAAAGGAAAAAAAGGAAATGGTGAAAACCCGATGTTTTTTCTTCTTTTCTTGCTGTGGTGATTAAAGAAATAATCCTAGAGGCCTTTGTAAAGCTTGTTTTTATTTGTTTAACTGGCTAGAGATACTGATCCCTGGAGAGGTTTTGAGAGAACCCCTGGAGAGGTTTTAGAGAATATAAAAGGAAAGTAGAGAAAGCAAAAACGTTTCTATCTTGCAGGGCTTTTTTTCCATATTGAAGTTGTTTTGATTTCATCTGTTCCTATCAATGTAATGGGAGAAAAGGAAGAGGTTTTGCCATCTTGAGTGCATTGAGAGGGAGGTGTATCATGTTTGTGTATCAAAGTGAGAAGGTTGAATAAAGATCACTAAAAATATCTTGGCAAGGAAATTCTGAGAATTTTTGAGATAATTTGAGTTGTTTGTCAGAGGGTTTTTATTGCTGTTCCAATGTTACGGCACAGAGAGTTTAACTGTGCAAAATCAGTATCTTCTCTGAGCCCAAAAGGATTTTACACCTTATTGAATTCTACCTATTTTTGTGAAGTTATCCAGAGAAATGTTTAGAGCAATTTTAAACAATTCTCACTGTCATTATAATTGATCTTGTTGAAATGACTGAAAAGCATTTCACTTGGTTGCCTGCTAATGAACAGCAACTGAACTAAATGTTTCAGACAAATGGGTTCTGGAGGATAATGAATTCTTACAGTTTTGTTTAAAATGAATAGATAAACAAATCTTGCCCAATTCTTGAGTCTCTGGTGAGAGCAGCTACCCCTTTTTTAAAATTCCTTTTTTAATGCAAAATGTGACAATGTTTCAGCTAAGCAGTCAGTCACTCCAGGCTTGGAGTGAATTCAAATTTCTCAAAACCCTGTCAAAAATGCGGTTGCTACAATTGCTCATTAGATGTAAGTTGCTATGTGTCAGCAGCTGTGAATTTTTTTGCCTATTTGCATCAAAAAGTTGGACTTTCCTAAAAAACTGTTTGTGGAAAGTATTGCCTTCCCACAGTGTGAACAATCTTACAACCTTCCTCATTGTGTTCTTGTTTTCATTTTTACACCCTCAATTCTGTTTGAAAAAAAGGCAGACTATGACAAATTAATAACCCTCCATTCCCATTTTATTCTGCAGCTTGGGTGCTGTCACACTGACCTGTGCCTCTCTGTGGCATCCAGCTCATTTCTCCTTTGTTGAATTCTGTCTGGGGTTTTTTGTTTGTTCATTTTTGCTTTATTTTGCAAAGAGAGGACTGGGAATATTGAAATATTTCCTGGGGGAAAAAGAAGGAGAGTAATAATTCAATCAGATCTAATGAATGAATCTTTAAAAAAAAAGTTTACGATTTAAAGTGAAGAAATTCCTCGTTACAAGAAATAACTTGGCTTTGATAAAGCAACTTTGAGAAGAACTCCTGTGAGCTCTCCCTCTCTGTGTCTCTCTCCAGGCAGGAAATCCCAGATGGAGGAGGTGCAGGATGAACTTGTCCACCGTCTCACCATTGGCCGCAGCGCTGCCCAGAGGAAATTCCACGTGCCACGGCCAAACATCCCAGTGGTCAACATCACCTACGACTCCTCTCCTGAGGATGTCAAAGCCTGGTTGCAGTCCAAGGGATTCAACCCTGTGTAAGTTTCCAGGGCAAATGGAGCAAAACTTCTTTAAATTGTTTTCCTGTCACGTGGTCTGACCACCTTTTAAAAACAGGCAGCCTCTGGAAAATCAAGAAATGTCAGCTGCACTCTTGGAAAAATTATTATTATCTATATATATGTGTGTGTATATATATATATATATATATATATATATGCGTGTGTGTGTGTATAAGTGTACCTAATACATATATAGAATGTATTTGCAGATTATATATAACATGTATTATATATAGATTCTGTAGATTTATGAACTGTAGATCTATTAATACATTATATACATTCTGCAAATCTATAAACACATTGGCACATATATCTACATACATGTATATATACATATATATGTGTATATATGTGTATATACATACATATGACAATGTGTTTATAGATCTACAGAATCTATTTTATTATATTTTATTTATATAGATAGATTATATTTTATTAGATAGGTTATTGTAGTTTATTAGATTATATTAATTATTATATTTTTTATAGATAGATTATATTTTATATAGATAGATTCTATATATAGTATACACATATAGTGTATATTATATACATATAGAGGCTTACATATATGTTAGCCTCTACCAAAAAGTGTACTGATAGACCCAGTTGACTTCAGTAGTCCTGCTGCATAAAGTTTGCTCTGAATTTCACAGCCCTGCCCAAGGCAGTGTGGGCTGAAGACAACCTATTTCACTCCCTTGGCCAGTGTGGTTTTGCTCATTTGCTGTTTGTTCCCCTGGTGTGTCCCCAGGACTGTGAACAGCCTCGGTGTGCTGACGGGGGCTCAGCTTTTCTCCCTCAATAAAGAGGAGCTGAGGACTGTTTGCCCAGAAGGGTCCAGAGTCTACATCCAAATCACGGTACAGAAATCTGCCTTGGAGGTATGGACAACTCTTCTTACTCACCTCACCCGGGGCTCCACTCCTGAACCTGTAGGATTAGATAACTCCTTCTGTGAGGCAGCTGGTTTTTCCTCAGTTCCATCACACTGATAAACACTCTTGTTATCTCAGTTATTTGGTATTAATTCATTGGAACAGCATTTATTCAAAAACACCAGGTGAGATCTTCCCCACTTCTAAAGGGGTCCAAAAACTTTAGAATTATCACTCAAGTTTGATATTTTGTGGTGTAATCAGACTGCAAGAAGACAAAATCAGCCAAGAGGAGCTTTGGAGGAAACAGTGGGAGAGTAAAATGCCCCTTTTCTTGCTTCTGGCTTTGCCTGGTGCTGGGACAAACCCTTACTCCTGATAATTTTGGTGGTGATAAGTGAGTTTTGCTTTATCTTTGTAGAGGAGATTTGGTTTATAGGCCATGAGAAATTGGTATGGTGAGCCCACTGCTGTTGGTCTTTAGGTCAAACACTGGGGCACCTGCACTGAAGGGAAAACACTCTGGACACTGTGCTGGCAGAGTTTCTGAGCCAAGGATCAAGTATTGTGTCTGTATTTACTGCTCTCCAGCAGTTTGCTTTAATTAAAGAAGTATTGTGTCTTAAACACCTCAAGCTTGTATCTAGAGCTGTGCTAAGGACAATTCTTGCCAATTTTAAACCAGTGGAATTGGAGATGCTCCTACTTTTTGTTTGTTCATTTGTTTTAACTTGCTGTGGCAAATGGAGAAATGATCTAGATGTGAGATCAACCCAACTGAGAAGTTATATTCTCCACATGCTATTTAGAAGAAAATCTTGAAGAGTTTTAAAGTACTTTTCTATCCTCTCCTCAAGCTGACACTGTCTCACTTAAATGATTTTAAGCATTAACTACCAGGCATATTTTTAAAGACAGGCTTATGATGATGCATATTTTACACTTTACATGATCAGTGTGGCTCAGAAAGCATCATTTTCTAGCACAGTCAAAATTGCTTTATTCCCTTTTTCAGACCCTATTTTCCTGTTAAAGGAAGGGAGAAACATTCCACCTTTACTCTTAGTAATATAAATCACTACAGTCCAGAGCAATCCATCAATTCCTAGTAAAGATATATTTGTATTCTTCTTCTTCTTTTGTATATCAACCATCTTATTACAGTGTACTGAGATGGAAGTGTCTTTGCAGTGGAATTTGGTCTGAAAAGCAGAGATTTTTCTGAAAAGCAGAAAAAAAGAGGGGTCTTTTCCCCTCCGTGCTGTTACTCTGCTTGTCCTAATTAGGCCTCATTCTGCAGGAAACTCAAACTTATCTAATAAATGCCCTACAAGAGTTAATTAACAGGTACTTAGGGTCTAACAAGGTTGTGTGGGGGTATTTTTGTTTGGTTGGTTTTTGTTGTTTGTTTGTTGGGAAAAGGTAACTGAAATGTTTATTTCTGCCTCTGTTATTTGAGGTTGAATTTCAGAATTTATGCAATTCCTGATGGCTTTAGCCTGTTGTTTGCTGAATTATATCATCAAAGGAAGCTGCACCATCCTTTCTCTCCCTATAATAGTATAATATAATGCATCTCAAGCTCATCAGTCATGTTGTCATTGATGTTATCAAGAAGGCAAATTTTTTCAGCTTGGGCTGCTCAGTTATTCTCAGGAAAATATTTGTACATGACCTCTGCTAAAGTACTTTGTTGGATATCTGCTGATGGGTTTTTATGTATGCCTTGAGTAATGGGTGCTGCACTTGCCCTGTATCTAAAACCATGGCAAGGACAAGAACAATTAAGATAAATTAAGACAAATAAAGCCTTCACTTTCAGAGAGTCACTTCTAGGGCCACTCACTGCTTTCCCCTTCCACTCTGGGAGAGGAGAGCAGTGCTATTTAAAGAAGGAGGAAGCACTGCAGTTAATTTAGAAAATTTTTCACTCTTTGTGGCACCAGGTACTACATTTTAATGCATATAATGGAGTAAATCTATATTAAATTTTATGAAATTAATAGGATGCATTTTCCTATTTTCCAGAGTCCAGTATCAACTGCAGGATTTTCCCCTTAACAGTCCTGGAATTTGTTTTATAAATTTCAAAACCAGTTTCTGCCTCCTTATTCAGAGGCTATTTTGGAAGCTGATACTGAAGTTTTGAAGGTCATGTCATGGCCAGGTACTACAGTAGCAGATATGGCTCTTGCTTTAGAATCCCCTCGTTTTATTCCAAGTCATGCACACTTTGGGAAGTTCTGCTCTAATGAATAGGTGTCCTGGCCTAGCTAATAATTTCATTTATGTTGAAAAAGCAGTATTTGCAGCTGGTTCAGCAGACCTGCTTTTCACTCTCAAAAGGTGAAATAAAGCCTTGTCCTCACAATGCTTCACTGTTGCTAATATTGTGATATGGTCCAATTTCTGTGACTGTGCTCTAAATTTGAAACATTCTGAGCTGCAAATGCCTCATGGTGAATTGTGTGAGAGGGTGAGGCTGTATCCTTACTTAGGCCTTATGCAATCCCACGTGCCTGTGTGAGCTTTGTGTTTCCATAAATCAAAACCCACTAAGGATTTACTTTCAGGTTTTTAATTTCTAAATATCATTGCCCAGATTTTTAAGTGTGGAATCCTAACAATCTCATTGAGTTTTAACTCTGCTTTTACTGAAGCCATATTTTATCAACCTCCCTAAATATCCAACACTTGCAGGGCCTCATGTGGGAATTCAGCTCAGCAGTGCTGAAAGGCCAAGGTTATGCTTTTAATAGTTTGCAGATTTTTTTTTTTTTCTGGTCTATATTTAAGGATAGTGTAAATAGTTTTCTATTGGAGCTGCCAGGTGAGTTTGTTCAAACAACTTTGTGTTAACAAAATGCTGGCAAAGGAATTTCACTACCTGTCAGAACCACAAGTAAACTCTTCTCTTTTGTTTCTAGGCTAACAGTGGTAGTTCAGAACTGCAAGAAATTATGAGAAGACGGCAAGAAAAAATCAGTGCAGCTGCCACAGATTCAGGTGTGGAGTCCTTTGATGAAGGAAGCAGCCACTAAATGTGTTTCATTTTTTCTTTCATTCCATTGCCCATTGCATTAAACCATCCAGCTTTGCTTTAGGAAGCAGGGAAGGGGAATGTCTTATTGTATTGTAAACTAGCCAACATACAGAAAATTGACAGTAGTCTCCACAGAAGTACCTGCTGGCTCCTCATCATGAGAAATGAACAGATGAGAAATGCAGTGGAGATACCTGACAGGTGAAAATATTGGTACATGATTCATTCACACCCAAAGGATGAGTCTTGGCTTTATGGAATTAACATGACAGAGAAACGGGAGCCCATCTTTGTTGGTGATTCATCTGAGGGAAGCTGAGCCAGCAATAAAAAAGCATTGGAACCCTTCAGTAATAATAAGATTCTGACTCCCATCTCTTGCTGTAGTGTGCAATTATGTCTGTTTTGGCTCAGGCTTTCTTGTCAGGCATTTGGCTGCAGGATGTTTACTTAAGTTGTCGACTCCAGCAAATGTAGAGGAAATGTTTAGGGAATGAACAGCAGCCCAACACAGACTGAATCTTTCCTGCATCACTCCCAAGATGTTTTATTACTAATGATGCTGTTTATAGCACAATAATATTCTGTACATTGATTTTATCTGTATTTCACCTGTGATGAACTATAGTATTGCACAAGAAGGAGTAACTAGAAAATAGTAACACAACCCAGCTCAAAGAGGTGATGAGATCTGCTGTAGCCATGCAACAACTCACAGTACTTTTTTAAAAAAATATAATTGCATTTTTTTGTCTGTAACTTAACCCATCAAAAACAGCAGTGTATAATCTAGAGTTCTCGGTGTGTTGATCCCAGATATCAGTTTTCCCTCATGCAAAAAAGCCTTTGTAATTTCCTTTATAAATGTAATCTTTTGGAAAAGTGGATTCCTGAAGGCGAAACAGGGGAAAAAAAGAAAAGAGAAACATCCCTTCCAGAAAATGTTATTTTTGGAGACGCAATGATTTTTGTCACAAAATGTTATGTTTCACATGGTAATGTGATTTTATATATAATATATGTATTATATATAATATATAATATCACTTAATTTAGACAAATTTAATCATCTAGTTTGATTAAGTTTCATAGTGCCTTTTTGACATGAATCAGCTTAAAGTCTGCAATAAACAGTATTTCTTGTCTGTTAAAATTGTATCTTTGTGGCTACAAAGACAGTATTGAAATAAGAAAGTAATCTTGATTTTTGCCATTAGTTTGCTTTTCCTCTGCATACAAGGAAAAAAAAAATCTATTCATTTTTCACAAATGAAAAATTAAAATCTTAATAAAGGTGTTAGTGCCATTTATTGTAAATGTCCTTGCAAATACTACTTCTGTGTGGTTGGTTGTGTGTCCATGTATGTTTTTACATTTAATATATATTCTTTATGCCTTCCTGCATAAAGATGGCTTTATTCAGAAATGGGTTGATAAATCTCATTACTTGTAAATGCAGGAGGAGGAGCCTTTAAAAAGGTCTTTGAAACTCGTTTTCAAAACTTAGAGTACCTGTCTTTTCTCTCATGGGAAGGATATCTGATTCCATAAAAAGCACTGTGCTGGTAACCTGCACCTCTTTTATTTCAGCATTCAGCCCATGGTTTGTTTACTTTTGCCCAGAAAGAGGCTTCAGCTCTGGGAGGTGCCAGACTTTGGGAAATTTGGCACTCTGAGGTGGTGGAGGGAGAACTCATGTTTCACCTTAAAGAGAAAAGAGGTAGCTTCACAAATGTTTGGGGGTTTGTTTTGAAGCTGGGTTTTGAAGCTAGCTGAAGTTTAGGAAGTGCCAGACAAGTCTGAACATGGTCAGTGTGCTCAGAGGCTTCTTGGGAGATACCTGGGGGGAAAAGAGGAAACCCCTTCCACACACACTGAAGGGATGAGCAGAACCATCTTGGGGCTTGGTTGCTTGGCTTGTGTTTCTTTTTCACAGTTTCTAAACTACTAATGAATTAACAACCAAGTACTCCTTGGGTTGTACTTACCCTTTAAACTTTGCTGAACTAACCACTATGATTTCTGTGTTACAGTCTGTGAAATCTGAATGGTATTGAGATAAATATTCCCTGTTTGCTGGAATTTCCTCAGTGATTTAAAGCACTGCAGGGAGCATCACCCTTTTGCTGCTGTGCAGTTTTTGAATTTTCATTTTGTTGGCAGTGGTAAGAAATCAAAAGGAGAATCTCATTTGGAGTTCCCCAAATGAAAATAAAATGTTTTCTTCAGAATATTCCATGGTTTAAACGAAAACAGTAATAAAATGCAGTGTTTCATTCAAAATGTTTTCTCTAGGATTTGAGCAGTGAGGCTTATTTTTTCAATATGAATGTTTTAGAAGGCTGTGATATACCTTTGATAAGGAAACAAAGCAATTTTTAAATGACAAAATCAGTGCCTTATCAGATATTTGGTAAGAGGGAGTAATTGAGGAGTAATTTACTGTTTTGCTGCCATCAATCTGCCTTTTTAGCTGGGTGGAAGGAAGGTGTGTTCACTCAGCAGCTCTGTGCTTTCAAAGAACAAACCTTTTAACATCAGCAAGGCAGTTCTTCCCACTTCTTTAAGCTCCTTGTTCCCTTGGGACACCATGGGGAGAGCAAACCACTGGGACACCTCACATTTAATTCAGGAAGAGCACTTCTAACCAATATTCCTGGGTGCAGCACTTTATTTACCATCCAGCAATTCAAATGTGAAACAGGGCTTGGCTCAGACAAACTGTGATCTGTGAGATTTGTTACAAACCTTTATTGCTCCAAAGCACTGAACTGTATAAAACAATGGTGGTTTGTTGTTCGGTTGATTTTTGTGTGGGGTTGGGAAATAAGTGCATATATATCCATGGCTGATGTGTGCAGAAATAAATGGTTTATGAAACAGACTAAAGATCATATCCAAAATGATAATGAGGGTCTGAAACGTGCAGAGCTCTCAGTGTGTTCATCAGTGTTTGTGAACCTCTCTTGTAACATCAGAATTCTGGTAATTTAAGGGAATGAACAAAAGAATCCACGAGTAACTGTAAGATGTAAATTCTAATTTAGGACATGGGTAAGTCACAGAATTTTTATTTTAATGTGGTAGTGAAGGCATTTTGAGTTTTCAGGGCACAGACAGAAGCAAGCTATAGCTTGAATACCAGACTCTGTTCAAGCAGGTATCACCACTGATTTTCCTGGGCTGCATTTCAAGCAGAAAGGACACAGGACTATGAATGGGAACTCAACATTCTGGTCAAATTACTCTTCCATAGGAGCCCAGTTTTTCTACTGTGTTGACTCTGGTGTCTAAACCAGCCTTGTTTAAGGATTGGTTCTGATGCATCAAAAGTATTTGAGGAAATATTTGTGAGATCAATCTCCCACCACTACACGAAAGCACCAACATTATATATGAGAGGAGTCTGTATTGATTCTGTGTTTAAGTATTTCACAGACTTTAAATTTCTTCTGCAGCTATGTCAGCTTTTTGCTCATCAGTGCGTTTGGCTTGCCTTTATCTCTTTTTTTTCAGTTTCTGAGGTGCCTGAGGTTGCAGCTTTGGCCTCTAACTACTTCTTTAGTTTTCAGACCAAACTGAGTATCAGGATATGAGTCTGTGCTTCTACTCCTGGGTAGTAGTTGCAGATTAAAAGGGGAGATGAGTGAAAATAGGGAGCCTTCCTAGAGGATTCCTAGGGTTCTGTGCCTGGTGCCTGTCACAGCAGCAGCAAAGCTCAACCCATCTCAAAACTGCTCCCATCAACAAGTTTTCAAAGCATACCGAGTAGGTAAAGCTTCATTGAACACAGGGGGTCAGAGCCCACTCCGCGCTGGGGCGGGGGGTGCTGTGCTGCCCGCAGGGAAAACGAGAGGGAGGGGGGAAAAGGAAGAAAACTCCGGGCGCTGCTGCGGGGGAAGGGAAAAACAAACCCCGCCGTGTTGTGCTGACATCGGCAGGGATGAGATCCCGAACGCTGCACTGCCCGAGGGAGCGGCGCTGGGAGCCGAGCGGGGCCGGGGCTGCTGCATCCCCCGGACACCCGCGGAGGGGAAAAACAACATTAAAAAAAAAACAATCTCTAAAGGCCGCACGTAGCAAAAAGGGGGGAAAACACCGAAAACAAATACAGAAAAGGTTAAAAAAGCACAAAGCGCTTGTAGCCTCCTCTTCCCGGCCCGGAGCCCGCGGAGAGGGCCCGCCGGTTCAGGGGCTGTTGGAAAGCGAGACCGCGAGGGAACAGCGGCGGAACCGTCAGCCCCGGGAAGGAAAGGCATTAAAACTCCCAGCCCCGGGAGGGAGCGGCGGTGGAACTCTCAGCCTCAGGAAGGAAAGACATTAGACCTGTCAGCCCCGGGAGGGAGCGGCGGTGGAAGCCCAAGCCCTCAGGCCCGGGGGAGCTGTGCCGCAGGAAATGCGCTCCGGGTCCCGCCGTCTGCAGAGCTGGCGCGTTCCGTGCGGAGCTGCGAACCGAGCGCTGCCCGGGGCTGGCTCGGGGCTCTCTGGCCGACAAAACTCCCCCACGCGGGGCCACCGCGGCTTCCCGGCAGCGGGAATTCATCGCCCCGCGGGGACTGCGCGGGTTTTACCGCGGTGTGACCTCCGGGCGGGGCCTCACCCCGGCGGGCTTTGCCGCCGCTCCGCCCTGCGGCTCTGCGATACTACGGTACTACGGCGCGGGGCGTAATCTGCATACTACAGGGCGCGTAATTTGCATACTACGCGGTGCGTAATTTGAATACTACGCATCGCGTGATTTGCATACCGATAATACGCACAGCGTAACTTGAATACTACGCACTGCGTGATTTGCACACCTATACTACGCGGGGCATAATTTGCACACTACGGCTATTTTCAATCCAGCACAGCGCGTAGTTTCATGTGTAAATCCGTATTTTGCAGCGCAGCGCGGAACTGGCGCGGCTCTTCCGCTCTCTCCCTCCGTCTCAGTGGCCGCGGTGCATTTTCCCATCTTTCCTCCCTCCCTCCCAGGCACTCTTCGGGAGCTGTGTCTATTCCTGTGTCTGTTCCTGTGTGTGTTTCTGTGCGTTTTCCCCCGGGCTTTCGCTGCTCTGAGGATTATTCGCCGCTGTATTAAGCTGGTTTCTCTGCGGGCTCTTGGCTCAGGGCTCTGTACATCCCGCCTCTCGGTCCTAGCCCGGCCCGGCCGATGTTGGACCGAGTTAGCCGAGACTCCTTTATCTTCTTGTGGGAAAAGCCAGTTTATTCACAGAACTTCATACAGTTTTCACACACCTCCTGTGCAACACCTGTTGGCTGGGAGTTTTCTTATCACTTCATTTTTTTGGTCAGAAGGTGATTTGTGTGTGCAGGCCAAGGTTCAGGTTGTTGACATTTTTTCTTCATGGGTTCTCATGGAACAGCTGGTATTGTTCACACAGATGCGCTTATTCTTCAACCCAAGAATAGGTTGTTGTATTGACCAGCCTTTCATACCAAGATTTTTTGCACATGGGAATTTGCAAATTGCTTAACTACACTTAGTAGTTAAACTAAGTAAGTTAGATGCTTAACTACATCAGGCCAGCTGTTAATTTAATAGAGCAGGGCTGATTTTAGGAGGCCTTTCTGTTAGACTTCTTCTCCCTGTCACAACACACAACATTATTGTCTCACAAGAAAGGGCTGAAGTAACTAACAGCTTTTGTCTGCTTCAATGAAATGACAGTTTTGACACAAGCCCTTAAAAAGTTACAAGTGAGAGGCGAGTGCTGTGACTGTGGTTCATGGGGGGAGAGAAGGACCATTTTAGAGTATAAGATGATGATGCTGATTCTTTGACAGGGGAAATTCATCCCATTTAGGCGTAGGGGGGGAAAAAAACAACCCAGAACATTTAACTGAAATAAAGCACAAGTAAAGACTCCTGACCTGTTCTTAATTTTCTGGTGAGGTTTGACGGAAACAGTTCCGAAGAGCCCAGGATGTCAGGGCTGTGCTGGGAGAGGCCAAACTCTCACACACGCCTCTAAAAGCTTCTTAAGAAAAACCAGTTACATTCTTAAGTTCACTTACTTTTTGCTTCCATGGCAGCACACACGGCATGAGACAAGAGAAAAACCTGCCCAGGTTTCAGTTAATGATCACTCACTGCACAGAGCTGCTTTTACAGACATCTGGGTCAGCAGATGCTCTGCTGAGCTATGGACATGAAGCCCATAATTGAAAAAAATCTATTACCTGAAGCTTCAGACAGCTTTACAGCTGTGATGACTTGAGAGTTTTATTTTGACAGATGGTGGAAACAATGTTAACATGGAACAATGAGTCCAAAACATTGTTCTTTTGGACTTACAGTGAAGGTGTATGATGAGGTAAAGCCCAAATTGTGTCATGTCAGTTCAGGCTAAAAGGCTCTGCATGAGTATTCTGAACCAGACTCATTTATTGCTTTACTCATGTCTTGAATATTGGGAGAGGTGGTTTCCATTGCCATGCCACATGTCCACTTACCCAGTTTTGCACACTGTGTAAAAAAAGCTACTATTCTGATGCAGTTTTCATTGTAATTGACTTTGTGATTAAGTAGCTATTAAAGGAAAAGCACACGCCTGCTACCGTGCACATGGAATATTTTTTGATACACATTCAAAAACTGTCCAGTAAATTCAGGCTGCTCAGGCAGTGTCCTTTGCAACAATGTGATTTTGGCATCTTTGACCAATTTTGTTCCCTGTCAGGTTCAGCCAAGCTTCTGTTACAGCCAGCTCACACTGTGACATTTTTTGGGCACAATGAATGGTTTAGAGGTAACCTGCTTGCTCTGGTCTGTGATACAGAATAAATATAGACTCAATGGGCAATGGCCAGCAGGAGGGAGGAGACAGTAGATGAGAAAGAACATTTGTGGGTTGGTTTTTTTCCTTCCCCCAGCTGGTTCTCTAGAGGGGTATGAACGCATTTTCTGAGTATAAACATGTACTAAAACTCTGAAATACATTATTTTAAAAAAGCACGGAGGAAAGGTCTAAATAGTCAAGTGCTCATTTATAATTCTGATTTCTGTTCAGTTTAGGCCAGACAACTCTTTGCTGTTCTTCCTGGAACCTCCAGCTGAGGCATAGCAGTGAAATGAGGGAAAAATGTGTACCATTGAAACATTTCTTGTTCTTACTAACTGGCTCCCTGAAACAAGGGTGTTCTTCCCTTTTGCATCCACCTTGTGCTTGGAGAAACAGCGTCCCTGCTCTAGGACTGGGATTAGTGGAAACAATATTAGATGCCTGGAAACAGAAGGGAGGGGAAACGCATATCCTACCCATTTAGTAATCAGAGGTGGGGTCCTGTTTGTTTAGCACTCCTCACAAGGACCTGTTTTATCTGGGAATCATGTTAAATACAAGCAGTTTTGCATAATATACATGGGGCAGTTCAAAGGAACTTTTCCACTGTAACCAACACCATGATGAAGTAGTTATCAGATAAGTGTGCACCTACTTAGCTGCCAGTGGAATAACTTTGGAAGGAAAAAGAAAAAGGAATATATTAGCTGAAGGAGACTGTCAGGCCCCTGAGAGCAGCTGAGCTCCTGCCCTACACCCTGCCAGAGGACAGCAGACCCAGGGTGAATGAAATAAAAAGCGTGTGCAGGTGTTTTTGCTGTTTTGCTGACAGTGACTTCTCCACAGGTAAGCAATCCAGTGTGTTTTACTTCCAGTTCAAGTCTGCTTTGTTTACATTGAGTACCATTGCTGCTAACTTCCAATGAGGTGACACAAAGCAACAGGTTACAAAAATGCCATTCTGACAGCATCCATGTCACAATACACAATGATGTACTGGAATTATACAAAGACCAAAAAAAAAGACCAAAACCAAATTTTATAGATATATATATATAGCTAATTATTTTGACTAGAACTGAAATGGACAGCAAAAAAGAAAAGAGCCCCCCGCCCTGCCCCCAAAGGCCCTGCAGGAATCCATACTGACACTTTGGCAGCCTGGTAGCAACAAATTGATAACCAGCCCTTCACATGCCAAAACCTTGTATTTGTAACATCGTAAATTCCTGGTTCAGGAAAAAAATAGTTATA
This sequence comes from Zosterops lateralis, assembly GCF_965231275.1. Classification (NCBI taxonomy): domain Eukaryota; kingdom Metazoa; phylum Chordata; class Aves; order Passeriformes; family Zosteropidae; genus Zosterops; species Zosterops lateralis. The sequence continues at coordinate 11,508,933 of NC_139765.1, forward strand.
TCTATTAAAGCACTTTTTGTGGGGTTTGTTTTTTTTTTTCTTTCCACCCCTCCAACCTGAACCAGCTTCACATTTTTTACACAGGGTTAATAATTACAAAAAATAATAAATGAGTGAGGGGTATAGGCACCATAGACTGCTCAGACAGTTAAATGCTATAGTATATATGCTAAGACATCCCAGCTTAAAACTCAGTTGCCCTGTGATTAGATCCGTCTAAAACAAGAGCCTGATCAGTGGCATTACTGAAAAAAAGGTTGGCAAAAAAAGAGCAATCCCTCTGCTTCATTAATGGCAGCTCAGCCAAGAACCAAAGCCACCCCTTGTCTCAGCTGCCTGTTCCAGCTTCTGGCTTCCCAGCTGGGATTTCTGCTCGTCAGTCCATTCCTCGGGTCTTGTGCTCCCCCCAGGCCCCATGTACATCAGTGCTGAAAGGAAACAGTCAAATCCACGGTCCCAGCAACCCCCCCTGCCCTCCCAGCCCCTTTTCACAATCTCCAGGTTTCTTCATGTATGTTCATGCCTCGCTATTCACTAATGAGGTATTATTAGATACTAACAATGCCTGCTCTCCTAGGGACAGACCAGTGACACATGAAGAAAGCTCTTCAGTCAACCATTTAAAAAAATATTGCACTTACTTTAACCTTAAGCCCAACCTGCACAGAAAATAAAAAAAAAAAAAAGAAAGAAATTAACCAGAAGTACCAAACAAACCCCAACGCTCTGGAGCAATCTATCTTATGCACATATAGTGTCTTTTCCTTCATGTTGTTCAGCTGAATTTGGTCCAGTATTTAAAAAAAATGTCCAGAAATGAAACAGTTCAAAAGACACCGCAGGCTCGTTAAGGCTTTGTCTCCCCAGTGCTTCAGAAAGGTCAAAGTTTCTTTCCCTCATTGTCCATGCACTGCAAAGCAGTGATCTCTGGTGGCAGAGATCTGCCACTTCAAACACCTGCCCTTTCAAACCATCAACAGAAAATAAATCAGAAGCAAGGGAAGATGGGTGTGCTTCACGGTCTCACCTGCAACAGAACAAACAGAATGCTTTAGAGAGAAGAAAAGGAAATAAATACAGTTTTTAGCATTTGTTTGACTGGTCCTCCCCACAGGCCGGGAGGCACCATCTAATCTAAGCTGCAACTCAGATTAGACAGTGATCTACCTAAACATGAGGGACAGAAGCAAACTGGGGTTCCTGTCCAGGCAGGGGGATGATGCACACACGGGTTAATAAAGCACATGTGCAGCACCACAGACACACAGCAGACACAGAATTGACTGCTGACACAGCACTGGAGGTGCTGCCCTCAGCCCAGCTCTCCACCAGCTGCTTGAACAGCAGTTTGTGTCAAAGCCTGCAGCTTCCTGCTCCACCCAAAAGGGACTGTTAAGGTTATGTAGCTGAGTTATTGCTGCCACCTAATGAACCAAAGAAGCTTAAAGAGGAGTGAAACACATCCGCACATCTTGTTCCCACCAGCAAACCTCGTGGTCACAGCCACTTGTTTTGCTCAGGCATGCGGGTCAGTGGGAAAGTAAGAGCCAGCCTTCACTTATGCTGCTGGTGGTACCAGTTTGAGAGCCTGCTGGTCTCTGTGGTTCTGTGATTTCAGACTGAGGAAAAAATTTCCCACTGTTTCATGTCAGAGCTTTTTGGTTACCAATTCACCCTCCAGAAGAACATCCCCAAGCCTCTGCTGGCCTTATTAACCAGACAAAATTATTTTTTAAGAATGACTGAAGATACTGAAATTCTCCCTCCCTTTAAGCTTTGCAAGGCATGTTAGGACAAGTGGCAAGGAATGCTTAGATGGCTCATCAGGAGTTCAGATTCTAATTTTCTTTAAACATGAATGAGCCCTTACAGTGCCATGGAAAGTGTAATGGATTATTTACTGCCAGAAGCTAGATGGATTTTTCCCTCACCCTCCATGTGAACATGGAAGAGAAGTAAGAAAAGCCCCAAACTGCCAGCAAAGCTTCTGGAACAGGCTTGTGGGGCTGTGGGCAAGGCACAGGGCCAGGCTTGTCTGACTTACCACCTGTGGCTCTGAACTAGGACTTGCTGACATTCTCATATATGACATCACTTATGCAGAACTGCTGCTTCTTCTTTTGCCACATCAGCTGCACGCACTGGTGGATAAAAATGTACTGTTCCTACAAGAAAAGACCAAATAAATGGGCATTTTTTTGCACCTCAGGAAGTATGGCAAAAGCTCAGCCAGTGAAGGAGTGTGGTAGTTCACAGTAACAGCCTGCACAGCTCCGTGTCTCCCAGCTCAGCCCCTCACAATGCACAGGGAGTTATAGCTCCCAAAATAATAGTCCACAATTATTTACAGATAGCAGAACAGGAAACCCCTTCTGAATTAATGAAATCTGCCTGGCACTATAATCACCTATTAATAACCTGAATGATGACAGATGAGTTGAATCTGAGTTAAAGTCGGTGTACTTTACATTGCCTAAAAAGAAATAAATTCCAAGAAAGGTACCCGAATGCTTTATGTGCCAGAAATTGCACCCATGCCACATATGCACCTGAAATATTTTAATGAAGTGCATGTTCCTTAGTGTTTGATTTCTTTATCAACAAAAAGAAAACCCCAATTTTGTTCAAAGAATAGTTAATTTGGAGAGACTTTTTTCAGTTCAGGATATTCCCCATTCTAAACCCCTTTTTGGGCCCGTGCCATTTGTTTGTTTAAACTTCCCATTGAGACACTGCCAAGTTTCCAGCATACAAGACAATGTGAACTCAGGTGAGCTGGCAGTGGTTTCAGATTTTGTAAGGAAAATCTGTTTGGTGGCCTCTGTGACTGAGTGTCAGTGTCACTTGGCCACTGCCTGTGGCAGCAGGAGCACAGTAACTGCCCTTAGCATCAGCCCCAGGCAAGCAATGAGTTTCTACATGAAAAAAAGGAAATATTTTAAAACAAAACCAACCCTACAAAGACCCACATCACCTCTGGAGTGGTAACGGTTGCAGCTGAAATCCATCAACCATCAGGATTTTTTTTCCTCTGGTGTTTACATAAGGATCTGCCTTTGGATTAATAGAGTGAATTGTGATGAAAAGTGGCAGTTTGATAGGAATGATCCCGAATGGACTGAAAATTACTTTTTTTTCCATTTCCAGATGCTAATTGTTGTCACTGCAGGTTTTCTTCCTTCTCTCCCTGCTACAAGTTTTTTTTTGCTTTGCTCTCGATTCAATGAACTTTGGCAACAAACAACTTAGCCTGAAAACAGTGATGGTGGCACTTCCAGCGGCATGGAAGTTGCCCACTTATTCTAGGTGTCTAACCAAGGAATGTGTCTAACAACAGGCATGAAATATGAAAACTTTCCCTCATTACTAAGAGAAACAGGAAGGTTTAAATGCATAAAATCTTCTGCTTTGAAGAAAAGAGTTTGTGATCTTTTTTCCTCAGTATATATTGTCTATATGTTTTTGTCTTAAAAACAGAAAAAGAACTACCCAGTAGATATTTGGGTAGGGAGAGAGACAAGGAGGGTGTCTGGCAGACTCGCAATCCTTTTGGTCTGTTTGGCTTGTTTGAAATTCCATTGTGTGATGAGCTCCAAGGCTTGGCTGGATGATACCAACATGATGCTGGAACAAGGCTGCCCCATGATGATATCATTTTGTGACTCATTAATCCCCTCAGCAAGCCCAGCTCTTTACAGTGTGGTTTGAAAATTTCATATGTTAATCTCTTCTAATGCATTGTCTGCACATTCATTTCACAGAAGGTGAGAATAACTCATTTCCCCTGGCAGACAGTGAGATTGCAGATATATCACCAAACCCACCTATGCAGCAGATCAATTATTTGACAATATCACAATGAGGGTGAAAACTTAATTATATTGATTCATAGTGATTTTTGTCCAGTGCTCAAGGGGAACCACAGTCATTAGACATGAACATGCTGAAGAGGGGTCTGAAATAGGCACAACAACATTGTCACAGCGCTGAAGTGAACAGATCCTACCTCTGTCTGCACCATGGACATTCTGTAGGACCTCATGTCCGACACCAGGCCCAAAATATCCACGAACTCATGGTCACGGATGTGCTGCAGGAGCCGGTCCAGGGCTATGAACGTTCCCGTCCGTCCCACGCCAGCACTGCGACACATACAGACATGCACCTCAGACCAGGCTCTTCTGAAGGGGACACACAGCAAAAGCAGGGGCAAAACTGCAAAAGGCAGGAGTCCTGCAGCTGCAACAGTCAGAACTGATCTGAGGCCAGGCAGGCTGGTGGATCAGTGGGATTTGCTCTGTGGGATTTACCAGCACGCAACCCATGGTCCATTGGTTGGGCAGAGTGGGTGCATACACACACCCTCAGCCACTCTTGGCTCTCTGCTCTTCCTGCTGTCACTGCTCCTCTCAGAGACTTCATGAGACCCCCGTAACTCCAGGGCCTGGAGGCAGCACTGCAGGGACCTGCTCAGCAGCAAGGGATGCCCAGAGACAGCGGGGTCACACCTGCAGGGCTCAGCTCCACAGCTCTCCACACTGCAAAGCTCTTGGCGCTACTGCAGTTTGTCCTCAAAGGACAAGCCACCCAGAAGAGTCTGCACTCCAGGACTTCTGCCTTAGGAGCATGAGACGCAAATAGCTACCACTCTGCTGAAAAATCTTCACTTTCCTCAAAGGGAAACTTAGCAACTGGAAAAAATGCTCACTGCTTTCATTTAGAGATTCTCATGTGTGTACGATTCATTGCATTGTAATTTCACATGTGATGTTTAAGTCAGATTTAACTGAGTGCGACGTTAGAGGTCCTACGGAGTTTTACACAACATCCCAACACCTTACCTACTACTAAGGGTGTGTGTCTTAGCAAAAGTTCTTCCTTCTGTTTTGTCATACTTTTTCTGAAAAGCCTTGAAAAAGTTTGCAATAATGTTTAACAGTTCATCTCAACACAGTTCAACATAACTGGCACGAAAAAGGTCCCTATTTTGGCTTTTGTTAATTTCTCAAATACGATGAATACAATGGAACTTCTGATGTGTGAATTGGACAGATTAACTGATAAATTCGTTCTCTGCCTTCCTTAAAGCCTGAGAACAATGGCTGCAGGAGTTAATCGATAAATTCTTTCTTTGCCCCCCTACTAATTTTGTAGCATTGTTACTTTTAATCTTTGTGTCTAAAATGCACAGTATAGTTTAAAAATCCCATCTGAAAATACCCCTCTTTGCTGCTAGAAGAAAACACTACAGCTGTTGCCCCACTCTCTGATACTTGCTTCTGTTCCTTCCCAGAACAATTAAGCAGTAAATAAAGGATTTGATTTCCTAATATTATATATAAATCTCTCCCTGGCTTATTGAGCACTGTTTGTTGATACTAAGACACACAGAACAGTACCATCCATGAATCTCTCCAGGAGGTTACAGGGGAGAGCTGCATAACACCAGAGAGAACCATCTTCAGCCAACAGGTGAGCAGAACCCCAAAATATCTCCTTCTCATGGTTTCCCAGCCTATTTAATGTCCCACCTTTTCCTTGAAGCATTTACCTGCAGTGTATGACCATGGGGCCTTTAGTCTTTGCAGATTTCTGCCTGACCATCTGTACAAACTGGAGGATGCTCTCGGCAGCGTTGGTGGTGGGGACACCGTGGTCTGGCCAGGCAGTGTAGTTAAAATGCATCACATCCTGCACCTCATCAGCCTGGAGGGAGAAGCAGAACAGGAGTTTTAGCAGTGTCATCACACTCAGTCACACTGAGGGCTTTTTTGTCATTTAGTGCTTTTCATTTTTTTCCCCACATACATCCTAAAAAGACTGAAGCCAGCCAAACAATTGGCAAAGAACAAACATGCTATTTGATTACAAAGTGGAGGGGATATCAGGCCATCATTATCAAAACAGTATGAACTTCTTGTTTCTGGGTTTGGGATTTGCTTTTTGCTTTTGTCCCTGTGCTAGTTCCATCTTATTTTGCTTTTAAACCAAGAACTGTTGCATTTTTCAACTTTGGGCTTTTTTCCTCTTCTACTTCCATTCCCTCTTCTTTTTTCATTTTGCCACAGATAAAGAACACTGTTGGCAAACAGTCAAGCCTGAACTCTTGAGAGATTTTCTTTTTAAGTTTAAAAAAAAAAAAAAAAAAAAAAAAAAAAAAAAAAAAAAAGGGGAGGGGGGAGAAAAAAACAACACCAGAGGAAACATTTAGGAAAAAAACTCATTTAAAAAAAAACCCTAAAACATTTACAATGCTAAAAATTCTACTGGCTTCAGATGAAGTAAGATCCTCAACACAGTTCATAAGGTCATGGGTCAATAGTGAATTGCCAGTGCATAGCTTTTTCCACATCCCCTCCATATCCTTAAACTTTCCTTTATGAGATGGTGCTAGCAATGAGCTGCTGCAGGAGACAAAACTGGAAGGAAATGCCTGAAAGTCTGTGGAGCTTTCATCTGAGCACCACATACTCTCACATTTCAATACTTTATTGCAGAATTGCTCTTTTGAAAAGTATTTGCAGTTCTTCCATTGGTATTTTCAAGTTTTGAATAATTTATAGCAAGAAGGTGTGCCTGAGATACAGAAAAGAAGAAATTCATACATTTGTTGTCAGTAAGTATTGGTACCACAGAAGTGTCCAGAGCTCTGATAGTACTTGTGTTTCAGCCTTGCACTTTGCTGAGAAATTTGGAGACAACAATTTTAAGGGAAAGTTCTGTGATTTTATCATTGGCCCATAATCTCTCTTAGGTGTTTTCCACTGAATGCCAGAAATGGACAGAAGTTGAAGAAAAGGCTGGACTGAAATTAGGCTGGAATCACTCCCCCTGCTTTGGCAAAGTGCTTCACTCACGTAGCTGATGCGGAAGCTGCGGTACACCCAGTCCGTGTGCTCGTCCTCGCTCAGCATCTCCACTGTGATATCCCCATATGCAACAGGATCTTCTGTGAAAGGCCAGTAATGGTCACATTTCACCTGAAACACAGGGAAATCCAGGCATAGTTGTATTTATATAAAGATAAATTTACATAAAGATATTCATATATAGAAAGAAGCACATGCAAAAGGACACAGAATCTCAGGTTTAGCAATGCCTACACCACTGTTCACTTGCTGCTGCAATAAAAGGTAATTTATCCTGCTATGAATTCCAGTCTGACCATTCCCATTTAATTGTGGCCATCAGCTACGTAGTAGTTTTCAGAAGGGAAGCTTTAGTACAGTGAAGAATAGAAAAAGAATGCCTTTTGTTATTCTTCCTGATATAATAGGTCTAAACGGAGCAAAACACAGGAAAAGAGAATGTCCATATAAGCCCCCTCCCCCCCACCAAAAAAAAAAAAAAAACCAAACTAAATATTTCTATTACAATATCTAGGGGAAGTGTAAAGATAGAATTTGTATTTTGTAATTATTTAAACTTAAAAGTGCAGAATCACAGTAGGCCTGAGGTTGGAAGGGACCTCTGGAGGTCATTCTGTTTGAGCCCCTCTCCTCTCAAGCAGTGTCACCTAGAGCCAGCTCTAGACCATGTCCAGGGATTTTGGAATATCTCCAAGGATGGAGACTCCACAAGCTCTGGGCAACCAGTCCCAGTGGTCAGTCCCCCTCACAGTAAATAAGTGTTTCCTGACTTCAGAAGGAATTTAATGTGGTTTTTTTTTTTTTTTTTTAATTTGTGCACATCACCTCTTGACCTGTCACTGGGCAAGTCACCACTAAAGGAGTCCCTCACCACCATTCCCTCCCCTCATCAGGTATTTGTACATGGGGAGAAGATCCCAGGAGGCTTTTCCAGGATGAAGAGTCTCAGCTCTCTCAGTCTCTCATAATGTAAGAGGAGAGGCTTCAAAGTAAGGTCAGGGGAGGTAAAAGGGCAGAAGAAGGTCAGGGATGGTCAAAGAAGTTCAGAGAGGGTTGAGGAAGGTTAAAGAAAGTTCAGCATCAGAGAGGGTCAAAGTGGGTAAGGGAAGGTCAAGAAAAATCAGGGAAGGTTGAAGAAGGCCAGGGAAAGTCGAAGAACATCAAAGAAGTTCAGGAAATGTCAAAGAAGATCAAAGAAGGTCAGAAAAGGTAAGGAGGGGTCAAAGAAGGTCAGAGAAGGTCATAGAAGGTCAAGAAAGGACAAAGAAGTTCAGGAAAGGTCAAAGGAGGTCAAAGGAGGTCAGGGAATATCAGGCAATGTAGAAGATCCTGAAACAGGAAGGTAGATGCCATTCCAAGGCTGGTTGTGATGCTGCCTTGCGATCAGAAACAATGTAAAGACATTCACTCAGCAATGAAGAGCTCTTTTTCAGAGTGGTTTCTTGTACGCCACATACAAGGTTTTGTTACGTACCCGTCTTTTCTCATTGCACTGAGTGAGCATAACAATAATTTGTGATTTTTGCTGGAGAACCATCTTCCAAAAATCATTCCTAGTTTCTGGCAGTGGTCCTTGGGTTGCAATGTATTCCTGGGGTGAATTATAACCCTAAAAGACAAAGAGATAGATCCTGGTTACCAACATGGTTACTGCTTCAGAACATGTATTTCTCATATGTTTTTAGCTTGCTCATGTTCAATTTGTACTCCTAAAAGTGATTTCTAATATTAAAAAATTAAATTTTTGTATATATTTAGTGATGACAACTTTTGCTAGATTTTGATGCTCCCAATAAGTAATCGAAAATGAAGAAAATGAAGCTGCTACCACACAAAGCATTTGCCTAGAGAGCAGAAAAGGCAACTTTTAAAAAGCAAGTAATAAGAACCCAAGAAGAAAATTACAGCTCCTTCCAGATAATGTAATTTTAGGCTTTGTTTAGCTATAGGCATAAAACCAGTGGCAGATATTCAGTCTGATTTTCAGTCACTGGTGTGCAGTGGAACAGGATTATATACATGGGTTTATGTAATAAAGCCTTAAATTAAAAAAATATTAATTGGAATTCTTCTTAAAATAATAGAGAAGATGCTGAGTCAATGCTCTTAACAGATGCTAAGATGCACATATTCCCTTTTCTATATCTATCAACATGATTTTAGTTGGAAACACTCCTTTCTCCTCTCCAAAACCAAAAGACTATAATGTTATTAAGACTATAATAAAAGACCACAGAATGACCCTTTTGGCATCTACTATAACCACATTTGCTGAGATTGTATCATCAAAATTGCATTTGGAAAGTTATTTTATATTACTAGTGAAAGCAAAAAAATCCGTCCAACACACAGCATGATCCCATGCAAATTGGGCAATTCTGTGCCACCAGTGTATGTGGATCATAAAATTATTTGGGAGCACTTTCCACAAGTGGCTCCCTCCAGACATGTCTGCGAGTCAGCTCAGTCCCAGTTTTTGCACTACAGAGAATTTGCTGCCTGTCCTGTGTGGGCTATGTCTGACCTAAGTGACAAACCCCTGTTAGCAGAGGGATAGATCACTCCTGGTTTCTGTGTTTGGAGGCAGAGGCTCAGTGAAGAACTGAATATAAGAAAAAACCCCCAGCATTAACATCACGTGTTTATACCAGTTTCCATGGTCAGCACTGTGCCATAAGCAGAACTAAATCAGTGCAAAGCAGAACTGAACTGAAAGGGATTTCTGCTTAAGATCCTGTTATCCACACTCCTGTGTGACACAAGTTTCCTGAGTTGTAAATCCCGGAACATTTTTCTTTCCAGATTCTCTGCAAGCTCAGGCTCTTGCAGTGCTCAGGTTCATCCTCTGGACACAGAGAAGCCAAGCACAGACACGTAGCTCAGCTCTGCACACTTGAGCAATGCCACAGTGACAGGGAAGTGGCTCCACTGACTCATCCAAGGGCTCCTCCTTTCTCCATAACACTGACTCAGCACAGCCAGAGTCAGCTCTATCTGCAGCAAGATTGCAAAAATGCTCCTTTGTCCGTGGTCCTCAAGTGAAAGGGCTCTTCCTCAAGGCAGTGGTGCCCTGCTGCCTGTGCATGCAGAGCAGCCCCGTGGATATTGCTCTCCAGCCCCCAGAGGCTACCAGGGGGGGGTAAACCCTTGTGGCAGTGAAGTTTTAGCTTTCATATTATCCAGATTCTGTATTGCATTGCTATATAACTCTGAATGTCACATAAAGTGTTAGCAAGTTCTCCTCACACTTCAGTCACACAAAACAATGCTTTCCCAGCCCCAGAACCAAGGACTCAGTTGCAGCTTCAGACCCAAAAAATATAAACAAGGGATTGAGGAGAGCAATCTGGGAGGATGGGACTTCATAAACTGAAGCTGTAATTGGACAATTAACCCCAGTGTGGAAATGGACCAAAAACTTATAAAAGTGTGAAAACTCATGACCAGTTGTCCATCTTGGGTGTAGCCTTGGCTAGACTCTTGCACTGTTACACTTTGGTGTAACCTTTCAAGCCCTTTTAATAAATAATAAATACCTCCTTCATTCCTTTAACATTGTCTAGCCTCTGTTCCAGGCAGCCTCTCAAGGAACCACAGAGATAAGCCCAAGTGACTGCACGAGTTCAGGGGAGAGTGGAGAGAGCTGATGAGCTCTCAGCCAACCCCCAATGTCAAAATATTTGCCTACAGCTCTGTTTACACTTTAATTATCCTGAATTCGTGGGTGCTACCCCCGGTAAGTGGCTGCTCTCTGCCAGGTGGAGGGAGGCTCAGGGGAAGCTCCAGAGAGCAGGCAGGAAGCAGAAGTTCTCTCTACGCACCATCTGGGCTGTGTGCATTTTGTGCATTTGGTGTGTCTGGCTTAGCCCTTTTTTCCCCACGTGCAGTAGAAATCTAGAAAGATTTCTCATTTGAGAATTCAGATTTCTCATTTGAACGTTTATGTATTACCTCTCCATCTTAAAGGGCCACTGAATCATTTTAACATTTCCTGCTCATTTCCCTACCAGTCCCATCAAAGTCACACAAAGATTCACACCTGCTGTAGAAAATTTCCCAAGTAAACCTTTTCCCTCCATCCCTTTTAAATTATTTTTTCTTTCTTTTTTTGATGGCTGTTCCCTGTAGGCAAAATATTTGGAAGCTGAAGGAGATGCTGAGAAGATGACTGAGCTTCCAGGAAATATTGTGGTGTTTTTAAGCTGTACCAGGTGTGCAGGACATTGAATTGCATGCTGACCAGACCTCTGTACTCACAGGGATGTAGTTGGCATTAATGTAGTCAGATCCCTCTTCTTCATTCATCGAGACTAACCGGACACGACTGAAATCATCTGTGAAAGGAAAAAGAAATTAGGAAAAAAAATCACCTCTCAAATATGGCACTCATCTCCAACTAGGCAAAATTTAAATTAGTCCTACAGGAATGGCCAAAAATAATCTGTTGAAAAAATAGAAAATTCTCGTGTTGACTAAGAGAGCAATGTTTGCTTCAGCAAACACTGGATGGACACGCCATCATTAGTGCTCTGCAAACACCTCCTCCAAGTGCTGTCCCTTTGGGCTCCCTTAGGTTTCATTAAAATCCTAAGAAAACATAGTAGCATGAAAGACTTTGTGTTTCTCACCTCCAAACTCTTGCCATGATAAACATTTCCAGCAAGTTACATCTACTCAAAGCTAACAAAAAACATCCCTTGCTTGGTTCTCTGTAAGAGCAGGATTGTAGAACAAGCTTTTATCCATCTTAGAAAATCTCCTGATTCTCCAGTTTTCTTATAAAGACTCTTCTTTTCCTCTCTAGGGATTTTAGCAGGATTTGGTGACTGTTGTACTTACATGGCAGGATATTTGTGTAGCGATTTTTACAGCGATTCATGGGGAGATCAGCAGCAAAGTGGGGGATGTCCAGCCCAATCAGTTTTAGCTCCTGAGATAACAGAAAATAAAAATGCCAAGGTCAGCCTCAAAAGCACCCAGAAAATAATTCTTTTGATTACTTGTGGCAGGCAGAAAATGCTCGTAAATCACAAACTGGCAACAGGATGACACTGATTTTCCTTATTTGATGCCTCTGAGTTGGGGTCCAAGCAGCTGGAGAGCAGTGCTGGGGTTTCTCCTCCTGATGTTGCCAACAACACATTGCTGCCATCCCAGCTGTGACTCAGAATTACTCCTCTCTACCCACACTCAGCCAAAACACTGCCAGACCAGGGCTTGCTGAGTTATTTCTGGGGTGGTCATCTCTGCTCCCCTTAAAGGGGTTTCTGCAAGCCCTCAAGTGGCTTTCAGTCTTGGGGAAATGCTTGGAAGATCTTCCTAGTCATTGTCTTCAGGAATTACATGCGATATAAGGTGCATCAGGGGAATTTGCTGTCAGGAAGGGATCATGGAAACACCCTGAGAGTCCTCCCCACTGCCTTCTCATGTTTAAATCTTTGGGAAACAGCCCCAGGATAGGGATGGTGTTTAGTGTTACACTAAATTTTGGGTAATTAACAGAATGCACCTGACCTTCTCTTAGAAAAATCTCCTTGCTCTGACAGAGATTTCTGATGCTACTTCCTGATTTCAGTGCTTCCTCTCAAATTAAGGACATTAAATATATAAAATAAAGCCACTAAAATCCCAAATTTAATTCAGGTTGCCAGCATGTCCTAACTTTAGAGCATGTGTGTTTTTCTGACAGTTAAATTGAACGTGATAAGTCACTCAAATCAGTTTACTGAATGGAGGATTTAACAACACCAAGCTCCACTTCTAAATTCTGCAGAAGAGGAAGGGAAGTTGGCCCACCCAGCAACACCACAGATCGACCAACACAGAGCACACTGGAGCATGCCATGCAGCCTTAACATCTTGAAAAAGCTGATCTGGGCATGGCAGAGGGCAGAATACTCAGAGGTTTACCTCAAATTGCAGAGAAAATTTGTAATCTGAATCTTTGGCCATGTCCTTGATGTATCCATCAAAATCGTCCAACTGGACAGGGCTTTAAAAGAAAAATACAGAGAAATTAGATTTAAAAAAATTCTGATTTTTGTTGTGCCTTTAATTCTTTCTCCCAGAAGACTCTCAAGTCATAAATATCCATTTGCAGTTGTTAATGCTAGAAAGAAATAAGGACAAACCTTGTGGTTCAGGGCCACCAAATGGTGGGTGTATTACATATTGGATGCCACTGCCCTGACTCCTTTCTCTGCTGGCTTTGAGAACTAGACACATTTTCAATTATAAGTCAAACTCTGTTCCCAGAGAGATGGTGGCTAAAAAAAGTGGTATATAACTATACAAAACCATGGAGAGTTTCAGTAGGTAGGAATCAGCCTTGATTTAACAACTGCCATCTCTCCACACTTTTTTTTTTGCCAGGTGAGATCTATCTGTTAGGCAGCCATAGCCCTTGAATATGATGCAGAAATAATTAGTCTGATGCTCTGAGTAACGAAACACAGGTAAACAGCTTCCCTCACCTAATTATCATACTCTAATTTATAAGCTGCTGGAGCATGTACACAGTAATCTTCTCATTTACTTTGAGGCAATATGCCCAAAGGAACCTGTCTTATCACCACTTAATTACTCCTGTTTACCTGCTAGCATTAATGATCAAATGTTCTAGCAACAACTGTAATGAGAGCCCCATGTCAATAGGGAAATATCACTACAAACAAATGCATCCCTGTTTTTTCACCATTTGCAATTTTTAACTAAGGATAAGCTCTGTTGAAAGCACTAAGTTGGATAATTGATCTTCTCCCTGATGACTGATTTTGTATGTTTTACTACAATCTGTTGAGTAGAATTGCTTTTGTGCAATTATTGTTTGTTTTCTGCTTTCAGGTATCTCTCGTGGGATATGTCTATCAAGAAGTTTTTATTTGTAACTGAAATACCACTATGCCATATATTCCATAATGCCTATTTAGTCTAAGACTTATTCCTTTAAGTATCAAAGAAGTTACATACTTGGTCAGCTTTCTCTTCTTTAATCCATTTTTACTCCTGTAAAAAAAAAAAAAATGAAGTGTTTTTCATTTACTAAACAGTTGTACAACCTTTATTCAAAGACAGTACTGATTTAAGAATGTATATTTTCTCATCATACTCAGGAGGTGATTGTGATAATAAAGTGGACAATTTTAAGCTATTTTTAATAGCAATATTTCTGTTGACCCCAGAGGGATGCATATCCCATTCTGTGGCTCTGAGAATGACCTGCCATTGAAAAGGAAAATCTGTGCCCAGGAAAAGCCAGGGGTGCCCTATAAATCCTGACCCAATGGCTTTGGGTGAGGTGGGGCTGAGTCCCAGTTGAGCTTGGAAATTGGATGCCAACACTGGAGAGCAGCTGGGAATGAGAAGCATCTGTTGGGTAGAGGGACAAGAGCACCACTTGCAAATTCGAGAAAAGGTGAAGGACAAAAAAAAGGGCCTGTCTCATAACCTGCTTATGATGATAAATTAAGACAATGGCAAATATCCTACTGACCTCAGCCGGACTCAAGCTTAAACCTTAGATCATTTAATTGACTTTTAACAGCTGGAGATAGTTGTGCCAGGCATGTAAAACAATGATTTATCAGTGATATAATTCACTAGCAACAGTTGTGAGCAGGTTTCAGAATGTGTTAAGCAGTAAAATCCAAAAATTTGGACTTAAGAACTGCCCTACACCAACTGCCACCAGGTGATTTTTCAGAGGGGGGTGTATGTTCATTTTGTTGTTGCCACAAAGAGGTTAAGCAGCAATAAGATTAAATACACAAAGCAATCACCCTGGAATAACTTGGCTAGAGGTCTAAAAATACTGCTCTCCTCTGTTCCATCAGCCACAGAGCTCAAATAGAGTCTTGCTTACTCAGAAGGAATTTTAGTAGTGTCAATTTTTAATTCCTGGGCATTAAACAGTATCTGTTCACTTTTCACATTATAATGATGCTAATTTTAATTTCATAGTTATATGGAAATTATGTCTAGATCCCTTGGTTCACAGCTTCAATTAGTAAATTAAAGGAGATGACTTTTAAATTCTAAATAATGAAAATATACAGAAAGGAATATTAAAAAGTGTATTTTTATTTTTCTACCATGTTAAGTTTAGAAGTTACATTAAAAACAATAAAGGACTACTTTCCAAAATTAAATTTTAACAAAATATTCTGTTTCTGGAGCAGCCACAACCAGTAGTAATTTTATCATTTTGTCAAACTACATTTCCATTTAGATGAGGAGCTTTGCCTGCAGAATTAACAAGAGCTATGACAATACAAGCTTTATATTAATGTGGAGATTAAATATTATAAACCACTTCAGCCTATTATGTTATCTGTACATTCACATATATTGTACCCCTAATCAAGTAGTATTTATCTTCCATCTTCAAAGATTTTTTCCAGTGAAATCTTAAAGTTGATTCCACTAAATTATTCAACACACCTCTATCCCCTGTGACTATGGTAAACCTTTTCATGTTAGGCACATAAGAATTAATTTGAAAAGGAAAAAAAAAAAAGCCCTAAATACTCTTTATGTTGGGAATGCTTCTAAGAATGCTTCTCCAAGGAACACTTTAAGAGGCAACAAAACAAATGATTGGCATACATTTCTCAGCAAGAATTTTGTGTGCTTTGATAGTCTCTAGAGGCCTTTGTTTCTTAGCATTGCAATTGTTTCCTGAATGTTCATAAATATTTGAAACCGACTTGTGCAAAACAAAAGCATTTGAAACATTAGCTGGTGTTTCATCTGTTATTCCATTTACTCTACAGATTAAAACACAAAAAGAGGGATTAATCTCATCTCATTCCACTTCAGCTCCTGTACACTTAATCATCTAGACTAAACCAGGTAGATTGATTGAAGGGGAAACCTCTGAAGAAAGATACACTTCTGGAAAGGTGAGTTAATGCATAATAAAAAAATCCAGAGGGACAAAAGATGACAACATTTTTTGGAGCAGTGCCATTGACAGTGGCCACTCTGGGCTTGTTGACCAGCTAAGAAAGCTCAGTGTGACTTAAAAAAAAAAAAAAAAAAAAAAAAAAAAAAAAAAAAAATCACCTCCTTGCCTGACCCTCCACCTCCATGCAGCTCGAGAGTTACACTAGACCAATTCCAAGCCAATTTACCATTAACCTTGGAGAGGTGGGGAAGATCCTCACATGCTCCTTAGCAGGGTGTGTGTGGAGAACATGCTTTTGTTTTCCTGTTTCCTGACAGGAGAAATGGACCTTTCTTTGCTTACATAAATGCTCTCATTTCTAGGCTCACTGAAAATTCAGATGAGTTTTTCTCTACAGACCCACTGTAACTCAAGGAAAATCTGTCTCAAAAATCCCTGTGCTGAAGATGTTGACATCTGCCTGCCAGGGCTTTGGTGCCTCAAGGTAAGACCAGGGAAAATGCTTGGGAAATAAAATCTTAACCTCAGTGCCGCCTTCTTTGTAAAACCCTAAAACTAGGACCCAAGACCATCAGGAACTTCAGTTTCTTTATATGAATTAGGCATTTTTGGGTCATAGTCAATTATAATTATTTGTTAAGTGATTTGTAAAGCAATGCTGGTTCTATGTAGATGAGTGGCTTTGTTAAGTATTTTCAAGAAAAGAATCAGGTCTTTACTAAATCCTTAGAAACTATTTACAGACTAAAATATTAAATATGCACACCTACACAATGAGATGTGCACACAGTGACCCTATTTTTGTTCTTTGGGACTCCAAGTTGTATCCATTCTCAGCAAACTATTTTTTTTTTTTTTCCCAAAACAAAACTTCCACTGACATCAGGAGAGCATAAAAGCACCTTTGAAAAACAAATGTGTTTGACATCACACACCAAACAGGTGGGGCACGATCAGGCAATTTTAGTAATAGAATAGCAGCAGCAGAAGTCAGTGCCAGGCATGAACATGTAAATCACCAGGACAGAAGAAGCCAGGACTTAGAATGAAGCAGCAAAAATTGCAAACACAGCAATGAGATGGATTTGATGACCACTGTAAGATTAGCTTTTTAATACCAGAATGGGTTGGAGCATAAACAGACAAACCAGATGAAGCAGGGCAGCAAATACTTTGATACCCACATCCTCGCCAGTCCATGTTCCAATACAAGAAAATTATATCTTCAAAAGCTTTGACCCATTTGAGAACAAAGGTACCACACATTTCTCATGTCTCATAGAAATTCACATTGTTTATACATTGCATATGGAAAAACAAGTAAATCACTTACCAAGGATTAACATAAAATGCCAAAAGATAATCAGTCCAAAGGCATGAGGGTAGCAGAGTTAGGAAAGCAAATACACTTCTACGCCTGTGAGCATTAATAAATAACACACATAAAGATGAAAAAGTGAGGAGAGTTAGTAAGACAAACAGAAATCAGGAGATCAGCAAATTCTATTTTAAAAATCAGCTAAACCCATAAATCCTACTTCTTACTTACTTCCTGAGAATATTATTAGCATCCCTAGATTTTTTACTCCTCACCCTGCAGGATTCTCAGCTATCCAACAAAATAAATATGTCTTATCATATTGATTCAGGCCTGTTATTCCTAATTTTCAGAGAGTAAAGTGGGTAGGAAAATATCAACAGATTTTCAGCCATTGCATAGGTGGTATTAAGCCTGTTTTCTATGTTTTGAGATATTAAGTACTGATATGGTTTGTTTTTATCACATACAGCTACAATAATCTCCCACGTTTGTTCCTGCAAGTGATCCTGCAGATATCAGAAGAACTATATTGGACATAAATTCAGATGCTTCCAATGTCTTCTAATACCCTCTAATGAGTCAGATTTCTCAAGGCATCCATGTAACATTTTGTAGAGTGCCTTAAATTCTTTCCTAGGTTTTCATCTAAACATTGCTTGAACAATGCAATGTTCAAACTGGTTGAACTTCTAACTGTGGTTTCTGTGAATAACTATCCACAGCAGATTTTACTGTGGCTAAAGGAAATAGGAGTACAAAATCATTCTAAACTTCTCTATTTGCAAGCTGTTTACCAGGTTCTGCTGTGCATTAATTCAGGAAACCCACTCAGGCCTGTTCTACCTATTGGTGAAATGGATTTCAGGTACTTTTCAAATATGAAAAACTCATGAAACTTAAACAAACTTGGCTCCAGTAGAAGGGTTTTGTTTTTTGAGTCAAATACACGCTCAGTGTGTTTTTTCCCCATCAGAAAAAGTGATACCATCCATCTGCAGCTGTTCAAAAGAGGAAAGTGCAAGTTAAATTTCCTTGGCTCTCATGAAGTTGGTAGACACTGTGTTTTCCCTGATAAATAAGTCATGTCATATATAATCATCTCTGATCTCAATCTTCCAATCTTCTGCCCATGCAGTGAAAACTCCAGGTTATGCTTTAATGAGTTTTGCTGCTGTAGAGGAAATGGGCAGTGCGTTTTCCACAGGGCACCTTCCCCATGCTTTGGTAGGAATTGTGTGGCTCAGCCAGAGGCCAGAGCCCTTTCTAGTTAATCGTGTACCACAACAACTGCAGAGTCAGACCCTTAAGGCTCATTTGTTGTTTGAGTTTCTATGGGGCTGGACTGAGGATGAAATTTGGTTTCCCATGAACAGGTCCCTGGTCCCACAGAGGCTCCATTAGGCTTGGGACAGAGAAGTGTTGATGTTGCTGGAATCTCTTTCCTTTGAGAAACTCCACATGGGACTTTTATTTCCTCTTTCCTGAAGAGGCAGAAGGAATTATTCAAGCTTGGGCTTCTTTCGTTGTCAACCCTCACAAGAATTTTCCACATTTTATCAAATCATTGGCTAACATACTTGCAAACTGATTTATATTCACAGACTAGGAGCTCTGGCAGCTAAAACAATTGATTTTATTAGACATATGAAAAATATGTAATTGCCTAATAAATACAACACTGGGTTTTTTTCTGCACTCATGAAGTCTTTCACATCCTGCTCAGGCATATGGAACTTAATTAAAAGAAAGAGATGCAGAGATTGCTGAAATCCTGAAAACTCTGCTGAGCCTCCTCCTAGGAATTAGTGGATATGCTCATAGCTCCCTGACTGGATCCCTGGAATGAGCCAATCCTTCTCTGTCTTTTTAGGGCCATATTTCCCACCTGGCTGCCTTGATGGATTGTGGATCTGGTCTTGACATTAGACAACAGAGGCACACAAAACAATTCTCAGAGAAAAAAAAGGACCATAAGATAAGGACACACTGCCTTCAGTTACAAGAAACTTGTGGCGATATTAAGCAGGAATGCTTTCCTCTCTTTATATTTTTATAATTTAATTTATGTATGTATACATATATGCATATACACACACACATACATACACATATATATATACTAAATCAAGCTTCACTTTCACATCCAAACCTATTAATTCCTTTTCCATTAAAAAAAAAAAAAAAGCATTTTATGGTTTTAATAATGTCTGTTGCTAGTTTAATAATTTCATTCAAGCTTGGCTATTTAATTAACACAAGTGTTTGATCTTCTGACTTTTTTTGCCGTTAATATAGTCCAAGCAAGAGAAGCTGAAGAATGGTTTCATTTGTACTGCAAAAAGCTGGCTGATATTAAAGCTAAACCAAGCAAGTGAAGCTTGTTTAATATGCAGTTAATTAGCAGCACAGTGAGATATTGACAAGATTTGCTGGGCTTGTTAGCTCCTTTGCAGGCTTATTAGCAAAAGGCTTGTGGTGGTGCAGGGTCAATCCTCTTAATGCCAGCCTGGCTGGCAGGCTGTGCCCTGTGAGATCATGGAAGCACTTCCCTGTACACCAACTTTTCCTTTTCTTTCCAGCTTCTTAGCTGTCAGCAAAGCGGAGCATGGATGTAAAGGGACAAATTTTCTTCTGACCTACTGAAACGGGGCTGATGTCATGCTTGGAATTGTCTGTGTTTGGACTTGCCTTGAAAGACAAGAGAATTTTGCAGAGATTGCTAAAAACAGAGCAGTAAACCTTGGGCCTGTCATTACCACTCATTTGATTATCAAAACAGGAATGGAAATGACCACACTGGTGCCAGCCAGGCAGTTCTCAGAGCATTTTACTTCTATAAAAGCTAATACTACAGATTTTCTTTGTTCAAATACTTCTCCTCAGCTGATGCTTTAGAGTCCATATCAGTGCCTGCAACCTTTGCAGGTGATATTCTAGACCAGCAAGATGTATTTAGGGGTTTTTTGTTATTTTTTTCAACAGCACTGAACATTATGTTACAGTATATATTTGAGTTGGCCTGTCCTAGTTTTGTCCTTTTGACATAAGGAAATATCAATTAAAGACACTGTATGAAGACAGTTGGTAATTAGTTATGTACAAATAAGCTTCCTCCTGCATATAAATATATGTGCTAATGTGCTAATGAATTTATAGATCAAGTTTCTACAGTTGTGGTATTTTAGGAAATAAGTCTGTAAGAGAAAGGCCAAAAAAAAAAAAAAGCCCTCCCAAAACACATCTATGCAACTTGGCTGACATGCAAATACATCATTGCCTATTAAAAACCAGCAGGTGACAGCATGCATGTCTTCAGTCATCATTCAAGAAATAAAATACAAAATTAACAAGCCTAGTAATTTTATCCTAAAGAGGAACAGCAATAACATAAAGAATAAGCACTTTGAGATTACAGATAACATTTGCCAAAAAGCAGAGATGGGGAAAAAGCAGAAGCTTTGCTTCAAACACTCACCAGTTATAGGGGAGCTTTCCATCTCTCTCTAAAGATGCAAAATTCACAAAGGTCCCAGCCCCGCACTCCCTGTTCCAGGAAGACCATTAGGTAAAAAGTTACTATTTTTGGATTCACAACACTTGATTTAACAGAGAACTCTTGGAGTTGCAGGGAAGTGCTAAACACTCACATCTGTGACCAGGTCTGAGATAATCTGTAATGAACATAACTAAAACCCCTTAACCTACTTGTCCAAAACTAATAAATGTTCAACACCACCTGAGGTCAAATTGCCTAAAAATGCTTCAAAATAATGAAATTCTCAAATAGACTTTTTCTTCTGTCCAGATTTGTGCTTTTCATAGCCTGGCACTAGCAATGGTTTCTGGCCTCTGTACACAGGTTAAATATTTACCTTTCTATACTAAATATTCACTGTTCCTACTCTAAGGAGAAGTTGTTTAATTGTGTCCTTTTTACAGGATAATTATAAGTAATTTTGAGTTTACGAAAATAACTGCAGGGAAAAGAAAAACAAATCCTGAATGACATTCTAGTGGTGTCTTTATCACAATGTCCTGGGTTGCAGTGTAGGATGTACACAAAGTATTTACTCTATCACCATCTTCATGAACTGTTGAAACCAGGTGGGCTAGTGTTTTCCCAAGCCCCCTGCCTCTTCTGCTAATGGCCCATTAACGCCTTTGGGGTGTTTTCTGCTAATGACTTTTGGGGTGCCTTCTGCTAATGGCCCATGAGTCACAGGTAACTCCCTCCAGGGGTTATCTCTGTTAATGGGCCATCAAGGACCCATTTCACACTTCTCATGCTATGGTGAGATGCTCTGCCCAGGGGGAGGAGCCAAGCATTCTCACCTGGATATAAGCTGGGATTTGGGACAGTGCAAGCAGCACTTACCCACTGGATTCCCAGAGGACCAGAGCTACCAGACCTTTCTACAGGATCACTGCTTCAGGAAGAGCACCTCACCTGGACTGCTTCCACCATCCTGCTCAGGTTGTATTCTGACTCTGTCAGTGATCCTTTGTGTTACTGCATTTATTTTATTTTACTTTTACCTTTTTACCTTTCTTCTTATTAAATTATATCTCTGACTTGGAGCCTCTCATTCATTTTGCTTTCAAACCACAACACACAAGTACATTATTTTTAGCTACAAATTATAACTAACTTGGTTATTTTCTTGATTTAAGCAAACAATTGCTTGCAGCTTCTTACTGGATTTATTTTTTTTTAATTTCCTTCTGGGGTGTTTATCTTCTGTGGCTAGGAGCAGTGAGGAAGAGAAAAAGCTTTGGGCTGGCTGCACAGTAATTAAATAGTAAAGAGAATTAATTTAGCTGGGATTTTCACAGAGCCAGTTATATGTGAAAGGAAGAAACTACATAATGTTTTCTTAAAAAGATAACCTGAAAAATATGTGTGATGTGGTCATCTGTTGTATGGAATACATGGACAAAATACAACCCACAAAATGCAGCATCTGCTAAGTACAAGATTTTTTATGTAAGTTTGTTTTTACATGAAATAATTTCCTTCTTTGACACAGTAAATTAATATAAAATACATTACATGGATTAAAAAAAGGACAAAGACCCTGTGACACCTTCAAAACCAGTAGGTAAACCAAATATCTAGGGTTTGGGGAAACTTCCACAGCTCACACAGGCCATAACAACCCACACATCAAAGTGAACTGTTGCAGGTAAGATCACCTAGAAAATGAAACTAAATTTCAATATTCACAAGGTACAAATGATTGGTGAAGACTGGCAAATGGTGAGATAGACACTAGAAAGTGTTTGTTTATATGGAAAAATCTCCTGATCCAAATCATATCAAAGACTTGCAAAGAACCTTGATGTTCTGCTCATGCCCATTTGCCTCGGATCCTAATTAACATTTGTGTTTCTGACACAACCTTTTTGTAATAAGCGATAGCACTGATGGAATCAACGCTGCAAAGCTCAAAATGAGACAAAGGTTGAGGCTTGTCAATCGGGTCAAGAGTGAAAACAGATAGAAGATGTGCTCAACAGCAACAAAACTTTTTTGAAGACACTCTGTTCACCTCAAGCAGCATCCACATACAAAAGCTGAAACTATCACCAGCTGAAACTGTTGTCATGATGTGTTTGTTGGTGTCTGATTTTTTTTTCATTTTTAATTAACATAAATCTGGACTTACCTGGCCATTTGTAAGTGTTTTCTCCTGAGTACAACCAGAGTGACCAGCAGCAGCCCAATCAGAAGGATACTGAGGATGGCCAACACAGAGATTACCACGACATTGGGGTTCATCTCTGTGACTGCACACACAGAAAATTACTCTCAGTTATTCGGTTCAGAAGCACTGACATTTTTATTTTGTTTTGGTTTTCCCTGAGTGTTGATAATGCAATTTTTTTAAACTTATCTCAAAGAGCCTGGAGTGTTAGAGAGAGAAAAATCTACCACAGGAGATAAAGGGAGACAGTTTGAGTAGCTATTGCTCTTAGAAAATTTCTTTGGGGAAATTACTTCATTCTGGCATTTTTGTTAAATTTTAGCATGTTATGATTTATTATTTTTCCCTTTTTAGCAGGCATTTATAACACTAGGGAAAATGGTGAAGGTAATACAAAATACAGATATTCATCATCATCTATGTCTTCAAAGCACATTTCCACTCTGAAGTTGTTCCTCAGCAATAATCCATTATTTTTCTGACCCAGAAGCAAAATAATAAGCTGGGGTTTTGTAATATACTGGGTTGAAATTGCTTAATTACTCTGGAAAACAACATGCTTAGGGATCCTCCTGTAGGAGTCTTTTGGCTGAAGATCTTTCTCTCACTTTTTTGCTGAATACAGAAAGCCTTAACAGCTTATGAATGTGATTTTCCTCTTGTTTGGGTTTGGCTGAGAAAACACTTTTCCCCATAAATATCATCAAGCAGTACCCCCATGTTTAGTATTGACAACACAAACCACGTCCCTGATTTCTAAAATGCAGAACAGAACTGAGCCCCGAGTTTACATTTTCCCAAGTCAAGTGGGGCCTTTTCTAAAGGTTTTCCAAAACTGCTCTCCCATCCCATCCCATCCTCATCTGGCAGCCTTTTCATGATACCAACACCTCCTGGGGCCAGCATTATTTTGCAGCTTTAGAAAGCGAGGGGAAACACATATAGCTGGATGAGGAAGAGGAAGAAAGCAGGGCAGTGCTGCTCACCCATGGTGGAGACTGAGATGAATGTGGGGATGCTGGGGCTGTTGTGGCTGAAGGTAGTCACGCTGCAGTTGTAGGAAGTGGCAGGGGTCAGGCTGGAAATGGTCACCACATGTGAAGAGACAGTGACAGGTTCCTGCAGACATGGGGAAAAAGCATACAGGAGTTTGTTTTCTCTCCCCTAAATGCAAGGACACAAATTGGTGCTCTGTGTATCTGGCACACAAAGACAGATCTGGTGAAAGAAATCAGCACCTTTGAAACACAGGAAAGGCAACCAGGGCCTGCCCTTGGCAACACACAGAGAGTCTGGCAGAAAAGGGGAGAGGAACAGGGATGAATGCAGCTGCAAGAACATCCCAGAGCACCACAGGGACTCCAGAGCCTTCAGGGAAGGGAAGAACACCTGGCCCAGAGTGGGTTGGTCAGGCACATGCTTGGTAGGGAAAAGCTCTGTGACCTCCAGGACACCCCAGAGGTGGGCACAGCTGATGAGCTCTGGTTTCTAAGCCACACAGGTAGGAGGAAAATCAAGTTGTTTTTATTCAAAGAACAGCCAAGGCAGTCACAACCTCTGGCATGAATGAAATCACAATTCTGATTTGAATGTATGTCATCTCTGCCTCTGAGGCAGCTCCTCTGGGTGTGGAGACCCGTGAGCCCTTTCGAATGGTCAAGGTGAAAAACAAAGCTAGAGCAAAGTTTTTTGGCAATAATAATGATCAAACACCCTACACCTCAGTTTTTCTGGCTGGCAGAAATTCTATGCAACATATTTACACAATGTGTTAATTGCTATGACCCCTGTGAACACTTTTGTGGATTTTAAATGCTGATAGAGCAAGAGAAAACAAACACAGCAAGAACAACAAATGCACTGACTTAAAGAAAGAGATCCTTGAGGCCCTTGGTTTTCTGGACTGTCCAGCAGAACCTGGGGTGTGTTACAATTATAAAAACAGGGATGCTGAGCCAGTGGTTTAGAAGGGAAAGAAGAAGTTTTATGAATGAACCCACTCCAGATGGAGAATGCAAGATGCTGTAACAAGTCCCAAGCACTGGATATTTGCAAGAGCCCGTTGTCAGTCCAATGGCCCAATTCTAAGCTCCTGTTGCAGAGCAATTCTGAGGTACACCATGCAGAAGAAATCACGTGTCCATGAGTGGAAAGGAGGAGACTTTTATCACTTGAGCTGAAAGGAGGAGCCACAATTGGCAATTGGACCTGGTTTCCATTTTCTCCTCTGGGAAATTTAAATTAGTCAACTCAAATCCAAGATGTTCAAAACAGGAAAGCTGTTGCTTTTCATTTCACTGATTTAAAGATGCAGGAAAGGGACAAAAATGTTCATAAAATTAGCATGGAAAATTACCAAGAATTTTCACCAGTCTATTTGGAAAGCATCCCTTTCTGCAACTCAGACAGGAGCCCTTCCCAGTTTTTCATGGAGACAGAAAAGAGAGTGATGAATCTAATGGGGAATGAGCTGACAATTTCTGTGCCTTACCCAATGCCAGATGTTCCCTCAACAAATGAGACACCCACTGAAGCATCTGCCAAATGAAGCAGTCTTTTCCTGATGTTCTCAAAACAGATCTACTCTGAACTGAATTTGCAAATCCTCTGGTACTTTCCTTGCCCATTCTCATCACTATTTTGAATCATTGGTAAGTGATGATAATGACTTCACGACCTTTGCTATTCAGCAGGAATAGCAAAAATGCAGGAAGCTAGACATGGAATCTAAACTATCCAAAAGATTAAAGTTCATTCAAGCATTTTTTTTCCCTTTAGTCCTTGTCTGTCTCAATTTAAAAAGAATACTAAATAATTCAGACTGATCTTCCATAGGATTAAAGAGTGTGCAAGTCTTTTGTGGTAATCAGTGGTTTAAGTAGGTAATTTTTCACTTCTTTCTGAATGATTCCCCATTACATGTCACAGTGCCCATGAGAGAATAATGTTTTGTGGCATATAATCAGAGTGATTCATTAGATCATCAGCTGAAACACAAAGTAAACCTCACATGTTGCACAGCATTGAATGTCAAGGAATTAAAGCTACTACTGCTCTCTATTTTTCACTGAACAGCAGCACCCATTTAAATACTCTATATTTAAATTGGCTGCTGAGCACAGGTTACTGACTGGACAGAAAGAAAAGGAGATGGGTCTTGAAAAAAATACCCCAAGATAAAATGCATGAGGAGCAGCCACATTTGCATAAAGGTGTTCTTTGAATGGCAAGGAAGCTTCTACTGAACTTCAGTTAACAGATCTCAAAAGCAGGAATAAAGTATTCCAGAAATAATTAGATAGTGTATCAGAAATCTCATGGCATCTAAATAATTTTAGAGCTATTCCATTCCTTATGGAGCTACCTGACCATTTTCCCCTTCCTGTTCATTGGCATTCCCTTAGTTTTGTGACCTGTTAGGTTTTGCACAGAGCCAATTCCACTGACACTGCTGGATGCACACAGTTTCTCTCCAACCAGTTCTATAATGTCATCAATAAGACAGAGGTCAACCTTAATATTGCAAAGCAATGAAAATATTTTAGCATTTGAAGAGTAGCTGTAGTAGTTTAGCTTTTAAAAGTTTAATTCTGGGCTGAAGAGTGGACACCAAAGAAGAGACACATACCTGGACTTTTGTTTCCTGGCCAGATCCAGCCTGCTGGCAGTAGACTTCAAAGAAATCAGCTACTCCTTCTTCCACCCACAGCAGAGTCACAGAGGTCTGAGTCTTGTTGACAGCAAACAGTGATTTTGGAGGGGCTGGTTCTGGTGTAAGAGAAAAATCTCCTTTCATTAAGCTTATCTTTAAATTTTGAGACAACTGAGAAAAATGAAAAAAATCTAAAGCAATGTGTGATGCCCTTCTATCTTTCATTTCCTTCAGATAAAGTCTACCAATGTAAATCCTCTCAGGATGACAAACTACCACTGTAAAATGGGAAGATGATGAAATATGTTGGTTTTTCTTCTCTATTTAAACTATTCTATATTTGGACAGATGGATAATTACTTCACTTCCCTTCTCAGCAGAGCCCTTGTTTGAGGATGATCAGTGAATTCTATTCATAGAACAATGTTAGCAGGAACTCTTTCAGAAAGATCCCTGTCCACCTGTTAACCAGCACATTTGGCTTGAGAAGGCTTTTCTTCACAAGGCCTGCCCAGGAGACAATAAAGAAGCAGCTTCTCAAAAGTAAAGGCTGTCTAGGTTCCTTTAATTGCAGCAAAGGAAATATTTAGCCAATTAGCAGTTTAAAAAAAAAAACAAAACTGTAGTCTTTTTTCTTCCCTCCCCTCTGGCCAACATTTAAGGGCTACTGGAACTGTGTTGATTTCCATGAGTTGTAGGAATGCAGAGGTCCAGATCTGTAGAGGTTCTCAGTTAATTATTTTGATTTTCATTGCTTTTGTGCTGGATGAAGTGACAATAGGCAAACAAATACAAGAGTTTGTGGAGCAGGGGACAACTCTATGACAAGAGTGATAGATGGAGGGTCTCCTGGGAGCAATGGCATCAGAAATGTTATGAATCATGGATGGTGCACTCAGCAGCCTATGTCCATTGGCCTTGGCTGCTGACTCCAGGGCCATCTCCCTGCCTGTGCGCCCTTGTGGAGGTCAGCCCTCACTGTAGCCACAGCCAAACCAACCTGGGCAATGGAAAGCACAGAACAGTGGGGAAAATATCTAGAGGACCAGAAGAGGAGCAAACAGCCTAAGCATAGAGCTAATATGAGAGATAATTCTTCTCCTCCTCAGTATTATTTAAACACCAGTGCTTAATCATAATTTTCATCCTGATGACTTCACATGATGGGTACTGTAAATCCGTAGCTTTCCACACCTCAGGCCTCTTGGGCTCTTCCACTTTGCCTTCACAGACTGTAAAATTTGGGTTGTGTATTTCTGAGTTGTTCTGCACAGTTTTCAGATCTCCTATTCTGTGGGTGTTTAATCAAAGCTGTAATTCTCGAACCATGACTGATTTCAGGATTCTGACACACTGCATACAATGGGTGATGCACAAAAACATTCTGGGTTGATTTTTTTTTTCCTTTCACAAATAATTTGTTATCTTTACTCTGTGAGATGCTGTCACAAGAACCTTGGCACAAGGGACTTGCTCAAGTAGTTATAGACATTTTGGAGATGTGTCTGATCCTGAAAGAATCAGATCTGTGTTCTGGGGTTGGAGTCTGCCCAAGCCATACTGACATTGTGAAAAGAGCTGAGCTGGGACCGAGGCACATTCACATGTGTCACGGGGCTTGCAGTGCACACATTGTCCCTGTGCTACACAAGAAAGTGTCCCTCTCCCATAATTACACACATATATCTGCTCTTGGACTCAGAAACACATTCAGGTTAAAAAAAAATGGCCTCAATTAAAATACGAGCTTTGCATTTGGGCAGCGTCCCAAGCAAATCTTCCTTTTGCTTCCAGCAAATGGCTTCATTTTTCTGCAGGTGGAATGTTGCCAGGATGAAGCAAACATCATGGAGGGAAGAACATTTGGCAGAAATGCTTAAGTGACTGC
Source organism: Zosterops lateralis (assembly GCF_965231275.1). NCBI lineage: Eukaryota > Metazoa > Chordata > Aves > Passeriformes > Zosteropidae > Zosterops > Zosterops lateralis. Next base: position 11,537,273 of record NC_139765.1, read on the forward strand.
CAAGTGCTGAGTCGTCTATCACTTGGAGTCAGTTTCCACTACTGCTAATTACAACTCCCATTGCTCCCCTCAGAAACACAGAGAGGGAAAACCTCTGGCTAAATATCCCCACTTTTGTCTATTCAAAGTTCAAACATCATAAAGGAAAAAAAAAAAATCAAACTGGATCCAGCAGAAAACCCCACACCAAAAGTCCAGAAGGGATTCATTGGAATGGAATTCATTCCACCTTCTCTTTGTTGCCACTGAAGGGCAAAATATCCATCCAAGTTCAATAAGAGTGCCCATCCATAAGGAAAGAACAGGAAGATACAACCCTGCTGGCAGGGTGTACAACAGGAATAAGGCTCGTGGATCTGCCTGAAAGACCAGGCTAGCTGGTGTCTTGAAATACCACCCTAAAATAACTGGACAATGGTAGCAGGGGGTAATACTTACCCCCAAACATTCCGTGTTTTAGTCACAGGAACAAATACACACACATAACTGCACAGGCACAGCATGGGAAAAAACACTGGAGATGGTTTGCACAGGGAAAAGAAAACTCATGGAATTTCTCTATGTGTTTCAAATATTGCCTTTGGTAAGAAGACCTGCAAGAACTTGAGATTTTTGTGTCTGTACTGTTTGCCTCAGCACTGTGAATAAGAGTTCTGAGAAACATAAACGGGCAATAGTTGTTTCAAGACCTCTAATCCAATTAGATATTACAGAGTCCTTTATATTCACTTCTCTCATGGTGACTCACAAAAGGATTATTATTCAGGTAGAGAGGATAATCCATCTGAAATAACAAACTCTTCTTTACCCACCTTCTCAGGGGAGCTAATGCCTGTAAAAGCAGTTTGGTGCACTTGGAAATTTCAGTGTTTTAGGTACCTAGGGCTCCAAAATGCCACATACATTCAAAAGAGAACTAAAACTTCATAAAGTACAATGGTGCAATGTTCAGTCTTCCTCCCAAGTAAAGAAAGATATTACATAGAAAGTTATATTTGAAACTCCTACATTAAGGATCAAGCTCTCGAGTTTTCTTTTGTTTCTATGAGTATATTAAACATATTTCTCTTAAAATGAAGCTGAGTTCCATGTTCACAGATCTGACTGTTTTTATAAAGACTGATATCATTAATTTGTATTTAAGGATAAGTTTTTGGCATTGAAAGACTTTGCAGATGTCCAGGGAGAAAGAAGGGGAGATAGGAAAGCAGACCAAGTGGCAGAGAGATGTAGAAATAGGCTTGTCAGAAACAGAAAGGAAGGTTCTGCTTTCTAGTGAAAAGCTCATCTGTGAAGCCTGAGTTGTCATTCTCAAAACCTACACGTGTTCAGGACCTTAGGCAGGCAACTATGAAGTTGGCTTGTTCTCTCAGCAAGGCACTAAGTGATTTCCACTCTCCTACTTCCACTTACAGTCAAATTTTGCCACTCTTGCTCCTCTTGAGCAAAACCATTTTAAGAGAGTAGCTTCACACACAGAGGCATGAGACAATCTTCACAGCCAGGTGAGGTGAAAATCACAGCTTTGCAAAAGAAATGGGCTCACAGGTACATGACTGGAATAAGGAAAGTACTGCATCTGCTGACAGAGTCACTTCACAGTCAAATGAGTGGGCTGAGTTAATAACTTAAGAACAAGCATTTCTTACCCAATTTCACAAGTTGGGGCATGGAAGTATTGCTGCCTCTCTCAGTACAAGCAGTCACTGAAAGGTTGTAAATGTCCCCTGGAGGCAAGCTCAGCACTGCAGTCATCACGTTGCGTGTTACCTGAACAATCAAGAGACACCAGCTTAAACGTGACACAAACCACACAACTGCCTCACAGAATTAACCTGGTCACTCAAAATACTGCAGAGAAAATCCTGTGCATCACAGCAGATGTCTTTTGCATGCTCCAGACTCAACCAGTGACATCAACCAGCTCCCACTGAGACCAAACACAAAACCAGAGAAGCACAATGCAAAAGGAAGAGAATTTTAGGCTGCACTTTCTATGTGACCAGTGAAAAATTAAGGAAAAAAAAATTCTCCCTCAGCCCTCTGAGAGCATCTAGGTTTCTCAAGTTGTGCAAAATGCTAAACAAGCCATGGACTTGAGCCTATTGCAATTTTAGAGGAATTTAAATCAGGTCAGATGCCTCAAAGAAGAGCACACAACCCAGGTGTAGGCTTGCCTTTGTATGTCCTACAGACCTGAAAATTAAATCCATCTGGGCAAGTCTAGCACCTCTTGGAGACCTGTTGACTTGACAATAGATCTCAGGGTCTGACTTCAAACATCTACAAGTTCAAAGCCAGGTCCAAAACTGAGCTGAGTTTTAAAAGACTGAGAGTAAATAACTTTTTCCTTTTATTTTAATGTAATGTTCCCATTTCTCCAGAGTCATGGAGAAGGATAGAGAATGTGGAACACAATGTTTTCAGGGCATTTCTGGACTAACTCTAAAGGGCCCATTCAGGAATTTCACGCTGGTTTTCACAGTCACTTAATTCTCAGGTGGAAGGTTTCAGATGCAAGAGAAACTGACTGTTCTCAATAATGACCAATAGGGTTTTGCATATAATTTTCATCACTTCTCTAAAAATTGACCAACTTCTGTGGAATCTTGGGAAATACACGGAGAGCAGGAAGAAAAAGGCAACATCATCTGACAATGTTACCCATTTATTTCAATAATGCCATAAGAAAAAAACCACATATTAACAATCATAATAAAATCACATTACGATATTACGGTATAGTATGAGTTTTAAAGGAAACAGTTTTTGAAAGTGACTAGCAGAGCTTGAGAGAACAGGTCTGATATCTGCAAGCATGTACTTATATTTATCGATTTGAACAGAACCGTAAAAGTTAGCTATAAATAGGTAGGGGGTTGCAGGATTTTCCTAAAGAACACTCTCTGGGTTCCCTTGTCTTACAAGGAATATAAAGACAAACGTTTGTAAAGACATCCCTAAAGCTTTTAAGTTTTATTTTTAGATATACTATATTGTAGATACCCTCAACTTCTAATCTTTTGTTTAATCTAAAATTACATATTCAATTTCGGTCTTAATTTATTTAAATTTTCATATTAAATGTTTATTTTGTATTTGTTTAATCTACAGTTTTCATATTCAGTGAAGTTGGATGGTAGAGAAACCAGGTGTTTCCTGGAAGAATAATAAGCTCACAGAGAACATGATTTTTGAAGAAAGAGAGGGATATCAGTGTGAATTTTTTTAAAAAAATCAATTGATAGAATATTTTATTTGTAGTACAAAAATTAAAATCTAGTTCTCTTCCTTGTTGGAAGTAAGGATCCAAATCCTAAAAGTTATCAGTTCTCCTGATCATATAATTACATTCATGCTGCATTCTCCAGATGGATGCACTCCTGCAGCCACAAGTAATCTAATGAAAGCTGGGATGTTCCACACAAATTCAAACGAAAACTGGTGATCAATTTGCAATTCTGCTGGAAATACACTTCCAGTTTTCCAAATGTTCGCAAGAAGGTACCAAGAGCACACCTTTAGCACCTGGCAAGTTTTCTAAGTGCACACACTCTGGGTGAAATCCTCAGCTCATCATTCGGTGGAACTTGTATTCAAATGTCAAATGAAGAACACAGAATTTATGAGGATAATGTCAGAAAATGGGAAGTGACAGTACTTGAATGAACTAAAAAAAATCTCAGCCAGTAGTTTCCTCTGTTTATCAATAAATAAAAATGGAAAATACCATGCCTGTATACAAGAATACTCTTTATGTTTTACTGTCTGAAGCTGAGAAGTTTCTAAGCTCTTTCTAAATTATGCAAATTATCAACACCTTCACTGGATCACTACAGAAACTCTTTGTCCATTGGCTGTTTTGAGAGCTCAAGTCTCTGGAAGTGCATGCTAACACTGGGAAATAACTTTTACTGGCTTCTACCAAACTTGCTGGAACTTAGTAATACAAAGTTTTTAGAGTTGTCAAAGTTTTCCTGAGCTATCAACTCAGAAAAACAAACCAACCAACCAAAAACCCACCAAAAAGAAAAAAAAAAGCCCAAAGAAATGAACACCACCCACCTTCCACACTGATACTTACACTCTTCTTGATTTTTTTCTTTCCTTCTGCAACAACCATCCAGTGCAGCATCCTGGAATGAGAAAGGTCAGGACCATCTCCTCCATAGGTCCAGGTGACGTATAAAAGGTGGTTGTAATATTCTACCGAGGTAATTTTGGGTGCCACTGGTGCTGAAGGAAGAAGACAAGTGTGTTACAGACAGGGTCTAACATGACTGATTAGAAAATCCAGTGATAAACTTCTGCTAAATGATGTTGTCATGAAAAGAAATATCACAAAGCTATCAGGAAAGGATCATTAAAAGCTACTGCATTTGAGCACTAGCTAAAAGATATGAAAACCGTAATTTAACTTGCGAGATAATTAGAACAAAATTTCATTTATTTTTGCAATCTTTCAGTTTAAAAAAAAATCATGGCAGATAAAAATAATTTTTGAGTCACATTTGTAAGTAGAATTCAAATTCAAGTTAAAAGCCTCGGATGTTTCTTCACTGTGCTACTGAACTGAAAAGAAATAATAAATTGTTACATTTATGTAACCTATTTATGATAGGTTTTCCATAGGGAAAAAAAAATTTCACTGAGCTTGCATCTTCCTAGAGGGAAAAGTCCAAACCCTGCAGATTTCCAAAGAACAACTTTTGCATGAGAAGTTACGACCACCTTTGTTCCCAGAGTGGAAGGCAGGAAAAAAAGAGCCCCATCACAACCCATTCAGCCTGTTAGAAGGGTTTTGGTTTTTTGTTGTTTTGGAGCTGCCAGCAAGTCTCTGTCTCTCTCTACAGCCCACCTAACACAGAGTCACTCATGTGGAAAAGACTTTTAAGAGTGAGACCAATCCTTAACCCAGCACCAAGCAGTGCCCCTCAGCACCACATCCACATGTCCTTTAAACGCCCCCAGGGACTGGGACTCAGCCACCTTCCCCACTTGGCTCTCATCAGCTGTGACCTGCAGAAAGACAGCAACCTCCAGAATACATCTCCTCCTAAAATTGGTGTTTAAGATGTGGATTCCTTCTGGGAGGTGCCTCTCCATTAACTGTAGAGGGAGCAGAGGTGCCCAGCTCACCCTGAGTGCCTAATTCAAAGGTACAGGACCACAGAGAAGAGTTAAATTAACAGTGAGTGGAAACCCAAAAGTGAAAATCAGTTATCAGTGAAGATTTCAACCCCCTCAGCTCAGGAGATATGAGTAGGGTAACCTGGATACAACAGGGAAAGGTATGAATCTCTGTGCTTGGCCAATTCTTGGGGAGCACAGTAGGGAAAATTTCAAAAAACTAACTAAAAATCACAAGTTGTGTCTCTTCATGTTGTTTGTAAAAAAGTAAACAGTTTGTAAAAGAAAAAAAATGTGGTTTAAAAGTTTCATTTTTATTCTCATTTTCCCTTCTTTTAATGTGTGTTAATTAATCTATGTTTATACCTTTAAGTTAAACCTACTTTTTCTCCTAATCCTATCTCGCAACAACAAAAATAACCCACTTAAACCACTACACCAAATTTAACAAACAAAATTCAACAAACGTAAACCCACTACATAATTAGTGTTTCTACCCAGTCATAAATTAAATCTCATTACAGTGTGGCCTGCCTGGTCCTCCTCTGCACAAGCCCTGGTGTGTTTGTGCTGAGGCAGGTCAGAGGGGCAGAGCCCTGGGTGTGCCAGCACAGCTGTGGCTGACAGGGAATGCAGGATGGAATGTCTCGGAGTTCCAGGTCTCCTGGAAGGGACCACAAGATGTCACTGCTGCTTTCACGGAGGCTCCTTCCACTTTGGCATTAGTAGGGAAGAGATTTACTGAAGTAATCGCTGAGGAAGGCAGCAAATGCAATGCGCAGAGAATTTAGAGGAACTTAGAAATGCTTACTGAGACTATCCTCCCAAATTAATCTTGGAAATGTCCTTTTGTGCCGGGGAGGAGAAGCAACCTGATTTAGTAAAGAATACTTAAAGCAGTGTTTAATTTTCAAAATTCCCAGCCCATCCCTGTGCATGGATTGTGTATTCCTTGCAGTTTAAAGCCGTGACTGACATGAATCTAACCGAGGAATAATGATTTCCCCCTGCACCTTATTATTGATGGTATGCTTTCATGACAGTGAATGTCCAGGATAAATGAGACCAGGGCTGGTGTGAGCCATTCCCTTAGCACAAGGCTCTGGGGAGCACAGAGAGGCTGTGGGGACTCACACCCTGCTGCTGACCTGGTCTGAAGACACAGCTGGAAGCACCCACAGGACCAAGTGCTGTGGTAGTTATCAGCACCAAGAGCCTGTCTTTCTCACTCCTTTTGCTTCCCCAAAGAGAAAAGCATCCTCATTGTAAAAAGCAAATGCTGGTGGTCCAAAGAGCCTTTGCACGCGGCTGTTTTAAATCCAGCTGTTTACAGCAGGTGGCATTAAAAGCTCATTAGTCACCACAGCAACCCTGGCAGCGCCACCAGCTCTCCCTGAGTAAAATAACACCGTTCAACTGCTGCTGTAGGAGCTGGGAGAACAAATGCTGCTTCTGGTAAGTCTCTTGGATCCCCCAAACCTCCCCCATGCTGCTGGGGACATCTCTCCAGTTGCTGTGAGAGTCATCATCCTGAGTCCTGAAGTTCAGTGGGATCCTGCATCTGGAGATGTCTGCTCTGAGCTTTCTGCAAGCTGCATCCTCACACTCCCAGCTGATCCTTCTACTCTGGCTTTGAAACTCAAGCTCATGCTCCTGGTGTGGAGGTTGGCTCTGCAGTTGTACACAGAAGACCTGGCAGATGGTGTACTGTCAAGCCTACAAAACCTCCACTCCAGTATTTTTAAAATTCAGGGTTTTTTTTTTTGTTTTTTTTTTTTTTTTTTTTTTTTTTGTTTTGTTTTGTTTTGTTTTGTTTTGTTTTTTCCTGGTTTAATTCCTGGCAACCTGTGCAGCAAAGGTGGCATTCTTCAAAATGATGCAGAAAGGGACCAAGTGCCCCATAAAACCATCTGCTCCCTGTCTGGGAGAAAAGAGGTTGAGGGTGAGAAAGAACTCTCTCTCAGTCTCCTGGCAACTTAAAGCCCTGAAAAGGCAGCACCTACTGGGGACAAACATTTCAAACCTGCAGACGTGACAAACTGGCAAGCCTCACAAGTTAGCCTGGCTGCGGTTCTTGGGCAAAACTGAAGAGATTGCAAGTAATAAAGGCAATCAGAGGACAGGAGTGCATTTAATGCTCACAGTCAGTGCTGACCATCTATGGGTAAGTGCTTCTTGCAATTTGACCAAATCAGCTTTCTTTGTTAGGACTCTTCACTTAAAATCACAGTGTGATTTCAACACCTCATTGCTATTCAACGTTTTCATCAGCACCCTGGAAGTAAAAGCAGTGCTGATGAACCACACAAGTAACATGGCATGTGGCAGAGGAGAGCAGGGTTTGGAAAGGGCTGAACTGTGAAATATTGCCCCCTGTGCTGGGCCTGCTCAAAAAAAAAAAAAGAATTTCAAAGTTCCAGGTGTGAAGTTGGATCTGTTGGAAAATGGCATGTACACAACAAGTGATAAATTCTGTTAGAATAAAATAGAAGTAAATCAACACACACCTTCAGTGTGATGATGCAGGAAATGCAATCATCTAGATGCACACACAGGAGAGCTTTGAATAGGGAGCTGATTGTGCCTCTACAGGAGCACTCAGCAGGCTAGTATCACACTTTCAGTTTTTAGGTACTTTAGTAAAGACAGTAAAAATTGGAGAGGCAGAGTGGGGGAAAAAACTAACATGGGAAAACACCTAAAAGTGAGAGCACCTGAAGGGTTCAACGGAAATAATTTATTAACAGAAAAAACAAAAATCTGTATAGAGACAAAAAAAAAGAAAAAGAAAAGTTGTGTCTCTTCAATCAGATAATTTAAGATAAAAGTACAACAAATATATTGGGCTGGATATTAAAACCAGAAAAAATCAGATCAGAAACACAGGGTATTATAAACCCTTGATAATAAGAGAAATTAAGCATTGATACAAATGTTGTGTTTTGCCAACCACAAATGGATGATATTTAGAGGTTCATCCATTTCTGATTTTGTCTGCACCTGCTAGTTAAGAAGTTATTTCATTTTTCATTTAAGAGCAGTAGCAGTCTTTCTGTCATCATACAGAGATCGAGATTGGTACTGATGACAGATTACATTTTAGAAGACCCTTAATCTCCCTCATTTCTGCTGCAGGTTTCTGGAGCTACAGTACTGAAGTGAGTATCCCACTGGAACATTTCCACTCTAAAATGCTGGACCTGGTACCCAAATCAGTTGGAAAAGACATTTTTTCCCTCATACAGCAGCCAACCAGCTGGAAAATTGCTTCTTTACAGCGCTGCAGAAAAGCTGATTGATGCCAAAGGACAACGAATATCCCTGGAGACCCTTCACAAAGCTATCACAGGTTCTGATGCACTGGAAAAGTGCCAGAATTTGTCAGCAGAGCAGCCTGGGATCAGGTATCTCAGCATGGGAGGGCTTCTGTTGACTTCAGTAGAGCTACAGCTTTAACTGCTGATGACTTTCCTGTCGTGGCTCTCTGGGGCTCAGGCTCTGTATAAATCATCACTGCAAATGGATCGCATTCAGTGACTTTTTCAGGTACATTCTCCAACTCTCATCAAACAGAAAATCTGGGACTAGGCTAGATTCTGCTTTGGGATGAGAGGCTGGGATTTATCTGAAATACCTTGATTTTCCTTTGCCATCCTACAGATGGCAAAGAAGAGCAAGTCATACTTCACTGCGTCCCACAGTAAAACTGAAAAATTTACTGCTTTCAATCACCTGAGCTTCAGCCAGGTGAATTAAATAATGATTAAAAGCAAAATGATTCAGTGGAGAGCTCTGACTTTGACCTAAGTGTCCTGGATTCTGGAAACACATGGCAAGGTGCTAACAGGGCCTCTATCGTGCTGCTCCCTCTGGGGCTGGTCTGTTGGACATATTGAAGATTCAAATCCAAAGAATCTGCCAAGAGATGCCAGAGTGTGTGAAATCCATGGCTGGCCCAAAGTGGAAGGGGGAAATCTGTGTGGTTTTATCAGCTCACTCCTCTCGGTGCTGTACCTGGGGATTACTGTGAGGGTGATAAAGGAGGAAAAAACACTTGGAAATACTGTAGATAAAGGAAAAAGTGTTTTACAATATTAAAACCCCTAAGAATTCAGGTTTACTTATTTACCTATTAATTTCTCTGTGTGTCAAATATATGGCGTGGTAAAAGTTGACCAGGAGCCATGCACTGAGCTGATGGAGGACTGCAACAGAGCAATCAAGCACTGTGCTTGACATAGGAAAATTTAATTTATATGCTTATTTCAAGCAGTCCTCAGAAACTTAAAAATAATAATTAAAAAAACCCCCAAAAAAACAAAAAACAAACAAACCCAAAAAACCCTCACTTAGCTGATAAATACCCTAAGTTGTAATGATCTGTAGGTGAAACACAGAACCCAGATCAGACTTTCTCAGTGTCTCTGCCCCCAGGAGCACTCCCAGAGTGTTTTCAGCTGGCTGGTTACCTGTTATGAAGCTGATGGTGGAGCTGTCACAGCAGCTCAGCTCTGGGTCCCCCCAGGTCACCATGGTGACCCTGAAATTGTAATACCAAGCAGGCAGCAGGTTGGCTATTCTCTGCAAAGGGACAAAACACAAAGAGCAGCTCAGGAGAGAACTCACCAGCACAAGGCAGGACTTCTGAAACACAACAGTATTTATAAACCTCATTGAAACTCATTTTTCTGAGCTCCCATTCCTTCCTTCAGTGGAAATCTTTGAAATTTGGCCTTTCAATTTCTTAAAAAAGTCTGTGCAAGGGGAGCAAACACAATTGGGATGTTGCTCATCCACATCCACTTTGTCACAGGTTCTGCCCACCATGGGGATGTCAAAGGATTTCCAGGGTGGTAAGAACATTTCACACAGAGTAATCTTCCATCACAATTCCAGTGTGATGAAGGCAAAATATTTAACTGGAAAAGGTAGGTGTTTCTAGTTTGATTAAGTGGGGCTTGAGGATAAATTAGCAGTGATGTTTTTGTCTCAGATATTGCCACTTTAAAAGATGGGGTTTTTTTCCAGTTTTCCAAGTGTACTTCACTTTCTATTACCATTTATTATAAATAGAATAGGAATGAAACATAAATGACTTATGAGACATAAATTATATATGTAAATATAAATGAGATATAAATGAAGTATAAAAAGCAATATGTTTTATATTACAGTATTACGTGTAATATTTAAGTTAAAATTCTAATTCTTCCACTGACAGCACAGAATATTTAAGATACTGATGTTTAAATGAAAAGCCTTTTGATATTCTAAAAATTCAAAATAAAGGCAGATTGAAAATAATGAACAACTTCAACAACACAGAAGTTGCTATTTTTACAGATCTTTTTTCTCCAGATACTACAAGGCAATGCAAATATAGGTGGTGTGATCTGCTCTTTTCATGATTTTTGGAAGAAGTTGTATCCACAGTGACACCAAAACCTTGAAGATGCTTGGATTTCTTGTGACATGCCCCTGGTGTCATACTGAAAATACCAACCTTGCCTTGACAATTTTCAAGCAAGCTGCAGAGCACAAAATGAATGAAGCAACTAAACAGAGTGGAAAGACAAATCCAGTTCCAAAGGTTCTTATCAAATATTAACGCTCCAGGAAATAATACTTGATTGTTTCATGCTGTTAGAAACATTGATTTTTGATTCTTCTCACGATTGTTTCAGAATACACCACTCAGAGGTGTCAGCAGATCACAGGGATCAGTGGGAATCTGGAGCACCACCAGAGAACCCAAACAAAAGTTTACCAGTCCCTACCTGCACATTAAATGCCACAAGGGAAGAAGAGGGAAACACTATTTTCCTAATTCAGGATTAGTCTTTAAAATTATCCTTGAAGAAGTGCTCACTTAAGCTGTGACACAGCACTGTTGCATTTCAGTTTGAAATCCAGACAAAGAAATTCCAACTTGGCTTCCCTGAGCAGGATTTGCAACAGTAAGGGACAACATCATCTCCTCTTGTAATGAACCACATTAACTCTACATGATAGCTTTATCTCCTGGATGACTTAGATCACTCAGCTATTAATCTATTTGTGCTGAGTCATGATTACAAGATATTAATTACCAGTTTGGTAAGTTATTTTTTGTTTTTAATTTCCCTGGAGATTTACGTGCTAGATTTATAGTCACATACCCAATTACAGTAAAGCTGCTGGAGCCAAAATGACTCTACAAATGGTATTATGCAAATCAATTACAGTAAATCACTGTGGCTCTCACAGCAGCAGAAGTTATTGCTATCTTTTTTGCATACTCATAACTTTGGGAACAACTAATTTCAGCTGGAATTGCTTTCTGTCTCACACTACAGCAAAGTCTGAACAAAGTCTTTCCACTTTCTCAGGAAATAATGGAGAAGAGGAGGAAAATTTCACTTTATATCTGCAAAGACACCTGTGAACACGAGTGAGTGTGTTCTTATAGAGACCAGTGTTCACCTAATTAAAACCTTGGCCTAGGATTTTGCAGCTTCAGAAGCATGGAGGCTTTTTTCACAAAAATCCACAGCTAAGCCTTCCACATGGCACACTGCAAGAACAGCCTGCAAGCCCCAAATCCATACCATCAATATTAATTATGTAGATAAGCCTTTGGACTACACCCCCTGAGGAGATGGTGGAACTTTTAAAGCCTTGACTGACAAACTGACCCACAAACTGAAGCTGCCTCTGGACTTGCTGAACAACAACAACCAAAAAAAAAAAGAAGGAGGCTAATCCTCTGTCTCATTGCTCTGCTTAAAATTTAGCATGGTTCAGCTGGCAGTGCCTTACTTTAGACCAGAAAATGCCTCCAGCACCCTTGGCCATTTTCTCTGCTTTGCTGGGGAAAAAAGTGCCAGGCTTAAATGCACATATACATATTCATGTGGAAAAGGCTGGGAAAGAGAGTGCCATGAGGTGCCAGGGCCACACAGGCATGGGAGAGCAAGACAGGAATGGTCACTTTACCACAGAGGCAGTCAAAGAGACAGTTGCTGCTATTTCATAGTAGGTTGTCCACTCCGAGGTCATCGTTGATGGGTTGAAGTAAAACATTTCTACCACGTATTTCCTGAACACCCCAAGGAAAGGTCTGTTCCAGCTCAGAACCACAGCAGTAGGTCCCAAAGGGTAAAGTGTCAGGTCCTTTATTCCAGTGGGCACTGTAAACCAGAAATTATGGTAACGTGCATGTGTTATCAGTCGCACTTTATTTCAAAATTATACTTTTCCTCAATCAAGTTCTACCTATTTCTGGGGGCGTTTTTTTTGTTTTCTTTTCATGACTTTAATCCCCAAGAACTTCTTGGTCACAAGCAGTTAAATACCATTTTTGAGCATTTTTTTCTCCAGTTTAAAACTACTTTTAAGACTACTTTTTCAGAAGTGGCTGCAGACCACTTGGCTGCTTAGCTTGAAATGAAGCACACAGCTTGCTTTCTCATAAATGGAGGGTTCTATTCTACTTTGAAAATCAGGATGTTTAGGCGGTATTTCAAGATGCTCAAAAACAAAAGCATCAAAAGCCAGAGCACTGTGAGAAAGGAAAGTTTTCATCGCTATCCCTCCTTCCCTGGGGAACCCAAAGGTTCTGTCATGTATTGCTATTCTTGCCTCACAGACGGTGGTGACACTGAGAAAGAGTCAAGTGATTTGAAGAGTGTCACATAAGGGTCAACTTCTGCAACCTGTATGGTCTGGAAAGCAATTATTCTTCATGACTTCACTGAGGCTACTTGAATAAGGGCTTAGAACTAACATTTGACAGGGTTGCAGAGCCCCAGCTATTGCACACTGGGTCAGAACGCAGACCAGCACCCAGATTACTTCAGCCCATGTTAGCACATGATTGCCTTTACCTTTATAAATCATTTATCATGTCTTTGCTTTCTCCAAACTGCTTTTCACCTTGTGAAAATGAGCCTTAGGATAAACATGGGGAGAATGGAATACTTTTTAAAGTGCATTTTCTTTTATTTGAGTTTCATTTGTCATTAGCCACCACTGGTAAGTTCACAAAAGAATTTGTTTTTTCAGTTCTATTATTTGAGTATCATATTCAATAAACTGTTATGAAATGAAAACTTATGCAACTGTTGTTTTACTGCATAAAAACAGCCCATGTATAATAAGGAAGTTATGACATGTTCTATTTAGAAACTGATTGCCATTTTCAGTTTTGTAAGAAACTTTTATTGTTGTAAGGCAACAACAATTGTTGTTTCTCCACAAAAGTGGAGAAAATTAAGAAACTTATTTACTTTGGGTATAAATGATTTTACTTTAGCAAATGAAAGTAGAATTTTTCAGATTTTTGAATTATAGTGGGAAAGAAGATCAAAAGCATTTGCACAAACTGTCCAATGATAGAAATTTTAACATTAAAGTATATATAAATATTTACTTACTAATTTTACCTTTCCTGAAATATGGCATGCTCTACAAATTTTTATTCAGATCAAATTTATGAAAATATATGAGAAGATTGATGAGAATGATAAGGCTTTCACCATAATCACCAGGCCACACATTGGTCTTTATTTAAGGATTAAATTCTTCATAGGATAACATATTTTTTTCTGTTTCACTTTCTTCCCTATATCACAAAGAGGAAGCAGCATTAAAAATACTGAAGATCTCTAACTTCTGCCATCTGCTGTCCCACTGAGCAGACTTTTTGTCAAAAGGAGAAACTGGGTGACACAGGTTGAATATTTTGCTGCCAATGTAACTGTGTACACTGAATTTCTTTCTCTTTTCCTTCTCTCTCCCTAATACATTTTGTTTAAGTGGTAATCTTAATAAAGTAAATTACACTGAAACTAAAATCACTGAATTCTGTCCTAAATGACCCTTTATAGGAACCTGGTGGAATCCTAATTCTTGAAAATTTTAGTCTCAGAGGTTTCTTCTCATTTTCAAATCCCAAAGCAGAGAACATTGAGATCCACTGTAAAACTCGAGAAAATCAAAGTGTGGTCTACAGGACTTAATGAACATACTGCACATATTAAAAAAAATCAAACAAAAAAACCCCATCAAGACAACCTCAAATAAATGCATTTTAATCAATAGGTTCAGGGGTTACCAATGGAAAATGTGACAGGATCAGAAGGAGGTCCAACCAATGGTCCCTTCCGTAGGTAAACCACAACTTGGTACTGGGCACCAGGAACAAGATTTTCAATGAGGCTGCTGCTTGAATTCACCTAGGAGGAGAGGAACTCATCAGATATGAAGCATTTACTTGATTAATAAAATTAACTTGAATTACTCCAGTTATAAAAGGCATGGATCCAAACACATTGGCACCAACAGCAAGAATTTCATTCATTAATCCCCACATGGCCGAACTGTGGAAGTGGTCAGGACTGACTTCACAAATGATCTGACTCAGAGGCTACATAAGGTCAGCTACCTCACTGCAGACCCACTCTCTACTACTGTCAAAGTTTATTAAAATATTCAGGCTACACTACTCATTTTCAGGTGGTGTAATTCTGGCTGGAGTACCTAGACCAATGTGTTTTCAGCTACAGCCTGAGGCTTTCCATCCGTCATTGGTGCAGCTGTGGGAGCTGAAGGCCGAGTTTTGAGGGAGCTGTCTTCTGTCTGCATGCACTGAGGGACTCCACAGTGAAACTAGAGAGAAACTGATGCCTTGGGAAGGCTGACCTGAAACAGAGACTGGACAGAGCTGGAGAATAAAGCAGGGATTTATTGAAAGGCCTTTAGGATACACCTTGGGCAGGATAGGGCCTGGCCAGGGCTACACTCAAAGTGGACTTAAAATGGTCATAAAATTCCCAATGGATCATGAGGTCTCACACTTTTATAAGTTTTGGTCCATTTGCATATTGAGGTTTAATTGTCCAATTACAGCTTCAGGTTGTGAGGTCCCATCCTTCTTGTTCCTCCCTCCAGCCACCATTGTTTGTGCTTTTGGGCCTGAAAGTTGTCCTTGGTCTTGAGCAGGAAAAGGATTTGTTTTGTCTCCCTGCTCTGTGAAGAGCTGAGTGGCACTGAATGTGAGGCTCAGAACTGCACCCCATGGCAGCACAGAATCTGAAAATATGAAAGCTAAAACTTAAGGTATCAGAAATATTCCCTGTAACCTCCCCTCCACAGCACTACAAACTGTAACTAAGGGGCATTGTGATTTTTCTTTTCAATTTGAAAACATCACCGTTAAAATTTCTGCTGTGCCACACCAGGTTTCAGTCAGGGCTGGAGGCAGAACTCCTCTCCAAGTGATTCCTGATCTGATACAACACAGAGAGGCTCTTCTCCTGAAGGCTCCACAAGCAGCAAATGCACAGAGCAGGTTTGAGGAAAAGCCTTCACACATCCTTTCTAGAGCTGCAGGCTGGTATTTCCTACCAATATTTTCTTCACAACCTTCCCAAAGTCTGTATCACAGACACCTCTGCACTGGTGGTTTATTGCAATGCACATGAATGTATCAGTGCCAAGCACAGATTTAGTGAGGAACAGAATTTGTCTTTACCAGCTGCTCTGGAAAGCTAAATCAGTTTTAAATCATGCACCATTTTAGAAATGGATAAAACTCTGCACTGAATTTTGCTCTTTTCAGCTCATCATAGAGAATTCAAACCAACAGTTATTAACAATTCCAGGTATAGTAAGTTGATAAAATTTGATACAAATATAGGTAATGAGAGAAAGAAATAAATAACTGTATTTAGACCTTTCAACCTATTTGCAATAAATACACATTTACAGATATCTTGTTTATTCACAGATTAACTTTAGGTACCTGTTTTTGAGTTTGTAAATGAATCCTGGAGCATTTACAGAAATCATAAATGCCTATGTTTGTGATCTGTGTTTATAATCACCAACTGTACTTTGCTTCCCACTTAAATGACTCCACTTCTAAGAAATAAAAGTAACAATTAGATAACAAGCTGATTCTGAAAACCAGTTCTCAAATTGTCACAACAAGACACTTCCAAACATTTAAGTTCATAGTCATTCTTGGACTAAATCTCAAAATTCCTACAGAGATTAATTTTAAAAAGCATTTTAAGGGTCACGAATTCTCTGTACTAATTAACTTGCAGGGCTGATCACGAAGTTGAAGGAGATAATTTACAGAGAGTGCCAGCAGTCCCCTGGGTGGGCTGAGGGTGCAGCAGGGCAGCACTGCAGTCCTTTGCAGACTCCTCCATCACACACATTTAGGGAGCCAGACAGAAGTCATGGCCCTGCTCAGAAAAAGGCTGTATCAGCATCTTGATGAGGTTACTGAGATGTGGGCTGAAATCTTTCTAATTGAAGCCACATGCCACTGACCTATATAAGCACAGAGTCTGATGTGAGGTTGAACTCACTAAAGGTCTCAAGTAACAAAAAACTGTCAAGTTTTGGGGTTCAGGACTCTTGATGATTATAAACACATCCCATAAACTAAAAGGCTTGTCCATACAAATCACAGGTGGTCTGAATTGCTATCTGTTTCCCAGTGCTGACACCTTTTTCTATGGATGAGAAGAAAAGCTTCTGATCATCTCAGAACTTGCAGAAAATTTGCACTCAGGTTCTGTATTCAAATGTGGGATAGCTAAGAAATAATTTATGCTACTTTGATGATAACAATGCACATGAGCACTTCGCTTGTTACAAATGCATTGCAGCGTGTGCCTGAGTGAAGTCACAGCAAGTCCAGCAGAAATTTAACAATCCCAGTTTAATAATCCCATTCTCATGTCTGACTGCTGTGCTCTCCCCTCCACCCTGCACCAGCCATGTCCCTCCCTTGGGGCTGCAGAAGGGAGCAGCTGCCCCTGTGCTCTGCAGCCTGAGAGAGCCCTGGGGCTCACTGGCTCCAAACAGCAGCATGACTTTTTACTGGGTTGGAAAACGCCCCAGCTTCTGCTCCTTACCTCAGTGCAGTAGTGCTTCTCAAGCCTTTGGCTTTCCTTTTGCTTCTGGCAGGTGAGGGAGAGCACAGAAACGATGGTGCTGTTTCCAGTGCTGTCGTGGGACGCCGTCCAGGACGTCAGGGCAGTTGTGGAGCTCAGCACTGTCACCGTCACATGCTGGGGCTTCTCAGTGAGCTCCTCTATCCACTCACCTGTGGGGCCTGGCAGAAGCCCAAAAAGCACAGGTGAGCAAGCCACTCTATCCATTTGTTATAAATACATATTAGAAAGTTGGCTTTTTGCAAATATTAAGATGAATGCTTTTATGTATAACGTTAAAATAAGCTATTAACAAAAACTTAGACGAGGTAGTAGTGGCAGCTCATATAATTATGAGTGAACTGTCTGTTTGGTCAGGACAATATCCAGTGAACATGTGATGAGGACCCTGCTATTGATATGCCAACTATCAGCATCTGCCATGTGAAGAAAGTATGGACCAAGGACCAAACTGAAGGTAATAATAAAACCACAACCAAGAAACACTTATGCTCTAAAAAGGTGGGTGCAAGGAGGGGCCATGAACAACTGTTCCTGGAAAAATATGAATATGCATAATGGTCTATAAATATGCAACAGGCTAATGTAATAGGAAAAGTATTTAAAGGGAACCTCTGAGGGCCATTTTTAACCCTTTGCTTTATTTCTGTCTCCTGTTGTCTTTTTATTAAACTTTTTAAATTTTACCAGGAAAGTGAATCTCGTTTTTTACACATTTGAGGTACACATGTTTAAACACCCTCCTCTCAGGGAATTATTGGTGGTGGACTGGCAGCTGTCCACCCCCAGAGCCTGCAGGCAGCAGAGGTGGCAGCCCCTGGGAAGCAGCCTGAACCAGGGGCTCTTTCACCTGCAGCACAGCCCAAGACAAGAGAAACGTGACTGTCTGAAAATTCAGATTGCAATATTCTCTGTCTGCTTACCAGAAACCACCCAGCAGGATCAGATTTGCTCCAAGGGAATGCTTAAAGAGCACTGGCAGCCAATAATGTACAGATCATTGACCAATATTAAAGGATAAGCAAACAGATTTTTTCACCTCTCCACATGCTAACACACCCTCCAAGTGCACTACAGCCTCAAGTTCACAGAGGTCACCACAGTAAAGAATCTCATTCTTCATCAGACTTTTTGGAGCACTTGGTTGAGAACAGAGCTTTAAAATATAGATAAAATAACAGTTTGGAAAATCAGCTAGACTTGGTCAAAAATTCGTGTTTCATGAAAATAGCCTGATTTTTTGTCACCTTTAAGTGATACTTGTGATCACTGACATTCTTCCTCCGTGTAACTCTAATGGTAATTTACATTATTTGATAAAATAAAACAAATGCCAGAGCAAGAATGTGGTTTAAGACCAGCCTATAAGATTTGACTATTATCTGGATGTAACAAAAATATGTAACACAAGCCAGTAATTTGACAGGGTGATTCACCAACCAAGCATTACAAGGAAAAGACAAGACTGACACTGTGGGCAAAATTTATTCACAGCTGCAGACCCCCCCACCCACTCAGGTAAAGAAGAGGAATCTGATCATTAGATTATTCTCTGGAGACAGAGGATGTACATGCAGTTCTCACTATTCAGAAACTGCTTCAGATTGGCATTAAGGGAGCAGAAATATCTCATGTCATGACAGAGTCATAGTCCCCACAAAAAAAGCCTGCTTGATCAGACTCAGAAAGAGGAATGGAAAAGTAATTTCAACCTAAGAGTATTTGCTTATATCTCCAATTTAGCATTGTACCAGAAATACATAAAAAATCTACCTAAAATAGTGAGGACCTTACATTTGACAGAATAAATAAGACAACTGCCAAGAAGCCTCATTTTGTTGTAAAAGGCTGCAAAATTGACAAAACCCAAAAAAAACAAAGGTTCTTATGTGTTAAAAGTAAAATTAAAATATCACTGCCTTCCTATAACACCTTAATACTTTATCCACAATGAGATTAAGCTTCATCCTTAATCTGGCCATCCACACTACTCTACTTTGGATTAACATGTTCTCATTTCTCTCATGTCCACAGTTAGCACACTTCATGGAGAACACTGCATTAAATACTGCTTAATGAAAATAAAATCTTTATCTACTTTAATGCTTTTCATGTAATGAAGCTAACTATTGCTAAAGAAAAACAGAAGACAGTGAAATTATAACAGCAGAGACCCTTTCTCTCAAGTGCTGTTTTCCAGATATTTTCCAATTATTGTTTCTTTCAACTATAAAGTTGTTAAAAATGGGAGCAATAGCGGAATTGCTACATGCAGTCCAGCATTATGATGAATTCAAGTCTAAATACTTAGTATTTGTAAATGTTATGAGCTACTAAAGACAATTTTTATTCCTAATGTACTGAAGTACTTGGCTACATTTCCTTTTAATATAATTTTTTTTTCTTCCAGCTCGGGCTACTGTGTCGTGTTGCAGCATTCATGGTTTGGGAAGACATTATTTTTCCACATGCAAAATTGTGCAGTGCTGCAAGTACTCCCCTGTCTCATTCTATGGCCATTCTGTGTGGTATATCTATTTCCTTTTGCAGAAAAAGGTACAAAGGTGACCACAGCCATTAGAAGGATAATGATCTGAATTCACCAACACCTGTCTCACTTGCTGATCTAATTGTCAGTCATGGTATTAGCTTACACAGTAGTGTATTATTACTTTGTCTTTTACTAAATCTCCAGCTAGGAAACTCTGGGGCTCTACAGGGAAATAGTAAATTACTTTTTCTCCTTTGAATTTAGCAGTCTGAACCACTTCATCTATTGTAATTTGCTCTGTACTCTCTCAGAGACCATGCAATTTGAGAGTTCAGTGTTTAATTGTGCAATTCCCACACTCTCAGCCTGCACTGCCCTTCATCCCTAACACAGTCCATACTCGAGGAGTCAGGAAGTCAAATATTTCCAAGGCTCTCTATAACCACCAAATTAATTCTTGGA
The DNA here is from genome assembly GCF_965231275.1 of Zosterops lateralis. Classification (NCBI taxonomy): domain Eukaryota; kingdom Metazoa; phylum Chordata; class Aves; order Passeriformes; family Zosteropidae; genus Zosterops; species Zosterops lateralis. Next base: position 11,557,307 of record NC_139765.1, read on the forward strand.
ATTAAATCCTCACTGTGAGAGAGGCAAAAGGGAAACTCATTTCACTTCTGAACACTGACAATGACTCCATCCCATCATTTGCTTTCTGTTCTTAAGGCTGCCAAGATGGCACAACGAAGGCCCATCCAGGCAAGCCGCAATATATTAACATTTTTGCACTATATTTCCTCCTCAGGCACAGGGAATCCCAGAAGACCAGACCCTTGTGATCCATCAGCAGATGCCAGAAATGCCACAGAGGTCAAACTCTGTACATTACAGCTATGTTGCTCAGGGAGAAAAAGGAGAGTTTGATGAGATACTTACTGATGTAAAAGCTAAGTGTTTTTGCTGATTGACTTCCTCGAACTTGACAAGACCCAGAGGAGCTAAATGTTGTTACAGACAACTTATATTTTCCTGGTTCTTTCAGTTCAGCAACAAATTTGTGAGTGTCCTCACTCACAGTCAAAAATTCTGTGGAGTTCTCTAAATCAGGGAGAGGAAAAAAGAGTGTGGATTAATTGAAGCTTGAAAGGTCCCAGACACCAAGAAAATTATTTAAATCAGAAAAGCTAATCTTGTTTCAGCTGTGGGATTAAATAAAAGGTATCCAGAAGGACAGCATTCAAACAGTGTGGGAATACGTACAACAGTATAAATCTTGTTTAACAAAAGAGAACTGAAAACTGCGGTTTATTCCTCCTCCCTTACTTTTATGTTGCCCCGCCAGAACCAGATGCTACTCAATACAAAAACTCCTCAAGAAATACATGAGATCCAACAAAACCCTCTGAAGCACAGCACTGTTGTGTTTTATCTTCTTTTTGTTAGGGTCGAGATTAAATACGTGAGATGATTTTTTTTGTTCAGACTTAATGTTTAATAATTCTTATCTATATTACAATTTAAAAAACCCTGAGTTCTATAGCACTCTAGGTTAACAAACTAAAAATGGAGTTGCATCTCTCTTTTTATAAGGTTTTTTAAGGACAAACTGTCTAATTAAGAAATGATACTTAAATTATTTTTACTTTGAATTCAATAACTAACTACTTGTGGTCTGTAATGTGGACTTTTCTATTTAATTATAAAATACTACTTAGCTTTATGAAGAAGAAGGTGAAAAAGAAGGACTAGTTTTTGTTTTAAAACTTCTATTTTGCTTTACATATATATATTATATATAATATATATGTATATAAAACCCCTTATATTTTAAAACTTTAAACTCTACGTTTTCCATTAGGTGATATTGCACACTTCTATTCAAACTATACACTCATAATTTCACTTCTATAATTCAATTTTAGAAGCTTTCTCTATGGTCTCACATGAAATGTAGTGGTTTTTTGGGGAGGTTAGTGCTTGTCAGCACAGAAAATTTAAAATTCTCAATGACAAGGGTCCCAACACAGTACTAGATAATTAATTTGCAGAGGACACAACCAGCAAGGGAATTCTAGGAAAGAAGGATGAGAAGGGCACAAGGATTTACCTTCCCGTTCAATATTGATGTGGAAACCATCAAAGGCAGTCGGGGGCTTTGGGGGCAGCCAGGTCAGCACCATCTGCACAGGGAGGAAGGGAGGGGGCTCTGCTGTGGGTCTGCCAGAGCCAGTGTTGGCATCACTGGCCTCATAAGCACTGGAAACTGCACTGACAAACTCCTCTTCCCCCTCGGATGACTCAGCCTCGTTGGACCACCAGGATGGCTGCGAGGTGGTTTCGTGCTCGGTGCTGTTGGAGGGCTCATCCAGCCAGGCTGCAGATGTGTTTGCTGCTGGGATCGCAGTGGGGCTGTCAGAGGGGTGTCTGGCTTTCTCTTTCCTCATGATTTCTTGCGGTCCCATGAAGGATTCCTCAGCGAAATTCCCGCTGTGCTCTTCCCAGTTGTTTCTGTTGATTGGTATGATCTGGACAGAAATGTTTCGAGGTGGGTAAGGAACTAAAAGAGAAGCGAGGGATAGTCTTTTAATAGGTATGTTCACCTTTAAATGTTTTAATTCCCCAGACAAATACCATTATTTTAGAGATCATTTGAAACAGCTTTTTCTTACTAAGATTCTCCCTTTTCTTACATATTCTTATAGATACATCAGAAGTGACTGTAGTGGCATCAAGATGAGTATAAATTCACAGCATAATCACAGTTAAAGAATGCCAGGAAGTAAAGTAGATGTGAAGTCGAAGTAAATCAGACTTCAGTGCTATGATAACAGCAAGGTTATTCTAGTGTGAATTTGTAACAGTGAATCTACATTTATTTTATTGTGTCTTCCAGGAAGAGCTCAATAATGGAAAAAACCCCCACCTCTGTAAAGATGAATTGAAATATATATGCAAAACTAATATCTGGCATAGCTCATATTTAAAAAAAATAACCTTCATGTTGCTGTAGGGCTTTTCATATGCTTTTAGAGCCACCTTTTCACAAACATTAAACATCAGTTTAAATTTTAATATTTGTGAAAGCTTGATCTTAAGATTTGAGTCTCCACGAGACAAGATTCTGGCACGCAAAGGAGTTACTCCAGCTGATGCCAGGAGGTGAACACGTAGCATTTTGTCTGTCTCACTGTAATTGCTTGTCTGCTTCTCTTTACACACTCTAAGTGTGAGCATCCTCTGCAAATAATTTTGCCTGGCACCTTTAAAGCTGGCACTTTACAGCACACTAATTTGTTCAATTCCCATCCCAGCCACAGACACTAATAGGAAACCAGACTCTGCATTCTCATTGCAGTTCATGTGAAAAATGAGGGACGGGAAGGCAGCAGGAAAAGAAAAAAAAAGGCACGATCCTGTTGGTAATGGTTTAATATCTCAACAACTACATTTAGGGTCTTCAGGACAGAACTCAGCTGGCATCAGTTGGCTGTGTTCTGTCCAAGGCAGTGGACCAACATCAGTGTATTCATCTGAAGATTTGGCCTTTTGATTTTATCACTGGTTCGTTTCACTTTGGACCCTGATAAATGTCTGTGGTCCAGGAGATTAACGAAAAAGTTTTGGGCATCGTCCCAGGATCAAATTAAATTAGTTCTGGACCCTGAACAAATGCAATTTTCAGCCTTTGCAACGCTGCTGTCTTGGAAATTAAAAGTTCATGCTTCAGGGCACAAACTGGCCGCCAAGTCGGGCAACTATTACATTCTTCTCTGTGATGGAAAAATGCACAATGAGGAAGCTCCTCTTGAGCAGTTCAGCAATGATTCACTGCACAAGGAGACAGACCAACAGAGATAGATCAATAGTCTGCTCAGTGCAGCTATTCCTGTGGCTTAAAAATTAATTCCTAACATGAGGCCTAGGATATCTCATGTGAAGCAGAAGTTATTTTCTAAGGAGCAAGCTTTATAAGAGAAACACACACAAATTTCCCTCTGCACTGTTTGCACATGCAAGCCTGTGGAACAGCCACAACATCCTCCTCCCATGCTCCCAGGACTCCTCCCACACAGACCCTGCTCCCTGTGGGGTCAATCCCCTCCCCACAGCAGCAAACGAAGCAGCAATACAGACTTGGAAATGGTATGTAAGAGTTTTCTTCACCTGTTCTGTGCTGCTTGGGCTCATGCTGGACCCCGCTGTACTCCACCAGCGTGCTCTTGTTGAAGGTGGCTTCTGATACCAACTGAAATGTGATGTTACTGTAGCATATGCCTGGCAGCCAGTGATTGAAAACTGTTTTACCTTTAAAGAAATCTGCAGGAAGTTTAAAGAGAAAAGAAGAAAGGAAAAAGGGAAAAAAAAGAGGATAATGCATCAAATGTTCACTTTCTGATAATGTGACTGCATATGGTGAATGGGCAATGTTTTAGATGTTTAAATATTTTTCAGCCTGCTCTGAGACATGAAATTGTAATAATTCAGTTTGCCAAGACTTTTTCTGGCTGTCAAAGCCACTTTGCTACCAGAAAAAAGAAAGACCAAAAAAAAAGAGAAGGAAAGGGAAAAAAAAAAAAAAAGCCCAGCACAAGAAACACGAGCTGCTCTTCACTGGCAAGGGAACTGAACCTGGCAACCTGCTCCACATGACAGTGGATATCTCAAAGAGCATCTGACAGCTCCTGCAGACCTTTAACTGCGGCACGCAAAAGCCTCTCTGGTCTTTTGCTGACTGAGGCACAGCAATTGATTGAGATGTTCAAAGGAACAATAATCCAGGGGCTCAGCTCACGTCCACCACATGTGAGGGCTGAAGAGAACTTGCTTAGGGCTAGCAGGCTGTGGGAAGGAGTGTGCAAGCTGATTAGTGAATCTCCTAATTTAGGCTGACTCTTTTATTTATCAGCAGATTTAGTGTTACAGCCCCCAGAGCCATCTATTAGCTGTAGAAGATAAAAAATTACTGCTGGTGTCCCTTTTGTTCTCTGCAAAGAGGTCACCTATATTTTCTGCTATGATCCAGACTTTAACCTTCCTAACTTCTGGTACTTCACAGCATTGAAAGTGGGATTTCTAGCCCCACTTCGTATTGAAGCAAAGAGACTCTCAAATTCCCTGACCTCCTTCTGGAGGTGTGTATCTCCCTCTGCTGACTTTAAAGAGAGTTTCCAGTGACCAGTCTTCTAATCTGGGATCCTTAATTTGGTGGCTAAAATTCAATTCAGCACCTACTGGATTGCCCAAAAGCATTGGATGCCTTCCTCACCTCCTAGGGTGCTTCCCACAGGACATTTACAGCCCCATTTTTATCTCTGAGACAGATGCTGTGCTTAAGCTATACTGCAGGGCAAAAGTTGTAAACAAATATATGAAAGGGTTCAGTTATGAACAAATAAAAAAGAATTTGCTCTTGTTTAGATCATTCATTGGTTGTTTGCTTAGGCTGTCTAGACTGTTAGATTGATTGCCCCTGAGTAGATTATTTTAAGAACATTGAAATTTCTGTTATGCAGCAGGGTTTATTAGCTCAGGGACAACACTGAATGCTGCACTAATGTCCTCTACAGCCTAGCACTGTGTCACTGCATGGTGATACAGAGCCCCCAGCTTTGATCCTGTGCCAATAATCAGGTTTATTGAATGGGTTTCCCTCCTCTGGGACATCCCAGAGCTTTCCTATCAACTACAGACAAAAGAGGAAACCTTGGCCAGAGGGAAGAGCCTGGGAGGTTTTGTATTGCTTTGAACTGACACAGAAGCAGCAGTGACTAGGGATGCCTTCCCAGGCTGATTTCAGACTGCATACAAAAATCCAGACCACCAAGTCTTCCTCCAAAATCCAAAAGAAATGGAACATCACTAGAACCAGGATTCTAAAAATATAAAAATCCCAAGTGAACCACCAGCCCAATTCAAAGACTCATCCCTTACTTCACAATATAAAAGCTATACCATAAGCACATTACCAGAAACACAAATCATTATATAAATACATGTCAAAACTGCATCTAAGGGCACTGTTTAAAATGTTTCTAGCAGAGTTAGTATCAAATTTTTGGTGAAATAGTTTCCTCCTACCTTTGTACAGCATGGTTCTGTAGTCTTTTCCTTCCCAATAGCTTATATTTACCCTGGTAAAAACATTGTACTTCTCTGGGTACTGAATTTCAAACAACACTCCTGTTTCTGGAGATGGTTTGTAATCATAGATAGAAACACTGCTCACAGGAAGTGGTTCTAAAGGACATACAAACACAAGGAAAAAAAAAAAGGAAGAAAGGGGCTGATTAATAGGCAAACTGAGTTCTTTGCACATATACAATACCAATGAAAATAAATGGTTTCGTAGGTATGGCACAGACACTCTTAAATCCACCACATGATATTTGGGGCTTCACTGAGGTTTGGAGCAAAGCCACCTGAGACATTTTCAAAGCCAGTATTTCTATATTCCCCTCCCTTCAAAGAATATGTCTTCTTAACAATTCATATTTGACATTTAAAAATGTTATTATTGAAGCACTCATAGTCATCACCTCAGAAACATTTTCATATTTAATACTTGTCAATCATGTAAAAGTGCCCAGACAAAATCAACACAACACTTGAAAGTGCTTGTGACTTCAGCATAAATGTAGAGCTTTTAAGATGAGCTGAGAAAATTATTCATGTAATGGCCAAAGGAAGCTATGAATAAAGACTCTTTTTTTGGTATCTATAAATTTCTTTATTTCATGGATAATTATATAGTTCCCACCTACCATGTGAGAGGGCCATCATCCTTACCTGTTTATCCACATCAAACTTTTACAAAATAAACAGCACTACCAGCATTATTTTACAGATGAAGAGCTGAGGCACAGAGGAGTAAAGTGGTTTATTGGAGGGCACAGGGAAAACCTGTGCATAGCAAGGAGGTAAGTCAGGAACTGCTGTTCTAGTGCTCTGAACTCAGAGTCAGGGAGGCCACAAAAAGTAAAAAAAATCTGAAATCCAGACCAGTCTAGCTCCATCAGCTGAGGAAAGCCATGTCAGTTCACTGCTGCTGGGAGTGTGGATTGTTGTTGACAATAAAAGAGTCAAATTTTTATTCAGCCTTCTCTAGTCATTAAAAAAACCCAAGAAAAACTAAAAGAAAGAACATCTTCAATGCTCTTCTCAGCAAGAAAAAAATGACAACAACCCAATTATCCTGTGGTTAAGAGGTCCAAGCAAGGTTATACTGTTAGCTAAAATTTGTCATAGTAACATATTTTAATAGAGATAATGCAATTATGCCTGCATCCTTATAAAGATTAGCCTGTTGATTTAGTTCTTGCACACTATAGGGCTCAGACTGCAAAATTCAGATTGTTGATTAGTGTGGCCTTACAGGACCCATTTGAGTTTAAAATTCTGCTGCTGTAGGCCCTGGAGAAAAACTAATAAAATATTTTTCCCCAAAGAGCATACACTCACAACAGGCAAGAGAAAGAGTAGATGAAATGGGAAGATCAATATCAAAAGTGGAATTATCCCACAGGAGGTGGAGTGGGTTAATCAAAGATGGAAAAGCAAGACTGCAGAGAAAGAGAAAACTAAATCCCAATGACCAGCAGAGTATTTTCACTACAACTTTAAGATGCGATGAGAAACAGAAGAAAAAACAACTGGGGATAAAATCATAGATGCAAACAGAATGTCTCACCAACACCAATGTGTTGTCATCTCTAACTATGCCAGAGCATGGAAATGCAATATTGTGGGATTATTAAACTATTTCTCATGGCAAAGACACTTCATTATCTCCATCAGATATATATCAGTATATCTGTACATTAACCACTTACAAAGAGAAACTCCCCACCTCACAGATACTAACAGGCATTCCAGTGATGGGATCTATGAAAATCCTACTGACATTTCATGATAGCTTAGAAATAAACAGGAGTAAAGCAGAGCACTGGAAACAAAGCCTACCCTCTTCTTTCTGCCAACGCTCTTCCCATTGCTTATTCTGAAATAAATAGTGGAAATGACTACCCGTATGACCAGAGGGTTCATATCACAGCTCCCACAGCACACCAGAGTAGTTTAAATGTCAATAACATTCTCTAAATAGCACAGTGCTTGTGTGCAGTCATCTCTCACGTTAGCGGGTGTGCCCTGGGCTTTCTCCTGCTGTCTCATTCACATCTGAGGTCTCCTCATTTCTGAAAGAGTTACTGAAACTTTCTCATGCCACTGATTCAATTACTCCATTTATTCCTTCCTACAACAAATCAAATAAAGGATGGGAGCTATATTCATTTTTTAATCCAAATGATTTTTCCTCCTGATGCTTTGATTTAATTAACCGACAATTGAATTAAGTGGTAATCACCACAGACTCTCTCTCGTGTCGCTATCCTCTCCTTGCTCATGGCTGATGTTAGCAGAGCTTGCATGAGTGACATAATGCAATTTAAAGATTCTTCCATTATCTTACTTCCTTCAGCACCAGATCTTCACATCAAAAGCTATTTGCACACTGTGAAATTAAAAGAACGCTCTGCAGATAACCATCATATTTCGTCTTTCACTTTTACTAACTGCTCCGAGGGCTATTAAAATTAAAGAATATGTAAAATGCCACTCTTTACTATCTATATTTATAATTCAGAGCATAAACAGTCTGGTCTTTTTAATTTTACTATTTTCAGTCTTTAGGATCCTGCTTGTCACAGATTTCAGTGGCTGTCAAGGAATAGCCTAAATAAAGTGGAATCACAGAAATATAATATTTAGAGCTTAATAAAAGCTCTGTACTACATTGAAGTCATATTACAGAAGGGACTTAGAGCATTTCAATGTCCCTCTAACAGTATAAAGTACCTCTTCACTCACAATCTCTTTATTTTTAGACTTGGAGATTATACTACACACAAAGAGACAAGATTGCAGAATCAAATTTCAAATTTGCTATTCTTCTCAGTGTCTCAGAATCCTCTGCCTATGTAGCAACTGCTTCCTCATTTTATCTGTTTACAGGATAAACTTCCTATTTATCCTGGACTTTTCAGCATTTAGCATTTAGTTATAACTTGCATTACACAAGCATCAAGGTAGCAAAATAAATGTGCCTAACATCTTCCTCCCATGCCCTGGAAAATTCTGAATGCTAAATCTTCCATTAATGCATTCAATTTGTGTCAGATGCATTAATATTTGCAGTTCAGGGGAGGAAAATTAGTGCTGTGAAAGTAAGTACCATATTTCAATCCAAATCAATTTGTTTGTAATATGTGTAGATTGGGTCACTCTACAAATGGAATTAATGATTGATTATTGTTGCACCTTAGAATACAGCATTACATATGGGACTGAGATCTCTTGCTTCTCACATTGGAACCCAGATTGATCATTATTTACCTCCATATTGTGACTTTTATTAAAAAGATACCCCATTAACAGAGTGCTCTAACCCCCATGGGTAATTCCCTTTATTCAAAGGAAGAAGTTGTGAATTATGTAATTTTCTCCCCAGGATGACAGTATTTATGTAGCTATGAACCTTAGGATGGTTTATCTCTTGTTAAAAAGAAACCATCTTTGAGATTAAAGAAGCTGTTGTTCAATACATTGAGAACATAAAGTTCAAGTTTATGATAGGTAATAGTGATATTGTGCTACTGCTTACAAAGGGGAAATATAAGTGAAAATGATGACACATAGTGCAATTTCTACATGGCCACATAGGGTGATAAATAAAAAGATGACACAACTTAAAAAATAATGTCACAAGAACAAAGGCATAGCTATTGCTCTTGAACAGATTTAGGCCAATTGTTTAGATCCACCTTACAATGCAAATTAAGCAGGAAATCATATGGTTGCGGTTCTTTCTGTTTCTTTGACTCTGATGGAGAAGTTTTTTCACCCTAAAAAGAGGATAACATGGTTTATTTACGGGGAAAAGATGAGCACTAATGGACCTAGATGCTGTTCTGAGCTCCATTTCAAAGTTAGGGCTGCCACAGTTTACCAGCCTTTTTAAAGGTGTTTCATGTCATCCTTTAAGAAAGAAAAACATGAAGGACTAAAGTTTCACATTTCATTAGGGGAAAAACCACTTTTGAAGCTCTGAACTCTGATCCATTAACAAGCCAGAGGGAAGGACTGGACCTGCTGAATCACTTCCTGCAGCATCTGGCACATTGACAACAGAGCATTAACTGGGTCTAATGCCAATTACTTTCTGAGGGCTGGAGATCAGAGTCCCAGGCAGCAGCCTGTTGGCCTTTGGAGGAGAATAGTTTTGTAGGAGTCACAGAGGCAGAGCTCTCCCTAAAGGGAATATCTTTCCCAGTCATGTATGTAAGGAACCATCAGCTTTTGAAACAATGAGACATTTTACCACTCAAAACTCCTAATCATCAGCTGAAATAAAAGCCAGGCAGAGCTGCTCTTAATTACCATCAGAGACCTCAGATCTGGATTTCTCCAATTCCCAGCAGACACACATTTTTTCCTCTAGCGCACAATAGCTTTGCAATGTGCAGTTTTCCCCATTCCTTCAAATGTATAAACATTTTTTCCTTCACAATATAAAGTTGACAGCGAATATTGGAAAAAAAATAAAAAGAAGAAGATAGTATATGGGTATGACTCACTCTGGGAAGAATAAAATAAAGCTTCAAGCTGGGAAAATGTAGGATGAGTGAATGAAAATATCAGTCACCAATTTTACAGATGTGCTCCTTATTTTGTTCATAAACTTTTGTTCAATTAGTAATAAGGTGGAATTTTCAGTCAAATATTTCAGAACGCTAAATAAACTGCAAGAATTCCAGAGTTACTTCATCCCCATTGAAAAACCAAAACTCCAAGAGCAGAGGAAAGCAGGCCCGAAACAGTTGTGTTAGACACCAGAACTATTTTAACATTGTCCAGACTGAAGACTGGAAGGAAGGTCACATTGACAGGCACAGCACAATCACACACAAGAATCCAACCAGGAGGGTGAGATTCAGAGAATTCATAGGAATCCAGCCAGGAGGGTGAGATTCTCACAATATGCTTGTCAAAACCATTGCAAGGATCTTTAAAAAGCCAGTAAGGGTTTCCATTTTTTATCCTTCAGTGAAGTACTGAGCCCAATTTGCTGAATGCAACTTTGCTACAAAATCAGAAGCAAAAAGTGCTATTTCGTGCTAAAATTCCATGTTACAGGGTTTTTATCTAAGAGTTGTCAAATAGCTCATCCTTTTCATTACAAAAATCTGGACCACAGAGCCTAAATGAGTAAATTCTATAGTTTGTGGCATTTTGATCAACATGAGAAAACCCTGAAATTATTCCAATCAGAGAAATCAGAACTGTGCAGTCTTGTAGAAAAGGACCAAATTAACACTGGACACTCAAAAGGAACATATACACACAGATATGTGCATGGATGACATGCTCACAGACAAGACAAGGAGGTGATCCAAGGCAGCCAGGATGGCTTCGTTAAGGGCAAATTGTCCCTGACAAATCTGGAGGTTATGAGAAAAAACTTCACTGAAAAGGGGGTCAGACATTAGAACAGGCTGCCCAAGGTTGAGTTACCATCCCTGGAAGTGTTCAAAGAATATGTGGGAGTGGTTCACCTGGGGACATGGCCTGGTGGTGAACTTGACAGTGTTGGGCTAATGGCTGAACTTGATTATCTTAGAGGTCTTTTCCAACCTAAATGATGCTATGACTCTATGTCATAGGTATATTTATGTGACATGATTTTGTATTTTTATATGTACATATTTATGCCCATATATTTATATGAAGAGTTACACATATATATGCCTATATATAATGTATAAAAATATATATTTTGTTAGCTTTTCAACACTTTTCTGGCCAGAAGCCTTTAAAGGGTAAAAGTCTTCTATTAAATGGTTTCTTCTTTTGCTTTTTCTTGCCAATTCCCTTAGATGTAGCACATTGATGGGAGATGTGCACAGGAGAAAGGAAATGTCATCAGGATATACCATCAGAAAGTAGAGGCCTTTCGCGACTCTCACTGAATTTCTAAGTAGGCAGTGTCATTGAGGGACCTTGGTCTCATTTTGATGAGCACTTTTTGGGTGCACACAGCTCTGTATGAAATTCCAGCACATGTTGAAAGGCTGAATCTCCTTTGCAGAAGATCCCACAAAACTCTTGTGGGCACTGCCTTGGGAATAACCACATTGGCATGACTGGCTATCCTGCTTGATTTATATTGTGGCAGCCTAATGAATGGGGTCAATCTGCCACTGGTAAAGCTCTCCTGACACCAATGGAGTTAGAACAGGAATTAATTTGGTACTGGAAGCTAATTGCAATGTGCCATTCTTTCATGTGCAAGATATAGATGGAATAATTTAGATAGTTACCTATCTTTGCATGATTAAATAAACCAAGAATATTAAATAGTCAGAGAGCATAGGGCAAAAAGAAAAATATAAATCTATCCTAAGTATTATCTGCCAGAAAAATCAAGTTAATTGGCAGTCATAAAATTATGCAAAACAGGCAGTGGATAATACCAATAAGAGAGAGGAAAAAACCCAACCAAACACCATCTCATGTAGGAGAAACTAGTGGTCACTACAGGAGTTTTAAGATCTCTTCTCAAAAGCTGAAGGGCACTGAAACATCTTTAAAACCCCACCCTGCCCACACTTCCTTTTCATTCCAAATTTACTTTCAGTCCTGTAGCCTTGTGCTCCAAAAGACGAAGTTAGAAGCAAAGGCCGCTACAAGAGAGCCAGCACTCATCAGTCTGCCTGACAGAAGATAACAGGAGGAGATTGGCTCCCTTCCCTCCTCAAGCTCCCAATTTACAGCCCACTTTTAGAGTTCAGCACAGCATCCTTCAGTGCTGCCTGCAGGATTGCCCTTGCTTTTCTATAGGCGTGGTTGTCTCTCTGTTGAGGCAAAAACAGAGAAATCCACTGTTCTTTCTTTGTTTCCCACTGGCAGCACTGTCTGAGTGCCAGAATCACTGGTCCTTCCAAGGTCTGGGGGAGCAGCAGGAAACCCCAAGATGCTGCCAGCACACCCCCATCAGCCAGGTGGTGAACCCATCAAGCCTTGGAGGAGGGAGAATGACACCTTGGAGGGAGGGAAATGCCCTTGGAGCCATCAGCCTCTCCCTTTTCCACTTTGTGGAAACCCCCTGAGCCAGAAAAGGGAAGCCTGGGAATGGCTTTAGTGGCCTGAGTTGTTGGAACCCTGAAAGCTGAGGATTTTAGGCTTTCTGTGCTAAAAGGCACTGACCTTCAACCTTCACTATATTTGACCTGAGCCTGTGGAACAGGCTTCCAAAATTGAGTGATAGCACTGGGATTATGGGTGTGCAGTTTGAATAGAAGTGTGTGATACCACAGGTTGGAAAATTTAGGATTTAAGGTTTCAGTATATAGTAATATATAGAAGGCAAGATGGAGGATTTGGCGTGCTGGGTAAGTCCTTTTTTACCTTCTTCTTCGGGGGCTTGGGTGATGTTTTCTAATTGGGTGAAAAGGTCTGCATTGCGGGCCACGGGTGGTCAGTTTTGGGTTAAAAGGAAAAATAATATAGTTGTCATCTCATTATTGGAAAAATTACGCTTAAAAGACCTTAGAAAGCATTAGAGACAGACATTTTCTACCTTGTTAGCTAGAACTCACAACTTGTGAGACTGTGCTATAGATGAGAATTAATAAACAACCGAGTCCGAACACAAAAACTGCATCTCCTGAACATTTAATCCTGGCCCTAACAGAAGAAAAGAAGATAAAAGCATCACACTGACTGACTCTGGCTTCCTTCTTCCTTCAGAGATTCCCTGCACAGGAGTGTGTGCACCATCTGCCAGCTTGGATCACACCTTCCCTGCTACCAGAGACCCTCATGAGCTCTGGAAATCAAAGAGCAATGAGCCCTGCTGCACAACTGCAAATGCAGCACCCAAAACCTCCTAAAAATGCATAATAGTGTGGCTTTTTTTTTTTCCAGCTCTATATGAGAACAGATGCTTTAATTATTCTCTTTGAAGGAAACAAACATAAAGTAGAAAAATGTATTAAAATTATCAATTGGCTTAAGAGGTTAAAGCAGTCAAAGGAAAGGAATTTCAGGCTGCCTGTGAACCCTGAAATTGTTTAGTACTTGCATTACCCAAAAACATGATACTTTTCCCACGGGACCCTTCATGGTTTTCCTTCATCAACTTGAGCACACAAGGGAATGCTGAAGAAGTGTACAAATCATGCAAAATCTTGTTACTCCTAAATTTTAGGCACCTCATTCAATAACACGTGAACCTACTTTAAAACATGCTTTGAATGCTATTACTCTGGATTGTGTTTTCTCATTGAAAAATAATGCAGGTACAAAAAAAATCATAACCATTCCTTAGATGTAATACAACTAAAACTACCCATACAATCCAAGGTGCCATTTAGGAAAAAATAAAATCAAACTAAAAATTAGTCTTGTTCCATCCAAACAGATTTTTGTGATCTTCCAGATGAAAGAATCATTTTATATTCTACAAATTGTTTTCAATTTCCAGGTTGGCACATGGACCCAGTCCTGGATCAACCTCTGAGCCAGAAGCACAGCTGGAAATCTGTGTTATTTTGTATGGTGACAGAGAAAACAAAATCGCATGTCTCCCTCAGGATCAATGCACCTGGAAAAAGTAAGAGACAGGCTACTACAAATGTGTTTTCCATCACAAACACCTTCAGCTGTACTGGCAGAAACACCTGGTTTTGGTGACTGGTGTCTGCTTTCCAAGTTTAGTATTGCTTCCACATATTAGCAATCAAAGAACAATGTTATGGCATTTGAAACAGAATGAAGCTCACTGTATAAGAGTGCTTACTCTGAAATGTCACTCATCACTTGTCATGCCCTTCACTAGATTTTTGGGACTCCTGGTTCAAAGGGTTTAGGATGAACATCTGAAAAGGGGGTTTCATTCATCACACAGTTTTAGTATGTTACACGTCAGTGTTGAGGAAGGGTCAGCCAGGGGAAGCCTACAGCCTTTCCTTTCTTTTTGCCCACACTTTGTGAATTTTCACTCACACCTTGTCAAGCCTTCTTCCCTACTGTTCTCACACAAGCAGGACCCGTTAAAAAAACCCAACAACCACACAACCTTCTTCACAAGAAGAACTTCTGGGGAAAAAAAGCCACACACACAGACAAGCAACAGAAGAAAAGAAGAACAAGGTGTTACTTACTGGTTAACACAGTGATTGATCTCGCTGACTTGGAAACCATGTTTGAGTTCACTACCAACAGAGTCACTATGTAATACAGGCCATGGTATTTGGCATTAAAAACCACAGGGGCAGGTAAAGTGCTATTGAATTCGTCGAACTGGAAAAAGTAGTTCTTGGATTCTCCAGCTATCTTCACAACATAGACAGAGGAGGAGCTCACCACATCTGATGCCTCCAGGGAGACAATGATACAATTGTCTTCTCGGACAGCAACTTGGAAAGGTTCTGCATTCTACAAGGCAAGAACAAAGAGTTTGTTGAAGTAAAATCTAGTATTTTACTTTCACCTACTTCCCTTGTTATTCAGAAGACACTCATATTTGCAATAAAGTTATATTCTACAGGAGACTTAACATCAAATGGGAACAATTATTTCAAGCTACGGCTCACAATCAGCCAAAGTCCAGAGGTATCTGGTTGTCAGAGGCCAGAATCATAGTACAGACTGGATCCTGCTCTGTGTGTTCTGATACTCCAGGTACTCCATTCCTTACATCTTGAGGAATAAAGCCTCTGTCATCCTTTCATGAGGAAAGGTGAAGTAGAGCAGAAGAAGGATGAGACTGTAAAGGGTATCAGGGGCAAGAGGATTTCCAGTAAAGCCTCAAAGTTATTTAAATCCTCCTAAAAAGAAGTGATTAAATCAAAACTCTTTTATCTTGCAGAAACAGGATCATATGTTCCTCAATGCAATTTATTCTGAAAATCTACAATTGAAGAATAATTTTGTTTCCAAATACATCCATTTCAGCAAGTACCACGTGATAAGCAGCTCTCACCACTATGTCCATAGTTATGGCTGGCACTTTTCATTTCCTAAGCTGCAACATTTAATTTTCAATATTTCTTTTATTAGTAGTAGAGAGAAAGAAGCAATTTAACCTTGTTTCCATGTATCATGAGCAAGTTAAAGTATTTCCAGCTGAAAACACTTTCCTTTTTATTAATTTCAAACCAGCTGTCAGGAGAAACACTTGTTCTCTACAGGAATTTCAGAACAGATTCATGCTAATTAATGAGAAGGAAAAGTTCAAGCTTAATTTAAGAGTTGCCTTGTTGTTTATTAGACCACACCACAGCTTATAATTTTTATTTTTTATTTTTTATTTTTTTTACTCCCCATGGAAACTGTAATATCTGGTATTTTCAGTTCCTGATTCCACAGAATTTTTTTTCCTTCATATTTTACAGGCTGAGGGCTCTCAGGGAAAGATGGAAAAACAAGGTTAGTTTGCTACTTGTTCCATCAAGTTGTTCCTGTACCAGAGAGAGCTAGAGACCTCCTTCAGAGAATTAATTCTAGCAGCCTGACTACCTCCTACTTTCTTGTGGCTTTGTTTAGTGGGAGTTTTTCCATGAAAAGAATATTTCTGGGATTTATGCTGCAAGAACCTGGACCCCTATTTGAAATTCACACATATGGTGATGCCAACTCCTGGCGTTCAAAAAAACACCACCACAAAAACCTCAAAAAAACCCCAAAAAAACCAAACAAAAAAAACCCAAACCAGCAAAAACTCCCACAACAAAAACAATAGAAATAAACCTGCCAAGAATAAATAATTTGTTCTAGGAGTGTAAGATTTAAAAGAGCAGCAGTTTTTCTTTACATGCATTCATGGTATCATCATTGGGCTTTGACATTTAGAGTGTACCTAAGGTTATACCACCCTAGATGCAAAGCCACAGGCTTGAGACAAAGGCCCTGAGCAAAGCCATTCCTCTGATCCAATGGGAGAACAAGGCACAAAGCCTATAATCAGTCCAACCCAAATAGGATAACCTGTCTAGACAGCTCCAAGTCTGAGATTAACAATAGAGGCAATGCAACTTCAGCTGCTGATTTGAGGTTTACTTTAGTTAGTCTTTTAAAAAATGACTTTTAAGTTGTTAAAATTGTATCTGCTAATGTTATCAATGGGAGAATATTCTGGTGCAGAAGTCTGGGTAATATTTCACAGATGGCAAGGTTCCAAGAGGTCTATAAATGTAAGACTACAACTACATAAAAACTTCCATGTGTTTTCCTCAGCTTGAGCTGAATTCAACAGGCTTACCCTTGAGTAGATCAAAATTCTACACTTCAAGTGGTTGTATTTTATTTTAAATCCCAGTCTAGTATTTGGATTCATACAGACTCAAACACTTAACGGGGGATTGTGCTTAGATCTGGTCAAAACCAAGTAGAGGTTCTCTTATCCTTCCTCCGTATTTTCTTTCCACTAAGAAAATGTGGAATCAAGTCTACCTCAGCCCTCCTGGTGCTGGAAGACAGGAGAGGGAAGGCACAGGTGAGCTGGCTTTCCTAAAGCACATGCAGTATTGTATCACAGAAGCCATGGTTGTCTTCCAAGACCAGCCAAGGACTCAGCAAGGTTATTTCTACATACTAAGTTTGAAGTTCATGTATAATCCCACAGAAGTCTGTGAGGTTTGACCTTCCTCAGACTTGCATTTGAATGCTTCACTGGAGGAAAAAGCATGGTGTTGCCTCTAAAATTATTTTGGCCTTCCCTTGGCCAAAATTGGCACTGAATTCCACAGCACTAACTCCTCATGCCCGCCACACTGTGAAGAACCAGCCCAATTTACATATGCCAACAAACAGTTCAAAGCAAAGTTCCTTATAGCTGGTTGTACTAGAAATCATCTGCTACGCTAATCAAGTACAGCTGGAAATTAAGCATATAATTAAGAGTCATGGACATTCCTAGGATATAATTAGATGCTTTCAGAGAATGCTCATGTGGGTTGTGATTTTACTCTTTGATTCTTCCATGGGTATTGTATTAACCACGATGAAGACCATGCTTTTATTTCCCCCCCCCTCAATGTTTTCATGAATCCACAGCAACCACAATTCAGCAAATGATTCACAAGTCTTCTTCAACACAATTAGCATCGAATGCCTCTGCTAGCTAAATAGAACTCCCAGACATTTGCTGTTGTTACCTATGACACCTGTCTGGGGTGAAGAGCTGTTTTTGAATCCTCAATCACCTTAAACATGTGCGGATTGTGAAATGATAGCTTCCCTCATCCTGCTTTGGTAGCAATGCTGCCATGATGAATTTTTTTGAGGGCCATCTCCTTAGCAGCCATCCAACCCATCACTGTGCCCATATGCAGGATGCATCCCTCTCTTGAGTTGCTCCTTTTCAGTGGTTGTGTCCATCTTGCACACCTCTGTGTGCTCACAGGCTTTCCAACTGCTGCATGCACAGCACACATGGTTTATGGGAGACATCTGTTGTTTGTTCCCCACTGGCTCTTGAAACAACTTTTTGCCTTTAATTTCATCTGCTAAGACTGGAACGGCAGATAAGAGATCAATAAAAAGAATTGGCAATTAACATGTCATGAGATTAAATCATTTATCTCCTTTGGAATACGGATTTCACTTGGGCAGTGTTTTAAAAGGACAGACCATTCTAGTCATCCTTTCTTCAAGTTGTACAAGGTCAGGGTTGCCAGCCAGCCAGATTTTAAAAAGAAAGCTAAGAAAAAACCTGAGCATTTGCTCTAAGCACCACTGGAAGTGACAAACGTGCCCCACTTAACTAGATTGTAAAGCCAGTGTGTCTTAAGACTGACAGCATCAGTATGGTAAATACACATTTCATTACTTCTGGTCAGCTAGCCCCAGGATTTAATTTGCTGGTGTCACAGCTTGAGCGGCTGTTTCATGCCTGTGGGGAAATTTGGCAGGGCTTGTGCATTCAGAACCAAATGATTAGCTCCAACTTCCTTCCTAGTTTATTATTACAAGCTCGTGCCACGATAAAGCACTTAGAAGGAAAAATAAAGGAGGGGGGAAGTAAATCCCACAATGTGATGCCTGTTCACAGTCATTTCCAGCACAGGGATGAGTCATGGTAGTGGAATTTGCAGCCAATAACCAGGTCTCAATTAAAATAAAAAGGAAGGGGAGGCAAGGAGATATACAACATGTCGAATAAACAATATCCAAAGAGTAATAGGAAAATAAATGGTGTGCAGCAGAGCTCAGAGTCCTTTTCTCAGAAGTTTATATCCTCGGTTTATTTCCATATAACAGAATGAGTTTTACACATGAAGAAGAGATCAAAGTTGCAAAACAACCGCTAATTTTAAGTACTTTAGCTTTTGAATGCCTCATTCTGAAACACACTGTGCCAGAACCCAATTACCAGAAGTGCAAGTAGTTACAAGTTCTGCTGACTTTAACAGGAGTTGTGGACACTCATCAGCTCTGTAAAATTAAAGTACTGGTAACTGCATCTCATTATCTCATGCCAGACAAGTGGAACTAAAATCCCAAACAAATCTGACTTTTGGCAGCTTTTACAGAGTAAATCCTGCAGCACCACAGGATTTTCAAAGTGGTCATCTGAAATTTTTAAATCCATGAGGATCTACTTACGAACCATACTGATCACCTACTGTATGATGTTGGACAAAAATAATAACATCCATGCAAGTGCAAGAAAATATTGAACACTATATCCAGACCTCTAGGATGAAATATTGGCTATTTCATGAGTGATTCTACTACACTCAGATATATTTTGTCCTGGTGGGCAATAATGCTAATTTCATTCTAAATCATAAGATGATTCATTCTCACCACGATTCATCCTCCTTAATCTTAGGTACTTAAATGGAATGACTAAGCCAGGATGACCTTTTCAGACAGAATACCTGTGGATTCATCTAAGTCTGGAATTACTTTTGAAAATGCACTAAGCAGCCAAAGGGCTGATGGTGCCAGCTTGGCAATATTCCTGCAGTCCTCTGTCACCGGGTGTAAAAAAGACAGCACTGGGATCCAGATTTCAGGATCCTGGCCTCTGCTACAGTCTTGCAGTGGTACAACCACAGAAAGCATAAAATAAATAAATAGTATTTATTCAGTATAGCATAGCATAGTATTATATATTAGTATAGTATTATATATTTATAGTACTCAAAACATGCTTCCTTGGAAGTGCTAGCTATCATTATTAACTCCTAGAGTTTAAACAAAATAGGTGAAGACATCCTTAAAGAACTTAGGGAAGTACATCCCAAGCTTTCCACATGTTCCAGTGAATTCTGGGGCAGACTTGAGTGTTGACTGCAAGAGAAAAGGATTGTTTGACATGATCTTCAAAAGCGAGAACAAAAATGTTACAGCCTTCTGACAGAAATTTTGTAAAATAAGGATATTTATTTCTGAGGCTTTGGTTTTTATCTACACTTTCCCACTGGTTGTGTAAAGATCATCCCTTAATAAACACTCTTCAGAAGAAATACTCCATAGGAAAAAAAATGCAAATCTCTATAGTTAAGATTTCTCATTCAAAAAGAAATATTTTAACATGTAAAAAGATAGCAGAAGCTGCAGTTCTCAATAATTAATGGTTTGTGATTCAGGTTAACACATCATTTCTGGCATTCTGCTCTATGAATAGTGTCCTCAGCCCTGTTGCTATTCTGAGTCTCAAAAAGCCAAGTAATAACAATCCACTGGTCATATTTTATAAATGAGCTTCCACATTTCTTTGCTCTGGAAGGCAGCTCTAAAGGGACAAGTATTTTTTCCCATCTCTGCCCACAAATGCAGAACGTGGGAGTGGAGTTTTTTAAAGCAAACATCATTATGGTGTGCACAAGCCCACCACATTTTGCTGCCATTCTGAAATTAATAACCTGGAAGGAAATATTTCTCCAGACAACCAACTGCTTCTACGACAGCATTAAATAGATTCCAGAATGCTAATTTCAGTGAGGATAGTATCTTATGTATCCCACTGTTAATATGCCCAATAGTTACTAAATTATTACTAAATATATACTTCTAGCCCATCTTTCTAGTGCAGAGGGCAAAACCCAAGCACAGTTATTCAGAGGCCTTGATGTTAAAAAGTTTAAAACTAAGTTAAAACTTCTGTTATCAATCCTGACTACACATGTGCACCCCAAATACAACAGGAATTCACACCCAGGCAGATACAGCTTTGGTTTCTCTCCACTCTAGATTTTTAGCTTTTTCCTAGTACTAAAACTATTTCAAAAAGCATAATTCTGCAGAAATTAAATAGGATTTTGGTTCCCTTCCCCATCTCAGATCGTTATGGAGCCTCTGCAATTAAAGTTCAGCCATCCCTTGTGGATGTAGCCAAACACATGCCAGATGAACCTTGTGCTTTAATTAAAATGCATCTTCCCTCTCAAGCCTGTGTGAGAATAACAGAAAATGAAAAAGGGCAAAGGAAACACATCACATTGCCTCAAATCCCTTAATTCTACCTGAAGGGCCATTCTGCAGTCAATCCTTGTCCTCTGAGACAAGAATGAGAGCAAATTTCTGCCTGAGCCAATGGTAAAGTGATGAGAGCTGAACATATGCCAGGTGGGAGGTGTTGGTGGGATCCCCTGCTAAATCCCAAAAACAAGTACGGGAAAGGAAGAGAAAGATAAAATCCATGTATACATTACTCTAAGAACATACACACTCTCCAGCAATTAAGAGCTCTCAAAGCAGAGCATCCACAGGGCAAAACACCTGCAATTACACTTCACTGTCCATCCCAGAAGGAAGGAGGAACAGATCAGCTCATGACAAGGCTGAAGGAGAAGGCAGAGTGAACAAATGAGCCATAAAATAAGGTGGGTTTTGGAGAATTTGATTATTAGAAAGAAGCCTTTCCTTCCATGGTGAGAAACAATCTCTGAGGTGTCCTACATTGCAAAGTGTCCTGCTGGAAGATGAGAAGGAATACTGGAGGTGTGGGGTTTGGTGATGGACAAATTCATTCAAATTCATTCATGCTGTTCAGTCCTTCAGCTCCAAAATTGTGGAATCACCTATGCCAGTGATGGAAGCCTGTAATAGAAGCTTCTGGTGCTGAAACAGCTCCTGAACAGCTCCTGATGCTGAAAGGTGACACAAGGAAGTTACACAGAAAATTCCTGACGTTCAACAGAACAGAAAAACTGATGTTGCATCATGAGGAAACTATTCCGGCAGGGTTGTGCAGCTGAGATGAACTGGACTGGAGTCAGCTGAACTTCAACTTTTGGCAGAGAGTATGACAGAGAGACTGACCTGGTGGGAGATATAAGAGTGGGAAATGCCTCAATTTTGAATGGATAAGGGTGCATATAGACCCTTCATATGTGCACAAGGGAACTGGTTGTTAAAGGCAGAATGCAACACTTTGCTACTTGCATTATCTACAAAGAGCACAGCTGGGAGGAAGTTAAGAGTTCTCATTTGTCAGAGAAATTGGAGACCAAAGTTGTTATCAAATTAATTTGTAATCACAAAGCAATGTAAGGGGAAATGGTGTAAGAGAACAAGACTTTCTCTTCACCCCCATGTCAATCTATAATAAGAGAACAAAATAGACAAAATTAATTTACTTGTGGACAGGGGCTATTCCAGAATCCTAATTCTTTGTTCCATATCTGCAAATGTTTATAAACAGGACATTACACAACAAAGTGCCTTTCAGTATTTTCAAAATTCTGAGACTACTAGAGAGGTTTTGAAATTTGAAGTTGGGACACTCTCACCAATATAAAAAAAATTTCAAAAATCCTGTTCCAAATCAAGTTTTGTGACATGAAGAATTCAGAGGTGGGTGTGGGGTACACTTTGTCCCCATCTAAGTCTGCTGACTTAGCTTTGGTTTGGTGCTCACCTCAAACAAGTGCTCTGCCTTATTGCTGGTTATTTTCCTATCACCCCCTGCCCCTCAGCTCCCCAGAAAAAAAAGCTGCAAACACTCACCACCCTCTCTTCAATGGTCACGGGAGTCATGGCATGTCTGGAAAACCTAACTTTTCCAGATCAGCAGTTTTCATATTCTATGCTTATTACCCTTCTTCCCTGAGCCATAACTGTAATGTGGCTGTGGTTATTCCTGAAAGATTGTTTACTCAGGTTCAAGCACAGGTTTATTTTGTTTTCAGATCCAAGTGGAGCCTGATGTTCTGCACTTTGATCACTGTGTGGTGTCCCTGTGCTCTCTAAACTGGCAAGAGATGAACAGACAAGCTGCTGAGATTTTTTTTCTCTTGTTATTTATATCTAGTTTCTGCAGATGAATGGTATTTTTTCTTGCTAAAGTATTTGCTGTGGTAAAGTGTGTGTGTGATTGATTGTTTTGCTTGGTAGGTCTTTTTTTTTTTTTTCTTTTCTCTAACCTGTGCTCAAAAGGAAGCAAGCTGATAGTGCCATTTCCCTGACTACTGGCAAGAGATGAGCTCTGTAACTCTTTGTACAGCACAGGGTCAATTGCAAATCCACACAGAACATTTCAATTGCAGCTACACTCTGATTTTCAATTCATTCCTAGCGTGGCTTTAGGCTCAGTTCAGCCATTTGTAGCGATCTGATAAGTTCATACCCACAGAAGAATGCTCTGTCACACTGGCAGCATACTGCACAGAAGCCACAGTTCTGTCACGGCCACCTTGCCCTGCAGGGACAGCTCCAGCAGGATTTGTTTGGTCATGGTGTATCCAGCATTTGGTTTTTAGCACAACTGCCACAGGCTGACTTGAAGGAAGCAAAAGAGAGGAGTGAACACAAAGAGCTCAGGAAAAGGAGCCAGGACCCTCAGCTGTTGGAAAGTCCTTCCAGAGGTAAAAGTGCCACCCCACCTGCCCAGAGGACGAGACTGGCCAGGGGACCGTGACTGCTGTTGCCTAAATGAGGACATCTCAGAGACTTTCTGACCAGACTTTTGTGATGAGGCTTCTGTACTTAGTGTGGAATTAATCTGGCTTCATTTTATCATAATAAAAATTGGGTGTGCAGTCAAATCTTATCACCTAGGCTCCCTCTGTACTCCTTAGGGAGAGACGGATCTGAAGACTTTGATTTACCCACTTAACCTTAAACAAGCTGCCTTCTGCAGATGCTTGTCTCTCTCTGTGCACCTTCCATTTAAACACTGAGAGCCAGATGAGACCAGAAGCAGTTGTGCATGCTATGATGGCAGCTGCAACTCACATTTGCAAAGCCATGTTTTATGTATCACAGCCCCTAATCTTTTTTTGTCCAAATTGATAAGGTCTAAATTTTGTTTAGCTATTCTCTTTTTCATCAGTACAAAAGTGCATGATGGCCGTGATTGAGCAAGGCAAATAACTTCAAGCACACAGAAGGTGCTACTCAGCAAAAGATGTAAAGCATGTCCATAAATCCTTTGCCTCTGTGACAAAGGCAGGCTCTGAGTACAAAGAATCAATAAGGAGATCAAGGTCTCTTTTCTGGAGCTGCCAAAGAGAGATGACCCTGAAACTTCCCTCTAATTTGTTTTGAGTTTTTTATGAAGTGAGGATGCTAAAAAGTCATTCAAAGAATAGTAAAAGTCTTGGTCTCTTAGGTGATGTTGAGCTTCCTGTTCTGCAGGTTTAGTGCTCTCCTCACAGAAATTATTATTCCTTGCTGTGGTGATGTGGTTTTACACTTGGCAGTTATTCAGTGGCCAACAGGGACACAGGCAAACCACTACAAATACGTTCATCATCCTAATATCAGCAGTAATGGTATGGAGATCATACACATTAAATTTCTGTCTGGTTTGGCAGCTGTGTACCCTGCAAGTGCAGAAATGAAAGAATTAAACTTTTGCCATTAGCTTTCTTTTATCTATTTCTCTCTTAATACCTGACAGAGCATTTCCCCAGGCATGACAATGGCTAGCCAGGCAAGAGAAGGCTCAATAAACTGAGAGATGAAATCAGTTGTGAAAAGGCTGTGTGGAAATCAGCAATGAGTCTGTTCCCTACAGTAGAATTGACTGTAAAACAAAAATATAAATTTTCAGAATGCTGTTTCCACATTTTAACTCAGGATGCTAAACCTCTGTAGTGTCTTCTGAAAGGGATGAATTCATAAACAGCATGACCTTAAATGAGTCAACATGGCCTTTCCCAGACATACTCCAGGGTAAATATTTACTGAGCTTTATTTCATAGGCATTAACTCATTGCTAATATAAAAAGCTTTCAGGCTGCTAGACAATGCAATAGGTAAACCTATCATTCTGACATTTAAGAACATGCACAGTTTAAAAGTGATAATGATTTTCTTTCCTAGTTAGCTTCTAGATATCAGTTCACCATGTATTTGTTTATGCTGTAATTTTCTTCTTCCATTTTGTGAAGTATTTTTGTTGCCAGTGAAAGGGAAGGATAAGGATGAAGGATGATGTCGTGGACTTTTTTTCTTTGGTCTTCTATTTAACTCACAGCAAATGGTGTTTCCATACACAAGCACTGGTCATTTTGCATTATACTAATCCAGGCAAAAATACATTTAGCCTGGTTGTCTGACTGGCATTTGCAGGTCTTAGTGTGGTAATTTCTCCACAACTGCAGTGTAAATATACAAATCTCTCTTATCTCATCAAATCCTGCACTTCAAATTCATCCAATACATACATTGCCTAAGGTCTTACCCAACTCTTTGACTGAACCAAAATATTTTTCATGATCCTCCTGGGAGCAAACCTGCCTGTACTTTAGAATTACAAAACTGACATGGCTCTTTTTTCCTAAATGTGACCATAAAAAGTCACCAGGAAAGTTTTGTAAATGTATATGGTGTCCTATAACACACATAAATATCTACAATATCCTTCAAAACTGGGCACCAAGGTATTTTTTAAGTTAAGTTAAATGTGCACCGTTAAACCTCCCTACCTTCACAGCACAGTCCTTCACATCCATGTACAACAGAAAGATGTAAGAAAAGACACACTAGCAGCAATCAGCCCCTCTGGTAGCAGAAGCAGCTTCATCTCCAAGCCAAATGAGTGGTTTCTCTTAGTTATTTATAGCCCTCTTAAATTTTAATTACTTTATTTACTTATTCTTTGCCAGGTCCCTACTGACAGCATTCAGTTTTGCCTCTTCTTCCACTCCAGTGTGCTCACACAGCAGTGGAAGCTCTTTATTATCAGTGTCAGTCCACAATGTTGTTTCTCATCTTGGGTTTACTCAGGATGCAATTTTTGCCACCTAACTCAGGTGCCAGGAGAGCCAATGGACTGAAGTACTCTCCTGACTGAGCTGTTTCCCACCAGCCTTCAGAAAATTAGAGCAGCAGAGAAGGAAGAAGGCTGGTGTTTCTTTGTGGTTCTGTGATAAATTTGGTGTAAAAATTCGTGTATAAAATAATAATCCAATGTATAAAAAGAATGATGTTAATAAAATGTAAAGTCTAGTAGGTAGCAATCTGCATCCCCAGCCTGCACAGCTTCAGTCGCGAAACAGGAGAAGGACCATCAGACTGAACAAAGACGCTAGCCAGCCCCGATAAGAATCGTACCCTTTCCAATGCAAGGAGAATTCCTTCTTGACGACGATGCAGATTTCATCAATGCCCTGGCACGATATGCACACTGAAATCAACATAAGACTGACTGGTACAATTGGCATAAGAAAAGACCTTCCCAGAATGAATCAACGGGACTTCACAAGATCCGGGAAGGCCATCGAAAAGAAATTTGGACTATTTGGCCCACCCTGGACACCTGGACTGCCTCAGAGCAGAAAAATCCTATAAAGCGGTGGACTGAGGGCCGTTCGGTGTGGATTTGGGCGTCCTGTACCCTGGTGTGCAGACCCCTATCCACCCGGCGCGGCGCTGCTAATTTCCTATTTTGTGGTTTTCTCTTTTATTGGTGATTGATATTGTGTTATTAATAAATTGTTTCTTTGTTAATCCAATATTTGCCATTGCATTTATAACAGTTCTGTTTTTGTGGCTGGCAATAGGTTACACCAAGTATTGTAACTCCAGGTGTGGTTCTGTGATGATTTCTCAAGTGAGGAAAAGTGGGGAGAGCACACAGAGGAAACCTGAGGCTTGGTGAGTCATGGAGATTTCTGTGCACCCCCTCCACAG
Source organism: Zosterops lateralis (assembly GCF_965231275.1). Taxonomy (NCBI): domain Eukaryota; kingdom Metazoa; phylum Chordata; class Aves; order Passeriformes; family Zosteropidae; genus Zosterops; species Zosterops lateralis. Next base: position 11,583,824 of record NC_139765.1, read on the forward strand.
ACTTCAGAGGAGAAACTCATCACCCAACAGCACCCTGAGCTCACTACAATTCACAGAAGCAAAAGTCATTTGCAAGCAACAGCTCCTCCACAGCTTAATGAAACCCCAGCAGTAATAGACTCTGCACTCTCTGAGTTCAAGCACCAGGCAAAACTGACTGACTTAAATTACCACAAAGATTAGGACCATAAACACAATCAGCTGGCGCAGCTAAATCTATAAACAAAATATATATTTACCTATGGCAACAAAATTAGCCATGCTGTCCTTATCTCTGCTGCTGCAAACACTTATAGCATGCATGTGAAAGTGAACATTCATGCTTGCACTAAGGATTTCCATGTTTATGAATAAACTGTAATCAGTTTGACAGTGTTCCTCTTTCTTGCCTTATTAGCCCTGTAAGCTCTTTATTCAGCCCTCACACTTTGCATACCAAAAAGGCAGGCAGAGAAAAACATCAACATCCTTGTAAAGTTGCACACAAGCACAGAATGCCTACATTAAATAAGAAAATTAGACCCAAAGACTAGAGACCATGCCCCAAAGAGCAGCAATGTCTTAGTATTGGCCACGGTAAAAAAAGAAGCTGGGGAAATGGAAATCTTGGAATGTTTTCCCCCCCATTTGTCTCTACTTGAAAGAGGGGGAAAAAGGAGACATGCATGACTGATGGTAATGGAAAACCTATTTGTGTCCAATTCACTGGAGAAACAGTACAAGGACATATCATCCTTGTGAAATAATTTGTCCTGTATTCCTTGAGCCAGAGTAAAGTCCCATTATGTAGAAAACAACACATGCAGATGAATACAGATTTGGGAGATCTATTATTCTTGGTGTAACCTCTGTCAGGAAAAAAGCCTCTTTCCGTGTGCCTCACACTGCCATAGAGTGTGACTTTTTCCACTAACCTAGAATAGATTTGAAAGTGCACAGCAGCACCGAGGAGTCATTCATGATCAGGGCTCCTGCTGTGAAACAAAACTGGCACATGCTCCTGGAACCTCCAGCAATTAACGAGTGTGAAATCATAAAGTCACACCGCGCTAACGGTTCACGAGGCGCGCAGGCAGAAATAGAATGAAACAGCTACATCTTTATAGCCCTGGATGGCTTTGCAGTTCAGAGAGATCTTTATGAGCACATAACAGTTTCATTCCCTCAGATGAGGCTCGTACTGATGTGTTTGAATCTCTCAAAATTTTCCCCCTCGTGCCACTACGAGACACCAGGTACTCTTATCTCAGGCGCTGCTCATTACTAATTCTCTAACCTGACAAGAAGTTTGTGGAGGAACAGAAGATTTTTTGAGATCTAAAGAATGATTACGAAGTGGCACAGGTATGGTATCAAATCTAACTTTTTTTTCTGCTTGCAGTGCTAAGGAAAAAACCCCAAAACAACACAAAACCCAGGCCCAGTAGTGTGCCCAGTTCAGCACAGAACAGTGGAGCCTCTTCAGCCCACAAGCCATTGTGCTGCCTCTGAATTTTAAGGGCTTACAGAGCAACCCCATCTTTCACATCAAACTGAGTAATAAAAGAAAAAGAAAGGAAATGAAGGAAGAAAGAAAGAGAGAGAGAATGAGAGAGAGAGAATGAGAGAATGAGAAGCTATGAGGCACCATTCTTGTTTGAAATCTGCTAACATAACATTACAAATAATCAATTCCAAACTCACAAAACGATGGCTCTGCCAGGGAAAAAAGCAGTCTGCATGGTAGAACAGTAGCTGGAAGGTAAAGATCATGCTGGTTTACTAAGGTGTCCTAGAAAAGCCAGTAGCTCTCTCCTTCAGATGCAGGTCAGAAAAAACACAGTTGCCCAATCTGACCTGAATATAGCTGGTGTTAATGTTGATTTATTGTGTTAAGAGACCTCAGGTATTTCAACTGAAGCTGAAAAACTAGCATGTTATTTTATTCACACTTAAATTTTGAAAAATTATTATGAACATATTTGACGTCCACATCTTACATAGTTGGTTTTGATTTGTTTCATTATAAATATTTCATGTGAGCTATCCCTAGAAATTTCAGAATGCTTTAGCAAAAGCAGCTCAAGAATGAGGAGACAGGGAGAAAGACCAAGAGCACAGATAGATAATGATTATAATTCAAACAAAACTCCTCAAAAAGCAGAAGAAGCTACAACTGTGAGAACTAATTGATTTGATTCCACATACACAAAAAATGATAAGAAGGATTTTGTACTGGTAAGACAGATTTATTCTTTTAAGAGGGATTTAATTAAATCACCCCTCAGATTTTATTTTTTTCTTTGAAATTTTAACTGTCAGGCACCATATCCAAAAGAAAAAAACAATACCATCCAGGAAGTAATTATCTGCATTAAATGTGCCATTTGACTTCTTTCCTGCTACAGGGATTTCTGGCAGAAGGAGAAACCAAGGGAGGTGGGGAGGAGGGGGAAAAAATTGATACAGTAATTTGAAAAGCTAAATTTCTCTATGTCTCAATTAGCAGAGGGAGGGCTTGTTCTTCAGCGGGAGCAGCACCAGGTTGGGAACAGCAAAGGTCTATTTTCGTGAGCCTGTGTCATGTTAGAAACTAGAGAAACAGCAGGGGCTTGACACAGCATTATTTGCTGTGAATAACAACCCCTGGAGCCACCAGAGCTGTTGTTGCACCTTGGCTGATCAAACCTGGGGCTTGCTCAGCTCCAGCCGCTGCTCTGCCCTCTTCTGCTGGCTCCAGTTCAACACCACCCATTTATTTGTCACTTTTCAAGGTGGAGGCATTGCTTACATTCTTAGAGCTCTGTTTATAAATGTTTTATTTCTCCTGACATTGGTTTAGCCCAGCTCCTGTTATCCTAGATAATTAAGAGTTGAAGTGAACACTTAATATTTAAAACACGTTTCCTGTGTGTTTTGATGATGTCAGCTTTCACAGTGAATCTCTTCACTGGTTATCCTGCACAGACTAAGGTTTTATCCCTTTCCACTTTCACTACCATTATTTGATGCCACTTTCCCATTACTTGCCTCCCATGCTGCCAGTAGCAGGAAACACGAATACCTATTTCTGCTTCTTCCCCTACTGCTCCCTGTAAATGATACCGTCTTGCCACCAATAATCAAGAATACCTCCTTTATAATATTTTTTTAATAAATAAATTTGCAATAAATGTTGTAATAAATTTAATACATCATAATAATAGGAATATATAAAATACAATACATGACAAACAGCATTATATATATAATGTAGAATATTACATGTATAATATTACATGTATATATTTTATATTGATATAATATTAATAATAATATTATTTTGTAATTTAATATTTGTTTGCAACAAATTTCAAGAGCTTCTGTCATTTTCCTCCATGTATATATTTAAAAATTATATAAATAGGAAGCATATTTCATATAAAACTTGCATATGGTTTGCTCTTATGAGCCTCACTTTTAAAATTAATTTTTAAAAGCCAGAAAAAGAAGGGTTTTGTATCTCCAACCAATTTATCTCTGTTGCATTCCTCATCTCTCTCTTCTGTATTGGTTGTATGGTTTTCTTTTTTCACACCTGACTGATGTGGATTGATGTTGCTCCTGTGGAGACTAAGCTGGTTACCTCATCCAGCAAACCAGCCCAAAGGTTTTCCAGCCCTACCAGGAGTTCTCACTGTCCCTTCAGCCTGCATTGCAGCCATCCAGCACAGCTATGGGATAATACATCTATTTTAATTTAAATTTTTTGCTCCCCAAAAGGATAAGGGTTTTGCATCTCCTCTGTTCTGTGCAAAGGACGTCATCACCCTTAACACACAAGAGCCTGACCTGAAACAATGTGACAACCCCAACAATAATTTTGTTTGAAACTACTTCAGTTGTGAATTATTCTCTAGTGTCAGTCACAGCAGCCCAAAAAAAAATCCTTCTTCTAAGTCTCTTCTTGTTTTGTGCACAGAAACAGAGCTCTTTGACAAGAGGAAAAGTCAGCCTGAAATAATCATGTGTTCCTCTACGCATGACTGCTGCAGTGACTAATCCCAATTTGCTCCCTTAACTCTGTCTCTCTCCCTTTCAGAAGGCAGCTCAGTCCTGAAAACAAATGAGACTGGAGGAGAAAAGGCAATTTGTACTCATGTTATCTCCCCCACCACGCTTCCTCCCACTCCCAATTCAGCAGCAAAGGAGTTTGTTTTGGTTCACTAGCTGAGCCTACATTCCCAACGACTATGTTAACAAATAGCAATGAAAGAATATTTTTGGTTAATTATGTGGCTCTACTGTTGCTCTTGCAGCTGACTGGGGAAGGTGAGAAAAATCTCTGTGGTTTATGATATAAATGTAATGTGGGAAGTGATTGGTCCATAGACTTGTTGGGCCATCATTCAGTCTGGGAAGTTTGGGAGCACTTTAGTCTTAAACTGAAGAACTTACTTGAAGCTGATATCAAGACTGGAAAATTCTCTGTATTTCTTCGCTATGGTATCTTTCACTGAAGAACATCAAAGTACTTTTCTAATACATGTTAATGAGCCTTCACAAGATAGCTATAAATACAGTATCATGTGTATATGACTCATGTGGCTTATTAATTTTATGTCACCTACCCTGCTGTTTGAGCAAGAGTGACAGGGCAGCACTGAAGCAAATTCCTCTGTGAGAGCCAAAATAGCAGTACCTGTGACTTCAGGGGTCAATCTGCCTCAAGGCTGATTCTAGTTAACAAGATTCAGGCTGAGAGAAATGTTCCCTGCTTACCATTGCACTCCCAGCACAGTCCTCTTGACAAAAATTTAGAGCCTCCTTCTAATAGGAAAATAAAGTCTAAAGCAATGTATAACAGCTTCTAGGTTAAACATCCCATACAATGCCAGTGGTCTACAGCTGCATGCAAGGAAGAACAGGAACTTTGCTGGGGGATGGATATGGAGCCAAAAGGCATAGAACCTCAATGGGACTTGATTTTAATTAAAAAGGCAGGAGGAAAAAAGCAATATTTAATCTCTTAAACTTACCTATGCCCTTAACTGAATGACATTTTTACTTTGCTTAATTAACTATTAACACTGAGTTCCAGAAGAGCCCTTTGTAATTCCAAAGTGTTCACTCTGCTCCTATGACAATTACCCCATTAAGAGGTTCCACAGGCAGAGCAATGATGAAGACACATGAAGGATTTGTTTGCTTGGTACTTTACAGGAGCTGAGAGCCAGACAGATTCTTTTTAATTGAGGTAAAGAGGACCCTGTGCTCATTCAGGTTGATGAGAGGTCAAGTATATTAGCATGGGGTTGGCACTAGCCAGTGTTGCTTCCTGTTGGCTTAGAGGATGGGAAGGTAAAATAATGTCTGGCTGTAAGCTACCACAAGTTAAACAAATGGTTAAAGGCCCCTCCAGAGGATAAATAATACAGCTGAAAGCACAATAACTAGATTTCTTCAGCCCAGTCTCAGTGGAATCAAGAAAGGTGGATCAAACCACTCATTTCAGAGTGATTTCTTTCTTTCCTGCACACAGGATGACTGACGTGGTGGAATTCAACACAGACAGGGTAGGAGAATTTCACCAGCAGCATTCACAGAGGTGAGAGAACTGGGACAGGGTAAAGGGAAGGGAGAAACCCCCAGGAGCTGCATTGCTGCACAAAAAGGAGGAGAAAGTGGAGAGGAATATGCTTCCTCCTGTCCTCCAAACCAGAGGAAGGACAGAGCTTCCTAGGTGTCAAACCCAGCAGCTCTTCCCACACTGAAACCCACACTCATTTCTTGTCTTTCTTGATGGTTCCTCTCCATCCCGAAGCCAAATAACCCCAAACTTCTCAATATTCAAATCCAAGAGCAGCTTCTGTAGCTGGAGTGTACCTCTGAACTCTAAGCCACCCACACCTACTACAAGATTCATTCTGTAATTGCTACAGTTGTTTAGAATTCAAGTCTGCAAATTTTGATTTCAACGGGAAAATGTCAATTCTCCGCCTTTGTCAATTCAAAAAGCACACTGAAGCTTAAACCTATTTAAGTGATGCACTTAAGCCTTTCCTCTAGTAATTAAAGATTGAATTAAGAACCTTGCCATTTAAAAGTTTTCTATCTCAGCCTGGTCTGCTGTACTACAAGTAGTGTAACATGGATGTGCTCTGTCAGTACAAAAATGCTCTCACATTCCAAGAACTTCATCTGAAACAGTGGGAGAAAGATGGGAAAATTCAGGTGCATCTGCCTGCATGCCTCACCCTAACGGCCTTTGAATTGCCAAAGATGGTCAATTCATAAAAAAGCTAAGAAAAAATTGGTGACAAGACATGTGCAATCACCCAGAGAGGGCCTGAGCTGTGCCCTGGGATCAGTCAGTCAGGGACTGTCTGGGGGACAGCTGCTTCCACAGCCTGAAAAGGCTCCTGAAAGGATTTATCATCCTTTCTGGTAGGGCACCGTTTGGAAAAATCAGTGTTCTTGTGAAACACCTGATGGAGTTAAAATTGAAGTGGCCCCTATCCACAAGAGTTAATAACTTTGGAGAGGGGGAAAAATGACCTTAAGAGCCTGCTGTATTTCAGGGGAGGAAAGAAAAAGACAGTAGGGGGTTAAGGAGGTCAAGAAAGGAGGTGAAAACTCTCATGCAGTGAGAACAGTAACTTATTCCTTTGACCAGCAGAAGGTTGGGTGAAGCTGTACAGCAATTTGCCAAATAACTCTACCAGTTTGTGAAGTTAAGGCTCCCATTTTCAAGACCAAAAGCCCCAGATTTGATGCTTTCCACTAATTATATCTGCAAGGGAGTTGTATTATTTATATGTATTTTAAATAAGCTGGTGACCTGAGCTACCTATTACAGTCCAAATGAAGTTTGCATATCATTCATTATATAAATAAGGTTTGAAATGAACATAACTGTTTACTCAGAAGACATCCATTTAGCAAGCTGGCATTTCTTCATTACCCAAAATATATGATAATTGTCCATGTAATTCCTTCAGCAATTTAATTGCACACAGTCCTGCTACTCCATGGAAAGTATCTGTCAACTCCCTATAATAATTATGCATCAGTCTCAGTTAATATTCAGTCACAGTATTGCATATGTAGAGCTGGATTGAAACTGAGTTCAATTCACAGCAAGGTGAGTACTTTTAAAAAAAAACAAAATTATAACGATGAGGTTTTTACAAAAAAACTAAAAACAATCCAATGATTGAAGTTCTACCATGGCATGTGGTGTATGCTGGCATATCAGAATAGATACAGCTTTTGCACACATGTCATTATTCCAAAGTGCAAGGTAATGGTAAATCAGGGTAGTAACATTCTGCCCTGAAAAGAAAGATTCCCTCTGTAGGAGGGTTGGGAGGAAGCATTTCTGCAACTGAAATTTTTGCATTTTGCACTAAACTGATGGAATTTATTCTGCTTTCCCTGGAAACCTGACTCATTTCTTATGTAGTTTGCTGCAAGCCTATCTGTAAATTTTATAGTGCAAGGGAATTGGGTTCTGACAGGAAGCATTTTTTAGCCCTGGCACATCTGAGGTAGAGATCTTGAGGGAAATCCATGAAAGATGGAATCGACATTGCCCTCAGATCACGTACAAGATACTAAGTCAGGCTCCTTGTTTACTGTCACCTCCAATTTATCCTTTGTGAGACAGCACAAAACAACATGTACCACAGAAGGAAAAGAAAAGCATGAAGTAGTGTATGTAATCCAACCCAGCAAATCTGTCACGAACATCTCATATATGTATGTGTGTGTGTGCCTATCCCCATAAAACCACAGAGAGTATTCAGATGACTAGCTCAAAATAAATGCAAATCCCCAAGCCCCAAAAAAATCTGACAGAAGTTTCTAGCAGCTGAAAATGTAAGTTTGAAGGCTAAAAAGGATAAACTGACAATCTAGGTCAGGTTTTGTGATCCATTGGTGACTGCTCTCAGCTTTTCTGAACCTTTTTGTTCCTGATCCTTACGCATCCTCATGTTACAACTTATTAAAAATAAAAATAATAATAAAAAAAGCAGTGTGTCTCCAGATCCCAAACCTTTTGGTTAGCTAAATAAAGGGCTTTGCCTGTCAGGGCTTTAAAATATTCTATTTTTCTTTAGACATTTGTAGAAGAAAACACCCTGCAATGGAGTCTGTATTTATAAGGTAACATAAATCCCCACTATACAAGCCAAACCCTTTATGATAATGAAGGCATCCAACAAGGATACAGAATGGGAAGCAACCTGAACAAGTGTGCATTTTGCAGAGCCTACAGCATTTTATACTCTGTGCTGGGAGTAAACAGGAAGATCTAAATTAACTGTCTGTATTGAGGTTAGAATAAATCACTGCTGCCAGGGACTACTACATTCCTGTCATACTCCTCCCAGCATTAAAAACAGCACCTCCCTACCAGTTTCACCTCTTCTTGTAGATACCAAATTTCTGCAGCTGTTGTGGAGAACAAGATACAACCAGGTTGCAGCAAATTTTGTCCAGTATTTTTCTTTTTACAGGATTAAAAAAAAAGAGACAACCAAAATTTGTTTGGCAAGAAGGTTCAGCACTTGGCAACAAAGTGAATCAAAGGTCAGCAGTGCCCCCATGGATCAATCAGAGGTCAGCATTAACTGCAGCCTCAAAACCCAGCTCCTTTCACACAGCAGGTCAATTAAGTTACAAAAGAAAGTTTCCAAGAAAAATTAATCCATAGAAACTGTTACCTCTTCCAAAATCCAGCAAGAGACTACCCACTCCCTCAGGATCCTACCAGCCCTCCAGCAGGAGGAAGGAGAATGTGGGTTCCCATTTCAAATGCTTTAAATTTCATGCAGGTAGGGAACATTTCTTATTCATTCCACACCCCTATCAAGATGCTGATTCAGCAGACAGCAGAAAGAAGTTTGCAGCACCAGTGCATCATTAAAGTGGTTTATGCCCCAGAAGCAGAAAACTTTAGAATAAAGTTTCTCTAAATGATCATAAAACTCTCAACTTCAATGCCAGGTCTCTGTGCCAGCCTTATCTACACAGCCTCAACAGATTACATTTATTTTGTAGGGGAAGTCTGGCCATGTACAAAAATCAGATAGAATTTTCTATTGAGTTTTAGCACACGTACCCTTGTGTGTCTCAGAGTGGACTTCAGTGCACCTCTAAGGGTCAAGGGTGATACTAAAAGTTGCCAGTGATATTCTGGTGGCTCTCCTGCAGACTTCTGAGGGGCTTCTGTTCCTTAGACTCTGGGGAGGGGAAAAACTGTGAATTTGTTATCATTTTTAATATCCATAAAACAAGACCTGAGATGCACAGCTCATCTGAGATGACTCAGAAATGCAAATTTTAGTATTAAAAAATATATACTTTCTTACATTGAGGTCACAAAAAACCTCCCCTAGAGCCAAAGAAATGCATCATTTTAAATGTGCCATATATATGTAAGCACTTAAAGATTCTGTCTATTCAAACAGATTTCTGTACATCTGAGTAGATTGAGGATCAAAAGTCAGGCTCAAATTTATGCCATTTGAGCTTAATATGGTAAAGAAGGAATCTTCAGCTAGTGATCTCGGACACTTTTTCTGCTATTACACTTCTTCATCCATTTTCCTGTTGCATTTCTGGTACTTCCACTTCCTGTACTGAATGGATGTCAAGCATGGAGTACAACATAGCTAAAAAAATTTACTATATAGAAATAATAAAGATTATTTGGAGGACTAAAGAGATAAAAAATCTTTTTTTTTTTTTTTTTTTTTTGAAAATGCTAAGCTCTGCCTTAGTTATAAGACCTCAGAAAAAAGGGAAAGACACATCAATGCTACAACATCAACTGCCATAACAATAATAATAATAGTAATAATTCTTTGTGCTCTCTAAGCAAGTTCAAGGGAACACCTAATGTGCTTTGGTACAGTAACTCAGGATCCTACTTCATAATAGAACTTCTTTAAAGTGGTCTAATTATACTTTACAGGAAAAGCATAATTTTCAGGGTTTTTTTCTTTATGGCCCGAGAGGCAGTTCCCTGAAGATCTGAAACCCGCCTCTTTTTAAATGATCTCTAATTTTATAAAAGAGAAATCTGTCACCTGAGTAGGAGATGTCTGAAAGAACAAGCAAATGGAAAAAATGTGGTATTTTTGAAGTTTGGATTAAAAAAAAACACAATGTCTGGAAGGAAATCAGTTAGATAAGGTGTTAAGATGATGAAGCATCTCTTTGATGCCCACTGAAAAGGGAACACCATTTTCTTGTCAGAGATATCTCACACATTTCAGCCAGTATCACCAAATAATAATTAGCTTTCCATGGCACTCAACGGAAATATAAAATAAACACAGCTTCAAAAATGATTGCTGAATAATGTCATCTAACATTTTTTGTCTTTGAAGACAAGTGAAGAGCAGGTTTTCACACCTTTGGGAAAAAATTTTGCTTTTAAAGGTAAAGAACATGATTTTTGCCTTAAACAACCCCAACATGTCTTTAAATAAACAAAACTTGGGGTTGTTTAAGGCTATTGAATTAAAGGTGATTGTTGAAAACCAAAAAGCTACTGATAGTTCAACTTTCTTCCTCAAAAATATATTTAGAAAAAAATGCAAAAATTAACACCAAAGAGTAGTTTGAAAGTTTCAGCTAAAAGTACAGCAGATGACACATCTCAACTCTAAGACAACCAGAAATACGAAAAACCTTGTTTCTTCAAGCTTGTTTTTGCAACTCTGCAAATAATTCCTCTCAAAATCTCTTTAGAGCATGGGCCAAACCATGGATTCCATGTGAAAGCTCTACAGTGGAATGAATAATGGAACCAACATTGACCAAATTACTTAAAGCCATCTGCTCTTTTTGAGCTGCTCCAAGCAGGCAAAGGGCAAGGGAAATTGCAGGATTTTCTAGGTAGTTCAGAGCCAACACAGGCAGCTTCCTCTGCCCATCCTGCAGCTGCCACCACATCCAGGGGCAGAGCCAGGGACTGGGACATGGCAATGCTGGCCCCAGGAGTGGTTGGCTTTGAATGCTGTGGGAGTGTCTTAAGTTGCAATGCAAGATGTAATCAAGAGTTTGTATTCTATTACCACCTGTTAAAACCAGATGTTCTTTATCTCTTCTATGACCCATCCTTCAGAACCCTGGGGGATATCTTCTGTTAATGGGCCATCAAGGCTCACTGCATGACTGGTAAAATTACATCATCCCATTGGGAGATGCTCCAGCTGGGGGAGGAGCCAAGCATTCCTATCTGGATAAAACTTGACATTCAGAACACAGGGACAGCCTGTTTGCCCTGGACTCCCAGAAGAAGACTGGACCCACTGGACTTTCAGAAGAAAACTACACCCTTCTACAGCATCATTGCTTCAACAGAAGCACATCAGGAGGACTTGATTGGACTGCTACCAACACCCTGACAACAGGGCGTCAGGTCTTATTCTGACTCTGTCAGTGTTTTCTTTTTGTTTGTTTTGGTTTTTCGTACTACAACATTTGTATCTTTTAATATTGTAGTAAAGAACTGCTATTCCTATTCCCATATCTTTGCCTGAGAACCCCTTAATTTCAAAATTATAATAATTCAGAGGGAGGGGGTTTACATTCTCCATTCCAAGGGAGGCTCCTGCCTTCCTTAGCAGACAGCTGTCTTGCCAAACCAGGACAGATTGGAAAAGGCAGGAGCTGTCCTAGGAAACCCCAGAGCTCTCCTGGCCTGCAGGGAAGGATATCCATGCTGCACAGACTCAGGGAGCTCATTTTAGTGCACTTGGTCCCACACTCTCTTCCCATGAACCAGTGCCTAGAAGGTTGGCCTGGAAATCTGACCCTAAAGTTTGGGAAAACCACAAGAAGCCCAGAATGACAGGTATTGGACAGGGTCTGGAGCCACTGATCCTTGGAGCACAGATGGACTAACCTATGCCTTGCTCTTCTGACCAAGCTCTTTTTTCCCTCTTTTAGGAGAAAACAAGCCTTTCCATCATACCTTATCTTTCCTGTTATCTCATCCTGCTGCTGAGCCCACAGTAGCAGGTGACAGACTGTGGAGAGGGCTTTCAGAGATATTGTAAATGCTTATCTGCTGTAAATCACAGCTTCATCCCCTCTAGTGGAATATGCTGAGCTGTATCAGCCCAGGGCCTGACTCTGCACGCTGCTCTCTATGAACAGAAGCTGCCCGTGTTCCATCTGTAATTTAAATTAATGAAGAACGAATGTTATTATTTCTGCCACAGAAAAGGAGCTCTCCTCACAGCAAGAAAAAAATAATGGCAGCAAGCTCGCTCTTCAGCTGTAACTCTTCAATGGGTTTACAAAGGAAGAAAGCAGCATTACCCTGTTCCACAAATTAAGGCACAAAAAGGAACACATAACCAGCAGAGCTGGTAGCAAATCCAGGGACAGGCTCTCAAAAGGCAAGAAAAAAAACATCCACAAGGATTTCGGGTAGATTGGAAACCCAGAGAAAAATGACTCCGAAAACTCAGGAACTGGGAAGCTTTATGTCCAAATGAAGCAAAGCTGGTCTAGCGGTGAAATGAGAGAACAGTTTTAAACATTTTCTAGTGGAGCAGAGGTGCCTTTGACTCTGGTCTAAAATTTTCCTTCCTTTCTTAATCTGTATTCAGCTGCAAGTGAATAAACCACCCTTGCTTTTGACAAGGCAGACTAGGACAAGAAAAACCCCACCACATGAAATGATGACCCTATTTCAGGAAATGGGTAAAGTGTGGCAGCCAAGTGCCAGCAGGTACATTATCCCAAAGCTTGATAAAGTTCCGTATCAAGACCTTTATTATAATTGCTCCAAGGAGTTACAGCACATAGGGTCACTTCCAGCTTGGCACAAGTTCAAGGGAGATTCACCTCAGCTCTGAACTTGACCCACCCTCTCAGTTCTGATGGGCACTGCCAAACTCTACTCTGATCCAAATCTCTCATTTAATGGGAACCTGAGTGCTCAACATCCTGTGCATAGGTAAAAGTTTGAATTTTAGGACTATGTGTAATTTTTTTCCTGACCTGAAAGGAATAGCCATCCAGAATAAAATCTTCTGGCTTTAGCTGCCAATGAAGCTTAATTAGCAGTATTAATGTGTGACAGGTTGTCCCTGCAGATATAGCCCTTTCCAGTGACAAATGACAACATGTGCATTTACAGCCGCAGGGGAATTCCGAGTAAAACTTCCATCGTTAACTCTCCAATTATTAAGCCAATCTGCATGACCAAGATGGGGAAGTTTATCCCCCATAAAAAACCCAAGCCAAACCCAAATTCAACCAAACCCCATAAAATATGTTGGTATGATGGCATAAAATGAGAGCCTATATTTGGGTCATAAATAGAGATTTTTGTGACAATGCTTATCAGTTTATCTCATAATCACTAAAGTGGAATAGTTTACTAAAGTCCTTAAAATAATACTGTAATCCTTATTTGGGGAACTACATTACTGTATAAATTCATACAGGGAGCTAATTTAGGAAGCTCCTAGCAGAGTTGTGAAGACACTCTCGATACCCTAATTTCTTATTCTACACTTAAACCTATCAGTTTGTCTAAACTTTTACAGCCAAACCCTCCTCTGATCAAATCTCCATCTCAGTCTTCCAAAAGCTTAACTAGTCCTTATGTTAAACACATCCAGAAATCATGTTTTCAAACAGCTGTCCCCATGTATCCACAGTGATGGGGCAGGTGCAAAAGCAAGGCAGGCATCCATCTCTGGCTGTATCACAGCCTCAGCATGTGTCTGCTGGAAGCTGGCCCTTTGCACTTCGCCTGACACAGTTCTGAGCAAAACCTCCTTTCTCTCCTCCTCAGCCTCAGTTTGTTACTTCTCTTTTATGTTTTAGCCAGGCCTCCAAAATGCAGCACTGAAGACATCCACGTCCCCATTACTTCCCTGTGTATTCATCAGAGCATTTGAGCTGGGAATCCAAGCGTTGCCCTGGTCCAGGAAAACACACATCTTTTGAAGTCTGAAAGCGGAATTGTTTTTAAAAACGTGATGATTGTGAATGCCAGCTTATTTATCCATCTCCAATTGCAGCTCACCCTGCAGCACCCTGCACTAGCACAGAGTCACTAATTATCCTTTGGAGGTGAGCTGGGCTACTCCAGCTTTGATGCTCTGCTTTGCAATTAAATGTATTCCAGCAACCACATGGGGGAGAAGGAAAAAAATACAGCTTCCAGTTCTGCAATGACCTACTTACAGCATTAAAGCACTGAGGGGAAGGGGGAGGGCTGGGGAGGAGGGGAGAGGTCTAACTACAGCTTAACGCAAGCTGACACTGATCTGGGCTGTGGAACACACAGCAGTCAATAGCAGAGATGACTTCACATCCTACAGAAAATATTGGTGAGATGGGCAAAGTTAATGACAGGAAGAAATTAATACAAGACCTTGCTTCTCAAAATCTCCAGTAGTTTTATTATCCACAATCCCTTCGTGCCTCCCCTGCCATGCCCCAGCACTCCTAAACTAAAGTTTGTGTAAAATTCACAGCATTATTCAAGCTAGGGGAAACACTGTACTGAGCACTCTCTCCCTGTCCAGGGATTCCTCCTACTCAGGCAAGTACAGACATTCTTATTCCTCCCTCTCAATGAATACAGCACAGAAAGGAAGAGAATTTGATTTATTTAGCACCACTAAGCTAAGTCAATGCCACAGATTGATTCCAGACCTTCTCATTCATTTGTTAAGCTTGTCCCTTCCCCCATTTTTTCTGCACCTCAGATTGTTGTTAGTCTTTAAGACAATTGAGCAGAATCATTAGAGAAAGGTGATCATGGGAACATCTTGCATTCTATCAGCAATCTCAGAACACACTGGATTTTTAAGTATGGGATGTATTTTGGGATATGGTCTCTCTTTTCCATATTCCACTATCCTGGCACAGACAATTTAATTTCTGGACTTCATACTAAGCACAGTGTTTACTGGTGACAAAGTCAAATGGCAGGCACACCCGTAACAGAACTGTAAACTAAACTCTTCCAAAATGACATATACTTGCAGCATGTGAAATGCCTATTGTTAAAGTATCAGAGCAAATGTTTTGAAAGCTTAACTGCAAAAACTGAGCTGAGCAACACATCAGTAAGAATTTAAAAGTCTTTCTTTTGTTGTAGCCTTTTGTATAACATAAAGCAAAGGAAACCCCTTTAACAGTCTGAGAAAATCATCTGCCCCTCTTTTTTTTTTTTCCTGTCAAATGAAATATTAACCTTCAGTTCTGTTTCAAAACTTTACAAATATATTGGAAATATCAAATGTATTAATGTATAATGGTTACCCTGAATAACAGTATCTAAGGATCAAGAAAACAGAAAGAAAGAAAAAGAGAAAAGTGAAGGTGAATGAGATTTTTTTTATTCTTTCAGCCCTCACTCAGACAAGGAGCAACATCCAGCAGCACCACTTGCCCCAGCCAGAGGATTTTCAGCCTGAATTATTAGTTTTCTCCAGTATTCTCTAGCTCAGTAGTTGCATTGCTGGAAGGAATCATTCACATCTGTGGAATTTACTAATCCTCTTCTACAGCTGTCACAGAAATTGGCTGTTCTCCCTTTCCCCAACTCTTTCTGAGTCACACTACCTAGGGCTGTGAGCTTGTCATGTCTGATAACTGAGGCAGGGCCAGACACAGTCAGTACTTTAACAAGAGACAGCCAGAGAGAGGAGAGATGCTATGGAGACAATGCTGGTTAATCGATGGACAGCAAATTACACTTTGCATGATTCTGCACAGAGCATTATTCCCTCAGCACAGCCAGCTGTGATACCACTGACACAGCTGGAAACAAAGAGCTGGAAACATTTCTGCTTGAAATGACAGTCAGAATACAATAATTTGATGAACGGCTCCAAATTACCCAAAAATCGCTATGGTCTATTGCAGTGGATAAATTCCTGAATTAATGTCCTGCAAGAAAGTTGGCAGAAAAGCCCCTCCATTCAAATCACAGCAAAAATCTCACTGCTCAGTCAGAGGTTTCATTTAACACCATGTCCACACACCACTGCAATGCCATGGAACAGAGGAGCTCTAATCTCAGATTTAGTCAGCCTGCATGCAGCACAGTATCAGATAAACCAGAACTCCCTGGAGCCACTCAACTGCACCTATTTATAAACCTTTGTCCCTCCAAAATCCAGGCGTTAAAATAAGCAAGCAAATGAGAAGGTGGGGCAAATGGCATTTGTTTGTTGGTTTTCTGAAGTCTCTCTCCCTTCCAGTAATCTTCTGTAAATGCTAATACCACCTCTTTTCCACAGTTTGGAGAGAAGGAAATATTCCCTGGAGAGGAAGACCAGAATTTTCTTGTTGTTTCCTTGCTGTGCACCTGAGATCCTTAAAGGTGTCTTGATTGGGTGAATGTATCAAGGACCAGTGAAAATATTTGAGCATTGTAAGTTATTTGAGCAATTATACAAGACAGCAGTGTCTCACTTTATCCATCAGTACTGTAAATTATGTACTTTGCCTTGCAGTGACATTAAGCCTCCACAGTTGTAAAAACTTTGCCACGCTTGGATGAAAAACATCATCTAAAGTATACTGTATAATTAATGTGACTGCACAGACTCTTCCTTCTTTTTAAGCAACTTCTTCAAAAGCATCTAAATCCTTTTTTCTTTTCACATGAAAATGACTGATTGCATATTTAAAAGTATTAATTGCTTCTATGAAAAGGTTTTTTTAAAAAAAACCCTTAACACTTCCAAGATATCGGGAAGAAACATTGTAATTGCTCAAATAACTTAAAAAGCTCAGACATTTTCAGTGGTTCTTGATACAATCACCCAATGAAGACACTCATATGGGCAAAGCTGGATGGTACTTATTTAGAAAAGGCTGCTTGGAAGTAATGGACTAACAATAAATTATTTGTAGAACATTGTGCACAAATTATAAAAAGCATTCCAAACAACTGATCTCATTCCTTGGTTTAATTATTCAGTTCTTTTTAGGCTAGAGCTATGTGTCTGGTATATTTGCTTCAGATCTCAAGAGGGTATTGACCAGGTTTTCTGAAGTCTTCTGCATTATTTATCTCTTCCTACCATAAGGGGTCTGATAGGCATACTGTTTCAATAATTAAATGTCAACAATTCATGCTGCTGGCCAAAACCCAAAGGACCTTCATAAATAAATAATAACATCTTGCATTTTTATAGCTTCTTTCATTCAAGGGTCTCAAAGTGCTCTGCAAATATTCATTAAGACCCCTCCCTCCCAACAGCCTCGCAAGGTAATTCAGAATTATTCTACTCCAGGTTTTTCACAAGGGGAAGGGAGAAGAATCAGCCATTCCAAGGTCAAGGCTCAAGCCAGGGTCTGAGATGGGGACAGAGCCCAAAGCAAGAGCCCCTGGTGCCAGACTCTGCACTGGCAGCTGCAGGAAGCAGATGTGACTCCAGGGAACTCACTGCCATGTGAGAGCTACAGAAGTGGGACAGGATGGGGGGAAATCACTGGTGGCTCTACTCTTGATTTTTGCTTTAAAAATGGCTTATTATCATGTTTCCAGAGAAGATGACGGAAAACAATGCTGCACGTGGACCCAGCACTGACATTTCTCTCTTTCTATTTCTGCTGTTCTGGTCAGCAGTGATTTCAGTCAGAGCAAGGAAATATCCTGTTTCCAATCTAATCCATCAAAATGTTCATTAGAAGTCAAATAGCTGCATTTCATTTGCCTTTCGCCAGTCATTTTTGTTAGCATTATTCTCCATGACCTCTTTTTCACTCCATACTGAGGAAAACAAGAATGATCATAATGATCTCACATTTCTATACTGGCTTTCATCACACTGACATGTTGAGAGCAATGATGAGCCCAAAAATAACATAAGAAGCCTTTTCAGGCATCCTCTTCTCAATTTAGAACTGAGTCTCTGAGGAAAGAAAGCCTGAATCTGAAAGCTGAGTGCACACCCTTGCTCTGCTCATTCAGGCAGCTTTCAGATATTAATTCTACCTCCAGCCCTGCAAAGCTGTCAGAAATTCCATACAGAAGTGACCCCTCAACAACTAAAACCTCCAATTTTGGTTCTCAGAACAAGCACCAAGTTCCAAAAAGCTCTGGCAGCATGCTCCATTGGAGCTCATTTCTGCTTTGAATGCAATGCCTTCATAAATACAACACCAGAATATCTATTTTTAAACAAATGAAACAACAGCAAAAAGTGCTTTCCCTCACATACAGCACTTTCAGGTCCCCTAATCTACATTGCTCTCAGAGGAATGCCCACGTTTTCCACTGTCAGCTGTCAGAATATGCAGATATACACATACACCTGACACACAAAGTGCAGTTTCAGACTGGTAAAGGTGCTTTAGACTGACCAAACCTGAGTACAAGCTACCCCTCGATTTTTCAGTAATTGGAATAATTTTTCAGATGCTTGAGTGTATACACCTGTTCCTGATTGACTTCCTGAAATTCTGCACCTGAACTTCTTTCTGTCATTACAGCCAGGAATATTTACTAATTTTCAAGAACTGTAGACTTCATGTCCATTTTTAAAGACATAAACCATCAATGCCTTTTTAAATTCTTTTTTATTTATTCAAACAAATGGACCAATTTACTCTGTTTGTGGGAAAAGTTGTGGGATCTGATGATGAAGATGACATGAAGGAGCATTCACAGATATTTTCATGAGTCAAAATACATACACTATCTGAACTTGATCAATGCTCATTACCAGTAAAAAAAATAAAAAGATGAGATATTATTGAAATGTAAGGATATAAAAACATATCTAAGTATTTGATGTTATACTATTGGATGAATAAAAATAAATTTTATATACTGTGAAAATCAGTAAAAAATTAATGGAAAATAGCATACATTATGCTTTAATAACAGTAATCCAGCTTTTTCTCATGCAGGTTCTTTTCTTCTGTGCTATCCCTCTGCTTCCTGAATATCCCTTTCACCAAGCTTCATGTCTGCTTCCAGTTCCCTTCAGCTGCTTTGGAGCAATTTAGGGACAGTGTAAGTTTTTTAATTACCACATTTCTGTATCCGCTCCATAGTCTAAGTCATCCTTCCCCACATTTTTTTCCTGAAGTCATCCCACCCAGAAATGAACTTAGTTGGCAGTTTTGCCTTCAGTGAGACACTGACTTTTGGAGTACAAGTGGAAGAAGACAGAAAGCTGGAAGAAGTTACTTGGTTGGCAGTGATGTTCCCAGTGTGGTGAAGTCTGCAGACACTTTTCTGTGCAACAGCCAGCTGATTTATGGATTCACTGGACCTATTTCCCCCACAGAATGTGAGAGTGTCTTCCCACTGAATTAGGATTCACCATGTGCTCCTGTGCTAGAACAACACCAGTTCTGCAGCTCTTCCTCAGTTTTCTTCATGCATGTATATCCAGCAAACACATAAATAATTCATTTACGTACACTTTAGCCTGTCTCAGAAAATTAGAACATTGTCTCAAGACAAGAAACCCCCTAATGTTAGATATTTCAATACTACCACTGAAACACACTTTTATTCAATTTTTTTTTATTACCCTGAATACTTTCTGCTTTATTTGTGACCTCCTGAAGATCCAGCAGGCAGCACAAGACAAATACAATTAATTTTCAGAGAAGGTACTATTGATCCCATGTCACTGCCCTATTAAAATGACATTTTGCAGGATGCAGAATGACTGATGCAGAAGTTATTTAACCTGATGGATGCTAAGAGCAAGAAGGCAATAGTTGCTCACTGCATCATTATTCAATAGATAATAATTTATCTTGACTTTGCAAAGGCCATTCTCATTTATGGGGTGCTACTGAACTAACATTTTATTGCAGTTTAAGATTACATCATCCTTCTTCTAACATTCCTTCCCTTCCAGTAAAAACATCTTAAATCCAGTCAATGCAATAGTGAGCAAAACAGTGCTAAATTCTATTATTTGAATCTGATTAAGTTACAAAGCTGGCCTCAATAATATCTGTATTCTACAATCTGTTTTCTTAGTTCTCCTCCCAACTCCTTTACCACAGAACTTTCAAATAACCAACCAACCAACTCCCACCCACCACCACCTTTTTTATGAAGTAAGGAAGAGTCAACCTCAAATTTGACTCTCGAGATTTTTGCCTTTTGTGTGCAAAATCCTATATCTACACATGCCAAAAATTCGTAGTTTGAGTTTGCAGGAATTTTGTGACCCAACCAGGGAGATTTCACACAGTCTGACATACAAAAGAAATCAGTTATTAAGCTAGGGTACTCATTCCAGCTTTTAGAACATTCTGATGTCTTTTGTCCTGTTCTTTCCTCCTAATGCATAATCTGGAAACTCCTCCAGAAGAGCCAAACAGAAACTCTAAATTAGGAGAAAAGACTGATCAAACTTCAAGCCTTGCACCACACAAATCATTTAAGTGATGACAGCAGCATTATCTGCATGAATGGGGACTGCTTACACAGGGTTTTATTTCTTGCACTGTGCTCCAAGGAGCACCCACTCAAGACAGGAGGAAGCAGGACACTTGGGAACCACAGCCATGGTTCTTGGGAAGTGCAGCCATGCCAGAGCAGCCTTTCCAGAGCCTCATTAATGCTGCTGAGTAGCAGCTCTTTATATTTATTTTTTAATATCTATTTCAAGTATCTCCCAGGTACTGCACATGGACTTGCCTTCAACCCCAGTCAAAGCTCACTGAAGCAACGGGCTAATTGCTAACCCCAATTATTATTATTATTTTTAATCAAAAGAGCTTGAGTTACTCGGGGGCTGTCCACAGAGGTTTTTTGCAGACAGATGGGAAAATCGTTTGGCCAGGCTTTGGGCTGCCTGTGCAGCCTTTGCTTCATCCAGAAGCCACAGAGTCACAAGAGACAGGACCCCATGCTTAAGCTAATCAAGCTCTGCCAAGAACTTTCCTCATGTGACACGTTATCAGCCCACATGAAGACTGATGGTTTCACTTCTGCTATTTCCTTCTGCTCTAAAAAGGTGTAAAAACAAGCAGAGAAATGGGATTCCAGCATATGAACTCTTCAGTAGCTGACTTGATGCTCACCCTCCACCAGACCAGAGCAGAGACAAGACCACATGAAGTGTGAGTAGAAAGTGAAGGGTAGAGAAAGCACAAGAGGCAGCCTTGCTGCAGGGCTGTCAGACATGCAGGCAGTCCTTTTTGTCCCCCCTAGCTGTGGCATGCTGCTAGAAAGCCTCTTGCCATGGGTACAGAAGACTCTTTCCTTTCTTCTCTGCCATACCAGAAATGAGTTTGTAACACAGCTTTGCACCATGAAGTCACATAAAACTCTTGTCTCTGGCAAAGTGTGGGAAACAAGCTGTCACTGACAGGGCATCTGTAGAGGTTCCACATTTGCTAATTTTTGTTTTCTAAAATTAGTGTAGTGGTTTGAGTGTCTACTGGAATTATTTACTCTTTTTCTGCTGTGAGATAGGATTAGGAGAAAAGCAAAGCAGGCTCAAACTTAAAGGGTATAAAGATAGTTTTATTAATAAACACTAACAGAAGAGAATGAGAATCAAAATGAAACCGTCAAAACACCTTCCCCTCCCTATAAACTGTTCACTTTCCCACTAACAACTTAAAGAGACGAAACCTGGAACTCTTGGTCAGTTTTCATACCTAATCACTAATTAATTTTACTATAACTTCTTCAGGAAGAATCACTTCCTTGCCAAACTACCACATTATCTCAGTTCATTTAGGTCATTTATAGGACACCTCCTCACCTGCTGACTAGCTTTATAGCAGGAGATGGGTTGTCAGTGCCAGTGATCCCTGACTGCTGCTGGAGCCAATGTTTTTGACTTCCACTGGGAATGTGATGAGAAAGGTAACATGAGGGCCTCTGTTTGTACCTGGACGTTGATGGAAAGCAGTATTAAGCTCAAGAAGCAGAGGTTTAAAGCCAGCTGTGTGGCTTTTCTTTCTCCTTTGATGGCAAGCCAAACAGAACAGATGAATGTTCCAAGGCACCACACCAGTAGCAGCAAAATATTTCTAGCACAAACAGCTGTCTATTTAAAGAACCACTCTATGGTGAGGCTCCCATGTGATAAATACACCCGGGGGAATCCAAGCCTTGTGGTGGTAATCTTAAAAGTTCCCAGGGGCCTGATTATTTTGCAGTGATGTTGCAAGCCTTGTCAAGATGCATTGCTTAATCAATCCCTGCAGAGTCATTGGGCTAACTGGCCTTTCCCTGACAGGGTAACCAGCAGCAGCCTGGGAGCTGCACCCCTGCACAGCTGTTGGGTGTTAACAGAGACAATAAAGCACAACTGGCCGTTACTGGTTCAATAACAGCAGTCATTCCAATCGACAAAGTTTGCTGAGGCAGAAGGAAACAAGGCAGGAAAATCCTCATCTGGCCATTTCTCTCTCAGTGAATGAGCTTACTGTGTATTTCTTTGTTAGCAGTACTCCCTGATTTGTAACAGCTCTCTTTACTTACTGATCATATGCTCAGATTTATTTTTGTAAGGAAAGAAGGCAGCATTCTGTCCTCTGTTACCATCTATTATGATCTTTTACACAACTCAGGTCAGAGAGCACTGACCAATTTCTATTTAGCCTAAAGCCTAAACCTCTGCTTGAGCTATAACGGTTTTACACAGACTCCTGGCATCATCTGTAAAAAGTTTCCTTTGCCTTATAAAAGAAAAACATGTATAAAAGAGGTAGGTATTACCAAATTAAAGACTTACAAGTGAGGAAAAATGCTTCCCTAAGTACCTAATACTTCCCTAAGTATCTACAGAGATTAATTATCCATAATGGGGTTTTTTTTGGTTTTTTGCATGTTAAAACTCAGCATCAAATCCTTAGATCTAACAGAATAAGAAATATGGAGATCAAAACGCTATTGAGTATCAGAAGTCTCTTATCAATGTTGGTTCTTCCAGACTATAACCAAAGTGATTCCTTCCCTTCCCATGGATAAACTAACTAGACCAGGCTTCTTTAATCTCTCACTCTAAGTCATGTTCCCCAAGCATCACTCTCATACCTTTTTCCCAAAGCCCTTTTTTCAAATTTGTGGCATTCTGTTTTAAGTTACATTAAAAACACAGCTTAAAAGCAGCCTGCAGAGTCATAAGACCAAGCAGTTGGATGTCATTAGAAGATCCAGCAGAAGCTGGTTCCTGTTAGTCCAGAATAAAAATTATTGGTGAAATTGCATGTTT
This sequence comes from Zosterops lateralis, assembly GCF_965231275.1. Lineage (NCBI taxonomy): Eukaryota > Metazoa > Chordata > Aves > Passeriformes > Zosteropidae > Zosterops > Zosterops lateralis. The sequence continues at coordinate 11,606,992 of NC_139765.1, forward strand.
TGATAAGGAAACCATATAACCTGTAATGGAGATCTGTGATTGAAATTAACCTAACTTACCCAAAGACAGCAGAAAGAGATCTAGGAAGAAGCAGAGGTATTAAGAAAAGAAAGTTTATTCTGTATAATATTATCTTTTTTCCACATTTTGCTGAAGGGTGAAAATCCATCTCTAGAGAAATTCAGAATTAGCAAGAGCCAGTTTGTTTAAACCACTTACCAACTCTTGCTGAGGAGGGAAAATTGCCTCTTTCTGTACTGCCTTTGGTGAGGAACCCTCATTCTTTTATACAACTGTTAAATGTAAATGTGTTTTGCTCACATCAATGATTCAAGACTGGTTGGCTGGAAGTATGAGGAGCAGGAATACCTAATTTGGTAAAAGATAAAGGGAAAGAAAGCGAAAGAAAAAGAGAAAAGACAGAAAAACAGAAAGAGAGAAAGAGAGAGAAAGAGAAAGAGAGAGAAAGCGGAATAAAGAAGAAATCTAAAGGGATGTTTCATCCTTTTATTAAAGCAACTGTTTAAAACCTCTTTTCCCCTCTAAACCAAACACTTTGATGGACTATGGCAAGCTGTTATGGCTAGGACACATCAAGATGTTGGCTACTGTTATTTAAGTGCATTAAAATTAAACTTTTGATAAAAAGAGAGAAAACCAAGAAATATTTTATAAACTCTCCAGATCAGGAAACAGTTGAGAATGCATCTATTAAAAAAAAATAAAATAAATAAATAAAAAAATAAAAAACCACCAAACATTTGTGCAGTACAAGCTGAGTCTGCAGAGACACTGGAATGACAAATCTCATGGCAATATTTAACCCAGGACCTATTGATCTGGAGGAATTTCATCAGCATCATCTTGTTCCCTCCTGTCTAATCAAAGCATTTCCTATCCCCACACCACTGCTAGCCTCACTGGATGACAACAGGACTGCCGGATGCCACAGGAAACATCATCTTATACTGCACTACAATTTTTTGGATAATTTTCAGATCTGCCAGACTCCAGTAAACAGCATCTCCATTAGCCTTTCATCATGTAATGTAGAACTGCATTCTTATTTTATCAGCAAAGATTCCTCTATTAGGAAGATGTTAAAGTGTACAGTGATAACTGCAGATATAATCTTAGTTATTCTGCTGCAAGGGTTTTGCACTCTTAAGAATCCAATTTCCAGCAGATTTGCTTTCAGACAACTTTGTATCTGCACACTCCAATTAGATTCAACACTGGAAACAATGCAGACTTGTAGAGAAAAGACTTTCTATGTCAAAAAAAAGCCAGAGGAGTCCCAGGTAACTGCTTTGTGACCAAGAAAACACAGCTGGGAGCCTTGGAGGGACTTACTAGAGCTGGTTATAAAAATCTCCCTGGTTCTGAGCTGTGGGTTTGGGGTTTGATGTTTTGGTTTTTTTTTTTTTTTTCCCAAGGGTTTGGTGGGGGGCTTTGGGTGGGGTTTTTTTTATTTTGTTTTGGGTTTTTGTTTGTTTGTTTGTTTTGTGGGGTTTTGTTTGTTTTGTGGGGTGTTTTTTTTTTCTAAAGGGGGTTGAGTGGAAGAACATGAGAGAAACTAAGGTTTTTCACATGGAAGAGCAAATCTGCCTGCTTGAAGACCTAAGAAATGATGTTACAATTTCAACATGTCAGGCAGAGCTAGATTAATAATTTAGGATGTGAAGCACAAGCAGACTTCCCTTATCCTCAGTGCCACCTTCTCAGAATGCAGCTGGGGCTCCTTGCTCAGGCAGGATGCTCATCCCTGCCATGTCTTCAGCAGCAGACTCACAGTTTGGACCATCAGGAAAAAGATGACCTTCATTTCATTCATTGTTACTCTTGTTTTGGTCATGATAAAGCAGCACTTTTCCTTAGGTGGAAATTACTCTCTGTGAAAAGTTTATGTACCATGAATGAAATATTATATTTCATTTTTTGTGATTTATTTGGCTACAGAGAAAAGAATTTTATTGTAAACTTGTATCTATATCATGAAAAAAATTTGCATTTTTTTTGTTGCAGCAGGCAACATTCTTCTCCCTAAGCCAACAATTTAAGTATTGTTTTTTAGGTCTTAGAGGAAGTTTGGCAGATACCACCAAGCAAGCATTTCACTAGTCTATTATTTTCTCTACATTTATGTGTGTTCTGCATATGGAAAAAATCACAATATTATTTGCTGTTCTCCTTGTGTTCCTGGTAAAAAGATCTTTAGCAGCTTTTCAGATACAGAAGTAGAAAGTCACTATCTCCATTCTTTGGTCATACCTTAAGCACATTCTTAAGAAGCATAATTCCTCTAGAAATATATCCCCAGTTAGATGTGGTGTTGTTCCACAGCCCTCCTTTCCCTTTACACCTCTATGTGATAAAAGAGGATGAACAATGTACAAGTTGTGATCTCCAGTGTCTAAAGCCCTCAACTTTATCTACAGAAGGCAACTACAACTTCATTTCCCAATTGTCCAGAAGTGTTTTGCTGTGTGATGCCTTGCAAGACTAATTTGATCTACCCAGGTATGGGTGAAGCCATCATGGTAGCAGCACATTACTGTCACTTTCCCTTTTAGTTTAGATGCAGTCACTCCTGGTCACCTCTGTTTGCAGACTGAAAACCTGTGGAACTCCAGGGGATGGTTCTGCATCCTCCCTCCCTGCTCAGGAAAGCAACACCTGTTCTCAGAGCACTGGTATCTTGCTGAGGACCCTTTCAAAAGAAGTTGGTCTCCTTTAGCAGCATTTAATTTGCTGAATTTGTGGAGTTCTCATGCAAAACATCAAGAAGGTAGCTTCAGGTCAGTGATCACAGTTGGTGAGAAAACCCAGCCCAGAGCTCCTCACCTTTCCACACGATCTGAGGCTACACTGCTTTGCTTTGCAGGTAAAGAAATATTCATTACATGTGCTCACAAGCACCACAAATTTCTCCATCCAACCAATCTCTGCCTTGACTATCCCAGTAATTTAAACAGTTGAGGACAGGCTGTGCCCAAACTGCAATGCTGGAGGGAAGTGGGTAGATGGTGTGGCACAGCAGCCCAGTGCCCTGGTGTCACTCACCAGGAGGTGACCTGCCAGACCACCATCAAAACACCCCACTGCCAGTGGACACTCAGGACTATAGCTGAGAGATCCTGACAATGGGAACTTCCAAATGAATCTTCACAGGCTGTGGCTGTCATTGCTGACACAGATGGCCTCTCCTCTCAGCAGTGCCAGCAGCTCTGCACAGGCAAAGATGCCCTGTGTATGAACAATCTTGGAAGTGAACAGAGGTGGTGTCATGTCCCTGACCCTTTCAAGGGATGGGGGATGGAAAGGAGGAGAGGAGAAAAAGGGAATCACCCCTGCTGGCAGTGGGAGCAGAGCTGTCCCCATAAAGCAAAGGGAGAAGGGCTGGGGATGTAACAGATGAAGGTGTCACTTGGCATATACCAAATGAGAATGTAAGCTCCAGTTCAAACTTCAAACAGATGAAATGCCAAAGCCAAAAGGCCACAAGAGACACAAGAGCGCTTCTGGTAACTAACAACATCCATCACTGAAATGCTGGTGTTTCCCAGTCTCCCTCCCAGGAGACTCCCAGTCTCTTCCCAGGACAAGCCCTGCAGCAGAGCCCTCAGGCAAGGGACACCCAGCCCTGCACAGCTGGGCTGCTGCAGTCTGAAACACTGAGGCAGAGGCTACTGGTGCTCCCACCCAGCTCCACAGAGATAGCCACTGCATGCCAGAAAACCTCACATAGAAATAAAATTCTGAAGGCTTTTTGAGACTCCTCCCTGCAGTGCCATTCTACTTTGTTATTATATCAGTAGTGGTAAAGCAAAGGCAGAACATAACCATACAGACATCAACAGAGTACTTTAATCTCTTTCGGAAATTCAACTCTCTGGTTCTCTTTCCATTTCTTACTCCCTCTCTCTCAAGGGGGAGCAAGCATTTGTTAAATTTGGCTTTGAACACGGGAAAACATTGGTTTGTAATAACCCTCCTAATTTGCTTTTCTTGGCAAGCACCGTGCACCAGCCGTCCCTGGTTCTGTTGTTAGGGGATGACTGTGAAGCTAAGAAAACACACACGCAAATTCTCAAGTAATTGTACGTGCAGTACCTGCTTTTTAATGCACTACAGTGTAATTACCTTTTTGTCAGCTCAGCCTCATTCTGTGCAGAACAGCCCAAATCCCTAATTACCAACTGCAGCAGCCAAAGTCCCCAATTTGCTCCTGAGGAAGTGGTATCATTAACCCAACCCATTATGTGCTGCAAATTTCACCTGCATTTATTGGTTTCCTTCTATGGAAGCATCAACACCACGTTCTGGATAAACACTGGGGAAAAATACCCACTCCCCAAGAGAAAAACCCAACAGGTAGACCCAGGAGAAGGTTGTGAAAAGCTGGGGCTCAGTCTCTTCTCACAAGCAACAGGACAAGAGGTAATGATATTAAAAAAAAAAAAAAAAAAAAAAAAAAAAAAAAAAAAAAATTACCTCAAGGGTAATCTCCCCTTCACCAGGGGATAATTTGATTGGATATTTTGAAAAACTTCTTTCCAGAGAGGCTTGTCAAGCATTGGAAGAGGCTGCCCAAGGAAGTGGTTAAGCCACCCCTGGATGCATTTAAGAAAATCTGTAGATGCTGCACTTAGGGTTTAGTGGTGGAACTTGGCAGATTCATGGCATTCCCTTGCAGACAGTGGCGAATATATCACTATAATAGCCAGGGATTAGGGTCATGCTCCTTAATTTTTTACAGTTTTGCTTTATACTGTTGGACAGCAAGTGCATTTCTAAGGCCCGTACATGGATTTGGATGCGACACACGCAGACGCTGAAAACTCAGAGAATTCCTGGATTTACTGTGCAGAAGTTCTAAAAAAACTTAAAGCCTTTGTGACTCAACCATTTTTCTGTCAGGAACTCTAGCCTGCAACATCAGCCTGTTAGACACCTACAAAAGATGAGAATTAATTATTTTATGTGAACATACTCACTTCCTCCCCTCTTTCCAGAAACTAAATGCTGAAATAAAACAAGCGACAAAATTTTAGCAACTACTGAGCAGATTTAATTAAGGAAACTCCATTTTATTGCAGACAGACTGTCCTATTTAATCTCCCACTCACAGGTTTTCTCCTCACTGCATTTTTGTGCAATTAAAACAAGGCAAACTGGAATGCCAATTAAACGCCTCTTGAAACAACAGCCACCCTTTTCTGACACTTGTTTAAAAATGCATGAACTGACACACTTGCAAACTAATTTTGGCATTTCTGCTCTGGCCCTGGCTGCCTGCATTCTGAGTTGATGCATTTTATGCCTCAGGAAAGCAGAGAGCACCAGCCACTCTTGGGCTCTGCACTGCAAGAGGAAGGAGAGAGGGTTCCTACAGCTCTAAAGCTGCTGCTGAGGCAAGGAGGAATTTTGGCTTGAGGAGAGAGAGGAGACAGTCCTTCTGTCTCCTAAGGTTTTTGCAACCCTTTTTGGTATTAATTTGTATTGATTTACCACACATAGAACCTACCTGAGGACCCATGATGCTGCTGCCCCTCTGGCAACCCTCTCACTGCTTTCACCATGCTCAGACCAAGAGAAGAATTCAGTCTTCTCCCTTCCCATGTGGATTCCATTCTCCTCTGAGCCATCTCCTTGGAGAGGAGAAACTTTCAGCTACATGGGAGTGGAGATGATTATGAATTTAATCTAGGTTCCTGCGTGTATCTGAGGTTTCAGGGTAAGATAAAGCCAGATGCTCCTGGAAACAAATCTAATATTCTTCTCTGAGGAAATGTTCAGTTAGAAACCTTCTTATAGAGCCCTTTAAAGTCTGAGCCAGGTGGGGGCTCTAGGGATGTGTTACTCAGCCACTTGCAGAAGGACAGAGGCTGGAGAACAATGACACACTCTCTCTCATGCCACAAACTACTATTATTCCAGGAAGAATGAGAAATAAGGAGCCTCTGCCATTGCTGGGAGGCACAGGACTCACACATTGCACTGTTTCACTCAGAGAGGTGGGTTTTTTTTCAAGTCAAAACTCTCCTCCAGTCTCCTTCTCTGTGCAGCCAAACACATGAAGGCACAGGAACAGGATGGCAGAGACAGGAATGAGCAGGTGAAGGGTACAGCAGATGTACAAGGGGCTCCTTTCCTGCCATGGCTCTCAGCAGCACCAAAGGAAAAGCTGTGAAACGTCCACCACAGACAAAGCAATCAGTGGAGATGCTCCAAGGCCATGGTGCTGCGACTGAAGTGTTCCTGCAGCACCACTGCTCCTCTCTGCTCTCCATCCCACAGCCCTGCCAAAGAACACCACACTGAGGCCCTGCTCTGAACCCAACCATTATACTAAACCATTACATTTAAGGAAAAAAACACACAGAAAAAGAAGAAAAAGCCTAAAGAGGAAAGGATAACCATGATGCTGTCCAAAGCAAAGACTGGCTAGCAGTGGGGTCAGCTCTCACTGTGACACTGGGATGGAGAAAAAGGAGAAGCAGGGGGAACCCAAAGCCTGCACAGCTGCCAAAACCCCTGCTACTGCAGGAAATCTGCTAAATTAATCATCCCCAACTATCCAAATCCTGCCTACCTATTTAAAGTAAGGAATATTTATTTATTGTAAGGAAAAATGCTGACTTAAAAATTCACTCTTTCTGCAACTCCATTCACTGTTCCCCAGTACCATTCCATGCTTTTCACCCAGCTCCTCTGGGGAGGCTTTGTGCAGCTGCTTCCACCTCTGCAAAGGGAGTGGAAGCAATAAGAACTCATTGGCAAGAAATAAGATTTGATACAAAGAAAACATTGCTGCTTCTGTAGTAACTGCTCACAAACCAGGCTCTGCTTAATTATGTCAGCACTGACACTGCTAAAAAGCATAATTCTATTTTCCTTCCTAGTAGAGTATTTTCCTTCTGTGTTCTTTTTATTCTCTCATCCTCTGTTTTGTCTCCTCTCTTCTCAAAATTGCTGGATCACGCCAAGAAATTTTTATTTCCTTGAATTTTTCATTCACAAGTGTTAATAAATAATTTCTCACCTTTCTAAGATCTGCTTGGCAGCTGTCAAAATTATTGTCTTTGGTGGGAGTACTAATTAGAATCTATTTTGCTTTCTGAACATGCAGGTTCTTTAGTTTTTTGCCTGACTGGAACATCAGTTGAAGTGGTGGGACATTGTTCTTTCACCTCGCAGAAAGAAACTGAGATTTATTTTTTCCTTATTCTTTGCCAAGATGACACGGTGCTTGCAAAATTTTCTATGGAAGACAGGAAATACAAGGTGGGAGAAAGAGAAGAGCACAGCAGGAAAAGGAGGAAAAGGCAGGGTAAAAGAAAGGGGGAAAGATGGAAAGGTAAGACCTGCCCCTTTGAAAGGTTTTGTTGCCTTTAACAGCAGCTGAACTTGCTTTTGGTTGGGTTTCATGTGTTTCATCTCCTGGAGTCATCACTTCCTGTGTGGACACATGTTAATTAACAGAGCCTACAAGAAATTGAGCTTATAGTCAAAAGAATAAGGATGAGTGGTGGAAAATTAGAGTTTAGACCTCTGCTCACTGCATCCCACACAAAGGGCTTGATTTCCATCAGTCACTCTGATGTTGGAGCACTCACATTATAAACACAACTCCAACCAGAAAGGCTGAGAGACCCATCAGGAAGCCATCCATAATTTGAGGTATTTGCTTGTCAAGGGACAGGCTGCTGAAACCTCAGGAGAGCCTGAGGGCTGCACACCTCAGATGGACACTCAGGTCCTTAAAATATTGCCTCTTCCAGAATCAGTGTTTCTTCAAAAGTAAAATCATTTATGGTCATTTTGCATCCAGTAACTTTTTTCAGTGAAAGTGTGCTTGAAATCAATACAGGCCTAGGTAAAGTTCTGATTGATCAGCAAAAATCTATCCCGAGAGATTATTCTCAGAATAAAGCCAGATTTGAGGCATAAATACGCACAGCTGTTTGTGTAGGAAGATGAACTGTGTCTTGTATTTGAATCTGAACCAAAAATAACCCAACAAATCCCACTCTCACACAGTGGTGGCTCTGTATTTCTGCTTCTGTATTTTATTTTTGGCTAGCTTCTTTTGCTGCCAGTCAGTTTTCTGGAAGTGATGTTTGTGCTGGTGGCAGGTACTGTCCTCCCCCCACATCCAATAATTAAGCCATACTGCACATCTGCTTAGTCCCATCAACTCATATCACAGCATCCCTCCATCTTCAGCCACCTGCAGCTGCAAGATTGCTGAGCAAGCTGCCTCCTGGATTTGTCTTTTCTAGGTGGATGTCTGGTGCGGAGCTTGCCTGTCTATTTGTGCTTGAGCAGCACCCAAACTGCGTGCATGTAAAAAATGTCTCAAAGTCTAAAAATATGAAACACTGAAAGAGATTTAAAATGTTTTTCTGGTTGGGTTTTTTTGGTTTTTGTTTTTTTGTGTGTTTTGTTTTGTTTTGTTTTGTTTTGTTTTGTTGTTTTGTTTTTTTTTTTAAATTAGGAAGTTAAAATTTATTTTTCTTGCTGTAGGCAGAACCTTAAAAGATCTTAGCCTAGCTAGTTCATGTATTAACCTGTGTGCTACACAGTAGTCCAAAGCAGAAGTGGTTTCAGAGAAGAAAAACAAAACTACACACCAAACAAAAGTTCACATAAGGCATTAGTGATCCACTCTAGCAAAAACCAACCAAAATAGTTCACAGTCCTGACCCTAAGCCTTCAGACTGCACTGATGGTTAGGACTGCTTAAAAGGTCATTTACAACCCTCTTGGCATTGTCAATTTATGCTGAAAACCAGTAAAAGACCAACCTAGTAAAGAGTCCCGCTGAACTTCAGGATGTGAGGGTGACCCCACAGAGCCTTGATGTCTCAATTTCAGCCAAATTTGGAACATGCTGGCTGAAGCACAGCAGACCTGCAGCATCAAATCCTCTTGTGCCTGGGGGCCTTGGCGTGCCCTTCTCTCTCCTGGAGGGAAGACAAGCCTAGACCAAGAGACCTTCTGGTCCACAGAGATATTTGTGGGAGTCCCTGTTTTGCAAAGGAACCAGGTCAGCAGCTGGTGAAAACTGCAATTACAAGCACTTGCTTATTAAAAAAGAGCTTGTTTCCACTTGTACATGTTCAAGGGGATTTTACCTCAGCCTGACAAGCTGCCTGTAGCTGCCTTGGCACACAATTCTCATTTAAGTGTTCCACACAGGCAGGGGTCCAATATGCTGTATAACTTCTTTTTTCCTGTAACACCACCACAACACAGTAATGGTCCTCTGATGTGTGGCAGACAAGCCTCCTAAGAGCAAAGCTAAGAACAGAATTATTTTGTAGTATTTTTGACCATTTTTAAAGCCAAAAAAATAACAAAAATTTGCTTCCATAAGATGCATCCTGGGGTCATTTTTCACTACCATGTTTAACATTCATTTTTTTCATGCACAAGACACAGTGGTGACTATTTATCACCAGTGTTCATTGCTTCAAGAAAGAACATTTTATGATAGATGTCCTACAGTCCTGTCACAGAAAATTAGTATCTAGCATCCCTATGAAAATCCTGTCTGCAGGTGGTGGTGTCATCTTTTTTTAAAGACTATTGTTACTATAATCTAACCACAATCAAAATTCATAGTACTAGATGTCGAATGGAGGCAACCAGTCCTTTCCCTAAAGGACTGTGATTATTACCAAAAAATAGACAAAGTGCAGGAAAAGAAAGCATTAGCTGAGCAAAGTAGCAAGAATGGTATAAAAAGACCTAAACAATAAAATATCTGCAGGATTTTTTACTTGAAATAATAATATTATTTGATTGTTGAAAGAAGCCTAAGGATGAGAAGAAGAAAAGTCAGTGCACATCTTCAACATTCTCCTTCTGTTCTTTAACCAAAAGTTTATTATTTTTACAAAATAGATTCACAGCTTTAAACAGGGGTTTGCACCTGATGACCACAAGAGATCCTTTCCTGTTTTAATTATTCTATAGCTCTCTAACTCCACTGATTAATACTAAGGGATCTCCCTGTCAATCAAGAATAAAAGTAAGTGTATAGGGAAAAGTGTATAGTGAGAACTAGAAAAGAAATTTATTTTCCATCATCTCTGGTCTCAGGAATTGTTTTTGAACAGCATGCCTAACCACCACAAAAGGATATGGCAAAAAACTTTGTCTCTTTGCCACAGCACTCAGAATATAAAGAAGGCATGACAAAGGACAGAGAGGCTGTGCTTAACAAAGTTCAATCAAAATTACATAGGCAGAGTGACAGCAGAGTTAGCAAAGTAAATACATGATGTGATGCTCTCCACTCTTCAAGAACCCCTTTGCAGGAATGAGCTTTGTTAAGAGGGGCTCCAGCTTCTGCCTGGGCAATCTGAGGACCTCAGTGTTAGGACAGCACAGACTGGACAGCTTGGAGGCACCCTGACCTCCTCAGCCAACATCCCTCACCACACAGACCACAGCTTCCAACTCACCAAACTCTGGCCCTGGCAACCTGCAGCTGAGCTGACACTCCTGGAAACAAATCTAATATTCTTCTCTGAGGAAATGTTCAGTTAGAAACATTGTCACAGAGCCCTTTAAAGCCTGAGCCAGGTGGTGGCTCTAGGGATGTGTTACTCAGCCACTTGCAGAAGGACAGAGGTTGGAGAACAATGACACACTCTCTCTCGTGCCACAAACTACTATAATTCCAGGAACAATGAGAAATAAGGAGCCTCTGCCATTGCTGGGAGACACAGGACTCACACATTGCATTGTTTCACTCAGAGAGGTGGGTTTTTTTTCAAGTCAAAACTCTTCTCCAGTCTCCTTCTCTGTGCAGCCACACAAATGAAGGCAGAGGAACAGGATGGCAGAGACAGGAATGAGCAGGGGAAGGGTACAGCAGGTGCAAAAGGGGCATGGTTCTCAGCAGCACCAAAGGAAAAGCTGTGAAACGTCCACCACAGACAAAGCAATCAGTGGAGAAGCTCCAAGGCCATGGTGCTGTGACTGAAGTGTTCCTGCAGCACCACTGCTCCTCTCTGCCCTCCCTCACCTCTCAGGGAGCGGGGCAGGCTGCAGGTCAGCCCTTTGGGAGGGGAAAGGCAGCAGCAGCACACTTCATTCCAGCAGCATGCCATGTGAAATGCCACCAGTGGGATGAAATCATGTAGAGGAGAGGAGAGGTAATTCATCACTGAGGGTGGGTCAGGAGGATGGAGGAGGGTGAGTTACAAGCTCATGAGGAATGCAGGGACAGCAGAATGCCTATGTAAGCAGCCTGACAAAAATGTCCTGACATTTCATAGTCACAAACAGAACTTGGATTTTCCACCATCCCTCCACCACAAAAATGCAATCTTGATGTAGAGGAAAAATTACTCTCCTCCCCAGCTCGCCAGCAGCTTTATTACACCTCCAGCAGCACTTATCCTGTGTGCTCAGTCTCATTAGCTTCACTGGGGCTCTGCTTACTGCAAGATCAAAGGAGTCTTTTCCTGGAGGGTTTGTGCCATTGATAATTTGGATATCTGCAGTAAACTTAATCTATCTGTGCTACACTACAGAGATTTGAGGCAGGGGAAGATTAAAGTGATTTGCTTAAGACAACAGACGCAGTTTGAAGGAATTGAATGCAGGTTTCCACAAAGCCAAGGCTTAAAGAGGAGAAGTCTCTTCACACATTAAGCACCCCCAAATACACATCTGCAGAATTAGGATTTTGCTATCACCATATTTGATATCTAAAGGGGAAGGATTTGGAAATAGGCTTATGTTTGTCTTTTTTGCTGCTTTTTTTACCCTTTTCTCCCCCTCCCCCCCGAGCCTGGCTTAATTTTCCTTCTGAAAGGCCCAATCAAATAATTCACACAAGACTTCTGCACACGTATCTTATCAGCAGACAACAGCTCTGGGAGAGCTTTTCCAACATGCTTGGCTGTGCTAAAAATACTTTCCCGTTTTTGCAGTTATTTCAGGATACATCACTCTGAGAGAAGGTTCAGATGGTCACTGCCCCTCGTGGGGCTCCAGCTCTGGCTATGGCCAGGGTGCAGAATGAGGAGGCAGTGAAAGGTGGCACTGGGAGAGGCAAATAACCAGGATCCTCTGGAAAGCACCTGCAGGTGTTGCCTTTCTCCAAAAGGTTTAAAAGAGCTATAAGTGTGACAGCAAACATCACTCTGGCTTTGATAATGACATTATGCACAGCTAGCCTGTTCCTTGGCTTGTTAAACTCCCAAGTTTCCTGTGGGTAAGAAATGAACATTACTCTGTCACTGTTTTCAGGGCTCTCTGCCATGTAAATCTGATTATCTATGACACTTTCTGTCAGTTTGTTAGCAAAGATCCAATTATTCTGCTTGGCTTTTAAGTTTTCACATATTTCTGGCTAAGGGCCTGATTCTGGGTTCTTCTTTGTCCTCACGTTTTTAGTACAAATTTTAATGTAAAAACAATCCCACAGGACCAGAACTGATAGACTAGTGGTTTATATGGAGTGCTCTAAAAATGGATGTATTCTTCATCCCCAGCAAGAATAAACAAAAAGCTACAGAACTGGCAGCTAAAGGAAATAAATGGTCCTGCACTTGATCTGACTACATTTCTGTAATGGAAGTTTAGTTTTGGTATAGAAGAGAAATGGCTTTGGGGGGTTTTTTGCCCCTCCTTTAAACTCTTGTTTAGATTTTGGGTTTTCTTCTGTGTCAAAAAAAAAAAAAAAAATACAACACAGTTCTATAAATAATTATGACTGATTTTAGACATAGAAATTAAAAAAATTAAAATAGAATCAGGTGGGATCCTTTTCCAAGGCATTTGACATAAGAGACAGCACAGTCAGTCTGTTATTTTTTTCTCTTTCACATGGTTTTTCTCAGATCTGGGTTTGCATGGTGTACACATGGAAAGTGGCAAGGGTGTAGTAAGCTATAAACAGAAAAATATATATGCCCACACCATTATAAGATGTTCAGTGCCAAAAACTTGCATATCACTAGCTTTTAACTCATTTCTGTCTGAGGATCCAAAATTATTTTGGTCAGCTGACACTCCCTAATGTCTTTGTCAATAAAACCAGTAACATATGGACTTCCTGAATCCCTACCAGCAAAATGCACCTTCCTCATTCTAATCTGTTCTAAATGTAATTTTTTTTTCTCAATGATCTCCACAAGTAGCACTTGCAAGAGCTTTATTTTGTAAAGGACTGCCCAGTTTCCTGTAATGATATAATGGTACAGCTCCACTGACAACAGCATCAGAAGGAGTTTGGCATGACAATCTTCTGCAGGTACCTGATATAATTATATAAAGTTCTATGAAACAATTATGAAGATTCTGGAAGTATTTCTTGCTTGGGCTCCACACACCTATTATTGCCAATTAATCAGCATTAGTGATACCAGCAGTAGCCAGCATTTCCCCTCTCCAAATCCTAAAAAAAAAAAAAAAGAGAAAAGAAAAAGAGGAAAGACCTGTCCCAGTATGGATATGTTTCTTCTTCTTCAGAGAAGGAATTCTTATTATTGCATAGTTCTGGTCTGTAATAAACGTTTGCAGGTAATGCAGGTTTGCAGTCAACATTTTGGGAGCAAAAAGGGCTCTCCTCCCACCTCTCCACTCCTTTTTGGGAGGTTATATAAGTTAAGTGACCCCTGGGGCCACAGACAGCTCGTCAGCTGCAAAAAGCATGAAAGCAATGCCTTGTCCCTATAATCCCAGAAAAATTCCTGCATCCCACCAACCACATCAGGAACTGAAGGCAGCAGCCATGAGAATTTATTTGATAATACTTTCTAAAACATTATAAAATGGCCATAAGTTTCCATCATATCAGAGGCCTCACTCAGCAAGAACACTGCAAATCAAGCCAAATTCCACAGCTCAATATTAGGTGCAACATTCTGTATCATCACAGACTCCAGCATCTCACTCTATGATTGTTTGTCTGCAGAGTTCCTTCCAAAATGATCCTGATCATATTGGGTGTAACTTGGCAGAGATTCTTCATAGTTAAGGATACTATCAGCCCTATCAGGCAAGAATCTCTCCATTTCTACACATCTTAAAAATGACAGATGAAAGAACAGGCAATAAAAACCCCAGCATTTTCTTCTCTAGGGAATTCTAAAGCTTGAAAAAGTCTTCTCTTTCAAGTGCAAGCATCAAATACAAGCTTGGATAACAGCAAGATTGGGAATTGCATGTTCAGAAGGAAAAGTATTGTGTGCTACTGCTGCGCCTTTGCCCCTCCTGCCCCTCTCCAAGCCTGTTATGCTGAGGAAAATTTGTGTGTGTGTGTGTTTGTGTGTGTCAGGTGAAGAGGGGGGAAACAAGGTAATCAAACCTCACAGCATCAAATCCTGAGCCCATCACTAACAAGGTTTAGCAAGAAATCCTGCAGACATTTCTACTCTGCCTGCCATGATTCAAACAAACCTGTGCTCTGGGGGGTTTCTAGGGTTTTGCATTGTCTCAGGCTTCATGGCTGCTGCTTGAGCCAGCCTGCTGCCCTAAATGGGCCAATTACCTACACTAGCAGCCAGGAAGGAGTACCAGAAAACCATTTGTAATACTAATTCAACCCCCTGATAATCACTGATAAACAGGTTTCACGCCAAAACGCCTCACAAGGTCTCCGGAACTGTGTAAATTAAATTTTCTCCCCGTTACATCTGTCTGACACCACTGGAAGTGAGAGAAAAAAGGTGGAAACAGAATATAACCCACACTCCTGGGTCTGGGAGATAGGATTATAGAAATTATTAGGTACTAGCAAAACCTCCAGAGCACAGTACCCAACAGAAGTTTATAAGCTTAGAGTGCAATCAAATGAGCAGGGAGGACAGGAGGACTGCTCGCTGTGCATCTCAAACCAGACAGATTAAAAACATAAGTCTTGCTCATTGCACTGTCTGGGCTTTTCTGAAAGGCATTCTAGAGAGGGACAAGAAGAAAAAAAAAAAAAAAAAAAAAGGCTTCAAAGTTTTAGTGGCAGCAGGGAAGAGCACAGGAGCAGAAAGGCAAAGACAGCACACAGGCAAGAGACTTTTAGTGAGCATCTCTCACAGAGGAGGTGCTCCTGCTAATGCTTTGCCTTCCTTCCTAGCTACAGGGGTTGGCAGATTTCTCTACTGAAAATATCCAAAACTTTCTCCACTGGGTTAATCAGAAATATGCCACCTCATAGTGAAAGGAAGGAGCTTGGGTTGCAAAATAAAACAAACAAAAAAAGGAAAAGAAAAAGAAAAATCTCTCTTTCTGCTTCATTTTGCCTTTAGGCTGTCCCAACCCTGAAGCTTGTGGAGGAAAGGAGATCACACTTCAGACTTCAAGAAATTTAGGATCAGCCTTCGCAAGTGTCTTTAATTTGATTGCAGCAGCAAATAGTTCTCCAGGGAAATGCTGGCAGTACCAGGGATCATCAGCCTCCTGTCACCTTTCCTGGCTGTCCCTGAGGCACAGCACCACTCACATGGTGCACACACACCAAATGTCCTCTCTCCTTTAAGCCAAGGGCCACTGTCAGAGTCAGCACCCACAGCCTGAGGCTGCAACAGAGAAAATATCATGGTAATTCTTTCATATTCCCTCAGAGAGATAAGAGCAGCTCAATGCAGTCCTAACTTGTATAAAGATCCTTAAATGAAAGGTGCAAAGCAGCCTGTGTAGCTCTGTCTAAGCCAGTCAGTAATTACCAGCATAGGATGAAGAGAATAAGTGAAACCATTAAGTTCACGGAGAACGTGACATTATCTGCTCTTGGTCTGTTACTAAATACAGTGCAAATTCAGATGAAGTGCTTATATAGTTATAGTGCTGGAATCTGTGCATAGGAACACCTAGAAAACTTTTTCTAGGGGAGGGAAAATATTTTTCTTTATGTGATTATTATTATTTTCTGTATTTCTTTTCTTCAGAAATCCCTTTCACACAAAAGTAAGGGATAAAAACCAGGCAGGTAAGAAGGAAATATGTCTGCATAAAATCACCACCAAGCCTGGGCTGATTTACAGGCAGAAGATTTGAAATACCTGTAAATATTTAAATTTTGCTCAGTATGTTTTAAAACTACTCTTTGCTCCCCTGCATGCAGCCTCCTTTGCCAAGATGCATGGGCAGTGTGCAGCCAAGACACTGAAAATGCTTGGAGCTATTTCCATAGCAACAGACTGTGGTGAGGTAATACACCTGAGATCCTAATGACCTCAGCGTGGAGTCTGGATGCTAATAGAGAAATGAAATGAGATGGATGAATTTTTTACATTTCAATAGGCTTTTGAAGGAGCAGGAAAACAAACCCATAACAAAAATTTCCAGATGAAACAATAATCTTTTTCTTTGTGTCACTCCCAGGACATTTATTCTTGTAAAAGGGAAGATTGAAAAAAAATAAAAAAGAGGAAGCCAAAGCCATGCATGTATCTGCAGGATGAGCAGAGCTGACACAAGCAGATTGTTCACCTCATTTTTGCTTCTGCATGTACAAATGCACTTCCTGACTGAATGCTTTTAAATCCACAGAGAGCTTTTATTCAGATTTTACCTTAGGATTAGCACGAAGATCCAGTTTCCCTCCCAGGTCACCTTCCTCGTGTCACACCCCCTAGGAAATTCCCCAGCTCATTCTTGCCAAGAGGCACAAGAGCTAAAAGACTGTCTTTAAATTTGTAACACTCATTTGGGAGTGCATGGAGTACAGCTGGTCATATTTAAATTTAACATCCTAAAATTCCTACATTGGATGCAGTAGAACTGTCAGCTAGCTCTGATATCTGCTTTGAAACAAAAGTGCACCTGTGCTCAACAAGTGAGGTAGATATGACCAGTCCCATGGAGTGTAAAAAGGAATTAAACCAAAAAATAATGCCAAAGTTGGTCGATTTTCTGGTGTATCCAAGAGTAATTTTCTCTCAGTCTTTCCCTCTTCTTCTTGCTGGTTTCATCAAGATGTAACATTTCTTGAGAAATAAAAAACGTGTATCATTTGTAGATCATCTTGTTATGACTGTCAACCACATCACCACTTCCTACAGCAGTCCCTGCTCCAGGACTCCATACATGTTCCTCCTGAAAGCCAGAATCATACAAAGAGGAAGTGATTTTGACAAACCACTCAACAAACACAGAGAAAATGTCTTTAAATCCCAACTGCACCACACCAGTGCTTAGATCACTGGTGATTTACAGGAGGGAGGTTTGCTCTAGGCTCCTGCTGAATTCCATAATGAAATTTTTAAGAAGTGCAGTGTTCCCACCTCACCAAAGCAGAGGCAGTGGGCAGCAGGGATGTGGCCTGGTCTGCAGGATATGCAGGGCTGCAGAATAACCAGGCAGTTGGGAACAGGACTGAGCACACCTGAGATTATCCAGCATCTGGATAAAAAAGATCCAAAAGCTTGCAGACAGCCTTGGCAGCATGGGGTTGTCAGAAGAGGATCTCTTGTAAGCAGCAGTGTTAATGCTCTGTGGACATGGGCATGATTAGACAAGAGCTTCTTTTCCTAATTACTTGACTTTTCCTCTTTTTTCATATAAATTCGAATTAGTGCCAGGCAACCAGTGTTTTTCCTTTTCCTGTAACTGAAAATGCTTTTAATCAAGATATAGAAAAAAGTTTTGATAAGTTACAACCAGATTTTTTCCAAAATATGCCTCCAAAGAGATGAATTTGCAAGTTATTAAACACTGCTAAAGGCCCCTTTCCATCACCTCTTTGGAAGTGGGAAGGTACCAACTACAGGGAAAACAGGATTACATTCAACACGGTCAAAATCAGCACCTCTGCTCCAGTTTTTCCATGAGCATCCTTCAATAAAACCATCACACTTTCCATTTGGAAGAAGTCATTCACATGTAATAAAGGATTGGTCAGAGGAAGTCAAGCTGGGGAGCAGGATTTGCACTTTGTATTTCTGACAGTGATCCCACTACTGCCCGTGTGCTGTGGAAGCAGGCAACGTGGGCATTCGTGTGCAGCTTGTTATATCTGCATCTGAGGCTGTCTGCCCCCTAGGAGAGAAAATAAAACCCTATGGCAGAACCCCTGAATGGGGTAAAAATACCTCCCACACACCTAGGTCTGCTGCTGCACAGGTTGATGATTACTGTGCGAAGGGAGTGCTGACCCTTTGGGCAGAGATTAAATGAGCAGGGCCCAAGGGAGCAGAGCAACCAACACAATTGTGGACCATTCCTTCTTAGGAATAACTCAGGAGCCAATTCTCTTTATCTATCTCACAATATCACATCCTGGGGTTGGTAAATATGCTGCTATAACTGTGATATAACTCCCAGTTTTCAGCTGTCTGATTTCACTTCATTAGAATCTCCATCAAGCTGGTTTTTTGTTTGTTTGTTTTGTGCATGAGAAAGCAGTCTGATCAATTGCAGGTAAGTACTGGTGATGCTGAGAAATAAGTCAGTCTAAGATAAATATATAGAACAGAACGAAAAAACAAACAACAACAAAAAAAGCTCACACCCAAAAAACCCACCACGACATTTTGCAAGTGGCTTGAAAATTAAAATATACAAAACACACTGGCTAATTCTGATCACATAAGGAAAGGAGCACAGGCTTGCCCTGTTGCAAACATATCACTCACTCTGCAGGGAAGGGAGATTTTCTGAAGAGAGAACTGGGTCAGTAGAACTGGAGTCCAGGCTTGTCACTCCAGGAATTTAAACACAAGTCAAGTTAGTGTTTAAACACCAGGCTCTGACTCAAGGAATGTGAACAGATGCCATACTGAGAGAAATCACAGACAAACCCACTCTGGCTGAGTTTATTTACTCTTCTTCTTTTCTTTTTTTTTTTTTTTTAGTCCTACCTTATCTGAATTTCCCCAGAGTTTGATGCAAAAATTCAACAGAATAACCCAGTTTTAGTATGTGTCACAGAAACTCAGCTTTTCCTCATGAATATTTATAGCTGTAAATTATAGTCATTGGCACTGTTCACTTCATGCCAAAAAAAGCAAGTGTCACATCCCTTTCACTTAACTCACTTGATATTTCTGTTGATGGGTCTACCTGGCTCTGAAAGCAAACAGGATCTGGCTTCCATAGGTATATGATTTCAAGAATACTATATTGACAGAACTTAATATCATAGTTCTACCCTAGGAAGACTCAAGCTGAATACAAAGGAGACAGGATAACATAACCTGGAATCGTCTTTTACTGTAATTAAAAGTGCCCAATAATGTTTATGATCCTTTCCCCTTGGCAGCTGCTGCCAGATTGAACACTAATAAAAAAGCACATTTTGGAACAATACTGTTTTATTGCAATCCTCTCCATATTCTTGACCTTCACAAGAAGCTGAAGGCTGTTTAGTGGACTAAGAAAGGACAAATTGGTGTAACTCAAAGAACCAACTGCAATGTAAAGAGAAAGGGAGTACTCAGTCCCTGAAGTCTGAGAGTGAAGGTCAAGGAGTCCATGAGCTAACCCCAGAAAAATGCAAGACATAAAATTTGCTCCTGAGCATTGATGAAATTCTCATCTACATACAGGATTATGGTTTGATGATACCTCATCCACAAGGCTGTTAGGGTGGTTTTTTTTTAATTACTTCATGAATCATTTCATCTGGAGCCATTTTACACCTTTGCTGTGCCAACTTCTAAAGGAAATCAGAGTGGAGTCCCTGGAGAGCACTCATCTCCTTGAGATTTCCAACGCTTCTTTGTCACAGTGAAATCAGAAACACACTGAGTATTTTGTGGCTTGAGGCATTTGGTATTTTCATTTCTGGGATGAGAGATTTATGCAAATTCGTACACAATAACAGAGAACTTTGAAGCTTCTAAGATGTCCTTTCACAGCCAAAGGGTTGATGGGAATTCAGCATTTCCATTCAGCAGCTTTCCCTTTCTTGTATAAAGCATTATTTTCTCCCTTCCAAAATTTCATTTTGTGGAATTACTATGAAAATCACATCCTTAAATAATAATAAAGGCCATTGTTACATCCCTGTTGGTGCTGTTGGTTTAAACCACAGCTTCTCTTAGGGTAAACTCCTGAGCAGAGTGCTCAGTATGCTGAACACAGGACTGTTACCTGAGGGATGTTGCTTTTGGCCCTCTCTGGCTGTGTCCTCCCTAGAAAATGAGATTTGCAGAGGAGGAAATTAGACAGCTGTCTCCAATTGAATTGCAATGAGATTTGAGGATCCATTTCCTATGAACCTGGGAAACTGTAGTCAGGATCATGCCCTGGTACTCAGGTAAATGAAAAATGGTACTCTGGCTGCTTCCTGCTACCCACTGGTGTGCAAACATGTTGGTTTGCTGCTGTCTCACAGCTCTCTGCTCACTTTTAAAGGCAAAACCATTTCATTTTGGGGTTTGTTTGGGGGGGGGGGGTTTCCCCATTTTATTGTAAGCCGAAATGACAAACCTCTTCACGGTTAAAATTTGCTCTGGGCAATTGGTTACTGAATTAAGCTGCTTTTCTTTAGCCTATTTCTAATCTATAAAGCCTTTCTTCCACTTCATTTACCTCTTCCCTTTCAAGCAGCATTCAGATTTATACATTTGCCTTTTTTTGTCCTTTTTTTTTTTTTCCCTTTGGAATGGCTAATATTTGCAATAGTACTGAGACAATCAGCCAGGAAAAGTTTCTCCAGACAGAAGACACAGAAAATTGGTTCTGTACACTTATGTGAATATTCAATTTATGTGAAGACAAAGAGCTGAAAATCTAGTAATGTTGGGTTGGAGAAGGTGCCTTTAGCACAACCAGTTGGTCCTGAGAGAGCCTGCTCCACAAAGGAGCACCAGATTGGTGCTGGAAATTCGGGAGAATCAGGAAGAGCAGAAGTGGATGGAACTAGTTGGGGGATACACAATAATCATCTTTCAGTCTCAGAGATCATCCACAACAGGGCACATTTGATTTCAGTAAGGTGGTCAATGAAACCCAAACTGATAATTCCACTCAGGAGCCAGTCTTACTCTTTTCAAGATTTCTTTTTTTGAATTGAAGCCCAATTGAACAAAATGGAAACACTTTAAGAGATTTAACTGTGAAGTCAATCTCTAAAAAAAGAGTGTTTTCAGATCACGGTGTACTGTTAACATGTCTTTCTGTATTGTGTTAAGAAAAGCCCCAAATCTCTCAATATCTATTAGAAGTACGATCTTGTTTCCAGTGCCTGGAGAAGCAGTAGATAATTACAGACAGAATAGCTGAAGGAAGATAAGAAAAATCCTTATGTCAAACAACCTTGAATTACATTGATTGCATAATAAAAAGCTACAGTCCTACCTCTTGTGAGGTCAATGCTAATCCTGCCATCGATTGCACTTGGGAAAAGTTTTGTACAAAGGTTTAGTTATTTGACACTTGGGTCACCCTAAAGCATTTGTTAATGTTACAACAGTTATTAATGAGGTTTTCTAATTAAGGTTTCTATGGTCTCTATATAACCTTTCTAATTTACACTAGTGCGAGAGAAATTCACTCAAAATTATGATTTCCCTGCCCCCAAATTACAGCTGGGGCTGGGAGGGGAGAGATATTTTTGTATCTATTCATGCATTTAGATCTTTGTTTTGAAATTTGTAAGGTGCATAAAAATTTCAAGGCAAAAGCACGAAAATGACAAAGTGAAAGGTTAATTAGACCCTTC
The DNA here is from genome assembly GCF_965231275.1 of Zosterops lateralis. Classification (NCBI taxonomy): domain Eukaryota; kingdom Metazoa; phylum Chordata; class Aves; order Passeriformes; family Zosteropidae; genus Zosterops; species Zosterops lateralis. Next base: position 11,628,620 of record NC_139765.1, read on the forward strand.
CCTCTTTTCCTCTTCTGCAAAATGTCTTCATGCCTCTCCTGTCCCACGTTTTGGAGGACTTTTCACACTTAGCAATACTTAAATTTTCTGCCAATTTTTTATTATTATTATTTTTTAAGACATCAGAAAGAAGAGAGGCCAAAACCAGGGAACTGAAAAGATTGAAGTTCAACTACTGTTGGGAAAGAAAAACAGATTTACTGATTTTTCTTATCTACACCATGAATGACCCATGAAGCAACATAATGCAATCCCTGACCCTGAGAACACTCCACATGCAGTGGTTACAGCAGAAGGAAGCAGAGGAGCTTACCATGGACACAAAGTACAGATTCACCCCCAAAAAAGTGCCTCTGGAAAAGAATTGCAACACGTGGAGCTGGCATTGCTTTCAGTGGCACATTTAGTGCGGGTAAGCACTGAGATTTTGCCTCCAGAATTAACAATTTGGCAGCTTCCTTACACAGAAAATGTAGTTAGGAATAAAGAATTTGCCATATGTTGATTCTTCCAAGCAAGTGAAAATGAGCCAGCTGTAATTATGAGAGCTGGTGTCTCCTAAATTCTTCCTTCTTTGTGGGACAGTCCTAAGTGAAATCTGGCTCTCAGGTTGGGAAGGATGTAAAAATAGCTGAACACAAAACTCATGTTCATCTTCCAGGTAGTCTCCAGATAACCCTGCAGTAATTTCCCCTCACTAACAAGTAAATAACAGACCCCCAGGAGGATGGAACTTATATCCGACTTGTCATGTAAGTAGAGAATAATTAATTACACTCTTATTTACAGTTTGTCTGATAAGAGCATTAAATGGCAAGTAACTAGAAGAATTCCAAGGTGCTGAAATGTTTGCTCTCATCCACTCAACACATAAACACAAGGGGAATGAAATTAATTTGACACTGACTTACATTATGATCCCTCACAGTAAAAGGGCTTTGGGTTTTGCAAAACAGGAATCACAGATGCCTCTCTCCCGAAGCTGAGATCAAATTTTGTTGGTGCTCCACAAAGCAATAAAGTGTTCTAAATACATCAGCAGTCTTAAAAGTCATGAAACTCCAATTACCTACTCTGAGGTCTTATAGGACTCCCATACATGATCCAGATTACAATCTGAGGTATGTCCTTGATTTTTCTTCATTTTTTTCAATTCAGAAAATGTGCTCTGCTTGTATTTACAAACCCCAGCACATACATCTGGTGGAAATCAGGAGACTAAATGTTAACCTGCCCAGCTACTTGCAAACTTTTTCTGACTTCTGATGAAGGAGGGGAAAGAAATTTAAGACAAAGTAGGAAAAAAAAAGGAAAAAAAGCAGGGGTATAAACCAGGCATAAACCTGTTACAATATCCATGTCATGTTCACTTGCACCCTGCTTAAAATTTCGTTCTGGTAGAACCAGAACATCTGTCACAAGCCTCTTAATACCCCTCTGACAAGGTGAAGATATAGTCATACAAAGACCTCTGCCTGTGCCAGTGAAATGTGTAAGCTCCTCTCACGCTCAGCAAAAATGAGGACCTAAGACTTCAAATTGCAGCTATAAAAGTGAAATAAAAAGCAGAAAGGCAGAGAAAGAAAGAGAAGGAAGCTGCTTTTATTTGAGCCATGAAAAAGTAATTCCCCAGGATTAGCATATTTTTATTTCCTTTGCATATTCTTTTCTAAATTAATTTCGCTGCGTTTTGATAACGATCTTAGCGAGTGAAAATAATGTGATGCCAAAAAAGTTATGCTAATGGGAATAAATGGCTTCAAGGTAGTGGAATGGGATATGCAGCCTCTTTTATAGATTCCTACTTAATCCAGCCCCAAGGGTAGCCAAGGACTCCAATTGTTGCTGCCTTCTTGTGGCAGGAGATAAGCCAGGCTCATCCCAAAAAACCAGGGGGGCTGCAACAGGAGCAGCAGCCCCAGCAGAGGAGCCATGAGAGGGTCAGAGGAAGTTTTTCACCTACATCTTCTACGGAAAAGTCCAGGTCTCACTGGCTCAAATGAACCAAAATAAAGCTATGTCTGCACAGAGGTGTGATGATGGTCCAGGGAGGGGGCATAATGCAGGAGGGAAATTCTGCTTTTCCATAGAAAAGAGATGTGGGAAATGGCTTTATAGAGAATTCTTAGTTTGACAGAAGATTCACATAGTGTATTTGTATGTAAACTTTGAGCTAAAGTATGCTTATTTGGAAAGGTTATGGAATAGGGCAGACATTTTAAGAGAGAAATTCAACAAGGAATAAGTTTTAAATTATGAGTGTGCAAATAGATTAGATATTTTGGAGAAATAGAACTATGAAAGATGTATTGTAGTTATTGTAGTAAGACTCACGTGGGGTAATAGATGATTGGCTTAAAAGCATTAGCAGCAATGTGTGGCAAAAGCTGACAAGCCAAAAAACACTTATAATGTATAGTAATTAGGAAAAGAGACTTTGGTGTTGGTTATCCACTTCTAGATTTTTTAAAAGAAATGTTAACAAAGGGAAAAGCAACATAAGTGAGAAGGATTCCCATGGGCTAAATAATGATCAAGCTCAGCTGAGTGATGGCTCTAGAAATCAGATCCATCTGTGAGGTGTGTATAGTGCAGCAAATTCCCTCCCATATAGACAGTGAGAAAAGCTACTCACACTTCCATGTAAAGGAGTGGGAAATTGGCAGCTGAAATGGAAATATTCACATGGGTATTAACTATTGTCATGTACTGCTGGTATTATTCAGTTCTGCAAAGAGATAAAACCACTCCTAGCCACCCACTTTATTCAAGAAATATTTGTTTCAAATCATATTATCATAGGATTCAGCTATTACTTTAAGAAATTCCAAGCTTCTGTGTGCCTTCTTATCAATGTGAGAGCTCTTTTTCCCCTACTCATTTTATGTATAAGTCTTTCCCCTATTTTATGTATAAGTCTGACACCACATTGTGAATAATAGAAATACATGCAGATAATTCTGTATACATGTATTTCAAATCAGGATAAAACATTGCATTCATTTCAAGAACAACTTGAAATAAAAGCAATGTATTATCCTGATTTGAAAAGGAATAGGACACCTGAACCACTATCTAGATTACAAAATTGCCTATGTTAGAAAGCAAAAGAAGAAACACACATCTGAGCTACCCTCAAAAACCCAAGCAAGCAAACAATCCTAACCACATATTTCATCCACCAGCACAATCTGCTGACCCACTTCTCTGAAACTCAGGCACCAGAAATGGGTTGTATCCAGGAGGATTTCTGCAAACCACATCTCTCCAGCCTTGCTTCTTTCAAAGAGCTGTCAAGTCCATATCACACTGCACTTCAAAGACAATTTCTGCTTTTCAAAGGTGCATACCAATTTGGTTTTTTTATAAAACATCAGTAACAATAACAAAGAGAATAGGAAAAATACTATGGAGCCTGATGTGAACACAAATATTTTAGGAATGTTACATTTAAAGAACACACAATAAAAATGACAAAAAGAAAAAAAAAAAAGATAAAATAATAACAAATATACTCAAATAACCAAAGATATCTCCAACCCCCACCTTTTTCTTCTGTTTAAAAGCACAGCCACAACACTGTGGCTGTGACCATCAGAATCAAGTAAAAGTATCCCAACTACTAAATAGAACCCAGCAAAGAATGCAAAGTGAAACAATGTGGGTTCACTGTGTACTGTAAGAAGTATCTAGGTAGATACATCAGTGAAAAAGAAAGTACTTTAATGCTGATTTTACTTCCAGTGTTAATATTTTGGCTTGTGGAGAAGATGTTTTACAAAGGAATGTCATATGAGTTCAAATAATTTTTAATAAGCAATTAAGTGCAAAAGGAAACAATGCTATTGTTTCTCCTTCAGCTTAACATGAGATTTCTGTGTCACTTCCTGCAGTATTTTTCATGAGTTGGATAACACAAATTAAAAGATTTACAAGAAATATAACAAAGTGCTTTCCAAATTTAGGGACATTTTCTTAGCTACCTGTATGGAGGATAACACAAGAAGTAGGAGTCTACAGACAGAAATACAATAGCCAACACAAACAATTTGGAAAACCTCTATAATCTCAGGAGACCCAAAGGCTGGAAGATGATGGAATGAATTACTTCATTAAGTAAGGTAATTATGGCCTGTGCTCCAAGCCTTATAAATTTGTCTGTGACACTGAGGATCCAACACAGGTGTTATTTCCTGTAGTCAGAGCTGAATGATCACAGGGCTCTGTATGCACCCTAAAAGCCAAACTCTATCTCCAAAACAGCATGTGGAAGGTCTCTCAGAAATATTTCTTTCTTTCACCCATGCTTTCTTGGCTTAGCCTGTACCATGACAAAGGGAAAGAGGACTGGCTAGACTTCAGGCTAGTTTCATCACTAAGACTTCAGGGTGAAATCCTAACTCTGTGATGGCAGCTGAAATCAATTCTGGAGTTAAAACATAGGATTGATGCTTTAATATTCACCTCCCATTAATGGCCTTCTAAATCTCTCTCTCAGAGCTTTGAAAGCCATAGTCCAAATTACTTCATTCAAAACTGCTGAAATTAACCGAAGCTTTCATGAACAAGAGATACTGAAATTCCTCTGATTTCTGCACCATAAAATCGTATGCAGCCCAAAAGGTGCTTTTAAGAGATATGAACTCCAGTTGTTGCATCCAAAGAGCCTAATTGGAGTTTCAAAATTATAGTCGAACCAGAGGCGAAGCAGGTTTCACTGTGATGTCTAATAATTATTAGAAAGACTGCTTGTATAATCTGTGAAAGTTTAAAGTTGTCAGTTCTCAAAAGACCATGATTTCTTGAAGCACAAATCCCCACAAAGGATCTTGTCACGCACTGCTGGAAAGACACTACCACTCACCTTTCCATATAATTTACAAACAACTTCTAAATGAATATTCAAGGGTACCAGGTAATTTTCAATGCTACATTTTGTTTGGTATCTGCTGTCTCCAAACCCCTCTGCCTGTGCTGTCACACAGACAAAGAAAAACCATCACAGGACAACCCAAGCCATGAAGGAAGAGGCTCCTGGGCATGGGGGCTGGCTGCTGCCAGAAAATCTGGAGTTTCCTCACTGGGTTTCTTTCATCCTCAGCTGAAACTCTTCAGAATTGGGGCACCTGGTCTGAGCAAGCTGGAATCACATTGTCTGGATGGAGATGATCCAGTGTGGAGGGTAAACCTTTGCACTAATATGAAGCATCTGGGATGTAATAACCCAACTCTCCTCCACTGAACAAAATACACAGCTCATGCCCAGGCTATATTCATCTTTTTAATGGCTAATGTGAGGTAAATCTCATCCCAGACAGACACATGCCCCAGCTGCAATGGCCAAGCCCCAAAAGCAGTTTGTCCTTCTGTGAGGGGAGCGTGGTGCCAGCATGGGCTGGTTATCCATTGCTACTGCTGCAAACACAGCTGCACTTTCCTGCCAAGCCCTTTTCTTGTAGTTCTGCTTCCCAGTCTGCTTCTGCTGCTCTGCCCTGGTAGAAGTGGTCCCACTCAGTTTAACAGGATTACACGTGGCAGGGATTGGGCTCCACGCCTGCTGGATGCAAAGCCATGGAAACGTGGGCACAGGCCACACCTGGGCTGCAAACCAAGCAACTGCAGCCCCACATCCCCACTGCTCTGCTGCTGATGGCAGCTGACCTGATTAGATTAAAAGCAGTTTGTGCACAAGCACCCGAGATGGAATCACTGCACTGCAGAGCCACGCAGCCAAAGGGCTGGTGAGGTACTGCTGCCAGCACAGGGGAGCAGCCCCAGATCTCACTCCCTTGCCTGTTCTTATTCCCTCCTCTGTTCATTCTCTCAGCTGATGCTGCTGTGCTTAACACTCCACTGCCACCACTTCTGCAGAGCAGAAATTCCCAAAGAGCACACTGAGGAAGCTGCTCAGCAGGCCAAAGTCTGATCTGAGCATGCTGATGCCTATCAGTTTCCTCTTAAAATAAAAAAACTGGAAATGAATCCAGAGGAGTTTAGATTTGAAGGTATGCCTCTTGGGCTCTATACGTAAGAGACCAGGTTATTCATTTTTTCTTTAATTTTGTGTGATGAGAATAAATTAAACAATGCAAAAGCACGATCCCGAGGGTGTTAGGCTGGTCACTAATTTAGGGGACTACCCAAGCAAGGAAGGGTTATTCCACCTAATTAAGACAGAGTACAGTATTTAAAGACAGAGCATTTGCATTAAAACAGACAATTCAGAATTCTAAATACTGTTGAGTCTGAAATTATGATTGTTAATCTCTCCTCACATAACAATGTTCTGCTGACAGATGTTGTAAATCACTTCCTTTTGCTTGCATTAGATGAACCCATCACTCAAAGTGCTCAATTATAAATCTGAATACAATTTAAAAGGTGAACTTTCTTTAGTTTTACTAAGGGCAGAAGGGCAATGCTGATGGTGTAATACCAATGTTAATGCATTACTTATGACTGAAATTTAGTCTGAATTCCATAAATTGCTCATTTCTGTGATCAGAACAGGCAGCAATTTCCTCTCCTGTATCTTATTCCCTTTCCTGCAAGTGCATTGGGTGTGCCATAGGCAGCAGGATACCCAGCTGTAAACTGTCTGAAAAGGACATGTTAATCTATATTAAAAAAACACAACAAAATAGAAAATAAACTCAGAATATTCATTGCATAATCATGACAGGTTTACAACCTGCAGGTTTACAAACTGCAATTAAACACAGATATAGAATCATTAAAATATAAAATACTGCATTGTTAATTTTCATTTTCCTTTGGAAATGAGACAGACACGAGCAAGTGTGTGAAGACCAGTGCAAATACTCTCTACCCCTCAGCTTCTTTAAATGCCAGGATTTAACCATCCTTTGTCCCATACTTCCACTTCAGCAGAAACCTATCTGTCTTTATTGAAGTAAAAACCTAAAAATCACCACCTGCAGTGCAGAGCTGCAGTTTAGCAAAACAAATTCAAAGCTTTATGTTAGTAATTGGTTTGCTGACCAAGTGAATGCTTCCATTTCAGGTCACTTCATCTGCTTAATAATGGGAATTACTTTGAATGCACTTCAATTCCAGACCCTATTTCAGGTGACAGCTGAGATGTTCAGCCTTACTTAATGACAAATCATTTCTAGAAGTGGCCAGAGGGCAACTGAACTCCTATGGTTAAAAATGATCTGGTCTTCAGCAAAATTTTGGCCATTCTTTACTATCTGTCCTTGTCCCCCATGAACAAAGGTGATCCAGGAAATGTGTTACAGGACATGAAAGGCAGCAGACCCAGAATCCTTTCCTCACACATCTCTAGGCCCCCACCTTGCTGCTCCACCTCTGATTATGTTACTGTGACATTGAGGAAACCAAACTGCTGGGTTTGTATAGAAACACACAGGCAGATGTCTCTGAAGGCATTTGCAATTCTTCCTGACACTTTCAGAAGCATAAAGGCAACACTTTTCCAACAGCTCCAAGTTATTCTGCACATGCACAGCAATTTCAGCACTCTCAGCAGGCTGGCCCTAGGGCTTAGCAGCTCCTACGAGCAGCCTCCAAAATGCTCTGGCCATCAGATGTCCAGAAATTGAGGAGGACTTCTGAAGTCATATGTGTCCTGACAGAATTTCAGCAAAGAAGAAGAGGAAACATCTGCAGAGGCACCTGAGGCTTGCTCATTTGGCCCCAGCACAAGTGTCTGCTTCACCTGCACAGCTCAGCCCCTCTCTGCTGCTCCATGACCCACATGCCACCAAACACCCCTCCAGAGCCACCTCTCCAGCTGCACCACCTGCTCCAGGAGCAGCACAACAGAGGCCACAGGAATTGTGCCCTTAACAGGTCACCTCTCTTGAAGGGGTGTCCTTCACCACCATCCCCAGCTACAGCTCACAGCTGCCACTGTTTCTTGGCTATCAGAGCCTGCCCCCAGCTTTCCATCCATGGATGGAGCTCTGAAAATGACCTTCACAAAATGTGCTTCTGTGGTTTTAGTCCACTACTTAGTTTGCTTTCTCAAACTGGCAGAGTGACTGGTTTTCTAGCAAAAACTGTAAGAACATAAAACAGGGATATTCACAAGCAAGGTCATTTCCCTTCTAGAGAAAGCATCAGCTTGCTAAAGATGGGAGGGATTAAATTCCTCTGTGTCGTGTGGGAGCCTCACTATTGTTAGTGATGGTGGGTTTAGAACTTAGGGAGAGCCTCAGTATAAATCACATAACCACAGCAATAGTCCTAGAAAATCTATTTTATGGGCCATCAACCTGTCCTGGTGTGGAGAAGGACCAATTTATCTACCAGAAAGCTTAGAGTATGATAAATGGAAGAAACATAGATAATTCAGGCAGACAAAACTACCCAAACAAACTTGCGTTAAATGTTTCATGTGAAAAGGTGAGGGTAGTGGGGGGAAGAATAAATATCAATTTTAAGCTCTTCACACAGGCTTGGAGCTCCCAGTTTTTTAAGAGCATAGCACAATATTTTTAAGACAATCAACCACCTATTTCTAAGGAAGTAATAATTTTTAATTTGGGGGGATGGAGAAAGTTCATTAATGGATATATTTCTATTTCACAGTAGTGTATCTCAAGCTGTGTGTTGATTCTGTGCTGGTATCCCAGAGCCACATAAAGAGGTGATGGAGATAACCGCTAAGGGACAATTAAAAGCTGTCTGCACGCACTCCTGGGCATCCAGCTCTGGTGACCCTGCCTGAGCCACGGTCTTGGACCTCCAGAGGTCCTTTCCAACCTGTTGTGATCCTGTGAGCTGTAACCAGGACAGGTGGAACCCAGCACAGCTGAGATTAAAGTCACAGGGACTGATGCTGGGTTTAGTTAAGTTTCCTAAAAATCGTTGTAACAATGCTGCTTTAGATAAAGCTCATTTGAATTCACAATATAGGTGACAAAGCTCAGTAATTGGCCCCTTTTTTTCCCAAGAAATATGATCTCTATTTGAATAACAGCTAGCTTCACTAAAATAGTCTTTTCATGTAATCACAGTCTTTTTGTGACTATTTAGCATTCCTCTGGAAGTTAACTGTGGAGCTAAATGGCTGCAAATGGTGTGTGCAGAGGAGCCTTTTCTCTGATTGTTACAGAACAGCAATCCCAAAATGTTTACCAGAGAAACACGGCTTCACACGGAAGCTAAAAGCAAAATACTCGAGCGATGAGGTTCTCCAGTTATGGGGTTGCAGGATTTTTGTTTTAAAAGTTTTATTATAAGTTTAGTATAGTTTTAGTTACCCTGTATGGGCCCCCTGTCCTGGAATTTTCTCTTATCATAAGTTGATAAAGGTTTCTATGCCATCTCTGACTCTTTGCCCAGAGACTTCCCTATTGGTCCTTTCCCCATGATGATCCCTGCCCATCCTCTCCAATGTATCCTTCTTCCTTCTGTCCATCACTGGAGTCCTTGTCTCCAAGGTCCAGAACCTTCGAGGAGATTTGGCCAGCCGTTGGCAGATTCCCCAGAGACCCCTCCCCAATTCACCTTTGATTTGTTAGTAGTTATGTAACCCAGTTGGCATTTGTTGCTTTGCTTTGTTTTATTGGTTTAGAGCTTGTATCCACCCCCTGAGTTTGTCCTGGACAAAACCCCCTGCAGCCCAGGTTCGGGGTCTCTCCTGAGGCACCAGGACTGAGGTCAGGGGTTCTCCTGTGATCCCTGTTATAAATGCAACGGCAAAAATTGGATTAACAAAGAAACAATTTATTAATAAAACAATCCCAATCACCGATAAAAAGAGAAAACCACAAATAGGATTCGCAGTGCAGCGCTGGGTGGATGGGGGGACCGCACTCTAAGGCACGGTTTTCCCAAATCCACACGGAGAAGATCACAGCTCGGGGTTTTATAGGGGTTTTCATGTCCCGAGGAGGAACAGGTGCCCAGGATAGTCCAGCAAATAGTCCAAATAATTTTTGGATGGGCTTCTCGGATTTGTGAACTTTGCAGATCATATTCCAGGAAGGTCCTTTCACATGCGGATGGAGCTCACCGGCCCGTGGGTATTTCAATGTGTATTCCTCAGCAGAGAATTCTCTTTTCGTTCGGAGAGGAATTTCACTGTCTGGGTGTGATGCCGATTCTTATCTGGGTTGGCTAGTGTCTTTGTTCCTCCTGATGGCCCTTGTCCCGTTCTTTTATCCCAGGACTGAGGACGGTGGAAACCTGGCTGGGGAAAAATTTCTACGGACTATACCCTTTTCATATTTTATATTAACACCAATCTAACATATCTTGCTATATTCTTTTATCACGAATTTTTACCCAATGTCACATTTATCACAATCCCCAATAAACCTTTTGTTACCCGAGCCTCCCAGAGTCCCTTCTTTCATTTATACCACAGCCGTGGCAGTGAAAGTCGAGGTGCTGCAGAGCCAAGAACTCAACATCGGTTCTGTTGAGGCGTATCAGAGCTACCGGGTGGTCCAGCCGAACATCGGGCTGACCAAAGAGATAACGCGCCCCAACACCCAGTGTAGGTAAGGAGGGTGTGAGCCAAAGGGACCCGAGCAGGGTTAAGTGCAGAAGGAGGAGATTCAGGGATGACAAGTGAAGCAGAATGGGAAGAAGCAGGCTGGAGAGGAAAGAGGCCAACAAAACAACAGCAAGGGACAAACACTGGAGAGGATAAACGAGAAAAACGGGATATCATTTTATTGTTGGAAAAACACGGATGTCAGACAATTGCAACTATTTGCAGATAACTTCAAATGGTTGTTAGTTGTTGAATTGACTGACTCCCCCTGCCTCCTTTTTTTCCTTAGAGAGGGCTGAAAGCTTAGGACTGAAGTGCTCTTTCTGGAGAATAGAAATATTTGCTGGGAAGTTTCTTAAGCTTCTCTGTCAGCAAAAGCTATAAAAAGAATGTTTGTCAGTCATTGCAAAATATTATTTTGCTTTTAAAACCTTCTGAATATCCAACCTCTACAGTATTTTTTGCACAGGATTAATAAATAAAACATCCACACACTGCCCATTAAAAAAATCATCTAATATTTAAGTCCCGAGGGAAAAGAAGAGGAAAAGATTAATCTTTTCACTTTCCTAGAAATTTCTTTCGACTCTCCAACAAGATGCTGCCTCAGAGGTACTCCTCCTCTCTCTCCCAAGTACAGGAAACCAGATTAGCCTACCGTTTATCCATGGATAGGATGGAAACTGTAGTCTAATATCCATATCCCTGGATGTACAAATGGGTGCAGTTACAAAGCCGGGAGAGTTATTCTGCCCTCTTCTTTCCTCCATGAGCTGCTGCAGGAGGGACAGGATGGAACAGGAACATCAGCAGGTCAAGTCCTGCAGGAACTATTTCTGGTCTCTTCTCTGGCTGAAGAAGCAAGGGAACAACCCCCTGTGTCACTGCCATGCTCTTTCCATAGTCCCCATACTACAGGTTACCAAAATCTGGCCCTTTCTGTATAAAGCAACATCCAAAGAGATTCCTCCATCACTGTCACAAAATTGGGTTTTATTATTTCAAATAAAAACCCATATTTGCTTAATCCCTCACAGTCAGAGTAGCAATATTTCAATTTATGAATTAGTACTGGTCAGGGGACAGAGACATTCAAATTGTATCTTTATCTTGCCTCTCAAACAAAATGATTTATAGACTGATCTGACTGGTTGCTTTGACACAGTTCCTTTAACCATAACATCTTTCTGTTCCTCTAGTAGCTGAGATTTAGCATTTCAGGCTGTGTACATATGTTGGATAAGAACATAATCCTCAGCTCTGGGCATAGGAGCTCATGGTAAGAGAATGGTTCTGCATACAAATTGAGAGCACTGAGATGCAGAAAAAGAAAAATACACTAAACCCTAATATGCAAATTACTGAGGCCTTCTGGCATCAGAAGAAATCATCAGTTATTTAGCTTGACATCTTTAGAAACAGAGGGACTAGAGAGAAAAAAAAAGAAGAGAAGGAGAGAAAAAAAATGGTATGACCTTTAGTCCAACACTCCAAGTAAAGACTTTGGATAAATAGGCACACAGAAAGAATATGCCAATGTGCAAAGAGGGAAAGAGATAAACGTGACTGGAGCACTTCTGCAGAGAAAAAAAAAATCATGGAGCTCCCATTTCACAGCCATTTCTGACAGCACAGAGATGGATTTATCAGGGGCCAGAAGGGGACACTCCTCTTCCCCTCCATCAGCCTCCTTAACACAGCACATGCATCGCTGGGTGCAGGATGCAGGCACATCTCTGCACTCCATCTGCTTCCTCTCACACGGGCTGGGGCTCATCTCCTCGTGCAAAAAGACATTCCATTGCCATTGCAAAAATTCACACTGGGCATCCAGCAACTCCCAGCCATCCCCCACACAGTACTGAAAGGACTGTCCCTGGGTTTTAGCTACAGCATACAGAATAAAAAACCCAAACCTCCCTCTTCCCCTTTTCCCACCCCACACCCTCAAAAAACAAACAAAAAACCACCCAAACCCCAACAAAACCCTCACAAAACCCCCCCAAAACCTCTCCCCAAGTTAAAAAAGTACCTAACATGTTTTATATCCAGGGTGTTCTGGACAAAACCAGAAAGGATCAACCTCAAGCATCCTCTGGCACCTCTAGACTTTGTTCTTTAAACTTGCCAAAGACCAGGAAAAAACCCAACATGCCATGGAAAAGCAGAAGTGTGTATGAAGCTCCCATATCCACATCACACACAGCAGCCAGGAAATCCCTGTGTTAATAATCGCCAAGCCTTCCAAATTATTAATACCAACTGAGATTATGCCTTTAAAGAATATAAATAAATAAATAAATAAATAAATAAAATGACATAATAATAAATAATATAGTAAAAATATAATAAAGAAATTATATAAATAAACAATATAATATAAATCGTGCATAACATCTCAAAATCCCATTTATCCATTTCTCTTCTGTTCAATAGTAGCCCAGAGTTTTTTCCTTTTTCTCTGTAAATTCACCTGCTTCTGCTTAAGCTCTGCTCTCCAACACACCCTTACACTCGCTGCTGATACCTTTTGGTTCACAAATGGTAAACACATTCTACAGAATACTCTTTCTTTCCAAATAAATTAAAATCGGCCTTGTAGGGTCTCCAGGGGAAAAACATCACTTTGTTGCTCTAACAGATGAAATTATGAGTTTTTTTTAAATTGTTTTTCGAACTGTAAGGTAGGCTCTTGTGTTATTCACTGGAAGATCTGACTTTTTATAAAGATACAAGAATAAAGTTTTTTTAGAGTGATATTGCTTGTAAATCAGGATTCAGGGAAGAGGACTGGAAGATATAAGGGCCATAGGACCATCCACCATCTTAGGGACTTTTTAAACTCAGGGAGAGGTTTTTTTCAGGGTTTTGTTGGGGTTCGGGCTTATTTTTTTTGGTTGGTTTTTTGGGGGGTGGGAAAGGAGGAAGAGGGAAGTTTCAGGTTTTTAATTCTGTATCCTGTAGTTAAAAACCAGAATTCTGTATTCTAGCATGGACAAGCAAACATTTAAAAGTACGAGCTAACATAACTTCAAGGCAAAAATCTGTGGGGGAAGAAAAAAAAAGAATTCCTGAATTCATCCTCCCCTCCAACGTTATAAATCATGAGGAATAAAATCCTAGTGCAATGCAGAGTCAGGCAACAGAAGCTGTAATCACAGCCCAAAGTGTTCCTTTGGAGCTCATTAAATGTATTGAGTCCCTGTAATCCTCTATTGATTTCAGGAGCAGTGCTTTGGATATCAATACAAAAAGTGTAAGAGAAATTTTCAGAAAAGATTCCAGGTAATCCCTCAAGACATGTTTTTCACCACCTTGATTTATACAGATTTTGGTAGCTGGGTGCAGTGGTGACAGATTCCTGTGCTCCAGCACTGAGCCTGCCAGGACAGAGGCCAGCCCCACACCACGAGCCTTTAATTCATATTGCTCCCAAATATCCCCTTGGTGAGATTTTAATGTTTTCCTGCATGCCTAAGATCTAACCTTGTAAAATATATCAAGTCATAGTTCTCCTCTCAGAAGTGTAACTCAAAAGAGGAAGGAAAAAAATGGAGGAAAAAAAAAAAGAAAAGAAAAAGAAAAAAGGGGAAAAAGAAATCAAAAAACCTCCTTGAGAATTCTGAACCTGTGAAGTGAATGTGCAGAGATGGCAGATACCTGCCTGACTCTGCAGAAAGCTTAAGTGATAATTAAGGTACATTCTAACACTGGCAGCTCTAAGAATTTTATCCTTGATATAATATTTAAAGCTCAAGCTTCAAGGCACTGATAAATGCAGGAAAACAAGCAGAGTTCAGCACAAAGCTCACAACTGTAACCCAGAGTTTGAAATTCTACAAAGAAAGATAGCCCAAATTATTTTAAAATGAATTTGCACAACAACAGAACAGTCAGGTTAATAAAAATTTCATACTTTTTTGTGTCCCAGTCTTTCAAAGGACTTAATTGGCTAAAGAAGTTGTGGAATCTCATGGAACCAGCACTCATAACAAAAATAATCCCTCCCTCCAGGGAGGGGAGAAAGAAATAAAAGTGCTTCAGATAAAAATGGAAATGCTCTGATCAGTAGATGACTTTTACTCACACTACATATTGACAACAAGCAGCTGATCCCATACAATTATTACAAGATATCATTACTAAAATCCCATCTCCAAACAGGTCATGTCTTTAATAAAGATTAGCTACCAAATGCAGAAAGGATGCAAAAAATGACCTTGTACATAGCTGGAACGGACAAAGCTGGCTAGATATGCTCTGGCACGTTCCAAAATGCTTCTGCTTCTTTTCCATTTTATCTCCTAACCTCATAATGCCCACAAACATGTTTTATTTGTGCTTGAAAGAATGTCACCTGCAACTATTCTGGTCACACCAGCCCTTCTGGTGAGGCCATGGGGAAGGCACTGTGGCTCTGCTCCAAGCTGAACACTCATACAACAAACATTCCAGAATTTGTTTCCTCCACCTGGACACTTCCTGACATCCTGACTTGAGCTGTTCATCACCCCATGCAGTAATGCCTACGAGAAAAAGCTGCTCGTTGATAGTCAGGCTGTGACTCAATGCAGAGTTCAGGGCCCACACATCAACTTTTCTTATCTCAACCTACACTTTTTTTTTCTGATTCTTCTCCCCATCCCACCAGTCATGGTGACAGTGGCTGCATGGCATTTGGTTGCCACAACACTTTGCAAAAGCCATCCTGCAAAGTTCAGTTCATTGATGGCTAAGTATTTTTTGAAAACCACCCAAACCTGCATATTGTATTTTTTAAGAATATTTACAATATGGAGTAAACAATTATATAGATCCCATTTAAAGCTGTTGTGAAGCACTACAGTCAAAGGGCCAAAGCTCTATTTACTGCTATTCTCAATTCCTTTTGACAATGCAGCCCTCTAATTCTTAAGTTTTAAACAGAAATATGTCCATGCAGAAACAGACAGTACTTAGTTAATCTCTACAATTACTCTGCATGGACATCTAAGAACACATCCACTTTTCTTCATGGAAAGAGTTCAAAGGGTTTGACTTCCCCATGAACTCCCCAAGCTAGAGCAGTTTTCCTACTCAATATGTAACTCGGAATCACTGGCTGTGCATTTGCCTATTAGAGAAGAATTATTCCAGACACCAATCTTAATTTAATTCTCAAATTTTGGTTCATTTCTGCATGTCAAATAAGCATGTTCTGAACTGTTGTTTCCATTTGTATTATCACATCTATGGCAGTCTCTAGTTAGCCACACAGGTGTAAGTGGAAGGATCTAGGAAATAACAGCTGTGTTCTGACTGCACCAGAGCTGAGCAGGATGAGAGTTCATGTCCTGAAATTCAAAGGCCTCAGACAGTCACTGGGTTTGGGTATCATGATGAAAGAAGTAGGGACCAGCCAGATTTTTCAGATTCAGATATAAGAATCTGATATCTGACACAGAATTTGGTTTCCATCCATCCATGGATCTGTGTTAATGTTACAACGCCAGCAACAGGAGCTGTAGGTTGAAATGTGCTTAAATGTCATTTGAGCAGCCCTGAAACAAACAGAGGAAGAGAAAGAGGAGACTGATGGCTCTGTGTGGAGAAAAGCACCCCAGAGCAGAAGCACTCGGGTTAGTTCCTACACTGGCTTCAGCTGTGGATCACAACACCCAAACTCTTGCCAATACAGCCACCCCTTAAACAAGCAGGTCGCTGAAGATTTATCTGATGGCAAGTTCTTTAGGCTATCAGACTCTCAGATCCTAAAAATCAAACCCATCCTGTGGCCTCCAGTCTGTTCTGCTGGCACTTGCAGCCAGCTCAAGCCCACCACCCCGTCACCGCTGGCTCTGTGCTGCACAGCCTCCACAGCATCCCCCGGCTGGGACTGCAGCTTTGCCCACTGCAGCCTGCTCCAAAGCCCATTGAGAGCAGCATAAAAGCATCCATTGACTTCACTTGGGCTTTGGAGCTGTTCCCAGAAGCACAGTAGACTCTCTGATAGTTCCTAAGAATTAGAGGGAACCCATCAGTTCTGGTTCCAGCTAACAGACATTGATGCTGCACATAAACAACAGGTGAGAAGGCAAAGTTACTGTCCCTATTCCCTGAGTGCCTCGATTTCAGTGAAATGTTGGTGACATTATATGGTGCTGCCATTCTGTAGTTTTCATGATTTCCCCCAATGCTGCTAAAGGAAATCTGATGAGGCTTTGAAGCCTGTGTAGTCCTAAGTGAGCTTTCAAAAGGTTTGAAAATAAAAAAGACTTTTTGGTTTAACCTGTTGTTCTGCAATGCAACTGAGAAGTAATTTTATACCAGAGATAATTTTGAAATACATTTAGATATTCACTACATATTCATTTCTCCTTCAGAAAACATCATAATTTTTCTTGTTGTATTTAATAACTGCTAGTTAATTATGTAAAATCCCATCTGCTTGTTCCTTCACACAGCAAAATTAGAGGGCTTCATTGTACAGTCATTACTCACTGAAGAGAGGCATTGATTTAATGGACTTCCCTGAAAAGGGATTACAGTATAGGATCCTCTGATATTGATTTTGTGACATCATCATCTTTTCCTCAGAAGCAGACACTGATGACTCAAGGAAATACCAGCACAAGATTAGGCAGGCAAGTTAGAGAAAGAAAATTATTTTAAAAACCCCCAAACCTCCTAATTTACAGTAAGTTGACTACAATGAAATATTAGCTATGTCCTGTATTTCAAATACGAGTTCTCTTTGAAAAAGGAAAATATCTGAGGGATGTTTCTCTCTTTCATCTCTTGCCCTGCTTACAGTCACTTTCATGAAACTATTGTGAGCTAGAGCATTTTTTGTAGGTTAATGGGTTCTCTTTGAAGGGATTAAAGTCACATTGATTATTAATTATTTTTGATGTTTTAAACTGATGTAAATGTCCAGAAGCTCTGAAGAACAACATCCTGTAGAAATCAATACAGAATTTAAAAAAAGAATAACAAAAAAAAAAAAAAAAAAAAAAAAAAAAAAAAAAAAAAACAATAAAAACCCCTCTGCTCAGCTCCTGGGGGAAACACAATTGTAACTTCTGTTTGGAAGGTATAGCAGCCCTTGGAGAATACCAGCAACTGGCATATATGATAATAATTTCTAAGTTATCTAGAGCATCCTTATTTTGATGTGTCTATCTTCCAGACTCCAGGCAGAGTCTGCAGGTCTTTTGCATACAGAACAAAGGTAGGCACAGCAGTGCTAAGCAAATAATAAATAAATTAATTTCATTGCTCTTGGAAAATGTTCATTTTTTTTCCCTTAAATCTGCCTTGCAGTGTTTTAGGAAAACACTGATTATCATTCTTTCCATGTATTTGTTTGGGTTTTTTCTCCTCAATTCTCTCTACTGGTCTCCACCACATTTAATAGATGTTGGGGTTTTGTGTGTGGGGGGGTTTCTCCAGTGTTTTGTTGGCTTTTTTTTTCCCTTGCTCAAATTTAACATTTTTTTGCTGTTTGTAAGAGCAATGAAACCATTCCTTCTCATTTAACAGATCAGTGAGGAGTGGAGATTTCCCATGTCCAAATGACTTCCATATGAACAAATAGGAAATTATCCAGAATAGCTGTGTGGTGCAGATAAAAGACAAAAAAGCAAATTACACAAAGGGAACGAGACAATTGGGACTGTCTGCCTGCTCTGGGGGCTCCTGTTAGCATTGAAGAACAGCCCCTCCAATCTGATTCTAGGGGATGTGACAAGGACTCCTTAAACTTGAAGGAGTTGCTGATCAGACTGACAAATTAATGACTGGGACCTACCTCTCTTACCCCAAAGACTTGGCCTTCACTGTGATATAGCTGGAAATCAACACAACTAACCTGAGGTTAACCAAATGCAGAAGGGATATATCTGCAGGTTTAGAGTACACAAAGGAGCTATAGCTGTCTAAGCCCTTCTGACAAGACAAGAAGGCCCTTGTCTCAACAACCCAGAAAAGTGCTGAGGCCAAATCATTTCCAAATCACAACTGTGTAGATTGACAGGCAACGTTATCTATTTTTACAGAAAGCTTAGAAAGGAATTTAGGATTTTCATCCCCCAAGAGGTTCATATCTACCAAACAGCTACCTCATGTTAAATCTCTGGGCTGACATAAAATAATAGCTCAGAGTTGTTTACTTCAGTTATCTCTGAAGTGCTCAGTGTTTGTGCTTAAACACCATGCTCCCATTTTGCTGTCCCCAATATTATGTTTTCTGTTCAAATATCCCTCATATTCTTTTCTCATGTCTACCACCTCAAGACCAGCATACTTTAAAACTTCTCCTGCTAACTCTCTTCCCTGTTACTGTCAGCTGTGTCACCAACTTTCCCATCACCCACACTTACTGTAAAGCATTTCTTCCCTAAAAACACACATTCAACAAGAAGGGAAAATGCAGAGCTTGCCACATACTCATTCCAGCACAGCCCTGAAACAATGTGCTATCTTTATGGCAAGCCAGACACGATGCAGATCATTTTATTTCTGGAACTCCCTCTAAAAGCCACTGTAATTTCCCAGCACAAGAATGAGGAGGTTCCAGAAATGGAATGGCTCACATTTACATCTTGCTGTAAAGATGGCAAACTCCTTCCTTAGGAGTTGCTCCCTTCACTGGCTGCCATTCATTTGAGATTGCAGAGTGCTATGAAAAGCAAGGTAACCTTTCTGTTCTGAGTATTTCCCATTCTCCATTCATCTGTTATGCTCCATATGTGGCAGCTAGCATATGTTGCCACATTTGTCTCAAAGATTTTCCCATTGACAGAAATTTAATAAGAAAAAAAAAGTTACAACTTTCATGTGCAAAACATTTAATAAACCAGTTCTTAATTTATGTTAGTGCACTTGTAGGCACTCAAGTCTGTGTAAAGATTTTAATTTCAGAATATTCTTAATATTTATTAAAGATTTTTTTCTTCACGTTGCAGTCAATTCAGTTTTGTCTGAAGACTAGAATTTTTAAAACCTAGAGTAACAAAAATGGAATCACTAATTTACTGTAAGACAAGAGTGCTCAGGGTGACAGTAGATACTTCTCCAATGAAAAAGACAAATAATTTTAAAGAATACTTAGAATCAAAATTAGCTATGAGTCTTTTAAGTTCTTCAGCAAATAGACCTGTTTTCAAAGGTTTATTTTTTGACATTTATTGTCCTGACTCATATGCCTAAGTAAAAAAAAGCTCCTTTCCCCAGAGCTGAGCCTGTCTGATAAAATAAGTCTCAAGATGGATTTACACAAGACTCTGTTCAGTTTAGCATTCATTGTGAAGCTCAGTAAGGTCATTTCATGATCTGCCTGGATTGCTCTGTGTGGTGACAGCAGAAATGCAGAGATTAGTGGGATTCTCAAGTTCAGCCAGCCCTGCCCAAGAGCCCTTTAATGAATTGCCACAGGATCATCACAGGTGAGTCTGGATTCAGCACAGCCCATCTCAACCTGGATGAGGGATCACCCTTGAGTGCAGCCTCTGACTGAGGTGATACAACCTAGAAATTGCCTTACTGACCTTGTGCACTTTGAGTCTGGGGCTCATAACTCCTGCAGGCATGAAAGATCTTTTCTCAGTGGTCCACTGTCATTTCATCCCAATGAAATCTGCCAAAGGGCAATGGAAGACTCTTATTTCACTAGCAGAGAGGGCTTTGCAAGTACCTGCTGCAGTTCTCTAAAGATGACTTAGCACAAGCATCCTCTTCTCTGGCTTTGCCTTCCAGAAGCACCCTAATCTAGGTATTATCCATGAAAATGAAGACATGAGAGAGAACATGACTTGTAGAAGTTTTGAGCCAAGGGTGACTATCTGTAATTAGCTTTTTTAAAAAGAAAAATCTTTGCTCTTCCTGGGAGGATGCTTTTCTCTTCCATACAGCTGGATAGTTTCAGAGTAGGTAGGAAGAATAGATTTTTACTTCTATGCCTGCCTCACCATGAGGAACCCCTTTCATTTGTTTTGCAAACAAAAATGAGCTGGCAAGGTATGTTTGGGTCTTTTTTTATTTTATTTTGAAACTAGTCGAACATGACCATGAGAAAAGAAAACAAAACTGGTCTCAATAAGAGCTTCAGCCACCATCTCTTGGAGAGAAAAGAGATGCCAAAAGGATTCCATAACAAAATTCAAATTATGCCTTCATTGCTTTTCCCAGCAGGAGGTAACAGCAGACACACTGGGGCTCTCAGCTGTGAAATCAGCCTCTTCCTTAAAAAGGTTTTTCCCTCAGAAAAAGGCAGTACTCTAATGGTAATGCTTTTGCTTCTGATTATTAACTGAAGATGTAGATATTCTTGAAAAATACACCAGTAGAAACATGTTTACTTTGTTGGGTAAGGCTGAGTAAAATCTTACAGAACCTCAGTCTCTTTGAATATCTTGGTCCATGTAAAGCTGAATTGAGACTTCACTGTGATGCCAAACTACAAAAACTGATTAGTATTGGACAAAATTCTACCCTGCTAGACATGAAAAGTTGTCCTTGCTAAGAGAAAGAGGATAAAGATGCATAAAATGAAAAGCATATACAAGACTGATATACAAAGACCTCAGTCTCCTGGAGATAAGAGATGCATTATTTTACTTGGAGAAAATTTTCCTGAAGAGTGTCATCGCTCCTGTTTAACCTGGACATGGAAGCACTGTGACAACCAGTTTTCTCATTATTTTCCTACTGAAAGCCTTGCTCAGAACATCTTGGAGGTGTAAAACATTATAAACAATGTCCCAGCATCAGGTTTGGCTTGTTCAAGATGCTTTTGTCTTCTAATTAAGCTTTACCTTCTCCCGCAGAAATAATACAACAAAGCAACCTTATATCTCCCAGGTGCAAGCTACCAAGAGCATGGGACCTCTGACACATCAGAGACATCATCCAGAGCAGAACTCAGCTGGCAAAAGCTCAGTGTAGTCATGACTAAGGGAAGGTTGCAGTTAGAAAAGATGGGAAACACAACATCAGAATGAGGGAATGTGTCTACTCCTTAATCTTATTTATTTAGCTGAAGTACAGCTTTTCCTTTGGGCTGTGCTCAGCCTTGCCTCTGCCATGCCAAAAATGAGATGATTACAGAGCAAGCTGCTGAAGATTCTGCCTCCCAGCCATTCTGACTGAAAGATGCTAACAGAGAATACAGACCCACTGTAAAATAGCAATATTTTAAGAGATTCCTACAGTAGCATAGTTGCTTCTCTGAAGCAAGACACACAGCCCTGCCCCTCTCACAAGAACTGGGAATCCATCCTGGTGTCTGAGCTCGCACACAATGCCTTTTTCTGCTAAATTCTAAATTAGGCACCACATTAAAAAAAACTGTGAAAGTAAGAGAATGGTAAAGGTTCAAGATCACATTGCTGTATTTCCAAAAATAATACAATGCTCCTACCCTAGAGCACAGAAAGCATTGCCATCACACTGTGAGAGAAGGAACTAAACCTTACTAGCCTGTGGGCAACCAGATCAGGCACATGCAGTGGGCAATATCCTACTTTAATCTCCTCTTGTCACCAACCCTTCCAGCAGCCTCAGAGAACGTCAGGATTTGGAACAAGTTGGCACTATTACTTCACACCATGAAATAATGACAATTGGAAGACAAGAGAAGAGAAAAAAAATGTGCTTTGAGCAGCTTTAGTGCTTTGCAAAGTCTGATGATGATTTTACAAATTGCCAGATGGGCATCGAGGCCACATCAAGCAGATTCAGCTTAGCAAGTGACATTTGGGCTGCTAACAGTGAAACAGCAAGCACACAGCCATCAGCTTTGCCTGTCTTCAGATTCATCAGTTCAATGCCACCGCTTTCTCAACGAGATTAACTTCCAGGTGAAGCACCAATTTAACAAACTGAGTCTGGTTAATCTTTAGATTGCTTCAACAACTTGGCAGAACTAAAGAGCACTAAATTGGGGAAATGCCTTGTTTTGAAATGAGTTCTTTTCAATTACTTGTCACTGAAAAAACATTACACAGATCTTGAAAAATATTCAGTGAATTTCAGGCTCAGGAAAATGGTCCTATTGTGGTGATCTGAAACAAGCACTGTTCTTGCTTCCCCCACTTCTCTCCTGTAACCAGATTTACTTTGACTATCTCCTGAAGTCTCATTTATTCTATTGTAGTGTCCAATAGCAATGCAAAGATAACTAATTACAGTGGGCTTGCTATCCAACCAAAGCCACAATCCAGTCACACAGGGAGACACTGATGCACCTCTATCTGAAGCTGCAGCTTTACCTTCTCTTACACTACAAAATTTTGCTAGTGCTCATCAGCTTTCTTTGTCTCCCCAGTCCCGAGTTTATCCAGCTGAGAAGTGATGGTTATTTTCCAACAGAATCAAAACCTGGGCCCTTGGCTACCTTCAAACCTCACCCAATTACTTGACATTTATTATTCATTTAATACAGATTTAAACTACCTATTTTCCGTCTTGCTTTACCACAGCAATGCTAGGAAAAAACCCAAAATACAGCACATAAACACCTTGTTTTTTTGTTTTTTTTGTTTTTTTGTTTTTTTTTTTAATCTAGGACATAGAGTAATGTACATTCTCTGGCTGTGGGATAAAACAGCTTCTTAAAACTGTATGCACTTATATGTTTGTGAAAAAACTAGAAATGTCATCTTTCCACTGGGCCATAACCAGTAATCCACAGATACATGTCTTAATTTTTTTTTAAACTACCACATTCCATGGAACAAAATTTTGTCTCTGTATTAACATTTTATCTTGCATAAATGTATGTTTCAGCAGTTATGAAAATGAGACAGCTGACAGTTGACTACTATATGTGAACAGATGCTGTGAAAGCTTCCCTTTAAATAGTTCTGTCAATGCAATGTCAATTTTGTGAGCGACACCACTGCTGTTCTAGGACATGATCCTGCAAACTCTTATTCACACAGGGAGTCCTGATGATTTCCATAGAACATTTACATTTATAAGGCTCTGAAAGGTCACGTCCTTAGCTGCAGAGCTCTGCTTAACAGTGACTGACAAGTATACAACAAAGTTTTTAGTAGTGCTGAGCTCTGTTCTTTAGGGCAACGACATTTGCAGCCAGCAGTATTCACCTGGGCACCACACACATTTTCTTTCAGAAGTTACACGAAGCACATTAGATACACTTAAGAAACCATTAAATGAGCTCAAGTGAAGAGATAAAAATCATCATGAGAAACCAAGCCTGAGGTATGAGGCAGAACTTTGAAAAATTATTCTGCCGAGAAGACAGGCTGAGGCTGAAACAGCACGGCGCCGATCAGAAAAGACCTGTTCAGTCGTGCCACGACAAACCCAAGAGGATGCAGGCAGCAGCGCCTTTGTTAGCGGCATCTTCATCAGCGGCGGGGTGAAGGTGCTGGCAGGGAGCGGTGCTGAAGGACAGCGCAGCGCTCCCCGAACCCGCCTCGCCCTCTCCGGACAGCCCAAGGGGGAGCAGGACGAGGGCCAGGCGGCACTTTCGGGGGATGTAGGGGAGAGGGAGAGAAAGGAGCGTATCTCGCCCCGGGTGCGGGCGGGCAGGGCTGTTCCCGGCGCTGCCCCCGCAGCACAAAGCGGAGCGGGCACACAAAGGCGGCGCGGAGGATGCTCGGGACCCGCACCTCCTCCCCTTCCCCGGCGCTTACCTTCAGCAACACAAAGAGCCAGAGCAGACAGGAGCGGGCCCCCGGGGCCCCCCGCCGGCGGCGGTCGGGCATCGGGGAGGGCGGCGGGGGCGGCCTGAGGGGGCGGCCGGGCAGGAGGGGCTGCGGCTCCTGAGCCCCCGGGACCCCCGGCTCTGCCCCCCGCCTCCCTCCGCCCGGCTCCGAGCCGTGCCCGGCAATGGCGAATTGCGGCAGCATCAGGCGGCCGGCGGCGGCGCCGACCTCCCCTCCGAGCGGCGCATCCTGCCGCCCCCCGCCCCTTTTATTTGGGGTTTGCGGCGGGGAGGGGAGGAGGAGGAGGAGGAGGTGGAGAAGGAAGAGGAGGCGACGGCGGGTGGTGTCTCCCCTCCCAGGAGTTTGGGCGATCGCGCCGCTCGCCGGCTCCCAGAGCGCCGGCTCCTGGGCGGGGGCGGCAGCGGGACACGGCGGGGAGAGGGCTGGGACAGGGGAGCCGGGAGCCGGCCAGGGCTGGGACAGGGGAGCCGGCGGAGGGCCAGGGCTGGGACAGGGGAGCCGGGAGCCGGCCAGGGCTGGGACAGGGGAGCCGGCGGAGGGCCAGGGCTAGGAGAGGGGAGCCGGGAGCCGCCGCCCTCGCCCCCCGCACCGCCCTGCCCCCGGCCCTCCGCTCCCCGCAGGCAGAACGGCATCCTCTCATTGCCGCTCCACGCCAAGCCCTCCCCAATGTCTGCTTTCTTGCCCCGCCGCGATCGGGGCACATAAATGCTGCCAGCATCCCGGCTGGAGGGGCAGGAAAAGGAGCAGTCGGAGCCTGCCCTGGAGCTGCAGCAGCAGGAGTTAGTACTCAGCTACCGCAGCAGAGCATCCCTATGGCTGTGCTCAAGGGTTAAGCATGTGCACAGCTCTCCAAATGTTTCAAGGTACAGGGTTGAACCTGCAAGGGATGGAGAGCTCTTTGTGTCCCAGGAGACACTCGGGCACAGGGATGCGAGGGGTGCACTGAGAAAACTGAGGTCACCTCCCCTGTTGTGTCTTCCCCCCACATCCCACCCAGCCATCCTGCAAGCTAATCTGGGCCATCTGCAAACACCTTAGCAAGAGTCTGCCTTAAGACGACGCCCCCAAGAAAAAAACCAAAACCAACACATTGAGGAACCAAAACAAAATCCCAAAGTAGTTAAACACCTTCCCCATTTGATCATCACTTTCCAAAACGAGAAGAGCACCTCAGATTATGGTTTGTCACAGACCACACTCTCACTCACACCAGGATAAATTAGGATGTATCCTTGGTGACGCTATCAGAGCTATAACAAAGGTCAATTTTAAAAAAAAATAGGGTTGGAAGTGTAATAAACAACAGTGTCTGGGGCGTGAAACTTCATAGCAACTTGGGATCTAGGTGTAGTGTCATTACTTAGAGTAATGGGCCACTATCTGACTCTTCCTTCAAAAAATAAACTAGTGGCTAAAAGTAGATTCTGGGATGGTTTTCAGATTTTCTAAGTCACTCAGGCAAGATGAACTCCATCACAGTCTCGTGGGAGTGCCCTTTAAACCAAACAATTACAAAGCTCTTTTCTGACAGCACTGCTAAACTGGACAATAATGAATCTGTGTGCCCAGCCTATACATGGCATATTTTTGATTTCCTTATAATTTGGACACTGAGTCAACAAAAGCTTGATTTCAAAGCGGCCGAAGTCAGAGAGGGATGTGCTCATTTCGTACTGAAATGGGCCCTTGAGCAAAGATTTTCCACACTTGATGGTGTTATAAATGCAATGGCAAAAATCAGATTAATAAAGAAACAATTTATTAGAAAAACAATCCCAATCACCGACAAAGAGAAAAACCACAAATAGGATGGGCAGTGCAGTGCTGGGTGGATGAGGGGTCCGCACCCTAAGGTACAGATTCTCCCAAATCCACACGGAGTGGACTGTGGCTTGAGGTTTTATAGGGTTTTTCGTGTCCCGAGGCAAAACAGGTGTGGGGCATAGTCCAGCAAGTAGTCTAAATACATCTTTGGATGGGTTTCCCGGATTTGTCGAACTTTGCAAATTGTATTCTGGGAAGGTTCTTTTCACATGCGGATCAGGCCCGCCAGTCCACAATTACACCGATGTGTAGTCTCCAGCGAAGAATTCCTCTTCGTTCCGGGAGGAATTTCTCTGTCTGGGTATGATGCTGATTCTTACCTTGGTTGGCCAGTGTCTTTGTCCATCCTGATGGCTCCTGTCCTGCTCTTTGTCTCAGGCTGAGAAGTGGTTGCTCTATGGGCAGCCGCCTGACTCAGGAAGAATTTTTAAAACAGACTATACCTTTTCACATTTTTATATTAACACCAATCTAACATATATTTCTATATTTTTCATCACAATTTTTTACCCCAATGTCACATTTATCACAATGGGGATTAATCCAGAAAGTGAAGGAGAAATTCAGGCCTCATGTAGATACTGGCACAAAGGCTAAATTTAGAAATCCAAAAGGCAAATGCCATTCAGATATTAATTTATAAGAAGCTGGGGACATTGGAGATGTGTTCAATGCTACCAGCGAAGGACACAGACATCTCTTGGGTACTCACCACTTTGATAGTGTTTGATGCATTGGTGTGCAAAGGGTTAGCCATAGCTAAATTCCCTTCAGTATTCAGGCTGAGGATGAAGAGAGGTTATCTGAAAGAAAAAGATGTGGATTTCCTCAGGAAAGCAAAATTTTGTCAGTATTTGAGAGCTGTAGGTGGAACTTTAGGCTGGGAAATTCTTGTTGATTAAGTAAATTGAACTTAAATAGTCAATGATTTCTGTCCTTAGGACTGTATTTTATGCTTCGTTCTCCTCCAGTATTCTACTTATATACAAACATTTAGACATTAAAATGATGATGCATAAGCAAGGCTAAAGATTAAAGATACTTTAAAAAGAAAAAAACAGTATAAAATTCTAGTAGCATTTTAGCCTCAGGACAACACTATTGAAATCAAAGGGAGTGAACAACAGCTGAAAGAAGTAAGAAACATTTCTGCAATGAAACCTTCAATAAAGTACCAAGATAATAAAGTTTTCTGATCCGGCTGTTGAAGCTGAGGAAAATGCAGCCAAGAGAATTCAAGGATTGCATCCTCTTTAAGTTATGGGGATCTAGCATTACCCAACCTTTTCAATAAGGGCCAGTGCTTTGGAAGATTCCAATCTGTAAATAAAACCTAATCCTTCAGAAAAACAATACAGAGAGAGAGAAAAAAAGAGGATCTATGGATACAGAGTCTCTTTTATTTGTCTCTAGAATCTAAACAATAAAACCAGCCAGTCTATTAATAAACCAGCAAAGCTTTAAAAATAGAGACAATGAGGTAACTTTTATGTACTCATGGAACAAGAAACAGGGTAATTCCTAACTGGTCAGTTAGAGATACTGATGCTCTATAACCCCCTCCATGAGCCCAGGGGGAAAGGAAGGGTTCAGCAGAATACTCTACGAATTGGAATTTCATTTATTTGGATGAGAAACACACAAGCATTTGAGAAAAATTTAAAAAACAAAAATCAGTTAAAAGGGCTCAAACAGGGGACATTTGTTCTGGAGTCAAACAACATTTTCTGAATCAGATATTGGGATTTTGGCAATTTGAACCTAATTTTTCCTCCTCCCTTTTTCACATTCCAGAAACCTGAAAAAAAACTGCTTTGCACAGGAGAAGTTGAAACATATTCCTAATTACAGTCCTTGTAATCACCATACAAAGACTCAGTGGAAGCCCTGCCCTTTTCATTTGTGGAGCTCCTGCAATACAGAGCATCTCGCTGGCCACAGAGTCCTTCACATAAAATTTTCCTTCACCTACATAAAACTGACACTTGTGGATCTCTGCCACCTTTTCCCAGAACTCAAAGGTCATTTAGGGCATTACAGACTATCCTGAGCTGGAAGGGACCCACGAGGATCATCAAAGCCCAACTCCTCCATTACAGCATGGATTCATGTCAAGACCATGTTGCATTACAAATATCTCTCATTTTTCCTTCGGGATCTGTTCTACTTGGAAGACATTCTAATTTTTTTCTTGGTCCATGACAAACTCTGGGCTGCAGTGGGTACCTATCAGAGCAGGATTAAGGGACTTTGGTTCTCTTTGCATGCAGCTGACAGAATCACAGAGAAGCAGAAAACTTAGAGGAGAGGGGGCTGACAGAGAGGTGCATAAAATGGTATTTTAATACAGGGTCCTGTCTCTACTCACCAGATTTACTGTAAAAGCTGGGCAGGAATTATTTTCTGATGTGCAATATGCAGGAACATGATCAAGTATTTCAAGGCATTATAGGACACAGCCCCAGAAGGCAACGATGGTTTAAAGAAAATCCTCTTATGTTTTGAAAGCATCACCTACAAGGAGGACTCCACACCCAACAGAAACTTGCAAGAATTTCTCAGGTAGCTCATCAACCCCTTGAGGGTTTTGTTAGTTACAGTGCTAGAGCCTTACCTTTATTTAATGACCTGATGAATTAAAACACTGATGTTTGCTTTAATCAGCAATTTAATGAATGTATCACCCTAACTAAACCAGTGTTAATTACCATATCCCACCCTAGGTTATCAGAGAAAAATAGAAATCAAGATGTTTTGTGGTTTCAGATGTTTGTATAAGTGTTCCCACTGGTAGCTTATGTGAACTTGATTTAAGGTTTATGGTAAATTCTTCCCTTATCCCTGAAAACCTCAAAGCAGCATTCTGTCAGATCTACCAACTTTGCCTGGCCTAGGGAAAAAAAGCTGTAAATTAGCATTTATTCCTAGCTGCAGTATAAACCTAGATTTATATGAAGATTTACAGGCCTCAGCAAGTCTGGATAAGCATGGCATGAAAGGAGGTTTATAAAAACCCCACTCTAAGTAAAAGTCATCCTGGTCCATGAAGGAAGAAAAGTTATTTTTCAGTGACAAATGCTCTTATGAAAATAAAGCGTGGATCCTTCCTAAATGTATTCTCACCTAAAGTCCTTTCATTTCAATGACAGCAGTGGATAAAACAACAACAAAAACAAGAGCAAAGGGTGTCTATAATAACGTACATGGGTTGGCACTTACATGTTCAAGTGAAAATTTATCTCAGATTTCAGTTTGATAAGTACAGGCCCTGCGACTCCTAAAAGTGTGCCCCCCTAACAAACAAGTTGTCGGGTTTTCTTAAAATCTGCCTTTTCATAACAAGAATGATTGACACACTTCAGATTTGCAACCTGATCAACTTCCAGATGCTTATTAATCTTTCAGTGCAGGAGAAGCAGTGAACTATTCTGCAAAAGGTCATATCCCTTTTTAAAGCAGTCAGAAATCTGTCTTTGACATTGAATCTTTTCCTCATAAATAACCATATGAAAGATTTTGTCTGATTTGGCACTGAAATAGGGTGTGGAGAGTTGGTTTTTGTGGGTTGGTTTTTTTGTGGGTTTGTTTGTTTGGTTTTTTTTGGGGTTTGTTTTGTTTTGTTTTGGGTTTTTTTTTTGTTTTTTTTTTTGTTTTTTTTTTTTTTTTTTTGTTTTTTTTTTTTTTTTTTTGTTTTTGTTTTTGTTTTTGTTTTTGTTTTCAGAAGGGAAGGAATAAACATACCACAAGGCCAATGAGATTATTTAACACTTAAACGATGCATGCCACTTCCATTTATCTGTCCCAGAGTAACTGGATGCTACAGTATGCCTGAGAAACAGATTGAGTTCCATGAACACAGTTCTATATAAAAAAACCCCTCACATATCTACATTTCTAGTAAGCTATTAAGTATTTGACCAGCCCTGCCTGTTATCAAAATGTCTCTTTGATTCTTATATTTCTCTCTCCAGTCTCAGCAGATATGGTCAACAAAAATAAAAATAAATCACTGCAATTTCTAACTGTTCTTATTTTGTATTGCATCCTCAGTGTTTCCTTCCAGATGCAACTTTCTTCTCCATTTTTGTCTGTGATCTAAGCAGGCCAAAGGCATACTCACACAGGGGAAAGAGGCAGGTTGGGAATTTCTGACTGTCTTTAGCAACTTCTACAAATTGAAAAAAGTGGAAAAAACAGAAAAAAAAAGGTGATTTTTTTTTTCTGCTTAAGATAGGCAGGTCTTTCTGGGAGTTAATTCTCAGTAATTCAACTATACTTTATATTGCAGAATCATCCAAGCTTTTTATTAAAAAAAAAAAAATCCAGAAAAAAAATTGGGTTCCAGTCATCCACAGACTTTTTAGCACCTTTCATCTCTGAAATATACTGACTTCCTCTGACCTCAGAGGGTCTACTGATTCACAGAACTCTGAGTCATAGTTACAGGAAACATTTCTCTCCCCAGAAATTTACAGTGGGAGCTGAAATTCTGCACAGATAGCATCCTTTTCGTCCCTGGCACCTGTGCTGAATTTTTGTCTCTCTCTCCATGATATGGGGGCACCATATCCCAATATAAATGTGCATGCCTTAAACCAGTGCCTTTTCACTCCCATTTCCCAAATGGCATCCCTAAGCAGCCTTTTTACTTTAGATATATTTTTATAGTCTCAGAAAACCCCAGCTGATCAATCTGGCAACAAGACCTGACTAAAGCAATCAGTCACACCATTTGATTAATTGTGCCAATTACTGGGCACTCAGAGTAAACAATTTCAAAAGCAACTCTGTGTGGAAAGTGGGCCTGCAGCTATGTGAGAACAGGGAAAATCGCTGGAAATCATAAATGTATTCATAAAAATCCCATTTCATTCACTAACAATTTACTTCCTAGGGGGTGAATTTCATTCAAAGGAGAGAGAGAGAAAAGAGAAGATTCAGCAAATATATTATTGGCACAGTCAGGTATTCTAATCACCGAGGAAAGCGGGTTGGCAGGATTTAAGAGAATTTTACCTATTATATGGAAATAGCAAGAAAATCTGTAAATTTACCAGCTAAGGCAAAAATGTTTGTTATTTAACTTCAATCTTTAGCATTTCAAAATCTCAGGGGTCAAAAGACTGTTAAACACAAAGCACAGAATGGTACATGATTTTTTTTTTTCATTTCTATCTTCCTGTGCATTATATGTGGGCTCATTCCAGAGTATTTGAAAGAGAGCCAAGAGTAGGAAGGGGAAAAAAACTCTTTCTGAAACATAAGTGTTAGAACATCTCTATAAAATCTCCCCTCCATTTTTAAACCCACTACACACCTATTTGCAAGATATTAATTAAAAATAGCCCCCTTCCCTTTTTCATGATCATCTTTCACAGTCTACCCAGTTTACATAAATTAGTACACTAATATGTCAAATACATCAATTATGAGCTAACACACTCTCACACTAACAGGATTTGCATTTTTTACTTCAGCAGACATAGGATGCCTTATTTTTTGGAAAGCAATCTGATATGATCAGGCAGCCAACTGTGTCTCCTAACATGACTTCCACTTCCAGGAATGATCCTTCACAGCCCATAGAGGAAGAGCTGGGTGTGAAAATATGCCAGGACTGTGGTTTGCCCTGATACCTAAACAAACCCATAAATGAGAAGAAGGCCAGCAGAGCTGAGCAAGGCAGCCAGGTAGCTGTGCTGTCAGGAGGAGTTAGCAAAAGCTGAGCCCTAAGCTGCTGTCTTCAGTTCCCGTGTCCTAAAGGAAACCATCTGAAAGCCCCAAGTTTACTACAAGGCAGAAAGGATTTTGCAAGGAAAAACTCACATTGATTCTGAAGAGAACCCAAAGTTTGAGCTGATAAAGCCTGGCTAATGTGTTGTCTCCTGCCCTGACCTACATGGTCCTTACAGGGTGGCACTGAATTCTGCTGAAAGCATGTGGGGAAGATTTGTACTTCAGAGGCATTTCAGAGCCTCAAGACGATCATTCGCCATGGTGGGGGTGGCAAAAAAAAAAATTAAAATAATTCCATCAGTGCTAGCAGTGCACCAAAGAGTGCCCACTTAGCTTAGCCAAGGTTATCAAACCCATGACAAATATGGGGGTTCACTTTCTCATGCTTCCAGACAACCCACAAATATCAAAGCACCAAATGAACTAAATTGCTATGAAATTAGAGTCACACAAAACTACATGCAACAATGAAACCCAGAACAATCTTCATTTCCATGGCCTTTCTGTCATAATTAAAAATATTCATAGAGCTTTACAAAGCATGAAATTACCTTGGCATTTCCATATCACAGAGAAGAACCCTGGCATTAGCTCAGGGTGAAACCCTGGCGCCCTGGGAGGATGTACATCACACATCAAACAAGCATCCACAGAACCGTTCAAAAGCATGCCTAGCGCCTTGTGTAAAGGGCTGGAGTGGCCCACTGCTTTTGGACAAGACAGCTCTGACATTCTCTGTCAGCTCAGCAAAGTTGCACAAAGCAGGGAGGTAGATCAATAGCATAGAAAAACATCAAAATGACATTATGAGGACTTTGAGAGAGGTAATGTGTTCCCAAGCATAATAGCTTCAGCTGCAATAATTAAATGTGGAGCTTTGCTCAGGCTGTGCACAGCAACAGCCCCTCTGAAGCAGGCTGTTGGCTGACGTGACCCAAATACAAGCAGAGGGCTAAAAAAAACAAACAAAACAAACCACAAACAACACCAAAGGCACTCAGGTACATTAACTCCCAAACTTTGGGTGTAACCAGAAGCAAGTAACTGCTGCAGCAACCTCCTTGTTAGAGGGTAGAAATGAGCTGAGATACAAACTTCTTGTTTATCACAGCATGAAAAGGGTTCTGGTTTATATCTCTTTACAGCTCAGCCATCCTGACTCCAACTGCTCCCTGACTCTGGCTGCAGCAGCTCCCACTGCAGGTTTGCCTTGCAGCCTCTGACTGCTGGTTATTTCCTGCTAAACTATGACTGCAGGGATTAGTTTGCAGACACTGACTGCAGGCTTTTACCCAGCTAGACTGTGACTGCAGGTTCCAACAACAGGCCTAACTGCAGACCCAGGCTGACCTCACAGCAGTGATTCTCTCTCCCCAGGGTCCTTCTTCTTCATAATTCTCTTGTTCCCTCTTCCTCAAGGTTCCTCCTCCTTCATGATCCCCCTCACCTGCTCATCCACTCCCTTTTATCATACTTACTTTTCTTGGATATAGCAGTTACTCATCAGAGGCAAGGCTGCATTGGGTAGTTAACACAGCTGTTACTTATCAGGGTCAAGGTAACCTGTATTCCCTTCTCCTACATCTAAGAAAGGGTGATCCATGAGCTTTGGTGCATCTTACATTTCTGTCCAGGAGAGGAAGTGCAATTGGAGCTCACTGTTAGAAATGTGGGGAGGTCTGTGAGTGCTCCCTGACAATGACTTACTCTGTCAGAGCATCACATTCCTGTAACAAACATCCCCTCATGTCAGTGTATCAGATTATAGGAGAAAACACCCTTTATTCAGCATGAAAGGCTTCATAACTCGGCCCATGGAATTCACAGGGTGACACTGAAAACAATTCACATCCATCTCAAGAGTACTTCAGCTTTGAGAGTCACACCCATTTTCAACCCATCCTGATGTAGTCAGCACAGAACATCCCCCCATTGTCCCAGTCTTCTTAGATATTTGCTACCAGGAACTTCAGTCAGGTCTGTTTCTAACTTGAGGAGCTTTCTGAACTTAGACAGCTTGAAATTAAGATAGCTCCATTGTTCCAGTAACACACACAAGTAGTTAGCAGAAAGGCACAGTACATACTGAGGTTCAGATTACCAAGGCACAAATTTAAGTAGCATTGTTGCAAATCTCTCACCTTGAAAGCCTTTGTTAGTAAAAAAAGCAGCAAGTTTTCAGTTTCTGTGCCATTACTGAGTGAAACAGCTACAATTGTAATATCAAGGTGGATTTGAATGCATTGCCATCAAAGTAATTACATTTGACAGAGATGAGAAATGGGATCCTGTTATATATGGCAACACACTTTATTACAAAAATCAGACTGTGCTAGGAAAAAAACCAACACAACATATTGAGGTCAACTGAAATTACTGTGGAGAAGAGGATGAAGCTAAAATGACAGACAACACCCAGATGAAAACACAGATTTTCAGGATAATTTTCAGCGCATTCTAAGTCTCAGAGACTTATCTGCAAGATTTCTGTCAATCATCCTCAAAGCACTGATCTATCCAACCCAAACCAAAGCATTCTATCATTTTAAGGTGCAATATTGATTCAAGTAGTCATGATAACAGTAATCAGAAAGACAAAGCTGGTTACTCTGGAACAAGTTCACTATTGCAATTACAGGAATAAACGTTGCTGGACAAAGGCTGAAAATATCTGTTTTCACAGAATCACAGAACGTGTAAGAAGATGTTGTAGTCAAGATGGCCAATGCACTCAAAGTCCTTTAAAAACCTCAGAGGGCTTCAACTATCCACAGCATGTTATCTGGAAATCTTTCATACTCTTCTATGTAGCAATCCTATGGGCAGCTCCACACAGCTCTGTCTCTTTATCTTCTTTCTGCAGTTCCAGCTCACTGCTTCCTGTCCCCAGCACAGCCACCTAACCCTGTCTGTCCCTTGCACAACCTCCTGTCCCTTCCTCCTCACAGCAGGACCAGCAAACTCCAACTAACTATCTACCAACTAACTCACTCTTTTGTCACACCCAGCTGTGGGGGCAAGGCTGTTCCCACTCATTGGTAATTAACACAGCTGCAATATCAGAGGCAGGATTGCCTTTTGCACTATCTCTATCTGTCTTACCATAGGAAGAGACCTTCAAGATCATCAGATCCAACCCAGCCCTCACCCAAACACCTCAACTAAACCATGGCATTAAGTGCCACATCCAGTCTTTTTTCAAACACATCCAGGGATGGTGACTCCACCACCTCCCCAGCAGACTATTTCAGTATTTAATCACTCTTTCCGTGAAAAACTTCTTCCTAATATCCAACCTATATTTCCCTTGATGCGGCCTGAGACTGTGTCCTCTTGTTCTGTCAGTTGCTGCCTGGAGAAAGAGATCAACCCTCCAGGTGTCTCTAACCACCCTTCAAGAAGTTGTAGAGAGTGATAAGGTCACCTCTGAGTCTCCTTTTCTCCAGGCTAAACAACCCCAGCTCCCTCAGCCATTCCTCACAGGGCTTATGTTCCCTCACCAGCCTCGTTGCCTCCTCTGGACATGTTCAAGCATCTCAACGTCCTTCCTAAACTGAGGGGCCCAGAACTGGACACAATACTCAAGGTGTGGCCTCACCAGTGCTGAGTAGAATGACCTCCCTGCTCCTGCTGGCCACACCATTCCTGATCCAGGCCAGGATGTCATTGGCCCTCTTGGCCACCAGGGCACACTGCTGGCTCATGTTCAGCTGCTGACCAGAGCCCCCAGGTCCTTTTCCTCCTGGGCACTGTCCAGCCACACCGTCCCCAGCCTATAACGCTGCAGGGGGTTATTGTGGCCAAAGTGCAGGACTCAGCACTTGGACTGATTAAAGTTCATCTTGTTAGACTCTGCCCATCCATCCAACCATTCAGATTTCTCTGCAGAGCCATCCTATCTTCATCCTATCAACAGGTCTCACGAGCAGTGTAGACATCAAAGAGACACGAAGATAGCCATGTTCTTGTCACTGAGATGGAGCTATTAATGCAGGAAAAATATTTTTAAGAAAGGAGATAGTAAAAGAAGTCAATTGAAAACCCCCTGCTAAGATTGCCATCCATGCAGAACACATACAGGTGGATATTTAAGGTGATGCTTACTCTGAGCAAGCCCTCATCCAAAAAACATGATCAAGTAAGAGGCTGGCAGAGAGCCTGAGGAGCATGCAGTGCCCTTGTGTGGCAGCAAGGCAGTCTAACCCCAGAATTCAAAGGAGACAGGTGCTGCAATAGCCTGATGTGGCACAGAGCAATTTGAGGTTGACATCAATCACCCTCAGCTGCTCAAGCACTTGCTTTTCCCCTCCTTCCCATGCACAGTGCTGTAGGAGTCCAGCATGTGGATCTCAAATACTCTCTTTTCCCAGACTGTTTTGCATTAAAAATGCCTCTTTTATCACTACCAGTGCATATACCTGGGCACACTTGTACAAATATTGCTGTCTCTGATGGATTTAATGCTTTCTACCCATTTACACTTCTGCTTTAACCTTATTTTTATTCCCTATTCTTTAAGTAAGCTGACCTACTTAATAATTTTATTTTTTGGCTCCACCGAGTACCACTTATTGGTGTCTGTTAATGTCAAAACGTACTGCAATTTTTTTTTATTTTTCTAGCACATTCTCTGCGCTTACAAAGCAAAATAAAATCATCAGATGAGAACAGGAGCAGTAACCAGCTATTCTTAGTCCTTTACACACAAATCTGTAAATTATTATTGCACTCATTTTTAGTACAAGCTCTCCAATAACCCTGAAGTATGTGGATGTTAGCATCAATATAATCAAGTTAGTATAATTTTCAGTAAAAGTGCCTAAAATTAAAGCACTATCAGATTACACTTTGTTTCCATATAATTTAACCTACAGCAAGCAATATTTTGACTTTCATTTTAGTGCAGCAAAGAGCTCCACAATATTAATTAATTAAGCCTTAAAATCCCTCTCCCTAACAGGAAAGTCTTATTATCTCCATTCAACAGATAGGTAAGCTGGACTCAAACTGTGTCTAATGACTTGACAAATGCAGGATTAGAGCCAAGGAGTTCACTTTCCCAATTTCTCCTGCTTTATCACTGAAAACCATTCTCTGACTCTGGGTAAGTATACATGAGCTGCCTCAATACATGAATGTAGCCAGACACATAAACAAACTTCACTGTATTTGTCTTTTGGTCTTCTATAAGAAAAGACTCCATCAAGTCATGTTCTAATTAATACAGGAAGATGGTCAATATAATATGTTGACATCAAAGCTCGCATTTGCTGATATTATAAGCCATCTCATTAAGTGGAAAGAATTAATTATAACAGTTTATCAGTGTCAAGTTCTGAACTAGAGGCTCCCAGAGCAGTGAATGCATCATTGCACCTTGTTTGAACTAATTTTCCTTTACTGACAAAGTCAAATGTGAATGTTTATGAACTATAAAGCTTTTCCAAATCCATGCATGATTGTCTGACTTGATTTTGCCATGGCAAAAACCAATACAAGTGCAGCACACTAAATTAAGCTGGCTATGAACAACACAGTGTGTGTGTAATATCCGTGGTAGCCTTCTGAATATATTAGTGTCTTGCAGCAGAATTAATTAAATTGGTTTCAAAGATAACTCTATTGTTTCATATCTCCCAGTGAGTAAGGAAAACCCTTCAATGAGTTCAAGATCCCCTCAGGAACACAAATGTCACTGGGAACTGACAGCTGTTAAAGCAGGCCTGTGCAAAACTCGGTGAGATTTGAAAAGAGCATCACTGAATTGGTGGGACACAGCTATTAATCCCTAGTGCTCAGATTATTCCATGTGCTGAGAGGGACATTCAGAGATGCTCCTCTGAAATGAGTGGGATGGGGCAAGGAGATACATGAGATATGCTTGCTAGAGAAGGAACTCACACACACACACACCAGGGTACTGATGTGCAACACATTCACCAAGTGCCACACAAATTGACACTGACAGTAAAACTCTCCTCACAGCAGCAACAGCCCTAATATCCCCCTGGACCTTGTTTGTGGGTGAAAATAAAGCTAAACATTGAGCATAATCTTCCACAGCACAGAAAACAAGTTGGAATGCCTTTGCCTGATGGAGCCTGGACTCCACCCCAAGATGAGGCCGAAGAAGAAGGAAAAGAGAAAAGCTATCTTTGATTTTACACAATTACAGGGCATAATCTCAAAATTTAATTCCAGGGATTAATCAAAACTCAACAAATTAATATCTTTCCCCATCCAAATATTTAAATCTGATAAATTCTGTAAGGAAATATGGACGCTGAAAAAATATAGAGATAGCTGCCTCAGCTACAAGACTCTGACTAAGCTTAAAGCTAGCTGGATCCAGGGTTTGGGCAGTGTCCTATCTCTGGTCCTTGTAAAATATGGCTAATTGGAGAAATCAGATTGACATTTGCTCCTTCACAGGCATTTATTGGAGTAAAGCTTCCAATAGGCACAAGTGCCAGTGCATTGAGAGGTTAAAACAGAATCTGTGTGAACATGGGTTACTTCACTTCATGAAAAAAACAATAATGTGGAAGATGGTAAACAATCTTATTGCAATTCAGAGCTTAATGATATCTTATTTTCACACTATAGACTTTGGATACAAATATGTAAAAAAAAAAAAAAAAAGGCAAGTATGCCACTCTGCCCATTGCTTAATTTTCAAAAAAATCACAGTTTTGATTTTCCCTACAGAAATAATTTGAGTAGGACGTAGAGGGGAAAAATATCAGGAAGAGAACACAAATAGCTCAGAGAACAGCAAGGCTGGTCTCTCCTGCCCAAATTAAAAATATGATGAGAATTAAAAAAATATAATTAAATCCCTGTACCCTATCCTCACCCCAATCGCAGCAATTCTCTTACACAGCAGTGCATTCTTCCTCCCTCTTTCATACTGGAGCTTGTCACTGTCACACTGAATTACGAAGAGTGCAGAGAGGGTTACAGGGAGATGCTCCAGCATCAGCCCCACTGCTGGGGTTTACCAAGACTGTCGCCAGACTTGAACAAAATCCTCTGCAACATCGCCACGCTGTGGCAATGCAAAGTATAGGATTTTCAATTCTGTATTGAGCAGGTAAGCAGTTTTCTATTGCTGTAAAATCTGATTTTAAACTTTATGGAAGATAATGTTAAAAAGAGAAAGATTTCTGGCAAAGAAATAGCTCCAGTTATGATATAGGGGAAAAAAATCCCAAAAACCCCTGAGAAGCAGCATTAGAATCAGTGTACAGAGCTTTAACTTTGGTGATTACTGATTTCAGCCTGCATCAACACTCAGTCTTATTATTATATTATTATAAATTATTATTATTACTATCAATATTATCTTATCGTAATGTAGTGCTTTCTATAGGAGAGAAAACAGAAACCACAGCTATAGAAAGGGACCTCATGAGATTTCAAGCAGTGAGGATGATGAGATCCTCTCTCAGCCCTTCCCAGAAAACAGCTATGCTTTTCCCTGCTTAAACCCCGCCCAAAAAAAAACCCCAAAACAAAACAAAACAAAACAAAAACAAAAACAAAAAAAAAAAAAAACAAAAACAAAAACAAAAACAAAAACAAAAACAAAACCAAAACAAAACAAAACAAACAAACAAAAAAACCCCACCTAAATGCAGTTTAACATTAAGCAGCTTAGGGGAAAGTAAAATACCCCTGGTTCCTGTAATCAGCAGCAGATGCAGGAAGCCAGAGGCAGTTTGATTTTGGAAATCAAACTGTGGAAGCTTAAGGTGCATCACAGTTAATGCAGGTGCTGCCCCCAGCAGGACAGGTCCTCATTGCTTCTTTCTGCTTCCCTGCCACCCCAGAAATCAGGCAGCACACAGAAATCCCCACTCCATCCAGCAAAAGATTCCTTGTTTGGAAGTGGTGTCTCAAAACAGCTGTAAGCAAAATAACAAATGCAGATGATGTGCAGAAAAGCCTGTACTATCCAGGTGTCCAACTAAAACCCTGCTTGGGATTTATCAACCACCACCAAGGAAGCACCTGTGAGTGTGCTGGTAACAATTGTGTCTCCTGGTCAGCAGAAAAATTGTGACCATGAGCAGGATCCTGAGCAGGTTCTCCAAAGAGAGTGAAAAAAATTGTAGTGAACACAACTGAGTTAATCATGCACAGGCAGGTACTCGTGGCTTTTTTTTTTTTTTTTTTTTGGTGAGACATAAAACCAATTTCCTAACTACTCCTGTGATTCCTAAGGATTCTACAGCTCATCCATTTGGATTACAGGTGCTAAATGCACCATCATAGCCAAGTTCTTGTCTGGACAATATGATCTAACTCTTCCAAAGCTCTTTCCTGTACCTGTTGGATGAGGTATTTCTTTGCCTCCCCTGCTGTAATGGATTAGCAGCAGTTAGCAAGTGCTGAGAGTGCCCTTCTCAATTGCTTTTAATTATAATTAGCTGATTGGGAAAGTCCAAGAGAAGCTTTAAAGAGACAAGATGAAAAGTGTCCCTTAGAGGAGAGATCTTTTCACTGAACCAAGCTTAAAGTACAGTCATGATGGAGGGTGAGTGGAATGGGCTTGTTTTATTATTATCTGATTAGTGATTATTATCTGATGTGAAGAGCATCCTTCTCTAGAGAAATTTCCACAAAAGCTGACTTGAGTGAAAGGTGGCAAAGAACAGCAGGCAAAGCATGAAATACTTTTGCCACACATTAACTCTGGATGTGTCCCTCTTTTTATGTGGAACATCTAATTGTGCTGCTTCTGTGGACACACAACAGCAGAAGCTGAAGTGACTTGGAAAGGTCACTTAAAACATTTTGGCAAAGGTAAATATTTTTATATTTTTATCAGCTGAAAAATGAGCTTTGTTCAGTCAGTGCTCATCCTTTGTGTGATTTCTGCTGTGTACACAGTTCATTCTAGGAGGAACTGTACTAGCTTGTTTTCCCTCTGAATCACTACCCTGTCTGGATGAGTTTGAAATATCAAAAGCTCTTGGGCATAAATGGTTTCTTTTCTTCCCAAGATTTCAAGGCTGGTGGTTCGTGTGGGCTCCGAGGGAGTGTTTTTCACCCCTGACCTCTGAAGGATCTGAGTCTGAGTCTCTGGTTCTGTCTGTGCTGAGCTCGGTGCGGCACGAGAATGATGAGGAGTCTCAAGGTCTTGGTTTCCTTGGTTTCTCATGTTGTTTATTAGTTCTTATCTTACAATTCTCTTTGTGTCCGACCAAGATGTTCACAGCAGCTCGGACACAATGTGACTCCCCCGTGGTGGGAGGTCGCTACCTCTTATACAGATAACTACATACCCATTGTTTACAATTCTATGCCAATGTCTATCACCTATACTAACAGGGTCATTTCTACTTTGACCCAATCCACTGAAACTACTTTGTGCCCACGTCACTACAGAAGATGGATGCCAAGGGAGACGAAGAACGCAGGGCACCGCCCTAAAATCTCCATCTTGTCCCTTTGCATCTACACTCTAAAAATCCCAAAACTACAAAATCTTCTACCTGGTGATAACTGCATGTCGTGGTTTGAAAGCAAAACGAGTGAGAGGCTCCAAGTCAGAAATACAATTTACTAAGAAGAAAGGTAAAAAGGTAAAAATAAAATAAAATAAATGCAGTAACACAAAGGACCACGGATAGAGTCAGAATACAACCTGAGCAGGATGGTGGAAGCAGTCCAGATGAGGTGCTCTTCCTGAAGCAGTGATCCTGTAGAAAGGTCTGGTAGTTCTGGTCTTCTGGGAATCCAGTGCGTAAGAGCTGCTTGTACTGTCCCGAATCCCAGATTATATGCAAGTCAGAATGCTTGGCTCCTCCCCCTGGGTGGAGCATCTCACAATGGGATGATTAGTTGTGAAGTGGGCCCTTGATGGCCCATTAAACAGAGATAACTCCTGGAGGGAGTTACCTGAGAGTCATGGGGAAGGCATTAATGGGCCATGAGCAGAAGACACCCCAAAGGCAGGGGGCTTGGGAACACTAGAATACTGCCCCACCTGTTTTAACAGTTCAAGAGGATGGTGATAGAATAAATACTTTGTGTGCATCCTACACTGCAACCCAGGACACTACACTACTCTCTGTCACACATTTGTGACTTGCAATTCTTCTCTCTGTTAGATGTTTTTCATATGGACTAAAATCAAATACTGTGTCTTCCTGGGCTCTGTGCCAGGCAAACCCCCCTTTACAGACCCTAGACCCTCTTTCGTGGGTTCCAGGCCTCTCTTCCAAGGTCTGTGACCATCCAGGGCACCCAGAGGGATGCCCTGGACTCCAACAAAAAGCCACAGAAATATTCTATGAAAACGGGTCAACAGCATCCAGCACCTCACTGCCACAGGACTGTCCCTGAAGTTGGCATGGACCTGCCAGCCCCTTAAACCACACACCACACAAAATGGAGTGAGGGAAGAGGAAATCTTTGGATGTGGAGACTGTAAAAAATCTCCTTTAGACCTTATTATACAACACAGCACGAGATGGAGCAACACGTCTGAGCGTAAGGATTCTCTTTCAATAGCCAAAGGTTTATTGTAAAGATTTACGTAAAAATGTCAGTTCCTGAGTCAGGATGACTGTCCTGTAGTTCCCTGAATTCTTGAAGACATTTGCTTCCACCTATGTTTTGTATCTGCCTTTTTTGGGACATACCATTGTTGAGTTCAGAGGAGCTGATCCTTGAAAACCAGTCCCATCCTGAGCCTCTCTTCTCTACAGGACTGCCATGGGATTTCTCCTGTGAACACAGACTCCTCAGCAGACCAAAGTCTGTTCTCCTAAAGTCCAGATTGATTGTGATTTTGTTTTGGTATCTTCCCCTTCTTTTCAGGGACTCCAGCATCTCATGATTACTGCCAGCCTTTACATCCCTGACCAGTTCTTCTCTGTGTTCTTAAAAATAAACAGAGGATAAGAACAAAAAGAAGGGAAAGGAAATTAGAAAAAGGGATTGAAAATATTTATGTTTTAAAATGCAATGTATGTGTTGCTGGTAGCCTATAAAGTAAAAATAATCATACAAATTTTAATAAAATAATATTTTCAGATTTTTAATTATTCTCAGAATTAATAAAATTTATGATTCCTGAAGTCTCCTGTTCTGGAGGTACTACACTTTCTGTATTCTGTGTGAGGTCCTGACCTAGCCTTAAGCAAATGTGAACAATGTTTTTCTATGCAAATCAAAGAGCTGAGTGGAAAGGCTAATTCTGTCAGACAGGTCAGTGAAATTGTTGTTGTAGAAAAGGACTGGCAGTACAATCATATGATTTGAGTAATGGATTTGACAGATTGAACCTTTTCAATATATCCTCTTGTTTCATGAATGTGACATATAAATTACCTCAAACAGAGTCGGGTATGCCAACTATGGCAGGAACTGGTTGCCATGGTTGTCACCACAAGTCTAAAATGGTAGAGCTTTGCTCTGGAGTGGAAGAATTCAAGTTTCCTGTGTGGGTCACCACAAT
This sequence comes from Zosterops lateralis, assembly GCF_965231275.1. NCBI lineage: Eukaryota > Metazoa > Chordata > Aves > Passeriformes > Zosteropidae > Zosterops > Zosterops lateralis. The sequence goes on from NC_139765.1 coordinate 11,671,818, forward strand.
ACTTATTTCTCATGTTGCAGTTGTCCTGTTTCAGCCAGATAGTAATGGTTGCTTTGCCACCCTGAAGAGTCACATCTGGAGAACAGGACAGAGGCACCACCTCTTCTACTGTTACATTTCAGCTTTCTCCTGTGGAGATAAGGTAACCTTGCCTCAATTTTCTTGTCCCAATTCCCAAACTCTTGTGTTTTGCTGTATTGTTGATATAAATAATTGGTATAATTAAGGGTGTTGATACTGATCAAATGTGCCTGCATTGCTTTCATTGACGGTGCTTGCAGTGAAAGAGAGAAATGCAATCTGTAAAATATCCCACTAGAATTACCCGTTTGCTATGTGAGAAAATTTAATTCCTCACCTTTTTCATCTTGGTCAAGCCTAAATTGCTTATTTATATGATGTGAAGAATGCTAGATGATGACTTCACTCCCTTATCCAAGCAAGTTTCCCTGTCTAACAATGATTTATGGAGCATCCATCAGGGCAGCAGTTTAATCACAAAATATCAACCTTTGTGTGCTATTGTCATTGCTTAAACCATTTCCTCTTCCAAAAACCTGATGTATGATATCATTCCTTGTATATTACTTTTCTGCTAATAATATGCTCTGTCATTAGAAATGATTCCAAAATACTATGAGGAAAGCTCAACTGACCCTCAGGGAAATCCAGGTACAGGCTTTTTCGCAGATGGGACTTCTAAATTCCAAGTAAAAGAAAGCAAAAGAAAGCAACACTTAAAAGCATGTGATGGGGATAAAAATGAGCACATCTATATGAATGTGAATCACAGAACTGCCAAGAAACAGAGCAGAAGTCCAAGAACAGAGGGGAACGGGGACACCAAAAACAAAGGTAAAGTCTGTTAATAATTAAAAAGATACATGCATTAGTAAATAAGCAATCCAGAAAATTTCATGTCTGAATTACTGATTTGCAATTGTATGCTAATTTTTTTTTCCTTTCTGTCCTGATGTTTGAGACTGGGAGGGATGGGTAGTTGAAGGTAGGTTAAAGTTGGAGACTTGCAGCTCCAACAGAGTGATCTAAGAACTTCTGTGGATGCTGTATCAAAACACTCATGGTATTTGGACTTCTCTTCAGATGGAAACCTGAGTTGTGACTGATCAATAAGCCCCAATAATGAGGGGAATCTCAAGGGAGGGAGTCTCAAAGGAAAGTGCAATGTAGGGATGAAGTATACAGTGACTGAATTTTTTTCATTAACATTTGTATCAGTTGGGTGGATCAGCTGATTCCATCAGATGGCTGTATAAATTTTTGTTCACGAGTTAATCAGGAGTGTGAATGTCTTTTAAGTTAACCAGACCAGCATGGGGGCAGTACGTATTTTGCTCAGCCTGACACGTATTTCTTCCTGGTGGCTGCTGGCATTGCGATGGTGAGCATTTCATAAATTCTGCCAGTGAGAATCACATTTGTATTGTGATTCATGTCTGGATTGAAATTGTTACATTCTGTTAGTTTCCACTTGTATTGTGCTTCCAACACATAGCTGTGGTTGATTCTCCTACATCAGAATCTCATGAAACATCAATGTATTCAAATAAGCAATTTTGTTATTAAATGTTAAATTATCAATGTGTGGAGTATTGAAAAGAGCCCTCTCAGACATTGTTTACTCTGACATGAGTGCAGGCTTGAGGTAAACTGACACTGCAATTTGACATGAATTGCATCTTTAGTGCTGGTCTCTTTAAGAAAACCTCACCTTTCTCACATTTATGTTTTTTTTTTTTTTCTTCTTGTTAGGTTCTCCTGCTTTATCTACTACCTGCTGGATTATTGCAGTGATTCTAGGGATCCTCTTCTTGGCATTGGTGGGAGTAACAGGATATTTTATTACTAAGGGTAAATCAATCTCCTTCACTGAAAATACTTAATTTAAATTTAGAACTTTGTCAGGGAGCACAGCAAAGCTCTTTAAATCTGCTTACTGGCCCAAGAAGAACGTGGACCCCTTCTCTTTAAAAAAAAAGAGTTACTCTCACACTACTTCCATCTGGAAAATGGATGCCCTTCACAGATTCCTTCAGAGACTCTGATTCTTTGCCAGTCTCAGAAGAGCCCCAGGGATGGCATTACTGTAATGAGGGAGAATAATTTTCTGAATAAATGGATTTGTGAAATGTGCTTGTAAGGAATTAGGCATGGCTGTGAATGGGAAGAGACAAGTATGGTTCTTTTTCAGGCTGTCCATGTCCATGCTGCCCTGAGCAGTGGGTGACCTACAGAGGCAGGTGTTTCTTCTTCTCCAAGTGGAAGGAAGACTGGAATTCCAGCCAGGAATCTTGCTGGGCACAGGGAGCTCATCTCCTGGTGATCAGCAATACCAGTGAAATGGTGGGTACCTTTGCAGGGGTAAGGGCAGGATGAGGTGGGAGCCAGTCCCACTGTTATGGCAGTTCCTTCCCTCTGGGAGGAAGGGAGAGTGTAAAAGGCTCCTGGGACCACCCACCACCTGTCTGCATTGGCAAAGACACGGCTTTCCCTAAGACACTTTGCTTCTTTCTGCTGCCTCAGCTGAGTTTTGTTTGCCATGAGTTCAGCGCTCAGAACCCACAGCTGGGGAAGCTGCCTGGCACTCTAAAATGCTGAGTCTCACAAAACAGATCCCTGTAGGAAGGAAGGGGATAGGTGTTCACATTCAGAAATGGCCCCAAAATTTCCTCTCTCACACAGTTCTTCTTTCTTTACCTTTCAAAACCCAGGACTTGACCAGATTACTCTGAGACTACTGATCTCTCTGCCTTTCCATCCCTCCTAGGACTTTTTCCAAGTACAACACAACACACACCACTGGATTGGTTTGCAGAAGGACACTGATGGGAAGTGGACCTGGGGAGACGGTTCAAAACTGAGTGATGAAAAGTGAGTATGGTGTTTCCTTTGTACTTTTAGATAAAAGGCTTGAGATCCTTCTCCCCTCTACCATGAAAAGTCTCATGGTATTTGACAATAGTCAACCAGCAATGAACACAGCTGCTAAGGGATGTTCAGGGTAGCCACAGGCTCTAGTAGCTGAGGGCTTCCTCCTGCCCAGCTGCCAGAGCCCAGTACGGTGCACATAGACCTGGGAGTCTCTATCCCAGGCTAATGGACACAGCTGCTACATCCCTGTCTGTAGGTCCCACCAGTTTGGTGTCCCAGAGACACAAACATGGATACAGGCACACATGCAAGGAAAGGACTGTGACATAGTGATTGTGCCTGTAATCATCAGCTCCTCCCAGAGGCTGAGACCCATCTATTGCTTTACCTCCTCCCCTCTCTTTCTTCCGTCCCTTAAAGGTTCCTGAACAAGTTTTGCACAGGCACACAGGCCAACCTTGAATGTACTCAAATCCTCCGGTTCCACTTTCACCCCACCTTTCTTGTCTGTCACAAAGTGTAGGGCATCTGTGGACGGCAGGGAGAGGGAATTCTGGAGACCTGAGACACTCTTGAGAGAACATGAGGTTTTAACGCAAGGGTCGTGGGTGAAAAGGGCCTTGTCTTCAGCCACCAGCTTCGGCTGAAGGGAAGTCCCAAAGAGAGAGGGAGGGAAAGAGAGAGAGAGGGTAAGAAGTAAGAGAAGTGGAATAGGTAAGCGAAGAGAGGACCCTGTTACAATACATTATATCTCCTTTTGTGTTGAATATTGTAATTTACAGTGACCAACTGGCACAAGATACAAAACTTACAAACTTTGCATGCAGGCTATGAGAACTACTATATTACCATATCATTCTATATTCTAAACTCTAAAACCTACTTTTCTTATCTACCTTTTCCAGGATAGCTTAGTCAGGCTATGCCCTTGGGTTTCTTGGTGTCCCTTTGTTTGTTATCATTCTACCCATCTTCTAGCTAATCACTGTCTTCCTGCATGCCATACCTACATCTCAAAGCTGGCTTTTATTTCTATTTCACTCACATATTTTATATTTTTAGTATTTCTTGTCATGCAATAGTATTTGCAAGCTTTTCTTGTCTCATTTTTCCCAACAACAAAGCCCAGGGTGCCCCTGTCCAAAGCTGTGCCTGGAGTTTTTGATGGCCCATCAATTCGTAGCTGAAGACTTTTAGTCTTTGCAGTTTGGTCTGTTATTTCTTGAATGCTTGTGTCTGCATATTTCTGTTCATCATTTTGTCCTCATAATACTCTTTTGCACTGAACAAATTCTTGATTAAATAATATTGATGAAGCAGAGGCTTCCACCATTCACATGCCCATACAGATGATTTTAACTGGATATTTTAACTGGCATACTTTATACTTTCTGTCCCAAATGCTTTTAGTAGAACATCAAAAAATCCCTTCTGGAACAAAATATTTTACCCTTCAGTGATGGGAAATGGAGAGCCCAGTGTAAGACTGGCAAACTGCAAGTCTCACATTGAGCTCCAGGTATCACTAGTCCCACTGCCAGACCTCTTGTGTCCCAGGATGGATCCTTCCTGACATCAGCTCATGAAGTCTAACTGCAGCAGTTCTCTTTCCCCCAAAGCTCTGAGATGTTCTTCCCCCTGCCTAAGTGGGGTTCCACTCCAATGTCACCCTGTTTGTGTCTCTGATTCCCACAGGGTCAAGTCCAACAGCCCTGTACAAAATTGTGGTGCTCTGTACAGTGGTGCCATCCAGGCTTCCAGCTGTGAAGTCTCTGCCCCATGGATCTGTGAGAAACCTGCTCAGTGACCTCTGTGGACCTTGTCTCAGGAAGCATTCTTTGGAGAGCTGTGCTAAGGCCTGATTCCTGTGGAGTTTTCGCTGAGAGGAGCTATGCTCTTTGCTCCTGTGCCACCTGCCACCTGCCACCCTGCAAGGAATGGATACAGCTGCCACAGGAGGTCTGAGTGCTGCTCCTGCCTCCATTCAGGATCACTCTGGTGATGTTCACCTTCACAGCCCTCACCTAGTGACAGACAGTCTTCAGAGTGGTAGAGAAGGGGAGGGGAGAGATTTCTCTGAGTCTCTCAGTCACTTTCAGAGGTACTTGAGCACTGCCACTGCTGTTTTGAAATCCTAGGGAGAGGGGAACCTGTAACCTGGGAGCTCATGCAAGCTCGGAGTTTATTTCTCTCTTTTGTGACACGGGTGACATGCACCAAAGCTGAAAGCTAGCCTGAGGTTGGAAGCTGGCCTGGTTTTGCAAGGGATCAGAAGATGTCCACAGCACCTTTCTAAAATAAATTCTTCCCATGCCTTATGTTGGTACCTGGAGAAAACTGGAGCACAGCTTCTGATGTTACATTGCTCTGTAAATAGCTGTGAAGGAATGTACCTGCTACCCTGCTGAGCTGAAAATAAACGTGAATTGCTTCTAACAACTTCTTCAGTAGTCACTTTTTCTCTTTTCCTCCCCAATATTATTGCTTAGTGCATTAGTTGATTTAGAAAAAGGCAAAAAGAAGCTGGTGGCAGAAACAGTCAGGAGAGCAGGGGCTGAAATACTTTGCAATAACACTGCAGCAGCAGAAGTACAGCCAAAGCCACTGAATAGTTCCCTACCCCAAGAGATTAAGTACTGACAAATTTCCTTTTTTCTGTAGCCAAAGGAGTGCAGCCCTTCACATTCCAGTCCTTTTGTCCTAAGGCCCACCCTCGCCATGGTTCAGCTGCCCTGAAGCACCCCCTGCTCAGAGTTTCCCCCAGAACTGCTCTCTCCCTATAAAAGTCCCGCCAGACCCCTCCTCCAGCACTTCTTCCCATGGGATGCAGCAGACAGACACATATAGTTCCAATTTTTATGACAAGTAGGCCACAATCACACAATCTCTTGTGCTGTGAAACAACACCTCAACTACATGACAGGACAGCTGATGAGCCTTTAGGGACAATCTGGTGGTATTTTATGACAGTATTTCTTAAAATATGATGATTATGTTGTTAGGTTCATTGCCCTAAACAGTCACAAAACTAATCATTAGAATTACCTGGAAGAAGAGTGTTTGTTACAGAAATAAAACTGGATTTACCAATAAAATTGAGATGCCAGTGTAACACCCAGGAGATTTGAGGTGACAAAACAGTTGTTACCTAAAGAATATTTCTGAAAATCTCATCTTTAGCACCCCTTTGGTATTAAAAAAATGTAAGGTTAATTAAAATTATGCAATAATAGCTTATTATTTTCCTGCATTCTTCATAGATATTTTAAAGAATGTTTAATTCTCATCACACCTTAGTTATTTTAAAATTCTTAACCATTCATAAACAATTTGAAAAGTTACTAAGTTTTGTTCATTAGTTTTCTATAAGAGCTATTCACTTTGAATGACAAAACCCAACACAGCATGTAAGAAAGACAGGAGAGGTGCTCCAAATACTTCAGTAAATTCTGTTGTTTTCTGTATTTCTTCCTAGCAGAATGTAAAGCAAACCAGGCAGGATCCTTGACTTTTACATTCCTCTCACCTGAGGTGTTGTTTCAGCCTCTGAGGAGCACTTTCCTGTTTAATAAGCATAATAGCTCCTCATGAATATACCAGTCTTTTCTCTGCACATGGAATTTTTGTGCCATTCTCCCTATAGAGTCTGAGGCATGAAAGAAATGGGATTGTGTTACTTCTGCAAGTTTGTGACTTTTCCATAATCAACTATTGTCACAAGAGGACACGAAAAGAAGGACACTCACCTGTCAAGCTGAGAGCCAGAAAAAGTTTATTTTTAGATTCAGGGTTTAAATAGAGTTTGGACTTTGACCAGCGACTGGGAGGATGAGGTTGACACTCCTCAGACCCCACTGGTTAAACCAGCAGTCCATCAATTTGTCCTTCCCCCTGGAAGGAATGTATTTACAAAATAGCAGTCTTTGTTTTTGTTACAATGCGTGAGAACTCTCCAGTCCAAGAAAGAAAACATCAGAAGGCTGAAAAATCAGGGTGACATCTCACCCTTTTTCAGTTGGAAAAAAAGAAAAGGAAAAAGGAAAAATGAACAATATTCAATGTCTGCTTGTGGAGGGACCATCGGAGTGAACACTTGTGTCATCTGCATCTGAGTCATCACTCGATAGTTCGTCCACTTGCTGCTTTTCATTTTGGTCACAGTTTCCAGCTTGCCCGTCAGCCGGATTCTGCCTTTGCGGTCACAGGTCAGGACAGGCACACTTCGCAGGTACCCAGTGTTCCCCTGTATCTGTGGATACACAAGCATATCCGTGCCCTGAAGCAATAAGGGGGTTAAATTTCATACCCAAACCTTCGCTTGAGGCTGATGGGTCTTGTCCAAAGCCTGTAACGAGAGGTGATGGTTCAACGTGACAGGGTTATTAGAATTCTGTGGCACCACAAGGTGATTAACGGTATACAAAGCTTTTGCCAACCGACTGTGCAGGGTTTCACCCTGCATTTCCCAGTTTTGTTTTTGAAGAACCCGCTTCAGAGTACCATGAGCGCATTCTACAATATCTTGACCAGTTGGGGAATGAGGGATACCAAACTTGTATGACACACCCCACAGCTGCAGGAACTGCCACACCTTCTGCGAGGTGTAAGCAGGACCATTGTCCGTCTTCAGAGCAGAGGGTATGCCTAGAAGAGCAAAGGTCTGCCTCCAGTGGGCAATGACATCACTGGTCATTTCTCCCATGTGAGCAGAAACCCACATTGAGAGGAGAAAGTGTCCACAGTAACATGCACAGACTTGAACCAGCCAAACTCGTCAACTTGAGTGACATCAGTCTGCCAAAGCTCCAAGGCCCTAAGGCCTCTGGGGTTCACCCCTGCCAGTAAAGGCACAGCCAATGCATGACAATTGTCACATGATTCAACAATGTCACGGGCCTCCGTTGGCATCAGCCAAAACTGCTTCTGCAAGATATGTGCATTCTGATGGAAGAACCCATGCGATGCCTTGGCCTGTGTGAGCGTATCAGGCTGAGGTGCTACCCATGTTGGGTTAGCCAACTTGTCAGCCCTTGTGTTACCTTCTGCTACAAACCCTGGCAAATTGGCATGACTTCTGACGTGCAGAATGTAGAATGGATGAACCCAGGCCTGAATAGCACATCACAGGATCTTCAGCAAATGAAACAAACCAGCATTGCTGACTTCCTTCAGAACTGAATGACCCAACCACTGTGCTATGTCAGCCACATAAGCCGAATCTGTGACCAAATTGAAAGGTTCCTCAGAAAACTTTTGAAATGCCATGACAGCAGCCCTCAATTCAATCAGTTGGGCTGGCCCATTCTCATGACGTTCCAGAATCCGCCATTCAGATCCATCCTTCCAAGAAACAATGGCTTTTCCTGTCCTTCCCGATCCGTCACTGAAGACAGTGGGTCCTTGCACTGGCTCCTGACTATTTTTGGGCTGCAAAGAAATTTCAGTGAATTTTGCCACTTGCAATAGCTTATGGCTGGGCAGATGATAAGTGATCTGCCCTGAAAAATTTTCCAGAGCACGTTGCAAAGAAATACTGTTTGCAAAGCTCCAGCTAAATTCCTCCCGTGGTACCGGGGGTATGAACTTTGTGGGATCTGCACCCATCAGTTGCAAGCATCGTTGCCTGCATTTAATTATCAATCAAACAATGACCTCAAACAAAGTAGTTGCCATCTTCTGCAACTGAAATCGAGCTCAAACAATGCAGTTGCCATCTTCTGGGGCTGATGTTGAGCAATTAGCTCAAACAATGCAGTTACTGTCTTCTGTGGCAGATGGGGCAGGAAGACCCATGAAAAGATGTGCAAGGAATCGGACCCTTCATCGTTCCATCAGCCAATGATACCTGTAGGATGCAAATGAATGGTAAAAAAAAAATCCTTCAGATCCACGATGAGGACTACCCAATCTGCGGGAAGCATGGTGGGTGACAGCGTACCAGCCGGCAATGTCCCCATGCTCTCCACCACGGCATTAACTTTTCAGAGGTTTTGTAACAACCTCTATTTTTCCCAGACTGCTTTTTGATGCAGAAAACAGGAGTGTTCCAGGGACTGGTAAAAGACTCTAGATGACCCTGGTCCAACTGCTCCTGAACGAAGTCCCGGAGGGCGACTAATTTGTCTTGAGGGAGGGGCCACTGGTTCTCCCAGACAGGTTTGTCTACCAGCCACCATACAGGAGGCATAGGACATCCTGCACCCTTCATTGCAGTGGCCCCCATCAAAAATCCATCTCGATGCACACCCCCCACGCGGCCAGAACGTCCTTCCCCCAGAGATTGATACAAACATCATTTGTGACATGAGGCCAAACCATGGCTGTCTGTCCCTCTGGGTTCATGATCATCACAGTCTACTGGTTCACATAACATTGCGCTGTCCCACCTAATCCCACAACAAGGCGACTGCACAGGATCCAGAGGCCACTCCAGCAGCCGTGTAGAGAAAGAGAGGCCAGTCACTTCTGCCCCAAGTCCACCAGACCGTGAAGGCAGACCTCTGACAGGGTGGCACCAAGGAGGCACAGCGTGCACCACATCGCAGAACATTCAGCAGCCAGGACTGCAGTCCAGTATGTCGCCCTGATTTTCAGCCTTCTGATTGTTTTCATTCTTAGACTGGAGAGTTCTCATGCATTGAAACATAAACAAAGTAGACTGTTTTTGCATTCCTCTCTGTGATGGACTGCTGATTTTACCAGTGGGGTCAGAGGGGTGTTCCTCTCGTGCCCCAATCTTTGACCAAATCCCAAAAACTATGTAAGTTGAGATTCCCAAAATAAAGTCCTTCTTTTTCTTGCTCCTGAGCTGACAGGTGAGTGTCTTTCTTTTCGTGTCCTCTTGCGACAATAGTGAACTTAAGGTGGCCTGGTAGATCTGAAACAGCCATATCCTTGCCACCAGCTCTCTGTCCTAGAAACAGAAGACTTAAAAAACACAAGCTGAGCAATTCTGGTTCCTTCAGGGACAGTGACAGAGGAGGGTGGGTGTGGAAACCATGGCATAAATTTGTCTCATAAAATCCACATCAATGAGTCCCCCAAAACCTCATGTTGTCTCTTGGACAAACAGTCACTGGACATGGGGGATACCGTCCAAACCCCAGCTAACAAGACCCACTCTGAGACCCTTTTTTCCAGAGAGGTGCCAGCATCCTGGCGGCCATGTCCTCACCTGCACCAAAAGTGAACACTGTGGGGCCAGCACCCCCCGCAGCCCCAGTATCTGTGGGAAGAGACAGTGGCAGGGTTGGACCACCTGCGGGCCCCGGTGGGGCACGCGAACCCAATGTGGGATGGAATGGGGCCGGCCCGGGGCCCCCCTCCCCCAGTGCGGGCCCAGAAAGGGCATGTGAACCTGGTGGGAGAGAGAGTGGGACCAGCCCAGCCCGTGGGACCTCTAACAGTGCAGGGGAACAACAAGGCGCAGGGAGGGGGGCAGCTTGCGGAGCCGCAGCACCGCCCCATGCCACCGCCAAAGGCTCATCCAGCAGCAGGGGGGCTGGCACGGGTGGCACGGGAGGGAAAGAACCCGCTGCAGGGATGTGAAACAGCGCAGAGCCGCTTGAGCCCGGCCCAGTCCCCATGGCACGAGCAGCGTCACTCGGCACGCCTGGTGGGGCTGGCACGAGGGGTGAAAGAGGCCAGCACCGCCCCTAGCTCCGCCCCGTCTGTGACCCGGAGACCCACAGGGAGTGCCACCTGTCCCATGCGGGACAGGGCAGGACGGACCGCCCACCCCTCAAGGACTTTGCCACCTGTGCCAGCACAGCGCGGACTCGGCCATGGCTCCGCCATCGGACGGACTCAGCTCTGCACCCACCATTCTGAGGGGGTATTTGGTGGAAATGCCACATTAAATCATCCGAGCCTCGGGCTCCAACAAAGTTGCAGGCCAAGCCAGTGCCTTCTCACCTCCCTACAGCCCCGGGAAGGCGCAGAGCGGGGGGAGCCCCTCCCACTCTTCTTCCTCCTGGGCACAGGGATGGGCAGGGTCGGCACAGCCATCTCCCTGGGACCCCCAGGAACCCGCAATCTCCTGCCCACCTGCCGGTTGGCTGGAATCAGCCAGCCAGGAGCCCACCCCTCCCCAGAGAACCAAACTCGCTGCCAGGGATGGAAACATCCCAGGCCACAGCGTCCAGGGGGGAAAGGGAGGGCTCCAGCCCCCAGTTGGACTCCGAACACACCTTGGCTTCTGAGAGGTTGTCCTGGGTTGCAGTGTAGGATGTACACAAAGTATTTATTCTATCACCATCTTCATGAACTGTTAAACCAAGTGGGGCAATGTTTTTCCCAGGCCCCCCTTCCTTTGGGCTCTTCTGCTAATGGCCCATCAATGCCTTGCCCGTGACTCACAGGTAACTCCCTCCAGGGGTTATCTCTGTTAATGGGCCATCAAGGACACACTTCACAACTCATCATCCCATTGTGAAATGCTCCACCCAGAGGGAGGAGCCAAGCATTCTCACTTGCATATAATCTGGGATTTGGGACAGTACAAGCAGTCCTTACCTACTGAATTCCCAGAAGACCAGAGCTACCAGACCTTTCTACAGGATCACTGCTTCAGGAAGACCACCTCATCTGGACTGCTTCCACCATCCTGCTCAGGTTGTATTCTGACTCTGTCAGTGGTTCTTTGTGTTATTGCATTTATTTCATTTTATTTTTACCTTTTTACCTTTCTTCTTATTAAATTGTATTTCTGACTTGGAGCCTCTCACTCGTTTTGCTTTCAAACCGCGACAGAGGGGTTATTCTTCCCTCTCAGCCTCAGCGTCTGAGCTGGAAAGCTCTCCAGGAAAGAGAGCCACAGGCCCTCACGGGAGCTACTGAGCTCTCATAACTTCTTAAAACATTAACATACTGTTTCCAGACCATCACCAACTGCATTGTGTCTGCATCGTAACTTCCAGACAAAATCTGGAGCAGGAAGTCTCCAAATTGGCTCCAGGCATTCCCTGAAATAGCCGTTTCAACGATAGGAAAAAGCCCTTTCTTTTTACCATAAAAATACAAACGCCGAAAATCATCCCCAGAAACAGAAGCCTGTTTCCACTCCAGCAAGCCTTGCCAAAGGTCCAAGACCAAAGCATCAACCCTGGATATAGGGAATATCATTTTTGCAAAGGCTGCAAACAAATCCCTGTTATCTTAAAAAAACTCAACAGCATCTCACCCAATCCACACGCTGCAATTCCATGTGTTGGTCACCAGATGTCTCTAGAGGACAGGAAAGAACCACATTCGCCCATCAAGCTGAGAAGTGAGAAGAGAAAGCGAAAGTTTATTTTGGTTTGGGGTTTAAATAGGGTTTGGAATTTGATCAGGGATTGGGGACAAGAGTAACACCTCTCTGACCCCAGTGGTCAACTTAGAAGTCCATCAATTTGTCCTTCCCCCTGGAAGGAATGAATTATTTACCAAACATCAGTCTTTGTTTTTCTTACAATTCTTGAGAAAGCTCCAGTCCAAGAATGAAAACATCAGAAGGCTGAAAAATCAGGGTGACAGACTTCTTTCTTTCAGGGTTTCCTGTGACAGTGCTTTCTTGGCATCCTTTGCACTCCACAGATGAGAAGCACTTTAGTGGCTGTAGGCTTCTCTGAGGGCTACAGGTTCTTTTTCCCCTCCTTTTACTCTTGCAAGTCTTCTGTAATCACCTGAAGCCCATGACTGTATATTACTCCATGATTTTTTCCACCCTGTTTCACTCTTCATTTCCGCTCTGTGGTGGGAGGTGTGGCAGAAAAGGTGTTTTGTGTTCCAGGTGAGTTTGGGATGAGCATGATGTGGATGTACAGAAAATAAGGTACAGGAAATAGCCACACTTCTGGGTGTGTGGCCATGGTGGTGTGTCCACAGGCCTGTATTCACTGTGGGAATGATGTGGGATGTGAGGCATTTTCAGCCCTGCTCACTGGCTGCAAAATGACTTTGAACCCCAGGTCATGGAGACAGGGGATGGATGCTGCATGAGAGAACATCTTATCCTTCTGTCACCCCTGAGAGAGAAGGTGGCTGGACATCAAAGGATAAGGAAAGCTTTGTGTTCCTGCCCATCTTGCTGGGAAGAGGGCAGGTGCTACTGGAGGAATAGCAGAATACCCCAGGACACAAGAAGCAAAGAAAAGGTAAAGGGTTTACTCTAAGGAGGAGAACTCTGTCTGTACAAGTGTATACACCATGAACTCCTGATCTCCCTGACACATTAGGAAATGCTCTCAAGTTCTGCAGGCAGTTGCCACCCTCTTGTCACCCCCTGTGCTCCATCAGTCCCTTGGGAACATCATCCATGATGCTGAGCACTAGCAGAAGGGATTGTATCTGGGAGAACAAAGCCAGATTTTCAGCAGCAAGGAAACAAATTAGGCTCACTATGAGGAACACAGCATGCATGTAATATCTGTGGTAGCCTTCTGAATATATTAGTGTCTGAAGCAGGGAAACCCTTAAAAAAATGGGAAGCTGGACAGGAGCAAATGCAGATCCAACCAATATGATTAACATATGTTGTCTGTTTATTCTGTCTAAAATGGCAGGTTATATACACTTCAATATAGTTTATAATTACAATTACATTCTCATTGGTATACAGCAAAGGGAAAAATGCAAACAGACATTGTCTAAATCATGCTTAAGGTGGATAAAGTGATCACACTACTAAATATACCTATTAATACCCAGGAAAACCACTGTCTTTTGCTAATACCTTAACATAATTTCTATCTGTGCCATAGGCTTCACAGGCTAATTTCTGGTTGTGCCACAGGCTTCATAGGCCTTGGTTTGGGGCCCAGGATGGGGTAGCTCAAACCTCAATCCAAATATAAATCATGCCCTCGTTCTCTGAGAAATTCTGCTACAAGTGTCTTGCAGCAGAATTAATTAAATTGGTATCAAAGATAACTCTATTGTTTCATATCTCCCAGTGAGTAAGGAAAACCCTTCAATGAGTTCAAGATCCCCTCAGGAACACAAATGTCACTGAGAATTGTCAGCTGTTAAAGCAGGCCTGTGCAAAACTCGGTGAGATTTGAAAAGAGCATCACTGAATTGCTGGGACACAGCTGTTAATCCATAATGCTCAGGTTATTCCATGTGCTGAGAGGGACATTCAGAGATGCTCCTCTGAAATGAGTGGGATGGGGCAAGGAGATACATGAGATATGCTTGACAGAGAAGGAATTCACACACACACACACACCAGGGTACTGATGTGCAACACATTCACCAAGTGCCACACAAATTGACACTGACAGTAAAACTCTCCTCACAGCAGCAACAGCCCTAATATCCCCCTGGACCTTGTTTGTGGATGAAAATAAAGCTAAACATTGAGCATAATCTTCCACTGCCGCCCTGAACTTTTTCAGCCTTCTGATGTTTGCATTTTTGTAGCGGAGTTTCTTACAGATTTCATGTAAACAAAGTAATGTTATTGAAACTGTCCTTTTGTTTTGAATTCTTCTCCTGAGGAGGGACAATTGATGGACTTCTAGTTTGACCAGTGTGGTTGAAGAGGTGACAACTTTATCCTCCAATCCATGGTCATTGTCCAAATTCTATATAAACTGAAGTCGGAAAATAAACTTCCCTCTTTTTGCCCAGACAACTTGACTGTGTGCACGCTGTTCGTTTCATGTCCTATAGCAACATTCCACAGCACAGAAAACAAGTTGGAATGCCTTTGCCTGATGGAGCCTGGACATAGCCCCAGGGCTCCACCTCAACATTAGGCAAAAGAAGAAGGAAAAGAGAAAAGCTATCTTTGATTTTACATAATTACAGGGCATAATCTCAAAATTTAATTCCAGGGATTAACCAAAACTCAACAAATTAATTTCTTTCCCCATCCAAATATTTAAATCTGATAAATTCTGTAAGGAAATATGGACACTGAGAAAATATAGAGGTAGCTGCCTCAGCTACAAGACTCTGACTAAGCTTAAAGCTAGCTGGATCCAGGGTTTGGGCAGTGTCCTATCTCTGGTCCTTGTAAAATATGGCTAATTGGAGAAATCAGATTGACATTTGCTCCTTCACAGGCATTTATTGGAGTAAAGCTTCCAATAGGCACAAGTGCCAGTGCATTGAGAGGTTAAAACAGAATCTGTGTGAACATTGGTTACTTCACTTTATGAAAAATACAATGTGGAACATGGTAAACAACCTTATTGCAATTCAGAGCTTAACGATATGTTATTTTCACATTATAGACTTTGGATACAAATATGTAAAAAACCAGGCAAGTATGCCACTCTGCCCATTGCTTAACTTCAAAAAAATCACAGTTTTGATTTTCCCTGTAATCAGCAGCAGATGCAGGAAGCCAGAGGCAGTTTGATTTTGGAAATCAAACTGTGGAAGCTTAAGGTGCATCACAGTTAATGCAGGTGCTGCCCCCAGCAGGACAGGTCCTCATTGCTTCTTTCTGCCTCCCTGCCACCCAGAAATCAGGCAGCACACAGAAATCCCCACTCCATCCAGCAAAAGATTCCTTGTTTGGAAGTGGTGTCTCAAAACAGCTGTAATCAAAATAACAAACGCAGGTGATGTGCAGAAAAGCTGCTATCCAGGTGTCCAACTAAAACCCTGCTTGGGATTTATCAACCACCTCTAAGGACACATCTGTGAATATGCTGGTAACAATTCTGTCTCTTGGTCAGCAGAAAAATTGTGACCATGAGCAGGTTCTCCAAAGAGAGTGAAAAAATGTGCAGTGGACACAACTGATTTAATCATGCACAAGCAGGTACTCATAGCTTTCTTTATATTTTTTTTGGATGAGACATAAAACCAATTTCCCAACTATTCCTGTGATTCCTAAGGATTCTACAGCTCATCCATTTAGATTACAGGTGCTAAATGCACCATCATAGCCAAGTTCTTGTTTGGACTTGATGTCTTGTTTGGACAATATGATGAAGTGCATGTACACCAATGCACATAGCATGGGTAACAAACAGGAAGAGCTGGAGGTGATGATGCAGCAACATAGCGATGATGTAGTTGCCATCACAGAAATGTGGTGGGATGTCTCACACAGCTGGAGCACTGCACTCGATAGCTACAAGCTCTTCAGAAGAGGAAAGGGAAAAGAGGTGGAGGGGTGGCCCTTTGTATTAAGAAGGCTTTTGATGCCATAGATGTTGAAACTAATGGAGTTGAATGCCAATGGGTAAGAATTAAGGGGAAAGTCAACAAGGCTGACATTGTACTGGGAGGCTGTTATCATCTACCCAATCAGGAGGAAGAAGTGAACAACTTATTCTATAAGCAGCTGGAGAATGTTTCAGGATCATCATCCCTTGCTCTTTTATGTGACTTCAACCTGCCAGACATCTGTTGGGAACTTAATACAGCGGAAAAGAGGCGGTCCAGGAAATTTTTAGAGTGCATGGATGATAAGTTTTTGTCACAGCTGGTAGGTGAGCCCACCACGGGATGGACTATGTTAGATCTGTTGTTCACAAATAGAGATGAGCTGGTGGGAGATGTGGTGGTTGAGGACAACTGGGGCAGAGTGATCATGAAATTATAGAGTTCTCGATAATTGGTGAAATCAGGAGGTACATCAATAAGACTCTTACACTGGACTTCCAGAGGGCAGACTTTGGCCTATTTAGGAGACTTATTCAGAGAGTTCCTTGGGAAGCAGTCTTTAAAAACAAAGGAGTTCAGGAAAGCTGGGTGTTCTTCAAAACAGAGATTTTGAGGGCACAGTAACAGACTCTCCCTGTGTGCCGAAAGAGGAGTCAATGAGACAAATGCCCAGCCTGGATAAGCAAGGAGGTTTTGGATGAACTCAGGAATAAAAAGAGGATGTAACATCTTTGGAAGGAGGGTCAGGTCCCTCAGAAAGTATTTAAGGGAGCTTCTAGAGCATGTAGGAAAAAAATTAGGGAGGCCAAAGCTCAGTTTGAACTTAAAATGGTGACTTCTGTAAAGGAAAATAAAAAATGTTTCTATAAATATATCAGTAGTAAAAGGAAAGGTAAGACCAACCTTTGCTCTCTATTGAATAAGGGAGGGAACTTAGTAAGTGCAGATGAGGAGAAGGCAGAAGTGCTTAATGCCTTCTTTGCCTCAATTTTCAGTGCGAAGATAACTTGCCTTCAGGACAACTGTACTCCTGGGTTCATTGGTGTCAGGGAACAGAATGGTCCTCCCATTACCCAAGAGGAGGCAGTCAAAGAACTGCTGAGATGGTTGGATACTCACAAATCTATGGGCCCAGATGGGATTCATCCCAGGGTGATGAGGGAGCTGGCAGATGAGCTTGCAAAGCCACTCTCCATCATTTACAATCAGTCCTCGCTCACTGGTGAGGTTCCAGACGACTGGAAACTGGTCAATGTGACACCCATTCACAAAAAGGGTGGGAAGGAGGATTCCAGTAATTATAGACCAGTCAGTCTGACCTCAGTACCTGGCAAGATAATGGAACAGTTTAAACTGAGTGTGTCATGGTGTGAAAGCAAAACAAGTGAGAGGCTCCAAGTCAGAACTACAATTTGATAAGAAGAAAGGTAAAAAGGTAAAAATAAAATGAAATAAATGCAATAACACAAAGGACCACTGACAGAGCCAGAATACAACCTGAGCAGGATGGTGGAAGCAGTCCAGATGAGGTGGTCCTCCTGAAGCAGTGATCCTGTAGAAAGGTCTGATGGCTCTGGTCTTCTGGAAATCCAGTAGGTAAGGGCTGCTTGTACTGTCCCAAATCCCAGATTATATGCAAGTGAGAATGCTTGGCTCCTCCCCCTGGGCAGAGTATTTCACAATGGGATAATGAGTCATACAGGGGGTCCTCGATGGCCCATTAAACAGACATAACTCCTGGAGGGAGTTACCTATAAGTCATGGGCAAGGCATTGATGGGCCATTAGCAGAAGGTAGCCCAAAGGAGGAGGGCCTGGGAAGACACTGCCCCACCTGGTTTCAACAGTTTATGAAGATGGTGATAGAATAAATACTTTGTGTACATCCTACACTACAACCCAGAACAGTGTCATCACGCAGCACCTACATGATGGCCAGAGTCTCAGACCCAGCCAGCACGGGTTTAGGAGAGGTAGGTCATATTTGACCAAACCTGATCTCCTTTTATGACCAAATGACCCACCTGGTGGATGCAGGAAGGGCTGTGGATGTTGTCTATGTGGACTTCAGCAAAGCCTTTGACACTGTTTCTCACAGCATACTCATGGATAGGCTGGGAGCCCAGGGCTTGGACAGGAGCACTCTGTGCTGGGTTAGGAACTGGCTGGATGGCCAGGCCCAGAGAGTGGTGGTGAACAGTGCTGCTGCATCCAGCTGGGGACAGTCACCAGTGGTGTTCCTCAGGGGTCTGTGCTGGGACCAGCTCTGTTCAATATTTTCATTGATGACATGGATGAGGCTATTGAATCTTTCATTAGTAAATTTGCTGATGACACTAAGCTGGGAGCGTGTGTCAACCTGCTGGAAGAAAGGATGGCTCTACAGAGAGATCTGGAAGGGTTGGATGGATGAGCAGAGTCTAACAAAAGGAAGTTTAATGAGTCCAAGGGTTGAGACCTGAACTTTGGCCACAATAACCCCCTGCAGTGTTATAGGCTGGGGATGGTGTGGCTGGACAGTGCCCAGGAGGAAAGGGACCTGGGAGCTCTGGTCAGCAGCTGAACGTGAGCCAGGGTGTGCCCAGGTGGCCAAGAGGGCCAATGGGATCCTGGCCTCTATCAGGAATGGTGTGGCCAGCAGGAGCAGGGAGGTCATTCTTCCCCTGTACTGGGCACTGGTGAGGCCACACCTTGAGTATTGTGTCCAGTTCTGGGCCCCTCAGTTTAGGAAGGACGTTGAGATGCTTGAGCACATCCAGAGGAGGGCAACAAGGCTGGTGAGGGGCTTGGAAAATGAGATATATGAGGAGCAACTGAGAGAGCTGGGGTTGTTTAGCCTGGAGAAAAGGAGACTCAGAGGTGACCTTATCACTCTCTATAACTTCCTGAAGGGAGGTTGTAGGCAGCTGGGGGTTGGTCTCTTTCTCCAGGCAGCAACTGACAGAACAAGAGGACACAGTCTTAAGCCTGTGTCAAGGGAAATATAGGTTGGATATTAGGAAGAAGTTTTTCACGGAAAGAGTGATTAAATACTAGAATAGTCTGCTGGAGAGGTGATGGAATCACTATCCCTGGATGTGTTTTAAAAGAGACTGGATGTGGCACTAGATGCCATGATATATTTGTGGTGTTAGGGCTGGGTTGGATCTGATGATCCTGAAGGTCTCTTCCAACCTACACATTCTGTGATTCTGTGATCTAATTCTTCCAAAGCTCTTTCCTGTACCAGTTGGATGAGATATTTCTTTGCCTCCCCTGCTGTAATGGATTAGTAGCAGTGAGCAAGTGCTGGGAGTGCCTCTCTCCATTACTTTTAATTATAATTAGCTGATTGGGAAAGTCCAAGAGAAGCTTTAAAGAGACAAGATGAAAAGTGTCCCTTAGAGGAGAGATCTTTTCACTGAACCAAGCTTAAAGTACAGTCATGATGGAGGGTGAGTGGAATGGGCTTGTTTTATTATTATCTGATTAGTGATTATTATCTGATGTGAAGAGCATCCTTCTCTAGAGAAACTTCCACAAAAGCTGACTTGAGTGAAAGGTGGCAAAGAACAGCAGGCAAAGCATGAAATACTTTTGCCACACATTAACTCTGGATGTGTCCCTCTTTTTACGTGGAACATCTAATTGTGCTGCTTCTGTGGACACACAACAGCAGACAGCAGAAGCTGAAGTGACTTGGAAAGGTCACTTAAAACATTTTGGCAAAGGTAAATATTTTTATATTTTTATCAGCTGAAAAATGAGCTTTGTTCAGTCAGTGCTCATCCTTTGTGTGATTTCTGCTGTGTACACAGTTCATTCTAGGAGGAACTGTACTAGCTTGTTTTCTCCCTGAATCACTACCCTGTCTGGATGAGTTTGAAATATCAAAAGCCACAGAATTATTCTATGAAAATGGGTCAACAGCATCCAGGAGCTCACTCCCACAGGACTGTCCCTGAAGTTGGCATGGACGTGCCAGCCCCTTAAACCACACACCACACAAAATGGAGTGAGGGAGGAAGAGGAGATTTTTGGATGTGGAGGCTGTAAAAAATCTCCTTTAGACCTTATTATGCAACACAGCACGAGACAGAGCAACCTGTCCAAGCCCAAGTGTAGCCCTGGTTTGTGCCCGAGATGTTTTCGTTTTCTGAAATTCCTTTCCCAGGGAATTTTCTGTAAACAAGAGACATGTTTTTGCAACCGTAAATTGTTTACATTCTTTCCCTAGGAGGGACTTCTTGATGTCCCTCTGGTCTGACCAATGTGATTGAAGAGGTTTGTCTTCTTGTCATCAATCAAATTGTTCTGTGTAGAATAATATAAAAAGAGAGACACATCCCAAGAATAAATAAGTCATTTTCAGCCTTCTGAAGTTTGGTCTTCGTGTCAATGTGGTGTACAACTGCTTCAGCCCAAAGATTCCCTTTCAGTAGCCAAAGGTTTATTGTAAAGATTTATTTAAAAATGTCAGTTCCTGAGACAGGCTGACAGTCCTATAGTTCCCTGTCTGTTGCCCTGATTCTTTAGCCTTCTGATGATTGTTTACATCCTTGAACTGGAGTTTCTCAAAACAATGTAGATTGTTTTCATATTTCTCAGTGATGGACTTCTGAATTGACCATTGGGATCAGAGAGGTCTTCCTCTCATCTACCAATCCTTGACCAAATTCCAAATCCTATTTAAACCCTAAATCATAATAAACTGCACCTTCCTTTCCTCACTTCAACCTGACAGTGAGTGTGTGGTTCTTTTGTGTCCCTAAGAGCATCATCTGTCTTCTTGAAGACATTTGCTGCCACCTTTGTTTTGTATCTGCCTTTTTTGGGACATACCATTGTTGAGTTCAGAGGAGCTGATCCTTGAAAACCAGTCCCATCCTGAGCCTCTCTTCTCTACAGGAATGTGTCCTGGGTTGCAGTGTAGGATGTACACAAAGTATTTATTCTATCACCATCTTCATGAACTGTTCAAACCAGGTGGGCTAGTGTTTTCCCAAGCCCCCTGCCTCTTTTGCTAATGGCCCATTAACGCCTTTGGGGTGTTTTCTGCTAATGACTTTTGGGGTGTCTTCTGCTAATGACCCATGAGTCACAGGTAACTCGCTCCAGGGGTTATCTCTGTTAATGGGCCATCAAGGACCCATTTCACACTTCTCATGCTATTGTGAGATGCTCCGCCCAGGGGGAGGAGCCAAGCATTCTCACCTGGATATAAGCTGGTATGTGGGACAGTGCAAGTAGCACTTATCCACTGGATTCCCAGAGGACCAGAGCTACCAGACCTTTCTACAGGATCACTGCTTCAGGAAGAGCACCTCACCTGGACTGCTTCCATCATCCTGCTCAGGTTGTATTCTGACCCTGTCAGTGATCCTTTGTGTTATTGCATTTATTTAATTTTATTTTTACCTTTTTACCTTTCTTCTTATTAAATTGTATCTCTGACTTGGAGCCTCTCACTCGTTTTGCTTTCAAACCACAACAACTGCCATGGGATTTCTCCTGTGAACACAGACTCCTCAGCAGACCAAAGTCTGTTCTCCTAAAGTCCAGGTTGATTGTGATTTTGTTTTGGTATCTTCCCCTTCTTTTCAGGGACTCCAGCATCTCATGATTACTGCCAGCCTTTACATCCCTGACCAGTTCTTCTCTGTGTTCTTAAAAATAAACGGAGGATAAGAAGAAAAAGAAGAGAAAGGAAATTAGGAAAAGGGATTGAAAATATTTATATGTTTTAAAATTCAATGTATGTGTTGCTGGTAGCCTATAAAGTAAAAATAATCATACAAATTTTAATAAAATAATATTTTCAGATTTTTAATTATTCTCAGAATTAATAAAATTTATGATTCATGAAGTCTCCTGTTCTGGAGGTACTACACTTTCTGTATTCTGTGTGAGGTCCTGACCTAGCCTTAAGCAAATGTGAGCAACGTTTTTTTATGCAAATCAGAGAGTTGAGTGGAAAGGCTAATTCTGTCAGACAGGTCATTGAAATTGTTGTTGTGGAAAAGGACTGGCAGTACAAGCGTATGATTTGAATAATGGATTCTACAGATTGAACCTTTTCAATATATTCTCTTGCTCCATGAATGTGACATTAAAATTACCTCGAACAGAGTTTGGTGCAACTATGGTGGGAACTGGTTGCCATGGTTGTCACCACAAGTCTAAAATGGCAGAGCTTTGCTCTGGAGTGGAATAGTTCAAGTTTCCTGTGTGGGTCCCCACAATACTTATTTCTCATATTGCTGCATTTGTTTTGTTTCAGTCTGACGGTAACGGTTGTCTGTCACCCTGAAGAGTCACATCTGGAGAACAGGACAGAGGCACCACCTCTTCTACTGTTACATTTCAGCTTCCTCCTGTGGAGATAAGGTAACCTTGCCTCAATTTTCTTGTCCCAATTCCCAAACTCTTGCATTTTGCTGTATTGTTGATATAAATAATTGGTATAATTAAGGATGTTGATACTGATCAAATGTGCCTGCATTGCTTTCATTGACGGTGCTTGCAGTGAAAGAGAGAAATGCAATCTGTAAATTATCCCACTAGAATTACCCGTTTGCCATGTGAGAAAATTTAATTCCTCACCTTTTTCATCTTGGTCAAGCCTAAATTGCTTATTTATATGATGTGAAGAATGCTAGATGATGACTTCACTCCCCTATCCAAGCAAGTTTCCCTGTCTAACAATCATTTATGGAGCATCCATCAGGGCAGCAGTTTAATCATGAAAGATCAACTTCTGAGAGCTATTGTCATGGCTTAAACCATTTCCTCTTCCAAAAACCTAATGTATGGTATCATTCCTTGTATATTACTTTTCTGCTAATAATATGCTCTGTCATTAGAAATGATTCCAAAATACTATGAGGAAAGCTCAACTGACCCTCAGGGAAATCCAAGTCCAGGCTTTTTCGCAGATGGGACGTCTAAATTCCAAGCAAAAGAAAGTAAAAAAAAGCAACACTTAAAAGCATGTGACGAGGATGAAAATGAGGACATCTGTCTGAATGTGAAACACAGAACTGTTGTGGAACAGAGCAGAAGTTCAAGAACAGAGGGGAACGAGGTCACCAAGAACAAAGGTAAAGTCTGTTAATAATTAAAAAGATACATGCATTAGTAAATAAGCAATCCAGAAAATTTCACGTCTGAATTAGTGATTTGCATTTGTATGCTAAATTTTTTTCCTTTCTGTTCTGATGTTTGAGACTGGGAGTGATGGGTAGTTGAAGGTAGGTTAAAGTTGGAGACTTGCAGCTCCAACAGAGTGATCTAAGAACTTCTGTGGATGCTGTATCAAAACACTCATGGTATTTGGACTTCCCTTCAGATGGAAACCTGAGTTGTGACTGATCAATAAGCCCCAATAATGAGGGGAATCTCAAGGGAGGGAGTCTCAAAGGAAAGTGCAATGTAGGGATGAAGTATACGGTGACTGAATTTTTTTGATTAACATTTGTATCAGTTGGGTGGATCAGCTGATTCCATCAGATGGCTGTATAAATTTTTGTTCACGAGTTAATCAGGAGTGTGAATGTCTTTTAAGTTAACCAGACCGGCATGGGGGCAGTACATATTTTGCTCAACCTGACCCGTATTTCTTCCTGGTGGCTGCTGGCATTGCAATGGTGAGCATTTCATAAATTCTGCCAGTGAGAATCACATTTGTATTGTGATTCATGTCTGGATGGAAATTGTTACATTCTGTTAGTTTCCACTTGTATTGTGCTTCCAACACATAGCTGTGGTTGATTCTGCTACATCAGAATCTCATGAAACATCAATGTACTCAAATAAGCAATTTTGTTATTAAATGTTAAATTATCAATGTGTGGAGTATTGAAAAGAGCCCTCTCAGACACTGTTTACTCTGACATGAGTGCAGGCTTGAGGTAAACTGACCCTGCAATTTGACATGAATTGCATTTTTAGAGCTGGTCCCTTTAAGAAAACCTCACCTTTCTCACATTTATGTTCTTTTTCTTCTTTTTAGGTTCTCCTGCTTTATCTACCACCTGCTGGATTATTGCAGTGATTCTAGGGATCCTCTTCTTGGCATTGCTGGGAGTAACAGGATATTTTATTACTAAGGGTAAATCAATCTCCTTCACTGAAAATACTTAATTTAAATTTAGAACTTTGTCAGGGAGCACAGCAGAGGTCTTTAAATCTGCTTACTGGCCCAAGAAGAACGTGGACCCCTTCTCTTTAAAAAAAAGAGTTACTCTCACACTACTTCCATCTGGAAAATGGATGCCCTTCACAGATTCCTTCAGAGACTCTGATTCTTTGCCAGTCTCAGAAGAGCCCCAGGGATGGCATTACTGTAATGGGGGAGAATCATTTTCTGAATAAATGGATTTGTGAAATGTGCTTGTAAGGAATTAGGCATGGCAATGAATGGGAAAAGACAAGTATGGTTCTTTTTCAGGCTGTCCATGTCCATGCTGCCCTGAGCAGTGGGTGACCTACAGAGGCAGGTGTTTCTTCTTCTCCAAGTGGAAGAAAGACTGGAATTCCAGCCAGGAATCCTGCTGGGCACAGGGAGCTCATCTCCTGGTGATCAGCAATACCAGTGAAATGGTGGGTACCTTTGCAGGGGTAAGGGCAGGATGAGGTGGGAGCCAGTCCCACTGTTATGGCAGTTCCCTCTGGGAGGAAGGGAGAGTGTAAAAGGCTCCTGGGACCACCCACCACCTGTCTGCATTGGCAAAGACAAGGCTTTCCCTAAGACACTTTGCTTCTTTCTGCTGCCTCAGCTGAGTTTTGCCATGAGTTCAGCCCTCAGAACCCACAGCTGGGGAAGCTGCCTGGCACTCTAAAATGCTGAGTCTCACAAAACAGATCCCTGTAGGAAGGAAGGGGATAGGTGTTCACATTCAGAAATGGCCCCAAAATTTCCTCTCTCATACAGTTCTTTCTTTACCTTTCAAAACCCAGGACCTGACCAGCTTACTCTGAGACTACTGATCTCTCTGCCTTTCCATCCCTCCTAGGATTTCTTCCCACTACAACACATCACACACCACTGGATTGGTTTGCAGAAGGACACTGATGGGAACTGGACCTGGGGAGACGGTTCAAAACTGAGTGATGAAAAGTGAGTATGGTGTTTCCTTTGTACTTTTAGATAAAAGGCTTGAGATCCTTTCCCCCTCTGACATGAAAAGTCTCATGGTATGTGACAATAGTCAACCAGCAATGAACACAGCTGCTAAGGGATGTTCAGGGTAGCCACAGGCTCTAGTAGCTGAGGGCTTCCTCCTGCTCAGCTGCCAGAGCCCAGTACAGTGCACATAGACCTGGGAGTCTCTATCCCAGGCTAATGGACACAGCTGCTACATCCCTGTCTGTAGGTCCCACCAGTTTGGTGTCCCAGAGACACAAACATGGATACAGGCACACATGCAAGGAAAGGACAGTGACATAGTGATTGTGCCTGCAATCATCAGCTGCTCCCAGAGGCTCAGACCCATCTGTTGCTTTACCTCCTTCCCTCTCTTTCCTCCATCCCTTAAAAGTTCCTCAACAAGTTTTGCACAGGCACACAGGCCAACCTTGAATGTACTCAAATCCTCCTGCTCCACTTTCATCCCACCTTTCTTGTCTGTTACAAAGCCCAGGGTGCCCCTGTCCAAAGCTGTGCCTGGAGTTTTTGATGGCCCATCAATTAGTAGCTGAAGACTTTTGGTTTTGCAGTTTGGTCTGTTATTTCTTGAATGCTTGTGTCTGTGTATTTCTGTTTCATCATTTTGTCCTCATAATACTCTTTTGCACTGAACAAATTCTTGATTAAATAACCTTGATGAAGCAGAGGCTTCCACCATTCACATGCCCATACAGATAATTTTAACTGGATACTTTAACTGGCATACTTTATACTTTCTGTCCCAAATGCTTTTAGTAGAACATCAAAAAATCCCTTCTGGAACAAAATATTTTACCCTTCAGTGATGGAAAATGGAGAGGCCAGTGTAAGACTGGCAAACTGCAAGTCTCACATTGAGCTCCAGGTATCACTAGTCCCACTGCCAGACCTCTTGTGTCCCAGGATGGATCCTTCCTGACATCAGCTCATGAAGTCTAACTGCAGCAGGTCTCTTTCCCCCAAAGCTCTGAGATGTTCTTCCCCCTGCCTAAGTGGGGTTCCACTCCAGTGTCACCCTGTTTGTGTCTCTGATTCCCACAGGGTCAAGTCCAACAGCCGTGCACAGAACTGTGGTGGTCTGTACAGTGGTGCCATCCAGGCTTCCAGCTGCGAAGTCCCTGCCCCATGGATCTGTGAGAAACCTGCTCAGTGACCTCTGTGGACCTTGTCTCAGGAAGCATTCTTTGGAGAGCTGTGCTAAGGCCTGATTCCTGTGGAGTTTTCTCTGAGAGGAGCTGTGCTCTTTGCTCCTGTGCCACCTGCCACCCTGCAAGGAATGGATACAGCTGCCACAGGAGGTCTGAGTGCTGCTCCTGCCTCCATTCAGGATCACTCTGGTGATGTTCACCTTCACAGCCCTCACCTAGTGACAGACAGTCTTCAGAGTGGTAGAGAAGGGGAGGGGAGAGATTTCTCTGAGTCTCTCAGCCACTTTCAGAGGTACTTGAGCACTGCCACTGCTGTTTTGAAATCCTCGGGAGAGGGGAACCTGTAACCTGGGAGCTCATGCAAGCTCGGAGTTTATTTCTCTCTTTTGTGACATGGGTGACATGCACCAAAGCTGAAAGCTAGCCTGAGGTTGGAAGCTGGCCTGGTTTTGCAAGTGATCAGAAGATGTCCACAGCACCTTTCTAAAATAAATTCTTCCCATGCCTTATGTTGGTACCTGGAGAAAACTGGAGCACAGCTTCTGATGTTACATTGCTCTGTAAATAGCTGTGAAGGAATGTACCTGCTACCCTGCTAAGCTGAAAATAAACGTGAATTGCTTCTAACAATTTCTTCAGTAGTCACTTTTTCTCTTTTCCTCCCCAATATTATTGCTTAGTGCATTAGTTGATTTACAAAAAGGCAAAAAGAAGCTGGTGGCAGAAACAGTCAGGAGAGCAGGGGCTGAAATACTTTGCAATAACACTGCAGCAGCAGCAGTACAGCCAAAGCCACTGAATAGTTCCCTACCCCAAGAGATTAAGGACCGACAAATTTCCTTTTTTCTGTAGCCAAAGGAGTGCAGCCCTTCACCTTCCAGTCCCTTTGTCCTAAGGCCCACCCTGGCCATGGTTCAACTGCCCTGCAGCACCCCCTGCTCAGAGTTTCCCCCAGAACTGCTCTCTCCCTAAAAAAGTCCTGCCAGACCCCTCCTCCAGCACTTCTTCCCATGGGATGCAGCAGACAGACACATATAGTTCCAATTTTTATGACAAGTAGGCCACAATCACACAATCTCTTGTGCTGTGAAACAACACCTCAACTACATGACAGGACCACTGATGAGACTTTAGAGACAATCTGGTGGTATTTTATGACAGTATTTTCAAAATATGATGATTTTTTTTGTTAGGTTCATTGCCCTAAACAGTCACAAAACTAATCATTAGAATTACCTGGAAGAAGAGTGTTTGTTACAGAAATAAAGCTGTTTTTTACCAATAAAATTGAGATGCCAGTGTAACACCCAGGAGATTTGAGGTGACAAAACAGTTGTTACCTAAAGAATATTTCTGAAAATCTTATCTTTAGCACCCCTTTGGTATTAAAAAAATGTAAGGTTAATTAAAGTTATGCAATAATAGCTTATTATTTTCCTGCATTCTTCATAGATATTTTAAAGAATGTTTAATTCTCATCACACCTTAGTTATTTTAAAATTCTTACCCGTTCATCAGCAATTTGAAAAGTTACTCACTTTTGTTCATTAGTTTTCTATAAGAGCTATTCACTTTGAATGACAAAACCCAACACAGCATGTAAGAAAGATAGGAGAGGTGCTCCAAATACTTCAGTAAATTCTGTTGTTTTCTGTATTTCTTCCTAGCAGAATGTAAAGCAAACCAGGCAGGATCTTTGGCTTTTACATTCCTCTCACCTGAGGTGTTGTTTCAGCTTCTGAGGAGAACTTTCCTGTTTAATAAGCATAATAGCCCCTCATGAATATACCAGTCTTTTCTCTGCACGTGGAAATTTTGTGCCATTCTCCCTATAGAGTCTGAGGCATGAAAGAAATAGGATTGTGTTACTTCTGCAAGTTTGTGACCATTCCATGATCAACTATTAGTTTTATAAACTATACTGACAGCACTGGAGAGGTGGGAAATTATTTGGGCTATGGAATGAGACCAGTGTTTACGCATTTTAAGAAAAAAAATAATATTATAGCACAGCTTTCTTTTAAAGGCACTGCACACCGCTGAGCTGATCATCAGAAAAGCAGAGGGAGAATAGTAAATATATTTGCCTTGCTTTTTGTCTTGGTGAGAACCCTGTTAGCTTTCTGCTCTATGCTGCCTTCAAGGTGTTAAGTGACTAAGCTTTTTCTTATGGTATTTTATACAGTTTGAGAGCAATTCTGCTGTGTACACAGTCTCAGGAAAAAAAATGGAGAAAAAACAAGTTTAGATATTCAGCACTTTTTAAAGAATTTGCATCGCTAGTCTATTTTGTTTAGTAATATTAATCACAGAATAAGAAGGGAATTTTTCACTGTGTTCTGACTTCTTTTGTATTGCCAGCATTTTGGGTTTTCGAGAGGTGAAATATCCATTAATTGCACTATTGTGGTTTGGGGTGGAACTTTCAGCTGATTCTCAGCTGAGAACTTCTAAGACAGGCACTTTTTAATGCAGCTAGTTTGGAAAGCAGAAGAAAACATAACGTGTGTAAAAACCCCTTGTCTTGCCAACTTCCTACAGGAGCAGATGCTGCCAGATCTGGCAGTTCTTAGCACTCTGAACCTTTAAAATATGCTTTGCAACAGTAATTATCTAGCAGCAAGTAATATGTTTGAAATAAACTTCTGATTAAATGTAATGTTTCTTAGACACGCATTTTGATATTATCAATTAGTTTAAATTCCTTTTTAATTTTTCTTTCATTACTTCTAAAGCAGAGTCTTGTCAGCTGACATCAAAGAAAGCATGTAGGTGAGTCAGGCCTGCTAATTAATTTTGTTGTTCTGTTTGTTGTCTGTTTTTTTCTTTCAAATTCCCAAGTATTTTGTAGAAAATCATTTGATTTATGTTACATTCTTCAGGGAAAAAAAATTGCTTAAAGAAAACCTGATTTTATCAAATTATTTGTTTGCATGCCAGAGAAGGAGAGAGATTTTAAGCTGGTGTTTACAGACTAGGCAAGATGTTACTGTGCAACTCTACCATCTCTGTGCCAGGAATGTAGCCTAGAGCAGAATCTTGTCTCAGATTTTAGATGCAGAGCATGCTCTGATAAAACCCAAACTGAAGCTTTTCTGTAATTGCAGTGAAAACAGAAACAAGGAACTAACATTTTTCTTCTAGTGTAAATTCTTAAGGCTCCTTTGATGCTCTTTCCTAATCTTTAAAGGCTCTCAGTATTTCTTGCTCCAGAGAAGTGTATTAGTTACTTTGCCATTGTTATCCAGCTGGAATGATATGGTTATTCTGTTTTATCCTTTACACTGTAAATAATTCCACAGTATTGACAGGATTGATAAGTTTTTGTCTAAATTTCATAGCAGCGAATCCTACTTAATGTTGTGTCCTGGATCCTCCACGAACCTTATTGAATCTGTCCCATCTGATGACTTTTTAATCTCTGTCCACACTTTGGAGATTCACAGATCCTACACCCCACCAGGCAGACAAATTAACATCTTATGTAAGCAGTGGTTATTTGAGTATTTTCACCAAGACATGACTTAATAGAAAAAGCTGAGAGTAGTTGAAAGTGGAAGACCAGAATAATTGGGGGTTTTCTGTCTCACACTAGGTTAGACTAGTTCAACCTATCTCTTTTTCTGTACTTTTTAGGAGGCAGTACAAAACTGCACAAAAAAATTGTGGCCACCGTATATAATTTTTCGCTGTTCTTTCCTTATGTAAGTTAGTCTTTCATTTTTACTGGTTTCAAAACTCCCACGTTACATGTGGTTTACATCTTTCATTTCTTCCAATCAAAACCATGCAATCCGGAAAGAATATAATTTTCAAACGATGCTTATGAGTGAGTTATCTTCAGTATTTCTGCAAGCATTGATCCAGTTCCAGCAGATCCCCCCCTCTCCTGCTTCAGAGCCCTGATATTTTAATGATTTTTTTATCATGTAGGTAGTTGATCTGTGATTGTTTTCTGCAGCTCAAAGAACAGCTGCCTTTCTATAAGCAGAATGATCATTTTATTATCGATGTCTGTAGATCGCTTTGAGATCCTTTGGAAATGGAAATTCGGCTTCTCATCTGATGCAACTTGCCCAGAATTATCAGTCAGACAAAATGAGACTTGAATCTGGTAATCCTCAGGAAAACAAGGAAAGCACAAACAGCAGTTGGGAAGAAAGCTCGGCCAAGGCTCTGAACTACCTCCTTGCTGTTCCAAATAATTCAGGTACAGATCAGAAAGAAACACAGAGGAACTCGTAACAACCTTCCATCATTGTAACATATTAGTGACACCAGAAATAACCATTTATTAACATCTGGAGAAATCTAATGCAGCCTTGCCTGACCTGAAAATGAAGAAATTGGTGACTTTCTGGGCATCTCCATTAGGCAATAAAACAATTGTTGCTGAGGGCAGGAACCCCATCACACAGAAGGCTAAATTTGAGTTGGAACTGGTATATTTACAAACTCTGCCAGCATGTTGCTCTTGGACAGTTTTACCAGATGGAGTAAGGGCACTTGTTATAGCCAAAGCAGTTTTGACTTGGAGAATTTAATTTAATTTATCACCAACTAAAGCAAATTTTTATTACTGTCTCGGTCTCTGAGAAAAAAGAAAAATTAAACAAATATTTGGGTAAAGACAATTTTATTCCTCTTCCTCCCAACTCAATTTCAGTCCAACACCACTCCCACCCCTCTTGGTCCCAACTTACCTTGTTTTTGCCATGCTTAAACTCAATCCTTCCCAGTTCCTTCAAGGATGTGGTGGGCCGTGCAGGAGGCTGAGGTTGGAATGCAGTGGTTTCTCTCTGCCAATCCATGCATTTGGCTCATTTTCATCTGCTCTGATATGGATTTCCCACAAACCACAGTGCCCCAGGTGTGTCCCTGCTCTGAGTGTCGCTGTTTCTTAAATCTGTTTGAGCAGGGGAGTCACATTCTCTGTCGGGGATCTCCTGACTGGCTGTGACAGGCTGAGATTTCTGGAGCATCTTGGACTCTTCACATCCATATCAAAGTTGGCTGGAAGTACCTGTGAGGCAGTTCCTGCACAAGGCAACCTGGCAGCCTTGCTACAGAAACCCTGCTCAAGACAGACTTGCTGCCCCTGATACAACTCACAGACTCAAATGGAGTTTTCAGTTATTTGTATGTGTGTGTTCGTGTTTCACAGCTATAAATTCCCAGCCACTCACTAAATCATCTCCTTTAGCAACCAAAGCTTAGATTTTAAGTCACTGAGTGGTGTTCTTTTCTTGTTGCTACCTCACTCTGAATTGCCCAGCATCTTACTTTCCTTTTTGGAATTGTTTCTTCATTATCTTGCTCAAGCATATCTTGCTAGACCAGGTGGCATGTTCAGATCCTCCCTGGAGAGCAGGCTCTGACCAAGAATTCTTGGCAGAAGAGATTTTTGTAATTTTGTAGTTTGGACAACCCAACACCAACTGCAGAAAGCAGAGAAAATGTCCAAGCTATGGGAGCAACCAGCCCACAACATCTGAGTCATGAGAAGTGTGAGTGCACCATGTTAAATTACAGTTCCCTCTACATGGGATGCCCTACTTGTGTATATTTTCTTCTTTCTGGAAAAATATGAGAATATTACAGTAAAAGAAGATGCTGAAATATGAACCTGCCTTAGTAGCTTTGTGATTTTTCAAGAGCTTAGAAATTGGCCCAAATACCCACTTCATTCTGCCTTCTGGAAGAGTCAAAATTTGCAAAGTTTACGAAATATGTTCATAGTAAAATAGGAGACCAGATATTAAATACTTTTAAGCTGCAAAAAATTAAACAAAATTCGAATGAGAAGAAGAAAAAGCACCCTTTTTTTCCCCCCAGGCCTGTACTGTGATTACTATTTTGTTCCAGAGAAAGAAGGCACAGATAAATGTATCAATGAGCTTTGCAGAGAGCTTTTCCTCAAAGACAATTCAGCACTGTTTCCTTGGCAGTATGTCAAGAGGAGGAACTACCTTATTGTTGCTGGTTCTGGCAAAGAAATCAGTGCTTTTCTAGTCCACTAATGGCAGAACATCAAAATGTTACAATGCTGTGTTCCTAGAGCTAATGAGGGGCTTCTTTCATTAATGAAAGATCTATGAATGTACAGAATCCACATTTCAAACTGTGCTGTGTAAAGAGCAGAAGCTTGTTATTAGAAGTTCTAGAGATCAGGGAGACAAGGCTTTTTTTTTTTTTTTTTTAACTCTGTTTCATTATTTGGCCTTGAGGCAAGCCAAGCTACCTCTATTTCCTCAGCAGCAGGCTGGAGACAAGAAGAGCTACCCCATGGGGTCACTGAGAGTCCAAATAGATCATTTCTGAAAGAACTCAGACTGGCACATAGTACTTAGTGTGAAATAATAACATGCAAACTAATTAAATATGATCAGACCTGTCACTGCTCATTTTCTGCTGTATGCTCCTTGGAAAAAATGCACTGAGTGAGATCTAAAATACTCCAATGTTACATGTGAACAACCACTGGAAAGTGGAGCAATACTTATTTCAGATTCTAATCTGTATTACCACCTTCTCCATCATTATTATATATTGTATACAAATGTATACCTTTTTACATAGTGAATTGCAGCTTCGCTCCTGCCTTTTCTTGGCTCTCATTCCAAAAGGCTTGTTTTTACCCATTGTTTTCTACTTTTTCTTTCCTAAATGCTTTATTCAATTGCCAGCATATCTGCATAATGATAATAACTCCTTCAATTATATGCTCATTTTGCTCTTGGGCTCAGAACATCTCTAAAGAAAAAGAAGAGTCATTCCTGTGTGAGCTGTTCCCTCCCTTGCCCTGTCAGTTTTCTGTGTGATACCAGGCAAAAGCATTTAGGATGTCCTGAACCTGCAGCCTGAATGCCTGTTGGAGCAACCACTCACCTGATATGGAGGAGCTTTTTCTGTAATACCTTTGGCATTAGTTTAAGTCCTTTTCACTCCTGCCTTGGAAATCAATATGTTGCTTCAGTGCTGGGCCTCCTGCACAATTCTGCCAGGTTCATCTATAGCCTGCAGTCTCCTCACTCATCTGTCCTCACCCCCCTCCCACACCTTTTTCCACCATGCTACTACCTCCATCTGCAGTCCACAAACTGAAAATACACCAGCTTTGCCTCCCTCTTTTCATCACAACAAAATCCAGTCCTAGTCAGAAGGGTCCTGCTTTTTCAGACTCTAATTTTCATCTTCAGTTGCACAGTGTAGAGAAGGAGGACAATTTCAAGGTTCTTCACATCTGAAATATGGCTGTGTGTAGTGGGCTTCCTTCTTTCAAGGTTTCCTGTGACACAGTGCTCTCTTGGCATCCTTTGCACTCTACAGATGAAAGGCACTTTAATGGCTGTAGACTTCTCTGAGGGCTACAGATTTTTTTTCCCCTCCTTTTACTCTTGCAAGTCTTCTGTAATCACCTGAAGCCCATGACTGTATATTACTCCATGATTTTT
The DNA here is from genome assembly GCF_965231275.1 of Zosterops lateralis. Lineage (NCBI taxonomy): Eukaryota > Metazoa > Chordata > Aves > Passeriformes > Zosteropidae > Zosterops > Zosterops lateralis. The sequence goes on from NC_139765.1 coordinate 11,705,563, forward strand.
TCCACCCTGTTTCACTCTTCATTTCCGCTCTGTGGTGGGAGGTGTGGCAGAAAAGGTGTTTTGTGTTCCAGGTGAGTTTGGGATGAGCATGATGTGGATGTACAGAAAATAAGGTACAGGAAATAGCCACACTTCTGGGTGTGTGGCCATGGTGGTGTGTCCACAGGCCTGTATTCACTGTGGGAATGATGTGGGATGTGAGGCATTTTCAGCCCTGCTCACTGGCTGCAAAATGACTTTGAACCCCAGGTCATGGAGACAGGGGATGGCTGCTGTATGAGAGAACATCTTATCCTTCTGTCATCCCTGAGAGAGAAGGTGGTTGGACATCAAAGGGTAAGGAAAGCTTTGTGTTCCTGCCCATCTTGCTGGGAAAAGGGCAGGTGCTGCTGGAGGAATAGCAGGATACCCCAGGACACAAGAGGCAAAGAAAAGGTAAAGGGTTTACTCCAAGGAGGAGAACTCTCTCTATACAAATGTATACACCATGAACTCGTGATCTCTTTGACACATTAGAAAACACTCTCAAGTTCTGCAGGCAGTTGCCACCCTCTTGTCACCCCCTGTGCTCCATCAGTCCCTTGGGAACATCATCCATGATGCTGAGCACTAGCAGAAGGGAACGTATCTGGCAGAGCAAAGCCAGATTTTTATCAGCAAGGAAACAGTCTGCAGATTTGGTGGCAGCTGTGACACTTGCCACATGTGCTGAGAGCACTAAATGGGAATGCTTTTGCCCTAGTAAACAGCAGAGAGTTATATCCTCTGCAAAGAGCAGAGATTTATTAATGTAGGGATTTACATTTGCTGACCTAAAGGTCTGCTTCTACATGGAAGATTGTAAAGGGGTCAAGTACCAAGCTAGCAAAGCCAAGGTTTTATCAGCCTGAAAAGGTTATATCCATTGGCTCAAGGATGGTGAGGCACAAGCACTGCTGTCTCCTGAAGACTCTCTAGATTTTAGAATGGTAGGTGGATGCTGCAGGATTGCAGGGTGCTCAAGTGACAGAAAGCCCAAACAGGGTCCTGAGCTCTGACAAAGACTCCTCCCGGATGTGGGGGGTGTAAAGTGTGGTCAGGAAATGAATCAGATCAGTCTTTCCTTCAGCTAGTAATTCAGCACATTCAACCTTAATGAAGTTCTAGCAACGTCCTCACTTGAAAGTTAGGACCTTTATGTTCTCTCCCTGCTTCCATGTATCACTATTTTTAGAATTAATTAACGATCTTTTAATTCCCAAAGAACAATACAAGATGCAGATGGCATTGGCCAGAGTGCAAAATCAAGGAGAATCAGATGCTTCCTTTACAGAAAGGTGCTGCAAGATCAAGCTTCTTCAGTAGAATATTAACTAATTCCTGTAGCACATCTATATCCAGGCCTGAGCTGTGCTTTGGGATGCCTGCAAGCTTCCAGGAAAACAAACAGCTCCTGAAGATTGGCAACACAGGCTGGGATAGCTGTTGTTCATGGTCAGCTGTGCTGTGCTTGGGTTAGTCCTGCAAGCGCCAGTAATAAGCTCTGCAGTCACTCTCTGTGCCTCACCCTGGAGAAGCATTCATCTGAGACTGAGTGACAGTGATGAGCTGGACTTTCTCCCTCTGGTAGTCTTAAGTCTTATTTCTGTCTTAATCAGTGTTTCTTTAATCTCAGACACGAATGTTTTATGGAAGTGAAAACATCAGTGTTTAGCATGATTTGGGACTTTTTATATTAGTCCATATATGTCCTTCACAGTGATGTTGTAAGGCCCCAAGATAAGTGATCTCTTAACTTCAGTAGTCTCTGCTCCAGGAAAAGATTTTCTTCAAAGGAAAGCATCAGGATGACTGGTGAAAGGATCCCAGGTGCAGTAATAGTGACCAAGGTAGAGTATTAATTATTTAACCTCTTTAAACCAGCTGAGCTCATAATTTCCCCCAGGCTTTGCTTTAATACCATTTCTATAAGCCACAGAACAAAGGTTATAAATAAAATAGCCTTGGAGCACAAGCTAATATTCCACATTTGGACCAGGTAAATTACATTCAGGAACGTACTGTCCTGCACATTTTGTGTTAGTGCCTCTCTGCAATGGCACTTATACAAACATTCAAAGCAGCATGGCAGGTACAAACATCCCTGTGGCACCGTTTTCCAAGGAAAGAGGTGAGAGAGGGAGTGGGAGATGACTATTTAGATATACTTTATACCACTTTTCTACTTGAGCCAGCAGACAATACCACAATCCACATAGAAAAATCTCCAATGCATTTGAAACTGAAATTCATATTATTTCAGCTAATAGTGTATGCTTTTAGCCGCATCTATGCCTATCTGGCTGCAGTCACAGCAGCCTTCTGCCATACAGGGGCAGCTTGTTTCAGTCACAGTGGTGGATATGAGCACAGAAATTGTTGCTATGGGCAGGCTCCAATGCAGGATTAATTACTGCCTCTCCCTCAGTAGCAGCAGCAGAAGTTCTCATAGTGGTTCTCCTCTGTATGCAGTGGGAAGAGATTATTAGGCATAGCAAGTTTTATTCCTGTGAATTTCACTGTTGTAATTCTTGACTTTATCACTCCAAGCAACTCCCTCGCTCCGTGCCAGGCCTGGAGCCAATGGTCCCTCTGGAGCATCCCCATGGCCCATTCCTGCCCCCTCAGCCGGAGGGACCCACACACACCACAGGTGACATGGAAGGAGGGAGGGAGGGGCAGGAAATGGCACGTCTGTCACTGCTTCTCCAGATGACAGCCTGCATCCCTTTCCTCTTCACACACTGCCAGAGCCTGGCTTGGTGTCACGGTGCTGAACAAATGGCACCTGCTGGTTCTGCCAGCTGCCAGCAGGACTCCTTCCCCCTCAACACACAAATATCCACAAAGAAAAGCAGCCTCATTTGTCACTACCACAGGCTTCCTTTCCAAAGAATCCCAGATTTCCTTACCTTTACTCTCCTACTTTTAGAGGGCTTCATGGCATGGCAGATTCCCTGGGTCTCTCCCACTTCTTCCCACGGCGAGTTCCACCTCAGCCTCAGCTGTGCTGACACAGGAAACATGAGCAGCTCCATGAGAGACATGGCTGGCACAGCACATGGGACTGTCCTACTGCACCCACCAGAGGCAATGGGGCACAGCCAGAGGCCGTGACAGCTCTATCCATAGATGTCAAGACAGGAATCCCTCTGGCAGGGCTGAGGGCAGGGTCTCGGTGGGCTTGGAGGGCAGCTGCAGCCCAGCCCTGCTGCAGCAGTGCCAGCACAGCTGCCCACAGTCCTGAGGGGCTGACAGGGACAGCACCAGGACAGATACAAACACTCCCAGACCACAGGCATCAGGACAGGTGGCTCAAGGTGTGTGGCAGGGACAGGCAGGGCTGGTGATGGCCCCCGAGGCCCCATAACTCTTCAGGGCCTTAAAATGGCAGAAAATGCATCAGTGTATCATTATGCATCTTAAGATTTTCTCATATCATCCAGGTCTAATTAAAGTTCCCATTGGTGGCATGGCAAGACACAGCTAGGTGTGTATGTGACAATACCACCAAAAATAGGAGAGATGGGACTTGTCCTGGTAGACAGGACAGAGTAAACCTGAGGTTGTGGGAAAAAGTAGCAGCAAAAGTTCTGGCAAAGTTGTACCTTTATTCGTAAGCCACATCGGGAAGAAATGCTAGTCACCCATTTTGGACCAATCTGTGATTTTCGAATGCATCTTTATTGATAAGTTGATTAAGCTCTAGTCTGAACTTTATTTTACAAGAACCTGCAGCTAACCAACACAAAAAAATTACCATCATTACCTTGTACAATACTAGCACAAGAACAGAAATGCCACAATTCAGTTGAAAGAACTGTAAAAGAACTAAATTAAATCGTAAACTCTACACGTAACAAACAGTTGTGATTAGTCCCACGTGTCATTTATAAACCCAGCAGCGGGAGGGGAGGACTGAACACAAAGCCAAGCACCCTCTTTTCTCCCCTGAGTGTGCTTAGCCACGTGCTTGGCATGAACAAGTGGGACAGCAGCAGAGAGATGCACACCATCTGCCTGTGTCTTCTTTTATCCCAGAAAGCCTCCTGGGTCTGTTCTCTGCTTCAAAATATTCAGAGCTTCCTAAAACAAGATTGGTGCAGATTTGCACCAAAAGGATGTGAAGGGAGCCTAGTAGTTCAAGGAGAGTGAGTCTGAAAGAGAGGACTGAGCAGTGCAGGCAGAAACTGAAGTTATCTAAGTTGGCAGTGGGTACAACTCATCCTAACACATTTATTCCAGATGAGCACAGGATGAACAGCAAACCTGAAGTTCAGGATGTAATACTGGGGATATTACGCCACCTACATCATCCTTTGTTCCCTCACTTTCTGTCTGCCCGTTCTGACTCTCTGTCTGCATCCTTTGTGGTTCCTCCCTTCTCTCCCATTCTTCTGGTACTTTCCACCCCACAGAGGCAGTAACCCTCCTGCCTTACCACGCTGCCCTCCCTGACCTTCACAGAGTTTTGCCAGTAACTCCCACTTGACATTCCCATGAGCTCTCCTGCCTCATGCACCTCCATATTACAACAGTCAGAGAAGGCTGAAACCTGATTTCCTGTTCCCTACACTCAGAGGAGCACTCATACTGATTTCTCATTCCTGAAGAATACAGGGAACAGTGATCTAACTTTACAGATAAGTAAAATGAGCAAACACCTTCAACTTAATTTGGAATTCACCTGTGTTCTTAATCCTTCTCTTTTCTTCCCTCTTGGTCCCTCTCTTAAATGTAGGAATGTTTACAGTAATTCAGGCCTAGTTCTCTGATTTTTAATTAAGACCCCAGAATTTTCCTGAAAGTCATCTCACTCTCCAAGACCCATTCCTTCATCATAGTTATGGCAGTAATGGGAAAATCTACTGTTCGTGCCACTGGGAAGGAACTGCTTTGGCATGAAAGCATAAGGCTTGCACAGGACAGCACCCATCTGGCACCCTTCTAAGAACAACACTGGCTTAAAATAAAATAATTTAAGAAAAAGATCTACAAATAACCTATTCCCTTTTCCCTTCAAGCCTAAAATAACCCCTCTTGTAGCAGAGAGGCGCTGTTACCCCATCACAAAAAGCCAGCAAAACACATGTGGCAGTGACTGATTTCCTACACTTGTGCACGTGGTGCAAGGGCTGTACAAGGATGAGACAAGATGGAAAGGAAAGCTAAACCCACAGGAATTCTGCCATCTTCAAATCTGCAGAAGACTGCTACAAGGACAACACTGATAGATAATTTTCTGTGTTCACCAAAAACAAGACCACTAGTAGTTAGTTGCCTTAATGCACAGCAAGGGTGACTAAAGTTAGGTATCAAGAAAAGCAATCTCACTTGTAGGCTAGCTAGGAACTGAACAGACAATCTCAGCAGCCTCCAGGATCTTCCTCAGTGAAGTTCAGTTAGAACAAGTGATGAGCAGCCACGGTGAACACGTCTGGGATACTCAGTCCTGTCTCAGAGCTGGTGAGGGCTCCTGAGGTCCTTTCTAGCCCTGTGCTTATGAGTTTATCAGTTGACTACACTGAAAAGAACAAAAGGGTCATTTTTCTGTCCAGCAGTTGCAATTAAAGCAACAAGAGAAAAAAAAATTGAAGAATCTTTCCTTCCTTTACCCAACCTTCATGTCTTACAGCTAAGGAGTTCCCAGCCCTCAGAGTAAGCCCTTCTAATACTGATGGACAGAGCTACCAGCCCTCATAATACTGATGGGAAACACAATAACCCTGGAACAATTCACAGGTAGCAGCTGAATGAGGACTGTCAGCACAGGACAGCCCTGTGTGGGCAGAGTGAAGGGCTTCACAGCTCACTGAACAGGAGCCATGGACAAGACAGGACAAGGTCAGTGTACAACACACAGCATGCCTTCTTCATCAAATAAAAGGGTTACAAGAAAATGGCCATCCTGCCCAGTCACTCTCCTGGAGCTTCACTACACTGGCTTGTCTAGCAGCCTCCAGCACTAACTACTTCCAGCTGTGGCAAGAGAAGAATTGTGAACAGTGGAGTTTCCCCAACCCCCAGTGTGGAACCTCTCATTAATTTTCAAGTTCACCCTGTCCCCCTACCCTGACTCCCCTCAATTTAAAAAATAATGGTTATAATTAATGCGTGGAAGCTGATGACATTGTGCATGTGGTTCACTTCCAGATCTCTTTTTCTCTTCTCATGCATCCTCCTCCTGCCTCTCCAGCAACCCCCTCCCTGCCAATCCATTCCATCAGTCCATCCAGCCTGCATGCCTGGGGGGCTGCTGCTCACTTGCCATAGACGCTCTCATCGCTGTAGGCCACATAGAGAAAATAGTCCTCCTCGTGGTTATCCTGCCAGGGGACAAAGGGACAAAGTGAGGAGCCAAAGCTGGAAACTCACTGCATGTGAGAAAGCCCAACCCTGAGATCATTGTAACATGAGCAGATAACTTCCCTTTCACTGTTCCTCTGCATTTACATTGAAGGCTTCACTTCCCAAGACCAGAGAGAACTCTGGCCACAGTTCTGCTTCTACACACAGGCAGGACACACTTCTGTACACAGGGAATTTACCTGAAGAGCCACAGCCAGGCTGTGTTGCAAGCATGGAACAGAAACAGCCCTGACTGTTCACCAGTATCTCAGCAGTGGTATGGTCTTAAGATAGAGACTTGGACAGATTTAACAGGTCTAAAATCACCTCTAGATGGTATTTTTAATTTTTCAGAATGCTTTGACAAGTGGCTGTATTTCTAAGTCCTGTTTTACATAAGGGCAGTAAAGCTGAGATGTTAAGTGATTACACTGACACAAAAATTCTGCAGAGAGCCAGCAACAGAGATCTGACCTCAGCTCTGGACAGCTAGACACCTTCCTTCGATGTGTTCAGATTTGGAAAGCATCCTGCCTGTGTTATCTTTTATTATCTTTATCAGTACACAGACTGATGAAGTGTCCAGTTATTGTTAAAAAGTGACAGGCTCACAGCACCCCACCAGAGCTCTTTCATTAAAACACCCAGCAGAAGGAGAAATCAAGGAGAAATCAATCCAGGCTGCAAACCACCCATGATATAATGGCTACAGAACTGAGAAATATGGGCATCCAATATGCCTTTAAGGTTGATCAAATAACACTGCTGAGTAGAAATAGTGGGCAGCAGTGCTCACAGCATCCTACACAACCTTCACTTATGCAGTACAAATGATGAAAAAGTAATTCTAGACAAAGAATAAATGTTCCTTCAGAAAGTATTTATAGACAGATGGATGCCCAGTGATACTGGCCCTTTCACTGGCTTTTTACTTACTTTTACTGGCTAAAAGGAAATCTCTTATTTATACACAGTGAAACCTATGTTCTCTGCCCTCCCCAGCCCCAATCCTTCCTCTGAAAACGAAGTGGTTTATTTCAATACTTTGTTAAAGCAGTAGGACCAATATATCACTGCTGGGGTAACTATTTGCCACAACCCTTTCAACTAGCAAACAACTAGTTGAATTGATAAGGCTCCCCAGGCTCGTAACTGGAGGACAGAACTCCCCTGACCAGGTGATGGGATACAGCTCAGGGCAAGAGAGTCCCTGTGCTCAGGCACCTGTGACCAGGCTGAAACCACTGACACTTCTAGACACTGTTCTTGCCAAAACAGGCAAGAGAAAAGGGGCAGGCTTACCTCATAGAGCTGGCCCATGGTAGCACTGGTGGGAGGGATGGTGTTATTGACAAAGAAGAACAAAGCATCTTCCGGCCTCAGGTGGATCCGCTTTCGGATTAAGAAGTAGAACTGACCAACTGGAGAGGAACAAAAAATGCCTTAGATGCTTAAGGAAATGTTGGAGGGTTTCTTGTTGTTGTTGTTGTTCCTGTTTATTTTTGTATTTTAACCCTAATCATGGATGGTTTCTTTTGGTGGTAGAAGTCACACACTGTATATAAAAAGTAGGGGAAAATGAACAATACAGGGAAAAAAAGCAGTAGAGGAAAGCAGTAACTTCATGACTTTAACCACACGAACAGCCAATCCTGTTCCTACTCAGAGCTGGTAGTTTCTCAGGTACACACCTCATGCCATGTCCCCTCTAAATCCACACTTCACCTACTGTGGTATAAAATGCTCTACTGAGAGGATTGGTGGGAAGATGTTTAACTAGTTTAACCTTTAAACCCTACAGATCAAAGACAACTTAGAGAATTTAGCCTTGGTGTAAATGGTTAAACCATTCCTGAAAAAAAGAAGATTTTTATTATTTACTTGAACTATGTTGCACAAGAAAGTTTCTCACAGTCCATTAAATACTATAAGAAGAATAAATACTGTTCCTTTAACTCATTCACGTTCTTAAATAAAAACAGATGTAATCACACTCAAAATCACCATGACCATTCAGAAAAAGAACTTTGCAGCTATGACTACAGCCACAGGGGTGGAAAAGGGTGGGACTATTGCAAGAACTTGTCTCTTTCTGCAACAAGAGTACAGCCTCTGGCAACTCTGCAGCTAGGCCATCATTGACTGGTGATGATGACACTGCTCATGATACACAATTTAGTCACTGTTGTCGTGGTTAGAACTCAGCTGTGACACACTGGCTAAGCCAGTGAGATACCTCAAAAGACCTCAGAGAATTCTGCATGTTTTAATGCAGGCTATAAGGTATAAATGTAACAAGGACAGCAGGTAAACGAGATGTTGAGCCTGTCTGGAGGTTTTCCTTGTGCTGAGCACAGTAAAAAGCACTTCTGAGACCCTCTCACAGGAAGAAAGGAGGAAGAAAGGAGGAAGAAAGGAGGAAGAAAGGAGGAAGAAAGGAGGAAGAAAGGAGGTAGATACTGTTACCTGTGAGGTCAGAAGGCACGAGATACTTTCTTTTGTCTAAGTCAGGTACTCTGGCTTTGGGTGCTTTTTCCACGATTACCTGGAAAGAGAAAGAGAGAGAAAGTGAGAAACAGATGATGAGTATCATTAACCAAAATGGTCCAAAAAGCATCAGTGGATAAGGATATTAGCCTTTGATGGTGCTACCAGGCCTTTAGGTATTTAATCTGTGACAAATACACAACCTAAAGAACACAGAGGTGAGATGACCTGTAAAGAACAGAAGACAAAATCACTCCCAATAGCTGTGCTGGGAGCCCAGGGCTGTAGCAGTAAGCATGGTGAGTGAAAAAAAGAGTCCAGAACAGACATAAAAATAAACCATAATGGCTGATTAAAAAATAGGGCACCTTGATGTTCCCAATTCAGGTTAATTTTGTGTGAAGAAGCTGTCAGGAGGCTAATACACGAACACAAGTTAAGTTAAACTGTTTCCAGGTTACAGTTCCAAACTGCCTTGCACAAAATCAGCCCTACTCCCAGTAGTCCCACATCCTAATTTTTACTTTCACCAATACCAAGTGCTCTAGAATGAAGCAAAGAATTAAAGAGAAAATGCAGCTCATGGGGGATTTTTTTAAAATCTCTAGTTCTTCAGGAGTTATCGCCTACTCTGAAATTCATATTTTTGAAGTTTATTATCCATATTTCCCATAGCCATGGACACTTCCTTCATCATAAAAACATACAATAATTAAAACCAGCCTGCCCTCTGGGCAACTGGACCCACAGAGACCTCTGACACAAAACACTGATTTCCTTATATTCTAACACAGAAAAACACAAAGCTCAGCAGCTTTAAAGTCAAAAAGATAATTTCTGTTAGCAGAGCTAGGCAAAATATTTACCTCAGAAGCAGGAAGTATTCCAAAGTGATCTGATCTCTTTTTCCATTGAAACCTTTGGAACTACTGTGTTTGTGCAGAAAAAAACCGCAGGGGTTGTTTTTCTGGGTTTTTTTGTGGTATGTATTTTTGAACTGGTAAAACATACATCATGTTTCAATCTATGTGGCTTGCTGTTCTGACCACCTAAAATAAACCTAAAGCTGCATTTTCTGAACTTCCTAAACTTTTTAATTTCCTTAGACTTATACTTGTAAATACTACATCTGAGACACTGTAGGACTAATTTCTAAGGGTTCCATGCTCCCATAGCTCTTTGGCAACCCAAATCAGCAAATACAGCTGTTGTGTAAGAGAAAAGGCTGAGCTGCTGTGAACTAAGCCTGCTTTGGAAACAAAATGATGTTGTCCCACCAGTGAGACACAACCCCAGAACAAAATGTTATCACGAGCTTGGTGTATTTAGCCTGGACATGGTGCTGTGCTAACCTGAATGCTTCTAGAGCTGAGTGTGTGTCTCTAAAATATCTCACACCAGAGAGGTACCAACTAGGACATCTTTCCCTGTGCTCCACTTTAATGTGGCCAACACAGCCAAACCTCCTGAAATTTCCAGGTTTGATTTTAAAATAGGAACGTGGTAGCCTCAGCTAATTCAAGACTTTCAAGTACCTAAGTCAGTACAAGGCACTCAAGCTCCTTCAGGCAGTTCGGGGTAGGAGGTGCATTTCTGTTCAAGATGCAGCTGGTAAATGTTGTGAGGGAAGGACAGTACCACAATCCCACTGAACAGGTGCAGGCTGAACAGCAATAGCATTTTTCACATTTTTTACCAGCACAGCCAAACAAGGCACTATCTAAAACAATGAACTGCACTGGGGAGAAACCTTTAGTTCTTGCCTGCAATTTAAAAAACTACTGACAAACCCAACTGCTTGCTGTGACTACCCTCACCTGGGGTAGGGGGAAGGAGAGGGATTGTAGACAGGTCATAAGATAATCAAGGAAAATAAGTCATGCCTATGAGAATGAGGTGTGTGTTGGGACTTCTAAGCCCCTAGGAAAGATTTAGGAAAGATTTAAATCAGATCAGCACTGATTCAAGAGATCCTCAGAGACATTCTCCTCCTGCAAAGAGACTGGGAAGGAATGGAGGTGCTCTGCTAATCTGACTGGCAACTGCAATCAGTCTGCTGGATAATGCAGGTTATCTCTTCTGAAGCACTAAACCCTTCACCTACATAAAAAAATCCTACAAGGAAAATCCTAAGGGTAGAAATACTGACTATTCACATTTGTGTTGTTGTTTAGTGGTGACTGGGATAATGCAGGGCAGTAAAATCTCATCAAAATGCTGAGAGATGTATCATGGCACTGCAGCGTAGGCAGCCAAAAGGATTACATCCTCAAGGATCCTGCTGTCAGGAAGGGCAGACACAGAAGTGATGTGAAGAACACAGTGCTGCATTCATTTTTTTGTATGCAGCTCTGCCAAGAGGTTATCCTTCCTAACTCACATCTGGGCCTTGCTGTGCATCATTTCCAATTATCCTTGCCTCCAGCACACCTTGTTAATCTGGTCCTGGTTTTCTTTACAAAGTTCTGCTGATGCCCCTCCCCATCCTGACCTCCTTTACCTCCTGCCAGACTGGGCCTCACCCTGGGCTCCCCACACGGCTCTTCCTGACACCTTTGCCATGGCCTGCTGTGCAATCTGCCACGTTAATCCTCAATTTACACCTTGTCTCAAGCCAGACCTACAGAGCCCTCATCATAAACACCCAACCCCAGACACTTCAAGCTGACCTCCTGCCGTGCTCAACCTATGCTATGCCAGGCCTCCCTAAAACGGAGAAAACAAAGGCACCCAAATACTGACTTCTAAAAACTTTTTCAAGTCCATTTGAGGGTCATTCCCAAGATAAAAAATGCAGTTAGCCTGCAGGGAAAACATGGAGTGTAACTGTTCTCCCTTTGTCATTAGTTTTACAGGGGATTCCAGGTTTTTTTGAATGTGGTACACTTGTGCAGTAAATCTAGGGCAGAGCTCTCCAGTGGGGATGGAAAAAAAAGAATCCTTGCAAAATATTTATTTAAAAAAGGAAAAAAACCACTCTACACTTAATAAGATTTGTCATTTCTTTTTTAATATAACTATGGAATTATTAACTCAGAAGTTTCCCTCAGGCTCTCCAAAGGGGCCTAAGAATGAGGAAGCAAAATTTAGCCAGATGACCTTGCATTCCAAATGACATTTTCTCCACTGGATGATTAAACAGGAGGGCAAAATAATTGAGAAGTATCATTTTTCTTGCTCTCTCTATATATGTATATCCTCTTCTGTATGCAAAGGAGAAGAGCAAGGCTGTATCGAAAAGACAAGCCAAGATGAAGTAAAATAAAAATAACAGGGAGGTATGAGATGACCCGGATGGGGCCCATGTTTAGTATGAGAAGTACCCGGTTAACGCACTCGCTGATCTCCATTTCCAGAGGAACAAGGGTGAGCTCCCTCTCCACTCCCCCCCAGCAGCCAGGAAAAGATCAGTTCCCTGTGGAGCGACTGCGGATCCCGGGAAAAGGTGTATCCACCCACCCACCCACACCGCAGCCCTTCCCGCAGCAAAAATAGCCCCAGCTCTGCACTGAGGAGAAAAGCAGCCGGGGATTTGAATCATATCAGCGCGATCACCATCATCTGTACTAAACTCATTCCTTTCGCCTTCAGAACGAGGCGAGCGGCGGCCCGGAAAACAAAGGCGGCCGAGCCCGGGCCCGCGGCCTGGGCCGCCCCGCAGCGCGCACTCACGGGCACTCTGTCGGGGTATTTCTTCCGGATCTTCTCCCCTTCTTTTTTCCTGTACTCGAACGGGTGGTCTTCCTTGTACTGGAACTTCATGGCGCCGGGCTGTCCCTCTGCTCGCGGCCGCGGCTTCTCCTGCTGCTGCTGCTGCTGCTGCGGGCGGCGCTGCGGCTGCCTCCGCCCCCGCCTCGGCCGGCGCTGCGCAAACAGCTCCGCCCGCCCGGCCCGGCCCGGCCCAGTCTCGCCCGGCTCGGGCCGTGCCGCGTCACGGGCTGGGGCCGCCCCGAGCCCTCTGCGCTGTGACGTCACGGGCACCCACCCCACTGCGCTATGACGTCAAAGGCAGGTGCCCCCCCGCCGCCGAGCCGTGACGTCACGCGGAGGTGTCCCCCCCCCTTCCCCCCGAGCTGCCCTGTGACGTCACGGGGAGAGCTGAGTGGGGGGACAAGGAGGGGCGCGTCCTTTCCAGCTCGGCGCGTTCTGTTCTTGCAGTGATTTATTGCCCGGCAATATGTAAACAAATATTTTAAAACTATTTTTTTATTATTAATTTTATTATTAATAATAATAATTTTTATTATTTGTATTATTAATAATTTATTATTATTATTATTATTATTATTATTATTATTATTATTATTATTATTATTATTAGGTTTTGGGGGTTTTTTTGTTTAAGGGCCGCAAGACGCCGTTTGCCATCCACAGCGCCCCATCCGCCCGCACTGCTGCGCCCGCCGAGCCCAGCGCCCTGTGGGGACACGGCTTGGGGCTCCCCGGGTGAGGCCTGAATGCCCTTGCTTGTCCAAATGGATGTGACAACAGCAACAACAACAACTGGTTTGTTCTCAAACCTGTGGCTGCTGGATGTGGATGAGTGCCTTGTTTGCAGCATCTCGGAGGCAGGAAGCGTGCCGCGCGATGTGTCACAGCAGATGCGCGGTGCAGACACGCCAAAGGTAACTGTCTGCAAACAAGCCAAAACAGAGAGACAGTTTCGGCCCAGTTACTCAACTGACACGATATCTGGGTTTTTTTCCCCTAGGAGGAGATGGACTCACAATTATTTACTGCTCAGCAGAAGTGCAGGTATTAATGAATGGCTCAGCATCCTCAAATCAGGACAAAAATCAATTGCTGCTACCCTGGGGACCATGAATTAGATTGTATTAAATTGTTTTTTCTTTGCTTACTTTACCCAGAGGAAGCAGGATTTTGCCAAGGCTGATCTTTTTCCTATGCAGGTGTTTTAGTTGTAGTAGAATATGGGTGGCACAGCCAGATGCATAAGGTGATTCTTCAGGGCCAGACCAAAGGCAGAGGTAAAAAGATCCAGATTCCTAATTGAGCCCTGTGTTTTGACTGAGAATAGGGGTAGGAAAATGTGTGTTGGGGTGTGATATTTCTCATCTGAATAATGACACCTATTTTTGGATGAATTTTGGAAGTGTATCTGCAAAAACTCTGGCAGGGCCTTTACTTTCTAAGCTTTTATTACTTTTATTACTTTTTAATACTAAATACTTTTATTTAGTATGGGGTAGTGTGACCTCCTGCTAATGGTCAGTTCCAGCAGGTACATGCCCAAATCTCCTAAGGGTAAAGCAGCCCACAGTGGGAATGTCACCAGCCAGCGTGTCCCAGCTTTCCTTGTCCATGTGCATAAGGTTTGTACAGGAAACTTTCTGTCTGTCCTAGGACACGTAAACATTCTCCCATATTTGCCACGTAGTGTCAGACGAGCTCAGAGGGGTGAGTCAGAAGGAAGGCATTATTTTTTGCAGTCCCATAGCAAATAGCTAGGATTGTAGGAGCCCCAGGGTTTAGACCCACAGAAAATTCTGGTTTCATGGCATTAAACTTTTATATAAAGCCTGTGTTTGGCTTCCTTGCTTCCTAACTGTCTGCAGCATAGCAGTTGCTGAGTGTACTGAGGGTCTGTAGTGATGCCTCTTCCTCAAGGACAAAAGAGAGGAAGTTTTCTAGCCTGTTTCACCTAAGCCACCAACATAGTCTAGCAATTTAAACAGACTGATCTCAAACTCCTCTTATCCTGTGAATTGCTGTTTTATCCCCAGGACTGCTCCCAAGGCAGCTAAGACCAGACCTGGTTTTAATTTCTCATGACAAATCGGAGAGAAGTGTCAGGGTTTTGCCCTGTTCTGATGCAAAGACATGGCCCTGTGAGCAGATTGCTGGGTGACTTCTCCTCAGCAGATCCCCTGACTGAACTCTCTCCCTGCCCTGATGGTGCAGCTGTGAATGTTCAGCCCCAGGACTCGCTCCTCCTGCTTCCCCACTTTGTCACGCATCGAATTCCCAGCTCTCTCCTTCAGCTTCAATAATAACAACAACGTCACTGGCAAAACAGGCAGGAAGATGATACATGCACAAGCAGTGACAAACACCTAAACATCTGACTTAGGGTTGTTAAAATGTCAGCCCATGGGCATGTGACAAGCCCCACGCCCTGGATTCGTTTGCCAGAGGGAGGAACTGGAAATGGTGTTGGCTAATTTTCCTATCCTGGACTGCCAGCATAATGTGGTCCTTCACAGACTGTCAAAACAATATATATATTTTTTCTTAACCTAGAGTGTCAGAACAGCTCTGAGCACGTACTGTACTCTGTGTCTGCAGGTCATGTGAGTACATTCCACAAGAGATTTCCCAAGTGTTGCCAATGCTGCAGCCACAGGAGCGGGAGACAAAAATATTTGCACAGAATTTGGAGGCGGGGTTTGCAGCCTGTGCCATACTATACAGTTCTCTGACTTAAAACTCTGGACTCCCATGGATATGGCTTTCATTATTACCTCCCCTTGGGTAATTTATGCCTTTACAGACTTCTTTTCTTTTCTTTTCTTTTCTTTTCTTTCCTTTCCTTTCCTTTCCTTTCCTTTCCTTTCCTTTCCTTTCCTTTCCTTTCCTTTCCTTTCCTTTCCTTTCCTTTCCTTTCCTTTCCTTTCCTTTCCTTTCCTTTCCTTTCCTTTCCTTTCCTTTCCTTTCCTTTCCTTTCCTTTCCTTTCCTTTCCTTTCCTTTCCTTTCCTTTCCTTTCCTTTCCTTTCCTTTCCTTTCCTTTCCTTTCCTTTCCTTTCCTTTCCTTTCCTTTCCTTTCCTTTCCTTTCCTTTCCTTTCCTTTCCTTTCCTTTCCTTTCCTTTCCTTTCCTTTCCTTTCCTTTCCTTTCCTTTCCTTTCCTTTTCTTTTCTTTTCTTTTCTTTTCTTTTCTTTTCTCTCTCCTCTCCTCTCTCTTTTCGCTTTTCTTTTTTAAGTCTTTAGTGTGGACTCTCCATACCAAAGTCTCTTTTGTCAGGAAGGTTGTGGTTTGTGCTTTGTGGTCTGGATGGTGATTAAACCACAGATGGCATACCAGAAGGCACTTGTGATTCTGATCTGCTCGCTGCCATCCATGGCACAATCCTTGCCTGGTGTCTCTGCAATATCCCTTGTGACTGGTCACCAGTGTCCCTTGGCACTGGATCTGTAGTACCTTCCGAGCCAGTACGGGCACATTGATCTTGGATGAGGGCACAGGGTTAGTCACTCCCAGTAAACAATGTCTAATTGTCTAAATGTTTTCCTTTCCTCTAGGAAAGCACTCTGTATTGTCCATGCTGGGCTGCTGTCTCGCTGCTCTATTTTCTACTATTTTTATTTATTTTTATTATTATTATTTTTTTTTATTTTTTTTAAACAAAAAATCTGCTCTTTCTTGCCATACTTCTTGTATGGCCCAGCTTCAGTTAAAGTTGCTTAAAGGCATACAAATGATGTCATGAGGAGATGAAGGAACACAGTCACAATTGCTGCGTGATCAAAAGCAGCAGTAAAGAACAACAGCCCTGACTTGCAAAGTAGAGTTTGCGATCCCTTTGTTCCAGCCAGAGATTGGGAGTGACCTCTTGGGGAGGGGCATCACTGTTCCTGTGAAAACAAAGGAGCAACAAAAACAGTGAGGCCCCTGGGATGCTTCTGAAAACCGGTTTTTCTCAAGTACTCCGTGTTTTAGAGGAACCTAAGGGTGGCACTGTTAGCAAACAAGTTAATATTTCTTTTATAAGGAGCCTGTGCAGCGGTGTGGGGAGGAAAATTGCTTTAAGGAGATTTAATCCATGAAATGCATAAGGGATGACAGACAAGCTATGGGTGATGCCCATGTGTTAGAAAATCTAATTACAAATTTAGAGACTGACGTGCTTCAGTGCTCTTAGACCGGAGAGAGAAATTTCTTGTTGAGACTGGGACACAAAGAATGCAGAATTTATAAACCACAAAGACACTGACAGAAACTGGAGATGAAGGAGAAACTAACAAATACAATTACTGAGATTGTCTCTATCTGGGAAAAAGAAATAAATAATAAAAAAGGCAAAAAGGGTGGATTAATTAGCATTAGAAGTAATAAATAGGTGATAGAATACTAATTAATGAAGAGAACTACATAGCTTGTAAGCCAATGAACACTAGTTTCTTTTTTTTTTTTTTTTTTTTTTTTTTTTTTTTTTTTAGCTCAAATGTATAAATAGTTAAAGGTTTTGATAACTGCCATGTTCTGTGGGGCTATCCCCATGTACCCTAACACTGAATAAAGTAATGTTGACTTTCTACCCTGACAAACTGGTTGAATAGTTTATTTCCCAGTTTTGGTGGCAGTTTCTGGTACCCCCAGATGGGACAAAGAG
Organism: Zosterops lateralis; assembly: GCF_965231275.1. NCBI lineage: Eukaryota > Metazoa > Chordata > Aves > Passeriformes > Zosteropidae > Zosterops > Zosterops lateralis. Next base: position 11,722,766 of record NC_139765.1, read on the forward strand.
GTGCCAACTCAGTGGACCAGAGGAACTGTCAGCACACCACTGCACACTAAAATATTTTTGGGGAGATCTTCCCATTTCTTGGTCTGGAGAGCAGGCCATTCTGCCCTTTCTGGGAAAAAGAATACAACATTACTTAAGGTACTTTATTTGAAGGTATTTTTCCTGCCCATAAGTTGCACTAATAGAAAGTTTGCAGTGTGAGGCTCAGAGGTTTTTCAAATGTTCACCTGTTCGGGTTTTGGGAAAGGTTGTAAAGCATTGTAAAAGATTGTAAGAGGTTGTAGAAAGTTTGTAAAATGTTTTAAAAGTTGTTTTTTTTTTTTTTTCCTAAGATGGTAAATATGAGAGTGGGGCTACCTTTATAGCTCCCAAGACAAGGGATCCCAAAGGGTTCCCCTTTGGGTTGTGTCCTAAGGAACTGGAAAAGGTTGGGGCTTTGGGAAGGGTGACCCCCTGACATGAAAACAACTAGTTGAATATTGTAATCTTTGGTGGCCAATACATAAACTTAATGGTTGTGAAAAGTGACCAGTTAATGGGACTGCAAATTACAATGCCATTTTGCAATTAATGCTGTTTTGTAGCAAGAATGCAATGGACCACCCATCATTAGGGACCACCCACCATATGCTGATTTTTTCTTTTTTGATTTGTGGAATAATCCTGATTAGTGGAAGGAATGTGTGCATGTGCCTAGAGATCCAATGCTGTTAGCATTAGAAGAGAAAGGATGAGGAACCACTCAAAAGGTGCTGCTCTGGCTGCAGTCTAGGCTGAACCCCCAGTGTCAAGTGTGTGGCTGTGGGCTCCTGTAGCACAATGAGCTGGGCAAGTTTGTCCTGCAGCCAAGGGACTGGAGCAGCTCAGCACTGGGACTGCTTGGGAAACATTGTGTGAAAGGTCTTGACCTCAGAACTGGAACTTGTGCTTTAGGAAATTTAGGTAAAATCCTTGTTTCACATGGACAAAAGAATTCAGTCCAGGAAGGAAAAGAGTCTGTCTCTCCAGTCCTGAGTCCCTTTCTAAGAGAGAGCTGAGCCTGACTGCAGGAAAGGCTTTCAGGAATTGAAAGATGCTTTAATGACTGCTCCTGCACTAGGCTTTTTAGGCAGAATTGCTGCCCTGTGGAGCAGAGTGAACATCACATGTTAAATGCCAGAACAGCTCAGGGTTTGCAGGCAGGATGAGCTAAATGTTCTCCCTGGAAAGCACTGTGAAGACTTCCAGGGAGTTCCTGGGCTTGACAGCACTTGACACATGTTCAGGGGATTCAAATGTCTCTGCTGGCTTCAGGCTTTTACTGTGGAGTAAACAAGAGCCTTCCAGGAAATGTTCTGCAGCTTGGTGAAGACAGGCCTGAACAGCACTTCAGAGAGCAGCTGATAAAATAGGTCACTCTAACAGGTGTTCCACAAACAGTTATAATTATTATTATTATTTCATGGCCAGGCTGGATGGAGCTCTGAGCAACCTGGTCTAGCAGAAGTTGTCCCTGCCCATGGCAAGGGAGTTGGAACTCGATGATCTTAAAGGTCCCCTCCAACTCAAACCATTCTAAAATTCTAAGATTGAAGAAAGGTGTAATAGCAGAAGGGACATAAACTTATATGTCACTTCTTATTCCATTCCAGTTGCTAATGGAATGGAATAATGGAATATCATTGCTCTTGCTAATGATACAGTTAATTATGACTAGACAGTTTAGGAAGAAGTTTGTGACCTCAAAACCAAGATTTGCAATAAATTCATTTAGATACAAAATTTCTGTGACTGGTAAAGGTCTGGGGCATCATCAAAGATGTTTTGGGTTTTCAATTTTAGCTTTATTCTATCCCTGAAGCTATTTTATCAACCTTCTCTAAAATATTCTGTGGTTGTAATCTCAACAGCAGTTAGGTTCTTAAACATGTTTGGGATCTAGTCTATGTTGGACCTTGTCCAACATTGTCCTTGTTCTTCTAATCTACAAAATAACTGTATTTTCTGTATTTCACAGGAAAGAAGACCAGCATATTAACTAAAGTGGGAATTTGGGTCCTTCAGCAGGAAGGGCCATGCAGGCATTTAAAAAAGATATGACTGTGCCTTCATATCAACATGAGCATATACATGCAATTTATTCATGGCTGAATGAATCATCATGTGATATTTAATGTTGTTCTGCTTTAATGTTTTTATGTGCTGAAGCCAGGGTAGAGACAGCACTGATGTCATTCAACACTCACCTTCTCCTGACTCCCTAGGTCAGGGTTTTACAGATGGGCCATACCTATGTTCATCCAATTTCATTAATATTTCTGGATGGTTCAGCATTATTTGTATTGACCAGGAGAGACTCACAAATTATTCAGTCTGAGAAATGTCTTGCATGTTTTAAGTGGTCTTACTTCAACTGATCTGGTTTTGACAGCAACATTAGGAATTAATAAATGATACTATAGGAAAGCATTGAAAATATGATTGAGCTTTATTTCAGAGGTCGTGTTCTTACTCCTCCCCTTGTTTGATCTGTTGGTACATATATAATATTTTTTAATTCATATATAAGAGCTTATGATTACCATTTCAGAATTGCTATATATCCCATTCAGAACCAGACTCTGTTAATTTTATGTATACTGCAGAGCATCAAGGGCACACTCTGTACATACTGTCTGTATGAATGCTATCATTCGTTTACATGCAGATTGTTTCCATTTTTAAAAATTTAATTTACTATAAATGGTTGGCAATTTCCAGAAGTTTGGTGTTAATATTGGGTTGTAACAGACCTTTGCAAATGTCTTTTTTTTCTGTTTTGAAGACTTCTGCCATCCTGAGGAAACTTAGGCCAAAGGCAAGAGGAATGAGACTGCATCTGTAGCCACCCTTCAGATCACTAGCCTACAAAATGGCTCAGCACCTTGAAAATGCTGCCTGCTTATTTGTGCAAAGTGTGATTCTAGTGTTGTGTGCTTGTAATGAATGGGCTTGGAGAATGCAAATTATCTGAAGGAGGTGTCAAAAAGAGCCGTTAGACTATGCTAGGTCTGGAAATATTTGAAATTTTAGTTGCCTTTTCTCCCCCTTCCTCAATTGACTAAGGAAGTTAATCTGAAATTCTTAAAACCCTGCCCACCTGAATTAGTCTCTGCATGCATCTATTCTGTATTATTTGCTATGAAGAAAAAACAGACATCAATGTCCTGGGAGGGCTGGCTGGGCATCCTTTCCCTCGGCCGGCACCTGCGGCTTTTCCTCTGGCACCGGATCCAGGTCTGGAACCTTCTGCCCCGCCTTGGCCACGGTGAACCTGCTCATGTGCAGAGCCTCTTCATACACTGGAGGGGTGTCTGATGTGGAGAGAGGAGGTGTTCCCTGGGCAGCGTTGTGGGAGTGTGCCACTGCTAGTATTCTCCTGGCAGCAGGGCCAAACACTGAGTGGAGAGCTGGAAGAGAAGAGACCAAACTGTTTGCCTCATCCTGAAAGCATCGTGTGATTAAAGGAGGGCAAGGATATCCACAGGACATAGGCTTTTCTCTTCCCACAGCCATAATGTTTTCCTTTTCCTGCTCCTTCACTGTTCCCTAAAAGGAGTGTGTGTGAAATCCCACTAGCAGCATCCCACAAATCCTCTCTCCTGAAATGCCACTGAAACCTGTAGCTGCCCTTATTCCACCCAAACATGTCTCACAGTTGAGCACCATACTGTGTAGCATGTACAGAGGTTGCTTTCCATCCATCCTGCCATGAACTTTCCTCTCTGAGCCTTGGGGTGTCACCAGCTGGGCTTTATGGTGCAGCCCCTCACTACCAGGGTGTTGAATTCCCCAGGATCTGGCAAGGCCAACTCACAAGTGATGGTGCTCTGGAGGGTGCTGTCGTGGTCAAAGGCAATGACGGTGACCTCATAGGGCTGAGGGCCTGACTCGTCCCCTGGCTGATGGCACGGGAAGCAGCAGCACTTCACACAGACAGAGACCAGCCCACACAGGAGCAGGAGCCCCCCGATCACCAGCACCAGCCTGCAGCAGGAGGGGACACAGAATTAAGGCAGAAAGATTTGGTTTACAGGACACCTCTTAATGTCCCTGGCTGCTTGCAGCATGGTAAACCTGAAAGCTAAACAAAGTCACCTGGGGCTTTGTCCAGCTGAGTTTAGACAGTATCCAAACTCAGATACTGCAGGGATGCAGATCTGTCATCCCCTCCAGGCACCTGTTCAAGTGGTGCACCATCCTCAGGGGAAGCATTTTTTCTCCTGTCTAATCAGAATTTTCCTGTCTGCAGCTTGCTCAGCCACCTTTATGAGCTTCTGCTGAGCACTTCTGAGAAGTCTCTGTCTTTATCTTCTCTCAAGATCCCCCTTAGGTAGTGCAAAGTGGCAATTACTTTGACCCCTTAGCTTCCTCCAGGCTGAAGAAACCTGGTTCTTTTTATTGGCTCTTCAGGGAACTGGCTTCAGTTTGCCAACATCAATTTTGTACTAGGGGACTAAAACTAGGTATTCCAGATGTCACATCATGAGTGACAAGCAGAGAGGAAAAATTGGATCTTGCGGTCTTCTGACTATCCTTATTAATTCAGCCTTCTAGATGTTCAAAAACTACCATCCTTTTTAATCTCATCCTAGTGGGAATGACTAAGAAATTAGACAGAATTTACTTTAAAATCAGTCTTTTAAAAGGCCTATTGTGTCATGAATACTTTATTAATAGTGTTCTTATGACTGTGAAATAGAAAAGGAGGCTGGTGGGTCAACTTTGGTTAAAGACAGTGAGATGTCTGAGGGGTTGCCTTGCTCTTGTAGGGCTCTAGAGAATCCCAGGGAAAAGGAGTGGGTGGCATCGCTCCTGAGCAGGCCACATTTAATCCCACCCTTTGCTGCTGGAATTGTCTAGAGATGGAATTGTCTAGATATTTAGAGTAAACATGTTGTCTTACCAGATATACCACAGATGGTCCCATGGTGTACCTGAGCAGCTGAAGAGAAGAGAGTACAAGAAAGAGTTATCCACAGAATACCAAATAAATGCAAAAATCCCTACGGCACCCTCCTCCATCTCCGCTCTTGCACCCCATTTACTGTCCAGATTCCAGATGGTACAATGATGAGAAACTCATTGTGCTTTGTGGAGGACACAGTTTTCCAACCTCATCAATATTCCTCTTAGGTGAATTTCCCTTCTGTTGGCTTTGTATCTTGATTGTTTTCCTGATATTTATGCTTGCCCAATTCCGTTTGCAAACCTTAGAGATCTTCATTGATGTTTGCTTTTTTCTTTTTTTGTCAATATATCATTTATGTTATTCTTACAAATGACATCACTGATAATAATATTCACCAAAGTAGTTTATTTCAAACCATTTTTTCAAGGAAAGTTCAATTTTAAATTTATAATCCCAGTCAATTGAAATTACACCAGAAAGCTCTTAACTGTTGCAGTAATGCAAACAGGCAGCAGGGGGGGTACCACGCAGTCAGTATGTTGATCAACAAAAATAGTAACTGATACAGTTCACATTCAAAGTAATGATGATTTTACATTTACGTTGTATTTTTAATACAACGAAATTAGATTTTCTGGAAAATGTCCACCATGAGGTCTAATGCCCATGTCCAGTATTGCCTTTATTGTTCATTGTTTTCTCAAAAGAAGAGCAAGATTGACAAATACTTAACAGTTCAGCGTTGAGGCAGCCCTCCTCACCTCTCACTTGGGGAAACTAGAAGGAGAAAAGCGGCAAAGACACAGCTAGAGTGAATTAAATCTTTGTCATATGCATCTTGTATATCTTTTATATTATGAGTCTGGATCTCCCATGGTAAAGATGTACTGTTATCTATCTTCCATTGTTTCTATCATAAATTCTGCTGTGGATTTGAAGTTACCAACAGCATTGCTTCATATATTAACTTCCTGTAGTCTTTAAAATCCTGTTTAGTACTGTTCTTAACTTCATTGTCACCACAACTTTCCCCTTCTTCACTACAAGCTGTGTCATTCTCCAGCTGTAGATCCTTCTCCATGCTCAAATATTAGGAACTTATTAAGAATTTAAATACTCTGCTTCATATGATACCCACCCTGGCTTGAAAACTGTTTTGTTCCTCCAGCACTCCTACCCTTCTCATTCTTTTTCCTTGGGTACCCTAATGTCTGAGTTACCATCCCTGGAATAGCAGCAGCTATTATCTTCTCTGTGTGTGCCTTTTAAGTGTCCTGTTTTTTCTAATATCAGGGAAATTATTATTGCTAATGGCCCTCCCAGGTAACTCCTTATCCAAGCAGAGACGCCATAAAGAGGAATGTCAAAAGTGACTTACCCATAAGAAACTCCCTACAACAAAGCAGATCATGCCTGAATTATGCATCCCCTTAAGGTAGTTCTGTAGCCTCCTGGTGTCTCAAGCTGCTCAGAGTCTTCTTGTCCTTTCTACTTTCAGTTCATCCTCACCAGTCCAGTGGTCAGGAGAAGCTTCTGTGCTGTGTGTTGAATCCAGTCTCTACCTCCTACTCTAGCCTCTTTCGGCCCTTCAAGTTTTTGCTTTCCCTTTTTTCCTTTTTGTCACTGGAATTCCTGATTGTTTCTGCCTGTCTCTTTTCGTTATTCTCTTGGCCTGGTTCTCTTCCTCTTTTGAAGGGATTTCTAAAGCCTTCCAGTCAGATCAGGAGAAGTGGCTACAGGTTCTTACTTTAGATGTTTAACTAGTTCAGTGAAGGGCATCATGAGATCTCTGCAGGCCTGACCCTTCCCTTCTATGAGCAGAAAGGGTCTCTGAGTTTGTTCATTCCCAATTATTTCTCTCCCCGCCCCTACCCTGAGGGGAGTGGATTGAAGGTCATGTAACTGACCTGTTTAAATGGAGTTCAGATTCCTCTCCATCCTCCAGTACCTTTTCTGCCCCTGCACTCACTTGTCCTACCTCTGACGATCCAATCTACTGACTTGGAAGTAAAAGAGTTTGCCATATAATAACTATATCCAGTATTAGATAGATAGATAGATAGATAGACAGACAGACATACATATATATATATATGCGCAGTTATATGTATATGTATGTATACATATATGTGTATGTAGACATATATGTGTGTATATATGCAACATATATGTATGCATCTGCATGCATACATATATATATATATATATATATATATCTGGAGCAACTCTTGTACCTCCCATTTTAAGGCTCTGCCATCATCCTTCTTGCCTGGTCATGTCCTGCTATGTCACTCCTGCAGCTGGGAGTCTGTTCACTCACAGGTCCCACTCCCAAACTTTCTGCTTGGCCACCAGGAAGTCCCCCTAAATCCTTGCAGCAGAGGGATTACATGTTGATTCTCCTGTCCTGGATACTATTAGTCCTGCAGCTGGTTATATTCACAGGCTCCATTCAACGACCCATTAATTTTCTCTGCCTTGTAGAATTGCTTAAAATTTCTGTTAGTGCTCATGGCTATCCAGAGTTTTATTACAGTCATGTAACTGGGTTCTCCTAATCTTTCTCTTTTGAATAGCTGGGAGAGAAAAAAGTGCTCTGCAGTAATGTGTAACTATTTGTGTTTGGGAACCACCTGGGACTGGTGCATAAATGTTTGTTAAAGGCAGGATAACAGCTAGTGAGACTTGTTGCTCCTTGTTGCAATTGCAGCCCTTCCACATTAAACTGGTGAATCATTAGCCCTGGTGGTGCATTTTAGAGTTGCAGAGCAGAACCAATGGATTCATGAACATTATGTATTCTCCCAAGGCAGACTAAAACTCATTTGCCATTCTCTAATTATAAAAGTATTTGTGCAGTATAAACATGCCTTAGCAGTAGTTTATCCATCCATCCATCCATCCATCCATCCATCCATCCATCCATCCATCCATCCATATCTGCTGGAAGGAGGTTTCTGAGTCCTGATGGAAGAAAGAAAGAAAGAAAGAAAGAAAGAAAGAAAGAAAGAAAGAAAGAAAGAAAGAAAGAAAGAAAGAAAGAAAGAAAGAAAGAAAGAAAGAAAGAAAGAAAGAAAGAAAGAAAGAAAGAAAGAAAGAAAGAAAGAAAGAAAGAAAGAGAGAGAAAGAAAGAAAGAAAGAAAGAAAGAAAGAAAGAAAGAAAGAAAGAAAGAAAGAAAGAAAGAAAGACGTACTGACATTGTATTTACATAGGAATTGACCAATATTCTTTTTGTCTCTTTCTTCTAAATTCTTTGGTGTATTATAGAAGTCTTAGAAGAAAAGACCCAACAGAACTGTAAAATAGCTTTTCTTGTATGTACAGCATTTGAAACTGGTGAGAATTAAATGTGGAAAAGAACTAAAATTTACCAATGTTTCTCAGGGCTTTCTAACATCAGTGTGATAATTCAATAGATCATCACTTGATTTTAGCTGAAATTCAGTCATATGATAATCTCAGATTCTGGAATGATCCAACTGGAGAAATAGGAGATAAAGTGACAAAAAATTCCCGAAAGTTGCAGTGTGACATGAAACAGTGACCCATCCAAAAGTATATATTAATTCTCACTGAAACTTATTGATTACTCTTCTTCAATTTCTATGGCATTGCTATTAACACTGTGCTTCCAGTATTACCAAAAATAGGTAAAAACACAAACTCTTTGACACCAATGTAGCATTAAGAAGCAGCCATTCTTTATTTGGCTGGATGCATGAGAGGATATCCTCTGGAATATTGTGCATGCTGAGTACAGAAAAAGCTCCTATTTAGAGGCTTTATTTTATACACATATTCATTGATTTTCCTGGAATAAACATACATTTGATAATTCCCCAAAACCATTAACATATTTTCTCTCCTCTCTGCAGATGTGTTTTTCTGTCCTGGGGGTCTCTTTGGTGGTCCCTGGTGGTTGGTGATCCCAAGTCAAACCTGACTGTCTGGTGAACTGATAAAAGCTGGCACAACTGGGCTGGTTGCTTTGCAGTTCTTCTTCCTACAGAATAAGCATGGTGCAGTTCCATGGGCCAGTGGTTTTTCAAGAATGATCATGGTATTAACCCACCAGCTGCAAGCAATTCTTCATCTGGCAACATTCTCCCCTTTAAGGCTTGTGAAGCTTGGCTTTAACTGTTCCAGGAGGTGGGCTTTTCCTGCTTATGGGATTGGTTTTTAAACAAAATGGACATTGCACTGGTACAGATTTTTCTATTTCAGTTGTTCCCACACTAAGTACAGATTTTGGAGACTAGAAGTCAGGGACTCAATTCCCCTGGGAGATTTGTTGTGTTCTTTTCCTATTACTTTCCTCCTTAGAGGAAGTGTGGAGTTAATAGGTTGTTGGCTGTTTGTTATCCACAAACTTTCTTAGTGGATTCTTAGTGGCTTTTAATATATTTTCTAAACATTGTTCCTCACTGTCAGAATGTTAGCCTTTAATTCAGATATGTCAGTTTCTGTTTTTTGTGGGACTGACTCTGGGATGCCTTTTTCAGCTACTCCTCAAGGTGCTTTGTCTGCCAGTCAGTTTCCCACTTAGTTTGTCCAGATTGATGTGCTTTGCAATGCATCACTGCCACCTCCTTTGGCTTTTTTAACTTCTTTCAAAAGTTGTAAATTTTCTTCTTTGTGTTGAATAGATGATCCTTGAGCTGACAGAAGTCCTCTTTCCTTCCATATGGGCATAAATTACAACAAATGCATATCTAGGATCAGTCCAAATATTCACTCTTTTGCCCACTGGCAAGCTCAATGCTTATTAAAGTGCTATTATCTCTGCTTTTTGGGCCAATGTGTTAATGGGTAAAGATTGAACTTCTAATAATTCAGTGGCAGTCACCACAACATATCTTGCAATCTATTTCCATCTTTCATGAAACTGCTGCCATCTGTAAATAATTCTAAATCAGGATTCTCTATTGGTTCATCCTGCTAATTGTTTCTGCTGGAATATACCTGTTCAGTGGTTTGGAGACAATCCTGTGTCAGGGCTCCCTCACCCACTGCCTTGGGATCAAGGAAAATGGCTGGACTCATGGCTGCTGTTGTCTTCAATCCCACATCATCCTGTTCCAAGAGCACAACTGGATATCTGAGCATCCTGCCAGGAGACAGCCAATGTCCCTCCTTTTGCTCTAATATGGATGTCACCATGTGAGGGACAAACCCAGTGATGTGCTGTCCATCCCTGAGCTTCCTGGCCTCTTGGATCAGTAAACTGTTGCAGTAATTTCTTGCAAGCATCCCAGCTATCCTCTGCTCATGTTGTCCAGCTGTTTGGAGAAATACCCCACAGGTCTTCCCCAGGTTCCCAACTTCTGCATCAGGACCCCCAGGTCTCCTCAGCAGTTATCTGAACATCCAATTTTCCCCATAAATCTCTCCCCAACAAGGGGACTGGGCATTAAGGCATATATAGAAACTGATGAGTAGTGCAGTTCTTTCCTGGTTTAAATTTCATGGGCTGTTAAAACGACCGAGTTTCACTTTTCCTGTAGCACCAGGTATGTTTACCACATTGTGTACATTTACCACATGTACCAATTTAACAATTTACAATTTACAATTTACCAATTTACATTTATCACATCCTTACCAAACTTTCCTTTACATGTATTCAATACAGAATAGGTTGCCCCTGTGCTCACCAAAAATTCCACTTCTTTCCTCCGCCTCAAGGGTTCAGCTAGCATAGAATCCCCTTTTTCCCTTCAATCTTCATCTTCTCGGTAACAGCCTGTAATTCAAGGTCCAGCTTCCCAGCCTGCGGGCATTCCCTCTTCCAATGCCCCTTTTCCTTACCAAGTCCGCTTTGCTTTTCCTCTAATCGCTGTCGGGAAAAGGACGGGAGCCTCCCTCCTTCCCTTCTCCTTGTTCCCCCTCACTTTCCTCTTTCTCCCGCCCTGTTGGGCGATCCCTTAGCACCCTCTAGAGTTCCAAGTAGGTTCTCCTGTCTCTTGTTCTTCTTTCCAACCTCTCACATTTCCTTTTCCCTATCCCTGTTGTAATACACTTTCCAAGCTCCATGTAACAACTTTCCTGAGTCACACCACTCCAGTCCTTCCATTTTCTGGAGTTTGTTTCTAATATCTGGGGCTGACTGCCCTAGAAAGATAGTTTCTAACTGTACAGCCTCCTGTAGATTCTAAGGATCCAGATTGGTGTATTTTCTGACAGACACCGTCAGTCATTCCATGAAAGTTGCACTCCTGTCCTGCTTTCCCTCACACACTTTTGACCAGTTAATGGTGTTCAGTTTACACCAGATAATATCCATCTCTGCTACCTCCAGCTCAGGTAAATTAAGATCCCACCTTGGGTCTGCTGAAGGAAAGTTTTAACCTAAATTTTGATCAGTTGCTTCTAAGTCCCCATGAGCACGGGCCTCCTCCGCCTTCTTTCTACACCATCTTTTTCCTGTACTAACCAATGATGTTAACTAATATATCATCACTTCTATATCATTTCAGTCAGAATCTTGAGTTCTTATTATAGTTCCTGGTATAATTCTAGCAGTTTGGGTCAGCCCTGGTTTACCAGTCAGAAGATCACAGGATCATTTGGGTTGGAAAAGGCTTCTGAGATCATCCAGTCCAACCTGTGACTGATCCCCACCTTATCAACCAGACCATGGTAATAAGTGCTATGTCCAGGCTTTCTTTAAACACTTCCTGGGACAGTGACTCCACCACCTCCCTGGACGGTTCATTCCACTCCAACATAACCAAACTATTTTTAGGTTTTTCCACATTTCAGGATAAGGACAGTCACTTGCTTTCTGCCCTCTTTCCCTTTCTCCACTGCTTTAACTTGAACTTTTTAATAACATTGCCCTTCAGCCAACCTAGCAGAAAATAGTGTATGAAATTATCCTTTGGAGTGAGACCAGACAGGCTTTGGCAAACCCTGCTTTTAAATGTTCCTTCTAAAAGCTGCAGAAGACGCAGGCTATTGAAGAAACTATGCTTTTTCCTTCCATGACTGATACTGAAGCAGTGCCACCTGTTGTGCTAATTTTCTTGATTCAGCCACATAACACAAAAGAAAGCAAAAACTAGAGTTGCCTGGCATAGTCCCCAAAAAAAGCAAGACAGCAGCTAGTACAAAATAATGAAAAAAAAGTGCAGTTTTATATAGCTAGAGACTAATGAACTGAGCTTTAAGGCCACCAGCCAATTTGAAATGACTGCATATGGCAGTGTCCAAGGATCCTGAAAATTCAGAGTGCAGGATCATACAAATTTACTGCTAGCTCATCCATGAAGGCTGTCACAAGGGGAAAAATATACTATACATTTCCAGGGTCATGTTACAGCCTTCAGTGGTGTCACTCCTTTGCTTTCTATTGCAATTCAGACTTACACTCAAAGGAGGGCCACACACCTAGTGAAATGAAGAAATAAAGATACAAGGAAACAAGGATGGGATGCAATTGATTAACTTTTTCCATGAGTCTGGGAAATAACGCTGATATTGCTTTACTTGGAAACACAGAAAGAAACTCCGACCTGACAACAGCAGTTCAATGGGTGCATCAGCTAATTATTTATGGTTGAGCTATATGTGTCAGATGGCAACTGGTAAAAGGACAGTTTATTTCTCTGGTGATGCAAGGACAATGTTTTCATAATGATAGAGCACCCACAGGTCAGCACAGCCCCCCTGGATTAGTGATCCCTTGTTCTGTCTCTCAGTAAACTTGATGTCTCTGCTCTCCACTCCTATTTAAATTACACACATGTAGGGTTTTACTTAGTTCTGTTTGTACAAGGTGTACAACCCCAAGAGTAAAGGGCCCCCTGAAGGAAAGGAATTGACTGAAAATGCGCTGTCTTGCCTATCTGGGTTGTGATGTGGCTGTTTCAAGTAGAGGGGCCAAGGTCCCCTCTGCTGATAGCAGGAAGCTGACCTTGCTTCTTCAGGGAAACTGCTCCCAGAGATTTCTAAACACAGAAGAAAATTAGCAACTTTGTAGTCTGAGGTGACTACCCCGTCTGGAACTTTTGTAACATCTAAAACCAGACTCCAGAGTTTCCCATACTTTCATATGGATTCAGATTTGAATTTACTCCTCCCTCCTCTGCAGGGTAAGAGCAGGAGGCAGAGAGCTGGCATCCTATGTGATCTCATAGGGGGAGGGCTTGGAGTTTTTGGGCAAATAATAGCTGAGACTTTTGGACAGCACAAACTACAGACTTTGCCTCTGTATTTACACCAATAGATGAAAGTAATCTATCTCCTCAGCTACACAGGTAGTCCCATCCCTTCTGGGAACAAGCATGTGCAACAAGTCTGATGTCCGGAAAATGTGTGTATATAAATATGTTGCCAGATGGGGAACCAGAGACTATGGAGTACAGTTCCTCTGCTGTGCAAACAGGGGACTTTAGGATGAGAGATATGCCCTGTTTTACTAAACATGTGGAGTAGAGAATGCTCAGAGCCCCATCCAGCCTGGCCTTGGACACTGCCAGGGATGGGGCAGCCACAGCTTCTCTGGGCAACCTGTGCAAGAGCCTCACCACCCTTTAAATTGAATCATTTCTTCCCAGTAGGTAATCTAAACTTAGCCCTTATCTGAACTGTTCCCCAGGTTTCCATCCTGGTCAGCAAAGAGAAATTAGCATTTCTAGGACACAATATATCTCAGCCTCTTGTCGATTTATAAATTAAGTGAGCTATATCCTTAAAGCCTTTGTCATTCCTGGGCAAAGTCCCAGGATGCTGGATGTCCTCTGTACACACCTTGCAGGCTGTTCACAGTTATCACAGAAGGAGCTTTAGTGTCCCCTTGGTGGACACTAAAATTGGGCAAGATGGACTTGGTGTGTCTGGCTGTTTGTTCCTGTGTCTTGAGAAGTGTTTGCAAACTGCCTCGTTTGCTTTTCAGAAATGCTTTGGCTTCTTCTCTCGTTGGCCTGGCTTTAGCTAAAAATGATCTTTAGGTAACTGATTTATGCCAAATACATTCATCCTTTCCTGCACATTGAAAAAAATTGCAGGAGATCAAAGGACAAAATTGTCCTTTAGGCTACTGAAGGCTGATCTCTGTAAAGCATTAGAAATATGACAAGCACTTATAAGCAATCTCAGGCCACTTCTTTTTTTTCCTTTTTCTTCTCTCCACTTGATTGTTTTGTTAAGGTTTTATTCTATGTCTTACCAGATCAATACAACATCTAGTAAAAATACACACAGCCTTCTAAAATTAGGAGTAGGGAAAGGGGAAGAGAGCTAGGACTTCAAAGCTTTCTGACTGGTGTTAGGGAAATAAACACCCACCTCCCAAATTAACTCTCCAAATTCAGCTTTGTCTGTGAAAAGCCATTACAAGGTGCCATGAACCACTGCTTTGAAATGAATAACACTTGATCCTTCCGACTTGAGATCTTTTGACAGAGAAGTTCTGTGCTGATGTCCCTGTGTCACCTCTGCTGTGCAAACAGGGGAAAGGCCACAGTCATCCAGCTTCTGCTGAATCAAGGACTGAACCTGAGTCCAGTATAAAATCCACAGCCTGCAAAATGCTTCAGGCTCACACAGGCGAGAATCTGAATTATTACTTTAAATGCTGAGTGGTTTTCCTGCTAAAACCTTTGTTTCTGCAGGAGATGGATAGATGGGAAATAGAAATTTCCTCAGCTTCTCTGACACTCACTGGATGCCTCAAAGGACAATCTGCTGCGTGGGTAGCCTGGGAATATTTTGAAGGGGTAAAGCAGATAATTTGGAAAATCTATAATCATTAGTGTAGGGAGTAACCATGGCAAACAAAGTGTTTGCAAAGGCCCAACCTCCATGATTTCTCCCAATGGGCTCAAGTGGGAGAAAACTGATTGTCATTCACACCTAATCCCCTCAGCTGAGCTCCTGCTTTCTGAGAAGCACTTCTCAGAGACAGGTACCTCGAGAAGCAATGATGCTGTGCAGTGTTTGGCAGTCTGCAGCCTCTTTTATCCATGTTTATGTGTTTGGATGTCAGGCTGAATAATTCAAGTGCCTGGTGCTCATTTGGCTCATTTGCTAATGGCATCAGCCCAATACAAATTGGTTCAGAAGGAAGCTTTGCACAAGACAGGGCCAAAATTAGACATTCAGGTAGAAATAATTCAGGATAATTGATGACTAAAATAGTTGTTATATCAGTAATCTGTCAGACAGCTGCCACAGTTACCCTGGTGGTTGGCTGGACATCTCTTTGTGCCTGAACTGATGTCACTGAAAAGGAGATTTGTCTTCTTTCTGGAGGCAGAGATAGGCCTGCCCTTGATGGATGAAGGGAGACGACTATTCAGATTCTGTGGGAAGAGGATTAAGGTTATTTGGACTGAGCACTTAAAGGACTGGTCAGCCTGAGTCAGTGAATTACAGGGGATGGTCTCCAAATAAAGGAGGAACAGATCCATATTTCTGTTGGATCAAATGAACATGAGGGTTTGTTGTTTTTTTTTTTTTTCATTTCAACAGGCTTTGGAAGATGCCTCTGCAGTTCACCATTCAGCTTTCCAAAAAGCTTTGATTGCATTTCAGAGAAGCAAGAAAACAAATGGAGCCCCCTGAAAACAGACAAACAAACAAACAAACAAAAATGAATAGCAAAACAACCCTCCAGAGCAAGGAATCTGGATTGCTGAGTCTGATCTCACTGTGGTGCATTTTGCTCTAATATGGAAGAAGTCTGAACTTAGATATTGATATTCCTACTCTTAAGTATTTAACTTCAGTCTTTTTCTTCTTTTTCAAATAAACTCACTTACTTAATATGAAACATTTTTCTCTTAGTTCCCTGTAAATTCTGACTTGTGCAATTATCCTAAGCTTACATTTGTGATGTTTCACTTTTAAGGATGCCAGTCTAAGCCCACCAGACTCTGCTTCCAAAAGCAGCATTCATAGCTGTCAAATCTAATACAAGACAAATGATTGATCTAGCTTGCAGCTGCACCATCCTCCAGAAGATAATACAGGACTTATGTTCTCTATGAGACATAAGTCCTAAAAGCTTCTTGTTCTTTTCAAGCACAAAATCATCCTGCCTATGATCATGTACTACAGGGCACAATCATTTATATTATCAGTGTATGACAATAATACAATTTAAATATAAGTTCTAAGTGTTGTAAATCATTCTCTTGAAGTTTGCTTGCATAATAATGGCTTATAGAGTAAAGCTAAAAACGGTGTCATTTAAATTAGGGTTTTTTCTGGATTGATAAATGAAACAAAGCATTTGTCAATGTTTCTCATTCTCTGGAGTTTTAATAATAATCTCCAAATCTAAGACATTCATAATTTTCTCATTTGCTGCATAGTTAACCCTGCACATTCAGGGCAGTACCAACACAGAGACACTGAAAAAGACTGAAGCTGTCTGGACACATTCTGTGCAAAATGCCCACACTGAATATGTGCAGGAAGACATTTTAAGGTGGTTTCAGAAAGGAGGTTTTTCATATGATTTGAATAGTCCAAAGGGCTATTAATCTAAATTGCACTTGGATAGTACTGAAGTGACAGGTAGAAACCAGATAAAGGAAGCCAGAGGCTGCTTCTGTCAATGTTGTCTGAAAGAGTCATAAATGCTGTCAGGTCCATGCACCTTCAATTATGCAAAACTTGAAGTAGGTTTTAAATAATAAATTTGGTGTCAATGTACTTTTATTGGCCAAGGGTTAAGGAAAAAGAAGAGCTGGGGATTATGAGGACTGCAGCTAACCAGAAAGACAAGGGAGAAGAGCAGAGGTGTGGCTGAGACTGGTGTGGACAGGAGAGTGACAGGGGAAAGCTACTGATGGATCTGAAAGGGGGATCCTGCATGTTCTGGTGGGGAAGGTCTCAGATGTAAGAAAGGGAATGGAAGCATCTCTGCAAAGTAGGGCTATGGCTTAACCATCCTCCTCCCTCTCTGCTGATCAGAAATCTGGAGGTCTCCTGGCTAACAAGAGGATGGGCTAATTCACTGCCCACAGCCCCCGCAGCTGCTCTCTGGAGAAACTCACAGCCTGCTTGTGCTGTGGATGTCCATGGAGATCTCACTGACTCTGGACCTGCTCATCTATAGATAGACAAAGGGACTTGGTCTTGGGGTCTTGGACACCTCTCCAAGACCTCCAGACTAGTTATAATTGCCTTGTACATCTCTGGGGCTTACACCTCTTGTTCTCCCCCTCCCATGAGAAAGGACACAGGACTTTCAGAGGTGTTGAGTGAAGGAGGAGAGATGTAGCAGCTATAAAGTGCCTGATTTTACACCCTCTAACAACCCTCTGGCTCTGATCTGCCTCTACAACAGCAAGAAGTGTCAGTCAGAGGGAGACCTTCACTTCCTCAGCTTCAGAAGACAAACACACGTTTAGGAATTTTAAATTGACTTTATTATTCATATTACTTGGTATTTCAATTGTTATCTAAAACCAGGATCATCACATTCCGGAGCTTGAAACAGAGAGATTAGGAACTGCATTCAACCCTAATATTTGCTACACCTCACTTTATACATTTTTTAAAGAAGAAATGTCTGTTATACTATTTGTTGCTGATCAGCAGAAATATGCCTTTATGATAGAACTGGCCTCTATTCACTAAGCAAATAAATATCATGAATATAACTTAGAGGCTATTTAGAAATTAATTCTAATCAATCAAAGTGTTATCTACTCACTTAAAGCCAAACAGTGGCAAAATTCCCAGCACAAAAGGAACACCTGTAGATTTATGTCTCAAAAATTAATAAGCATTAATTTTGCATTAAGGTGCATGATACTGTCTACACCATTTTTCTGCTGCACTTCTCTTTCACATTCCATCAAATAAGCAAGCAAAGGAATTTGGAAAACTGGCTTGGAGATTTGAATCTATCTTCATCAGAATGAGAGTGATGTAGCCACTGTTTGTTGTGCTGCCAGATAATGAGGGCAGACCTTTGCTACCACGTCCTTCACTGTCATCACGATAAATCACTTTACAAGCTTAAATAAAAGAAATAGATCTATTAACTCTCTAAGATGTTTGCACAAATCATAAATATTTATTTAACCTTCTCTCTGATTTAAGGAGTAAAAAACAGTCCAATTACATTTACATATATTCATTTCACATATTCATATATTCATTTCCCCCATTCTGAAGTCATGTCTTTCATGACTTTCACTTTCTATGTGTATGACTTCTGCACACACTTTTAAACAAGTCTTGCTCGTAATTATTTCATTTTATAGTCAGCCATCAATGATTGTTGCAAGGTGACATTACTGCAGCTATTAACATTTAATAGTTTTATTTCTATCCTAAAACCCGCCGATTTTTCCATCAGCCAGACATAGTAATGAAAAATCCAGATCCTGCCATCTATGCATAAACATGCTGCTCCAAATAAATTCAGTATTATTTCCAATTTTCTAAGGACAAAACACAGGACTAAGCCTAGAGTTACATTCATTCAAGAAAGGAAGACTTTTTTAATTAGTTGTAAGGATTTGAGGGACAATGCTGGATACACTTGAAACCATGAAGAAATATGAGGCTGTATTTTGATATTTATACTTGCTGTCTGCATTTTATTTTATTTTATTTTATTTTATTTTATTTTATTTTATTTTATTGTAAGGATAATTTTAGGAATTTGACTGCAATCCAATATGTAGAAATGAACTGCATGTCCTTTCTCTTCCATTAACTTTTCTTTTTATCCCTCAGCCAGCTCAATTTTCTTCTTCTTCTTTGTATAATAATGATAACAGAATGGTACAAGTTTAAGAAATAAGGATCTGAAAATGCAGAAAATTGAGGGCAATTTTGTGAAAGGCAGCTGGAATTTCAGATTTGTAATGCTGGCACTAATTAGCTCAATTTTGCATTTAACCTGTTGGTCTTCGGAAGTATTTTCATTTCTTCAGGAAAAAACCCAAAAAACAAACAACCAAACTCATGAAGTTGTTACTGAGCTGGCAGCAGGAGAGAATTTTGAAGTTTGCTGGTTGAAGTGCATCTGAAGAAATGATGCACTCAGCAGGTAAATGAGGTGTTTCTGTTGCGAATGGAAGTTTCTGGAGCTGTCTGCGTGGAAGCCAATGAGTCAACAAGCAGAATAATAAAAAAAAGAAATCACAGATAACCCCTTATTACGCTTCAATCACCCCATTTATTATGGCAAGATAATGCTGAAAAAAGAGAGACAGCCAATGTGAAATATTAATCCCGAGGACCTGGACGACATCTAGAAGGTCCTAATGTAGATCCAAGAATTTAAAGAGTGACGTGGATGTTGGCCCAGCAGTCTTTAAAGGTTTTTAGCCTTGTTAATCTGTCTTGGATCCTGATTTCTCAATAATGCAAAACAAGGATCATTATTTCAGCTAAGTTACATCGTGGTTTTTGTGACATGGTTGCATATAAGGCATTGCTCCTTAATTATATTCTAAAAGTTACAAAGGTGTTGGAAGCTTTACCCAAGACTTTTAGGGCTGTAAATGATCATTCATTAGTGGTGACAGGGAAGACACTCCACTCTGCATCAGTGAACTTGTGGCATTTTCTTGTATATTCTGCTGAAAAAGAAAGTAATTGCTAATGAAAACAAAAACTGACCTAGGTAGAGCAGTGGTTGGATATGGGGTGACTGTTTTCTTATTGCTTATTTAGGTGGAAATTTTGCACTTAACATCCACTCAGAAAGATCTTGCAGTGGCAGTTATCCCACCAATATTTTAGCTCCATTTATTTTACTGAAGTTGGCACTGATTTCTTCTCTCTGGTGATCAGGGACAGGACCTGAGGGAACAGCTGGAGCTGTGTCAGGGAATGTTTAGGTTTCAGGCAAAGGTTCTCTCCCCAGAGGGTTGTGAGCACTGAACAGGCTCCTCAGGGAATGGTCACAGCCCCAAGGCTGCCAGAGCTCCAGGAGATGCACAGGGTGGGATTGTTGGGGTGTCTCTTCTGAGGGAAAAACTTGAATGCACAAAATAGCTATGGGACTTGGCGTTTAAATGAATTTATATATTCTATAAATATTGATTAATAAATGGAAGCAGTATCAACCAGACAGGAGTTATTGGTTTGATTCAACTTAATGTTCCTTTCCAATTTCAGACACCTGATCAAGGACTGTTAAACCTGCAGATTACAACCATGAGCATGTGAACTCTGAGAGGAGCTGAGCTGGCCTAAAATCAGCCTGGTTCCTAGATTCATGGACAGGACCTCTAGTATCATCAAGCCCAACCATCAACCCAGCACCATCATCATGTTTGTAAGTAAACCATGTCCTCAAGGGCCACATCCATGTGTTTCTTCAGGGATGCTGACTCCACCACCTCCTTGGGCAACCTGTTCCTGTTCTTGTACTTGACAAGCTGTTCCATGAATAAATCTTTCCTATTATCTAATCTAAATCATCCCTGCTGCAACTTGAGGCTACTTCTTCTTGTCCTGCCACTTCCTACCTGGGAGAAGACACTGATCCCCACCTGGTTACAGCCTCCTTTCATGGGTGTTCAGAGAGTCACCCTGAGCTTCCTTTTCTCCAGAATAAAAGAGAAAAGGCTACTTCCTCCTTCTCATGTGATTTGTGATTTCACCAGTTTAACTGTCCTTCTTTGGACATGTTCCAGCCCCTTTGGACACAGTCCAGGCAGCAATTCCCAGGGTAATTCTGTCACAGACAGTGCACAGGCAGACTGTGCCAGTCCTGGTTTGTGTGCTGTGTTAGCCCAGCAGGATCCTGATCACACCTGGGGTATCTGAGAGCAGCAGGTATTTAGCCCCTGGAGCTGGACAGCCAGCAGCCCATTCCTCATGGCATTCTGCTGCCCAAATCCACAGTCATCCTCCCTCTTTGTCCCTGCTTGTTGCAAGAGTTATGGTGGAAATAAATTCCAAAGAGACTGGGACTCATTGAGTCTTCTGCACTGTGTGTTGTAAATCTTGTAATGCTTTCTTTTAGGATGATAATGTGCATGGAAAATTCAGGTAAGACGAATGATGGTTTTTAAGCTGTTTATATTTCAGCACCTCCCAGAAAGGCATAGAAGAAAACAAGGTAGGGTGATTCATGGCTGTTCCCATTTGGAAAAAATCTGTTTTCTAAATTAGCAGTCAGACACAGAGTATAACTGACAATAATTAGCTACCAGGAAAGGAATGGCCCGAGTGACTTCCCTGTGCTTTCGAAGGAAGACTTCAAACATGACTAGATGCAAAATAGAGCTGTATGCAACAGGCTGTTGATACCTGATCAAGGGCAACTGGGTGAAATTACACAGTGTGTTAGGTTTGTGGTTTGACTACAGGGGATATGAAGCCATTTGTACCTTTTAGTCTAAACCAAAATGCTATCTCCAATGATGGGAGGAGT
This sequence comes from Zosterops lateralis, assembly GCF_965231275.1. Taxonomy (NCBI): domain Eukaryota; kingdom Metazoa; phylum Chordata; class Aves; order Passeriformes; family Zosteropidae; genus Zosterops; species Zosterops lateralis. The sequence goes on from NC_139765.1 coordinate 11,744,054, forward strand.
CATGAGCTGTGCTCCATCCCAGGAAAAGGGCTGGACAGCTGTACAATATCTGTTTTGAAAGCTTTCTTTGGAACCACAAAAAGATGAGGTTTTTATCACTCTGTCCAATATTAAGACTAAAATACTGTGCGGCAGAGAGTCCTGATTGGTTCTTGCCTTGTTCTGAACTACGTCCTGACTTTGCCAGAGAGGACAAGTGTGCAGTAGGAATTCTCTTTCCTGTATAAGACATCTATGTCTAAAGAGTTCATGTAATACAAGAACATATTAAAGAAACCCCAACTCATAACAAGAGAGAAGAAATATAAACTTTGCCAAATATTACCCAGACCCTGAATGACACAAAGGCAGAGAATTGACACAAAACTTGCATTTCACTTATCCAGTCTGGATCTGGCCTGAGTTTTTCTTGCTGGTCCCATCACAAATCACAGAAAGCTGTTATAAATACCAGCCAGATAACTTCCCTTTGGACTTTGGAATTAACCTGTCTGTCCAGGAGTGACTAACTGTTTTGGGCAAGATTGAACTGTACTGGTGCTGGGAAGGAGCAGGATTTCTTCCTGGTCTTTTCAGCTCCTCTCTATCATCTTCTGATTTTCCTGTAGCATTTTACAGCTCATGCCTAATAACTTGGGACTGAGTGACCTTAAAGAACTTTGAAATCAGGGATAATCTTAAGATGTAGCTGTGTCCAGCTGGATGCTGGATTTAAGGGCATTGTGTGGACCAACAGGATAGCGTTTGCCATCAGACTTTTTTCTGTGTTCAGTGATGCTCCACATGTTGTAGATCTCTGAGAAACACACTCATCAAAAGGCTTTCCTTTCTAGAATTTTTCTGGCTCCCCATAGGATACTTTAACCTAATATTGCATATGTGCTTCAAAATATTTCTGTACAGTTACACTGAAAAATCAAAACAAGTTGAAAGCATATCAAGCCACTAATGAAGCTCCTAGTGCCACTTGAAGGGCTTGTGCACCAGCACTTCAAGGTGATTCATTAATTTTCATAATTAATTCCTATGTCAATAGCCAAAAAAAGATAAGCAGAAAATAAATCAGGCCTCCATGGCCTGTCCTCTCTCCCTGGATTCCCAGAAATGCCCTTAGGCAGCCTCACCCTGACAGACAAGGGAGAGGGCTTACCTGGCTGAGTTCACCTGCATCACATTTTCAAACCAATGAAGGTTAAAATCCTCATTTGATTTTCTTTTCTGCCCACGTGTCCTCCCTCCCCTTCATGTCCTCATTCTGTGTGTGTTCACACCCCAGAGTCATCACGTGCAGCTGCAGGGCAGGAGCTGGAGACACAGAGGTGACCTGAGTGGTGGCACTGGCCTGCCAAGCTCTGCTGGCAGCAGTGGCACTGTTGTGATTAGCTCAGATTAGCTGCATCAGCTGTGGATGTGGCACAAAACATCCTCAGGCAATGACTTGTGCTAAGAAGGATGGAGGGAGGTTAGGGAACTTTATTATCTGCCGTGCCATAAAATGCAACATGACTCAGCACACAGGGCTGACTTCCGCTAGAGCATCAGCTCAGCACAGGCATAGCTGCCTCAGATAGCAGAGCCTGTGAAGTCAGAGACTTCTGAAATCAGAGCTGTCAGTTCATAGCTCTTGATTAGTGCTGTGTTATAAGTTAATGAGGGGAGGCTTCCCTGAGAGCACTCAGACACTGCAGGGAAGGCCTACCAGGAAGAGAACTGCTGTTGGAAGCATGCAGAGATCCAGTGCAGTCCATTCCAGTAAAGCAGCCTTGGCTAAGTCAAGCTTCCTGATAGCTGGGACCAGCTCAGAGTACACTAAGGCAGCACTACACCCATCCTTCAACTGATTTTCTTTAGAACTACACAGAAGCCCTCAGGGTGAGGTTCCTAAATTCTCAGCATCCAGACACTGAGGTGCCCTGACTTCCCAAACGGTCCAAGCACTCGTGCTGCATCCAACATTTTGCAGGCTGTCTCTATTAAATAGCCATTGGCCATAAACTTAGACAAGATATTTCATCAGTAACGTTAAAATGAATAGAGATTTCACTGAAACCCTTCAAAGGGAATTATACTACTCCCACATGCATCAGGTGAAGTGAAATCCTTTGTTATTTAGGGACATGTGGGTTCATCAAACCTGGAACAGTGATGAAGTGGATGCATTTCAGACCTTGGCCATGCCAGTTTTACCACTCCATTCATTACCACAACACTGAAATATTTCACAGCTTTAGGACATTTCAAAAAAAGGAGGAACCTGATGCTTGAGAGTGCTAGCTAAAACCACTCAGAACCCTGTGAATGTACACCCAAATTTTCACCTGTGCAAACAACACGTGGCTTTGCGTGCATATTTCCACAATATCACAATATCCTTTTAGTACCTGCTGCCTGAGAGGGGTTTGGAGGGGAACTGACTGGCCTCAGCTGAGAAATCTTCAGCTGAAGGAGATGTACATGGTACTGTCTTTTATCAAGCAGAGAAGAGGATGATGAGTCTGAATTGGAGCTTGCAGGGTAGAGGCAGGAACAGAACAGGTGAAATTTTAAAGTCATTGAAAAAGAAATTTCTCACCCCACCCACAAGGATATAGATGGGAGAAGATAAGTCAGACATGGAGACAGGAGGAGCTGGACTGAAGCAGTGTCCAGCTGCCCAGCTACATTTGGCTCAAATAATGAAGACTCCCCAAAATCCAAATTTGACACTGCTCCCCAGCAAGTAAATACTTGTGAAACCTGCTGGTTGCTTGTGCACTCCATCAGTATGGACAGCAGAGACCAGGACAAGGAGAACTTGGCACCAGGAAAAGCTCCTCAGAGCCTGGTGCAGAGATCAAGCAACAGGTACTGCAGTCCTGGTGTGTCTATATATACATGTTTACATATATACATACACATTGATAAAGAAGAAAATCAAACTTGGATGGAGGGTTTGGCACAGTCTTCTTTAAACCTGTGCACTCTTTGTATAATGTAGCTGTAATAATGTATTTTATGGCAATGTAGTTAGCATGGTTTGAATAATAGCTTTTTCCTGCAAGATGCCAAATATTCTCTTGTTCCTTAAGTTGTTGCAATTCAGGATACTGTTCCCTTGTAGGGATAGGCCTTATTTTCCAAGTATAGGCATCATTTGAGGAGGACAAATTTCAGTTTTATTTCCCCTGGGTTGACATTATACATGCTGAAAAGATAAGCTACTAGAAAAAGCAACTGAAATGAGCTAAAAGAAATGGATTTTTCCTGGCTACTGTATTGCTTCTGTTTTACACCTTAGCAATTTCTGTTGTGAATGATTAATGATTAAGGTCCAAGTCGTTAGATGAGGTAAATGCACCGATTCAAAGTGTAGAAGGAACGCAGGAGGAAATGAAAGAGAATAGGCATGGTAAATATGTAAAACATTTTACAATGAGATTACTTCTGCCAGGTCAGGGCAGTAAAGTTTTACTAGCTTGTGCTACATGCCTATAATTGGAATGATGACTTGCAACATCAGCCTTGGAAATCTCTACATTCAGGTTTATGCACCTTCAGAAAGCCACCAGAACAGGGGTTTTTGTGTCTTTGGACATAGTTTGTATACCTGAGTGAAATACCAAAGTGAAATCTCCTGACAGAAATAGATTTTTGGGTATTCACACCTTAAGGTATGAAGCAGCAGCTTCGGTGTTCAGCCTGGGGGCAGGAGGAAAATGTTGAGCTCCTCTGAGAGATTCCCTAATTCCTACCTGAGCACCAGTGTTTCTTGTATCCCCACTGAGTCCCTGGAAAGATTCCCCATCACCTCTCATCCTTAGCAATAGGGAATATCTTTCCAGAGCATATTTTCCATGATTTTCAACCCTACCTGGCCCTGCATGAGCGGAATTTAGAGTTTACTGATGGCACAGGCCGTGTTTTGCAGGTAATGATTGTTTAAGGACAACTTTACAGGTGAGGAGATCACTTCTCTTTGAGGCTGAGAAAGGAAAGGGGGGAGGAAAAAAATTTACATTGCTGTTTTTTCTGGAGATTTTATTAGAAGTAAGCAAGCACAGAAGCTGTTAAGTGTCCTTACTCCTTGTGAGAAATCCTGGCTGCTCAGGTGTTTATTGGAAGAATATGTCTATTTATTAACTTCTCTCCAGGGCTCATGGGAGTACATCTGGGAATCAGCTCCTCTGACCAAACCCAAGTTGTTATTTATGATAAAAAAAGAACACTGGTAAAGCTGGAAAATTCCCAGAGCATTGCTTCATCTTAAACCAAGATTTCCAAGGAGGTTTTTGAGTTGAAGATATTTAAGGGCCTCAGCTGAATATGTTGGAGGAGTCTTTTGATAGGAATAGTGAAGCCACTGGATTTTTGAAAAAAATAATGTAAAAAAATTTGTGGTCATTGAAAGGAAAATTGAAAATCCTAAACATTCTAAAATGTTTAATTAATAACTGAGCTATTTATTTTACTCTGATACATTCATGTTGCTTAAGGTCACATTAAACAAAAGTGAAGCTTTTTGTTTGAAAAATATTAATGATAATTCCCACAGATCCAAATTAAAAAAAGAAAAAACCTCAAACATTTGCAAACAGATAATTAATGGAGAACTGGCTCTTTCCTGAAAGTGACTTTTGTACTGATAAATCTGCATATTCTGTGGAAAGACTGAAGAATCTTCAACTACTTCTAGTCATGAAACACACAGGAATAAAAGCAATGTTAAATATCTATATGATACATCTATATCTTCATTTTGGGATTTTTGTTGCTTATACTCTTCTTATGGATACATATAACATCTTAAAAATGATTGTGCCACTAAGTGTCTCTGTTTTTAGGATTCCTCAGGCTAAAATCAGAAAATCTTCAAAACACCAATTCCTTAACATCACAAGATTCAAGCACTTTGAATCAATTTGCACTTTTGAAATTTTAAGCTGTTGTATAGTTGATAAAATGAAACAACAAAAAAATTTCATTCACATAAGACATTTGTCTCTAATAAGCAAAATTATTTTAAGATGCAGCTTTTTCCTTGGAAGGTAAGAATAGTTTCCAATAAAGTGCAAATTACAGAATAATCATATTAGGCATATTTTAAGGCACCATGCACTGTTCATTCTGGTTATTTTCCACAATTAAGTTTTGACCATTACCTCATTTCTTTATCTGGAGAGCCAATAAATGATAAATGGGATGCGTTTTTCATGACTCAGCATTTCGGTTATTTATTAAGTTAGCTCTAATATTTCAGTTGCCTTTGTCAACTACCTGAAAAAACCCTAATATCTGATAGGGCATTCTGGCAAAGTATATAAGCGTGAGGTTTGTGCTGCTCAGTCTCAATTTGTCACTTCAAAGCACCTGACTAAGAAGTGACTTTTAAATCTTCCTCCTACCTCTGTTATCTGATTTGCAGGAATCCACGGCTTAAGCAACTATGTCCAACTCCAGCGAGGCAGAGCTCTTACACACATTTAAGGGGATTCCCTTTACCACCAGGTCTTCTCCAGAACTTTTAAAATCCTTGGATACTTTTAAAGCTAGAGAAGATGATGTCCTTTTGGTTTCCTATCCCAAATCTGGTAAGTTCTTGTTTTTAGTGTTAATTGTAAGAAGTCTGATTTTGTGTTTCATATTCTCTGCTTAAACTACTTGGGAAATATCTGTGTGAAAGAAACAGGAAAGGATATTTAAGGATGTGAATATATTATTCTGTCAGTAAATGTTCATATTACAAGAAATACAGGTAATTTCCCTACATTTTGATTCTGTAATTGAAAACAATCTCAGATGTTTTCATGTTGGAAAGCAAACAAATATTCCTTACCTGTATGCAAAATCTGTACTTGAAAGATTTTCTTGAGGACTTTCTACATTCAATTATAAGCAAGTCAAGAACTGTATGAAGTTATTAGTGTGGCTCTTGGCTGTAGATTTATTAATTTCTTATCCTCTCTTCACCCACTTCTCTTGCACAGAGGAACACACACCTAGGGGGAGCTCAATCAGTACTTTCAGAAACACAGACCCAAGTTATTGTAAGGAAAAAAAAACCAAATAAACAGGTTATTCTAAAATAAATTATAAAAACAATATAGCCACCTCTCAGCTGAAAGCAGTTTGTCTAATGGGATGGTTTTGGTACCAATATTAATACCAATTCTCTCAGAATTACATTGTAATTCAGAGACAGCCCTAATTCTTTTCAATGTTTATATATTTGGAGCCAATGGGATAATTTAGTCATGTAAAGTTTCTTGAATGTGGAGGATTAGAAATATAACTTGTTCACTAGCAAGGTGTTTCCATATGAAAAATGCATGTTTCACAGTAATAAATATTAATCTTTTTTTCTTGTTGTTTTTTTTTTTGTTTTCTTAAAATTACTCTTCTGTAGGGACTCACTGGCTTGCAGGAGTTATAACAAAGCTTTACATGACTCAAGTCACAGTAACATCTCCCATTGAATTTGGAGACATTTCCCAACTGGAGGAGCTGAATAAACTTTCATCAAAGAGAATCATCCCAACACACTTAGACTACAACATGTTGCCTCAAAATTTTAAGAATAAGAAATGCAAGGTAAGGCAAAAATTATACCAAAGCAGTAAAATATGTAGAAAGTCTGCTAGGAATCTATTTTGTCCTGTTGATCCTTAGTAATTTTTGAATGACTCACAGTTTTCAGAAGTGTTTTGCTGTGAATTTTGGAGACACGGCTGACCAGCAGTGGAAGGCACATGAGCAGAGTCTTGGACTAGGGGCTGGGTTCTGCTCCTGCCCCACACCTCCCACGAGGTGATTTCTATACCAGGCACTACACAAAATAGGACATCAACATCTTTCAATTAGAAATCTGTCATGATTAATGGGGGTGTTTTCATTACCCCATTTCCTACTGTCCCGGGAAAATCTTGGCTGCTCTGGGATTAAAGGTACTGTGACCCTCCTGCTGGAGCTCTCTGAAGAGCCCATAAAAGTACTGGGCAAACAGAAGAGAAATTAAATGCGGGAGGCAGAGGCAGAGCACACCTTTGAGTTCATAGAACCACAGAATCACCTGGATTGGAAGAGACCTTAAAGATCATCTTGTTCCAACTCCCATGCCATGGGCAGGGACACCTACTAAACCAGTTCCTCCCATGCTAATTGCTCCTGTGGGAGATCTTTAAAAAATAAGCTCTGGGTCTCAGATTTTATATTCAAAGTCAAAAATTTCAGGATCACTCAGATCCAGACTTTTGGGACAAAGCTGATTTGAATGAAAGGCCAAAGTTTATGTTTTGGAGCTGTCCTTTGAATGTTAATTAGTAAATGCTTTTATACGTGAGACATATGAGATAACATACTGACTCAAGGTTAAACTTAACACAGGCTTTTTTATATAACATAAACATTACCCAGCTAGGGTAAACACACCTCTGTCCACATGGATTTGTTTACTAATCACTATGTACTCCTTACTAAGAAGAGATAAACACACGTCTAATTTAATGGCATGGTCACTGAAGGGGGAATCCGAAAGGAAAGGGTTTTGACACTGCAAACTGCCTATGACAATGCTCTATTTACACACAGAGCTCCTCTAAAATACAGGGAGGATATTATCATTAACAACTACATTTTCTTCATTTACAGATGATCTACATCAGCAGAAATCCAAAAGACACTGCAGTTTCCATGTTTCATTACTACAGAGATAACCCAAACCTTCCTACTGTAGACACCTGGACTGCTTTCTTTGACCTGTTCTTAAAAGGCAATGGTAAGGATAAATGCTTTCTCTTTGCAGTTCATGTTAGTTTATTATGCACAGAAAGACATAAGAAATTTTGACGGTGTGAAAACTCCTTGAACTCCTTATTCATAGGGGGTTGGTAGGGATAAATTCTAATGCCAAGCTAAACAAGAGGAAATAATAGGATGCTCTCTTCAGCCCTGCAAGGAGTCGTTCTGAGAAGCAGCTGCATCATTCCAGTACAGCCCTTTGCAGGTTTTTCCTGCTCTTTGCTGCCCTGGGTGAGCAGGGCCATGGCTGGTGACAGAGCATGTGAGCAGACTGCACAGGGACAGGCTGCAGGGACAGCTGTGACTGCGGGTCTGGTGTCTTCTCCAGGCTGGGAGACAGCCATGGGAAGCTCAACAGAGGAGCCTGGATGTGTTTCTGAAGCCCTTCTGCACACATTCTTCCTGATGTGTTTTCTCAGAAATGGGGTCCAAAGACCAAGGACAAGAGGAAGATTTTTAGGAGTGGTGGGATGGCAGCCGGCAGCAGGACCTTGTTCACATTGCCCACTCCCATTTTTAGTGTTTTATTACTCCTTTGAGGACATGTCACCACAGTGATGATAACAGCAATAATGATAGATCACCCTGAAAATTCCAAAAGAAAAGTGTCACTGCTGTCATCACAGGCTCATATCAGAGTTCCAAGAGTCAATTTGTTTACTGCCTCCTCCAGGCTTTGGTTCAGATCTGGTATTCCAAAGCAGCCCTAAGGCACATGATTCAGTGATTTGAAGGATCTTGGCTTGTTTAGTATCAATTCTGGATGTAAATAGTGAAAAAAAGGAAAGAGGATTCTATTCAAGGCCAGGCTGGATAGGGCTCTGAGCAACCTGCTCTGGTGGAAGGTGTCCCTGCCCATGACAGAGGGGCTGGAACTAAATGATCTTTAAGGTCCCTTCCAATCTGAAGCATTCTGTGATTCAATGATTAAATTTTAAAAGCATCTCATATTTCTCCATAAATTCTTTACAACCTTCTATTTTCTGAGTGCTTATGTGTGACATAAATGGATAACTATGTTAGTTTACGAAAGAAATTTAGGTAAGAGGTGATGTGGAGGGAAAGGTAGTAATTTTTGCTCCTAGTAAAAACATTTCAAGGTTGCACTGCTTGATCCAAATCCCGCAGTACTCTTGCAGAGTTAGTATCAGTTCAGAACAAGGGGTGGGGACACATAGGGACAACTGTAATGAATTCCCTGGTGTCTCAAAGGCTCTCCTGAAGCCACCAGGACTGTGCTATTACTGGCCACATCCCAGAGTAGCTGGCCAGGGGAGGAGGGTTTAATTGCACACTGCGGAGCACACCTACCTTGCACTTAGAAACTGCTTTGTGTGATGGAGAGGACTACTGACTGGAGCATTCAGCTTAATTATAGCTATTAATTGTAATGTATACTTAATTACAACTCACAGTTTGTGACCAAAATTATGCCCATTACAAGATAAGAATTTTCTGATGGTGGTGATTATAAAGCAAAGTCACAGTTCTGGAGAATGCTGGCTGAGCTTTCTCTGTTCAAGACTCTTCTCATTGCCCTGTAAGAGGTTTTTCATCTTGCCTTTGAAATGGAGAGGTCAGAATTTTGGCTTTCAAAAGAAAGCTGAAATTTAGCTGTGTTCCCATGGTTCAGCAAATGGGGCATTCAGACAAAACAAATCGGCTACAAACCCTCTTATCTGTGTCACTGGCTGAATGAGGCATTTTGCGTGAGTTCTTTAAGTAATTCTTCTTCAGCATTTAAAAATGATAGATTCCCTTCTGCTGGGATGAAAGAGAGGTAACAACAGAGTGCTCCATTTACTAGAGTGCTCATTTCATCTCCTGCTCAGATGATCATATCTCTGTGACCATAGACATGCAATCAGTCATCTGTGAGATATTCAGGTCTTGTTAGGTCGGTATATTTTACTTCATTATTGGCCTTTCCTTAGATCTGGAGCCTGCTTCCACTACAGAATCATATCTCAGAATAGTATCTGGTATGAAAACAAATTCCAAAAAGAATGGAAACTTCTTTGGAAGTAACTTGTGTAAATTTGCATCACTTGACACAAAGAACTGCCTCAGTTTTAGAGGAATACTGGATGCAAATTATGAAGGATCATTCCTCTAAATGTGTGAGGTAGCATTACAGTGATTTCTAAATAAAGTTTATCTGAATCTCTTTTACATGGGTTTTCCTTTCAGTTGTCTGTGGATCCTGGTTTGATCATTTCCTAAGCTGGGCAGAACATGAAGATGAAAAGAACATCCTTTTTTTGTTCTACGAAGACATGAAGAAGGTAAATATGCTCTCTGCTCTTGGTGCAGAAGGCATTACTTGTAAATTAGCATCATTAAAACATCAAAGAGGAAGTTATAATGAAAAAGGAGAAAAAAGGAAAATGTGAATATATATCTTTGGGCATATTTTTCATTTACATGGAATTTTGTATCAATTAAATAATTCTGACTACACAAGTTGTATAAATATCAAATCTTGTGAGAGTTGCATTTCTTAGATGCAGGAATGGGACTCAGACAATTTTCCTCAGGCTCAGGCAGAATTTTAAGTTCCTCTTTTTTTGTCCTATGCAAAGAACAACCAAGGACATCTATTAAGGGCCACATATTATTTTGCTATGTCTGACATTTCAGGTGAAATTTTCAAAAAGTGATGTAAGATAACAGAACTACTCATATTTGAGGCTTGTGTTCCCAATAAAAAAGAAAATTAGAGGCTGGAGGGGTAGGGAAAAACTTTGCTATTCTTGAAAAAGAAAAAGTAAAATATCAACTTACCTTACCTTTCAGAAAATTAGTTTTTAGGTGAATAGAAAACACTTTCTAGTGTCTCCATGAAAATAGCTTTTTTCATTTTCAGGGAAAAAAAATCAACTACTAGGAATATAAACAAACCATTTTTGATACTGAGTCACTTGTTAGATCTGTAGATATAGCATGTCCAATGAAATAAGCTACTTGGAGCTGGGTTTTGAGTATTCCTCTGTTTCCAGGGAAATCATTCTGAGAGAGGAGAACATTTTATCTAAACTGGGAGGTAAAATTGACAATGTGACTGTGTGTGATATGGCATACTCTGTATTTATTAATTTCTGTGAGTATGGCTAAGAGGGGAATCAGGTTTACTGTACCTGTCATCTGCACAATCCAACAACATCTTTAGCTTTGCTTGAAAGCAAACAAATGTGTGACAAACTCATTATGTAATAAAAGCGATCATTTTCAAATCAGTTGAAAGTCTGATAATCAGCCCAGAAACATAAAAGCTGTATTTTTCTTATACCTCAGGATCTCCCTAAGGTTGTAAAGGAAATTGCTTTGTTCTTGGGTTTAAATGTCAGTGACAACGATATCCAAGACATCTGTGAGAAGTCCTCATTCTCAGAGATGAAGAATGACATAGAAAAGGAGAACAGCGATCCCAATCACACTGTGTGTGCTCTGACATCCAACAGGAAGCTGATTTTCCGAAAAGGTAAATTCCTTTGTGCCTAACACAGCAGAAGGAGTAGAAATCCACACAAAGACTGCAGTGCAGGTCTTTCGTGGAATCTTTGGGTCAGCCCTGGGAAGTGATGACAGGATTCTTCGATCTGAAGCCCTCTTAAAAATCAGTTCTGAACTTCTCTGGCTTCAAATTCAGATTCCTACTAGAGAAGCACAGAGGAGTCTGAACAACAGCCTGACTAATATTGTTTCATGATAGCTATTGAACCAAAAGGAAAGGTTCACACAGCATTACTCTTTATCTGTCTTTTTTTTAATCTAAAAGTTGACCACCTCAATGTTTTACAACATGTCTATCTGATATCCACCTGCCAAGGTCACTTAGTTTAACTAGAGTAAGAGCGAGCCAGACACATTCCTTCTGAATGAGACTGTTCTTATCACCTCTTATCTTACTGAAATATTCCTGAGGAAGGAATATGCTGACGACAACAACAACAACAACAACAAAAGAATGGTCATAGGTAATTTCCAGACCCTGGAAAATTTTTCACAGTTCTTAGCTCAGATGTGATTTTAAAATACCTTCAGGAGCTGTTTTCTCCCTCCTGGCATTTCAGAAGCTTCCACAGGTTTGCATAACAAGTAAATCAAACCTACCCTTTTGAATTTTGATTATTTAGATTTAGTTAATTTTTGAACAACAATTGACAGTTTAAGAATTGCTTCAGTTAATAAACAGAGAAATGTTACCTTCCGTTAATTCATGATGGTTTTACCAGTCAGCAGAAACAAATTACAACATACAATCTGTCAATAAAAAGAAACTTATGTTTCTTTCTTATATAAAAATGAGATGCATTTGTCAAAGTCAGTGAACTTTGACAGATATGATGAAAATTTTGAAAAATCCCAACATTTTCACTTCAAAGTAGTTTCTATGCAAATCCCAGATGTTTAGCTAGTTTCAGCCAATTGACAGAAGATTCATACATATATATTATGCTTCAGGGTCTCTTTTCCTGTCCTTAGTGACTGAATGCTATTTTAGTCAGAAAATGGGATGAGTACTTCAGTCAGGTTTGGGATGTGGTGCCTTTAGAGTGTGCTCATGGGTGGAAACTGTAAACATTTGCTCACAAAAATGTACCAGTTTAAAGAATTATTTCCTTTTTGCTTGAACTGGGTAACAGTTGAAAGACTTTTCTGATCACCAGTGTCCATGGCCTCCCAGAAGTATTTAACTGTCCACTTACATGGCTGGACATCTCATCCATAAAAATTCTAGAGATTAGGAGCAGGGGTGAGGGTGGGATTCATTTGTCAGGCCATTCTATGCTCCTTTTCTAGGAATCTTCTTTTGTCAGTGGCTGTTGCATTACCACTCATTTAATAATTATAGATGGTGACTACAATTACCTGTAAAGATCCCTTCCCATACAAATTGTTTTACGATCTATTATTTTTTAGAGTGTTTACAAGACCATGTAGTAGAGAGACACTTGACAAGGGCCTGGAATGACAGGACAAGAGGGAATGGCTTCACACAGACAGAGAAAAGGTTTAGATTGGATATGAGGAAGAAATTGTTCCCTGTGAGGGTGGTGAGGCCCTGGCACAGGGTGCCCAGAGAAGCTGTGGCTGCCCCATCCCTGGCAGTGTCCAAGGCCAGGCTGGATGGGGCTCTGAGCAACCTGGGATAGTGGAAGGTGTCCCTGCTCTGGCAAGTTAGTTGGAACTGGATGATATTTAAGGTTTTTTTCCCAACCCAAACCAGTCTGTGATTCTATAATTTCCTCTACTGACTGTGAAAAAACCCAGGGAGAAACCTTTGACTACATTCAACTAAGGCATGGCAAGATGTCCTTCTGCCTAGATGGCCTGGAGCTGTAATTCCACCTTGGAAAGCTGCTGTTCTTCCTCCACCACTTGTGTTGCCAGTACTAATCAGCTCTGAGATGAGGGTTCATCAGCCTTCATGGATGATGATCCAGCTCCTTCCACCAGAGTCACACCAGAACAATTCTGATCCTGACCCAGCACAGTGACTGTGGTTAAGAATATATGAATATCTGTGCCAACTGCAACATTAACAAAACCAGGATGATTTTAAAATAATTTTCTGCTCCACATATTGCTCACTTCACTGTTCTTTCTGTTCCTGCTTTTTTAGGTGTTGTTGGTGATTGGAAGAACTACTTCACTCCAAAGCAGAATATTAGGTTTCAGGAGATATTTAATGAGAAAATGAAACTCAGCAAGATGGCAGACAACTTCATCTATGAATTCTGAGTTCATGTGAAGAGCAATATCCAGTTATCAGCAAACATGCACAGACCAGTTGGTGGGAAGTTCTGAACGGGTGCTGCCATCAGTTTATAGTGCTTCCAGTTGGAAGGATTGTAAACATGGGGGGTTTGGGAACTGGAAAGTTCTGACACAGTGCCAGAGCTGAACTCAGTTCTCAGAGGGCAGGTGTACATGGTTTCACAGAGTCAGGTGTCAGACCTATTGACAACCAAATCTACTTCATCATTTATTTATTTTCTTGACTCCAAGGGGATATAAATAGACTTCATAAACATGAATTAGGAATTTTATACAAGATAATATGAAGAGAAAAATAAAAAACAAACTTGCAAGAAACTGAATAGATAAGGAGTCTAAAAACACATCTAAAGAAAATGACCAAAAATTTGATCCCAGACTTGCTTGTTCTGTGATACAGCATGATTTGGAAGTGCCTATCTTATTGGACATTGTTATTGATAATTAAGTTGAAAACTGCAGCATTTGAAGATCTGAAGTCTGTTTACAAAAATATTTCCTTTTTTTCTTTATTTTTAAAACAGTATATAGTTCTTTGATGGGACTTATTTCTGGATTAGGTACCAGAGAGATTTTGTGTTTAAAATGCAACTGATACAAATCCAAATAAATTTTAGCACTGCGTGTTGGGCAACTGTAAATGTGTTTATTTTCCATTTGATTTTCTTCCTGCAAAATGCCTGTTTCCACTGTTTTGATAGGTACTATTTTACTTCCCACTCCTTGAGCAACAGAACCAAACAACTCAGAGCCAGCTTAATCCAAACAGCACTTATTTATTTACTTTGCCCTGATAAAACAGCTTTTCCAAGAATCAGCTGTCTGTGTTCACATCCCAGGGACTGTTCCACTCACCCACACAGTTCCAAGGCAGAACACAGTTCCTGTGTGTGAGGGAAGCTCCTCCTCTGAGTGTGTTGTTTCTGAGGTACAGCCTTGTTTCATCAACATTAATCTCCCTCCAGCCACACACCTCACACTGGCCAGGCAGCCCTTTCATTTCACACCTTGCTTTGTGCCAGCTGGCATCAACACCTTCTGATTTTGCCCCTGCACAAAGAGACAGAAGTTATGGTGCTGAGGAGAGCAGGAGAAAAGGCTGTGTGCAGTCCTTTGCCATTTACCCATCCAACACAACCTGAGGGAGATGATGATGCCCTGCTCTATGCAAATAACCATTTGATGTGTTACTTTGCTCTTCTGACATTAAAATTACTCACTTTCCCCCCAAAATGCCACTGTTGCCGTCCTTTTAGGTGTCATTCTTCTACTAATAATAAGTGGCAAGAGAAGGGCTAATGAAAATAATTGAACATTTTACTTAAAGACTTATTTTTTTCTGGCCCTTTGAGTATGGGAAAAAAGCCAGAGGGTCCTTGGGGAATTGAGGTTTGTAAGGGAGTTTAGCTGCACTAAGACTGCTGTAAGCAGCATTTGCACCACACATTGTATGCACACACAAAAAGGATCATTTACATCAACATCATACTCACAACATGGAACTCTGTGTGAAGGGACAGGATTAGGACTTGCCTTGTGGATCAAGGTGAGCTTGGTAAACTACTTAAACCTACCCATCAGCCAGGGTGGTAACACTGTGCTTAAAGCAGAGTTAGTTTCCCAGCTGCTTCAGGGGGGATGAGGAATTAATCAGTTTACAGCAAGGCCTACTGGCTAAATGAAGGATTTACCTAGGTGAACAAAAAAAAAAAAGGCTCATCAGGTGAATGAAACAGAGCTAGGCCCTGTGTCTGTGCTGTCCAAGCCCTGACACCAGTGACAGCAGCCCAGTTGGAGCAGCCCAGGCTCGAATTCCTGTGTTCCCAGCACAGGCAGCAGCACCGAGGCACGGCAAGGCACAAGCCCAGTTTGCTCTTCACATTGCCATGCAACTTTACCCCCAAATCCCCTGAAACCTCTTGACTTCCATAATAAATCAAATGTGTGATTTCTTTGAACAAAGTGCTCAAAATGTTGATATATTGATGTGGTGAGCCAGGGCCAGAGCCTGTTTGTGAGTTATCAGAACTGCTGCCCACAAAATGTGCTCAGACCCCAGCTGGGGACAAGTGTAGCTCCAGGGCCTTGAAGAGGCAGCATTCTGAGAATGGAATTAATCCAAAAGGAGATCACGAGAAATACATTCAGGAAAACCCAAAGTTCATTAAGTGAAATGAATGAGAGTGTTTTATATTTGTCTAAATCGGGTAAAGGGCCGTGAGAGGAATGAGGAAAGGCTGAGGACACCGAGGTCCGTTTAGCTGGAGGAGACTGAGTTACAGTTCTGTCACTGCAATTACAACTTCCTCACGGCGGGAAGAGGAGGGGCAGGCCCTGAGCTCTGCTCTGTGTGACCAGGGACAGGACCTGAGGGAACAGCTGGAGCTGTGTCAGGGGAGGGTTGGGATGGATATCAGGAAAAGGTTCTTCCCCCAGAGGGTTGTGGGGCACTGAACAGGCTCCCCAGGGAATGGTCACAGCCCCAAGGCTGCCAGAGCTCCAGGAATGTTTGGACAACACTCCCAGGTCAGGGTGGGATTGTTGGGGTGTCTGTGCAGGGCCAGGAACTGGACTGATCTTGATGGGTCCCTTCCAACTCTGCTTATTCTGTGATTCTGAGGTACTTCATCCCATTTTCAAGCTTTTTAGACCATTATTCTATTAGCTTTACCTAATGAATAGAAACACTTTTGCTGGGCCTCACTGCTCAGAGGGATCAGTGAATGGTGACCAACCTCCTCCCAACTTGGGACTGAACTGCTGTGGACAAAGTGTAACCAGGAAAAAAAAGATGGGACAGTGAAAACAAAATCCTACATGGACTGTACCAGTCATAAACAGGTGTGCAACTATACTCTCAGTTAAAAGTTACATCCCTGAAAAGACCATTTCCATGTTTAATATAAGAGTAGCTGTACCTAGTCCAGATATGCTTCAATTTAGGCCAGAAACTTGTCTGCAAAGCATGTGAAAAATCAGAAAAAACGTGGTACTTTCCAGAATGTTCTCCAGACTCTGAGTATGTTTTGCTGAGAGCTTTCACAACAATTTACTGTATCCCTGACAGCAGATAATAATGACCACTGACTCATCTAATGTACCTGTACTCTTACACAATTCTATGGGTCCTTTTGCCCTATTTCCCTTAATTTTTTAAGATTAGATTACTTCTACTGATAATAGTAATGCCATGTCCCACTGGTCACTGTGCCAGCACTACAAGTTGACGTGGAATGAACCACTAACACATATGGTGAAATAAAAATAAACTGCAGTTGCATATTTGCTACACAAGAAGTAGGAGGAAGAATCCAAGGTTCAGAACTATGTCAAGTGTCAGACTCACAAAACACGCGGCCAAAGCATGTTCTAAGTGTTCAGAGGTTCGTTAAATGTCTGTAACCCACGTCCAACTTTGGAAATTCACGAGTTGCAAATGTGGCTGAGGCCACAGATAAAAGCACCACCAAATACAGCACGGTAAATTTATATTCCTCAGGCACCTGATTTTGGTCACTGCTAGCTTCTTCAGTGGCCTTTCCATGGCTTCCTGTCCTTAATTTTACAGATATTTTAACACAACTCCCTTCAGTCCAAAGTGAAGAATCCTTCTTCCAAAGTGAAGAATTCTGATTTGGCTACCGCTGCCACTGAACCTGATTCCTTTCTTCCATCATCCATTTTATCCTCTCACTAACCTTTGGAATGCTACAGCCTTTTCAACACAAAATAAACAAAACATGCAGTATTCAAGATACACACAAACCACTGAATTATATAGTGGATTAATTATTTTTATCCTTTCTGCTATATATTCTTTCTAATAATTCCTGCTTTTTCAACTGCCACCACACACTTCAAATACTTTCCTGAATTATAACTGCTCTGTGAAAATAGGTATTTTAATACATACATTAGAACTGTTTTTCAGTTAAGCTCAGCTTATTTTATACATTTCTCCTCCAGCCCCTCTCTCTACTAACCTGAATAATTTGGTATAATTTCCTTCACATTGCTCACTGCTCATCCTCTTTCATGCCTCCCTCAGAGCAGGGGGAATGCTCTATTAAACCAGAGCCACATCCAAAAACATATCTAGAATCAGAAATGAGGATAGACCAACCTGTCCCAGAACAAGAGAGAGAAACAAACTCACCATCCAAAAATTTTTCAGACAAGTGTATTACTGATAAATTTTTCTAACCCATTTATGCATCAGGGTCACACATAACGCTGTTTTTCTTCTGTACGGCATTACTGCTCTTGTAATGGTAACAATTAGGATGACTGGTCCTGCTGGGTGGAACTAGACTCATTTAGATTTATTTCTGGAAAAAGAGTGTTTTAAGACCACAGTAACAGCAAAAACAAAACAAAAAAAAAAAAAAAAAAAAAAAAAAAAAAAAAAAAAACCAAAAAAAAACAAAAAAAAACCTTCCCCCACACAGGCTCTGGAAAAACTAGTTATCTAAAATGTGTGCTCAAGGTTTAAAAGTCTTAAAAACTTGACATCAGACAGTATTAAAACTTATCTCTGACTTCAAAAGGCTGAGATATATTTGATTCATATTGATTTAAAATGACTTAAGGTCAGAGCTTGTTGC
This sequence comes from Zosterops lateralis, assembly GCF_965231275.1. Classification (NCBI taxonomy): domain Eukaryota; kingdom Metazoa; phylum Chordata; class Aves; order Passeriformes; family Zosteropidae; genus Zosterops; species Zosterops lateralis. The sequence goes on from NC_139765.1 coordinate 11,762,212, forward strand.
ATAACCCAACACGAACTGGAGAGAAAGATAAACTGAATAGACGAAAGAGCAGATAAAAACAAATGAATAGAGTGAGAAGTAGGTGAAGGTGTGATGTGATTAATCTGGGCATTAAATCTGTCCACCTTCGTCATCATAAATCATTTGTGTGCCACGTGAACTTGGGAGTGTATGATTCGCTGTACAGAAACTCACCACAAGCCAGCCCATAACCATTCTCTACTTAAAAGACTAGAGAAAGCTGTTTATTTAAAATTTGAGGTAATCAGCTATTTTTTCATAATAGCTTATTACAAATATTTACATAATTTTTTTTCCATCTTACATAATCATGACAGAACAGCCCACATTACCTAAGATTTTCTATGGAATATCCCAGGTTAATTAAAAGAAAGAAACAAGTGCTCAACATGGCCAAAAGATGATCTCAAAATTAGCCCAGAATAACAAAACTGACCATTGAAAACTACTCTGAATGAGTTAAGATCCCTCTAATCAAAGACAGTTGTGGTTCACATGTATTGGAACAGGGCTTAGAAAAATACTCTACACATTTGTACCTTTCCTGGGACTTGGGATTTCATCTCTAAGATGACAGTTATCCTCAGTGTCTCTGCCTCTATGACCCCTAAATCCTTCATGATTGAGACTCTTCTATAAAATCAAGAGGAGTAATTAAGGCATCCCTCTTCCTACTCTGTAATTAGGCTTTCCACTACAGAGTGGGCAATACAAATCTGAACCTTCCAGGCAGCAGATCCTGCATATCCCATATATATATTTTGGTAATCCCATATAATATCCCATATAATTTTTTGGTAATCAGTCTCTAAAGCTTTTTTATCCTTCATATTCTTCCCAATGTAAGATTATGCCACGTTCTTCTAAACAAGAATTCATCAAAGTGAAAACACTGATGTCCAAAATGCAGCTCTCCTCTTGTCAAAGTCCATAGGATTTATCCAGCACAGAACCCTAAAGTGTGACTGAAAGGAGTGTCTTAGTTTGGAAAGACAGGTGTCTGCCAGGGAAAAGCCGGAGCTTCCCTTGGAATAGAGAATGTAAACCCCCTCCCTCTGAATTATTGTAATTTTGAAATTAAGGGGCTTTCAGGCAATGATATGGGAATAGGAGTAACAGTTCTTTACTAGGAATATTGAAAATGTAGTAGTACAAAAAAGCAAATGAAAAAAACAAACAAACAAACAAAAAAACCCACTGACAAGAGTCAGAACACAACTTGACACCCTGTTAGTCAGGGTAGCAGTGCAGTTAAATCCTGGAGTGTCAGATGTGGTTCTGTTGGAGTAGAGATGATCCTGTAGAAGGATCCAGTGGTGCGAGATGGGTCCAGTCTTCCTCTGGGAATCCAGGGCAAACAGGCTGTCCTGGTGTTCTGAATCTCAGCTTTTATCGAGGTAGGAATGCTTATCCAGGTTTTGTCCAGGTAGGCTCCTCCCCCAGGGTGGAGCATCTCTCAATGAGATGATGAAATTTTATCAGTCATGCAGTGAGACTCAATGGCCCATTACCAGCAGATATCCCCTGGAGGGAGGACGGGTTGTGGAAGAGAAAAACAACACTGCCCCACTGAAAGATGGACCCCTCCCCAGAGTCATGAGATAAAAAAAAAACCTCTTCAACCAGTTTCAACAGATGGGAATAGAATACATCTTGCATTGCAACCCAAGAGAGGAGTCACTTAACTTAGGTGACTTAGAGCTCATTAGTACAGTAAACAATTTCTCTGGTAACAGTAGATAGGCAGTAAATAATTTCAGTTCAACATTTTGCTTTGTGAAAGGAAGTAAACACAAAATTTATCAGAGGCCAATATATCAGGTGATATACTGGGAGTATAACTATTTATACAATATTTAGCAGAGAAACAAAATAAAATAACAAGCCATTATGATCCACCTCATTTGTAATTGCCTGTGTACCATGAGTATTTTTATTTTTCAGCATAACCCAAAACAGAACTTGACTCTGATATACACTATTGTATTTGTAATGTACAATATAAATCCTATTTTCAATAAATACAAGCATACAAACCAGCTTTAACATGCTAAAAGTAGTCTGTATATGTATTTTATATAAACCCACAGCAACTACACTTTGGTGTTTCTTTTTTTTAAGCAGCAGCTACTTTTCCATACAATAAACTTAAAGACTTTTTTTGGCTTTAACTCATTGAGGTTGCAATAAAGTCTTCATAGAAAGAAACTGAGTTTCTGCAAAGATCTCAAAGACAATGGGAAATTTAACTCCAAAATTGGCAAAATATTAATTTAAGCCCTTCAATAAAACCCAAAATAAACACATTCCAAGAGGCACAATTCCAAATGTGATTTAATTATTTATGAGTTTAAAACTGAACACGTGCTAAAGTGCTTTTTTAAACTAATATTAACTTGTTTTATAGTAAGTGTTTTTTTAAAAAACAGAAGAGGAAGTTTTATTGATAGTATTTTACACCTGACCTCTGCAGCATATGTTAAAACTCTTCCTTGCTAAGGACAAAGCCTGTAAAATGCAACCACACAACCACACCACCACACCACCATGCATTTGATAAAAGAAATGCAAACCACATGAGCAAAATTGATAGAAGTTTTGGGTTTTTTAAACCTGAATTACAAATCTTAAAGTCATGCAAAATCATTGATCCCTGAAAACATTCAGATTATGAAATAAAGATGCATCATTCATTGTAGGACAGGTGTGATGATTATGAGTAGATTTAGAGGGAACTGTCTTTTGTAGCATTCCTCCCATTGAACTTAAATGGCTTTTAAAATCATCGTGGATATGATCATATTTTCAGCATATAATCAAGAATGTGGGACCTGGAATTAGAGGGAGACACTCTACTGTGCTGTAAAATTTGAAAGGTAAGCATTCCTTTGGGATATGGATGTACTGAGGAAGAAAAGCAGGATTGACCAATGGCATTACTCTTTTTCCATCAGTTCCTTATTTCCTTTCATGCTGTTCTCATTTCTCCCCATTTCCTTCCCTGCTGCGCTGATTTCTTCCAGTTGCTTCCTTGCAGAATTCACTTTCTCTAAGAGCAGGAAGATGTGTTCTGCAAACTCCCGCACAGCTCCACAGCCCCCTCTGCTCTTACAGATGTAACCAGCAGCCTTCTGAGCAGCAGCACAGGCGTCAGCAGGCACACCACTCATGCCTGCCTGCTTCAGGCACTCCACATCAGTCTCCTCATTCCCTAGGGAGGAAGACGACAGGCAAGGCCAAATATCACAGAAGGGAAACAATCAGTATTTTTCTCAGTGTTTTTCTGTGTACAGATTGATCTGATTTTTGAAATTTGTTTCTTTTTTTTTTTTCCTTTTTTTTTTGTCACAATGTTCATCTCAGCAGCTCAACAGCACTTTTACACATGCAAGTCAGTTGTTGGAAAATCTTGGTGATCCATGTAACTGCTGATCACACTTCACAATCAAGAGAATGGTACTTTTAAGAGCAGTAAAATTGTGTGAGGAGCTAAATAAGCATTTGCAGGACTCCACACTTAACCTGTCACTGAAATACCTTTTAGCACAGAACCACATGGCTTTCAGTTCTAATTCTGTCCATTTCTGATTACCATTTCAGAACATAACCTATACAAGATCCCTCTGAAATGAACTAGAATCAGTTCAAAATTGTCAGCTCTAAGTGTACGCTTATCAACATTTTGATATCAAAATTTTTCCTAAAAACAGTGTTCCTATATCCCACTGGAAAAACAATGAAGACTTCCCTTACCAAAATACACAGATTAATCAATGTCTGTAACATTTTGTTTGTTTGTAACATTTAGTTTTTCTGTTAAATTTGTACAGGCCTTAAGATACCTGCTTTTGGAGATTGTGTGCTGCAATGTGTGCAGCAATCCTATTAAATTCAGTGTATTTACAAAGAGAAAAGTGGTTTGAAGCTCAGCAGTAGTACAAAGATTCTATTTGCCTATACTATTTAAATTAAATAAACCAAAAAAAAAGGAACTGACCTAAGTAAGCCACCTCTTTCCAGCTCAAACCCATGTCTTCCTGCCAATCCTTCAGAACCTGTAGTTTATTTGTTACATTGACTTTTGCTACACATCCCAGCTGCATGGCTGACAGTGTTTTTGAACAATCTCTGTCAGAGATGAGTCGAACCTATTGAAATAAAATAGAGTAAGTTCTACATCCAAAGAAATACGACATATAAGTTAATTTACTATTGCAAAAAAAGAGCAGTTTTGCTTATAGAAGCTTTCTCAGGTACCAGAAAAGCATTGAATTATTGATTTTCAAAACTCGGAGCAGAAGTTATTAGCATCCAAAACCACACAGAGTCTTGAGGTTCCTTTAGGAAACTGAAATACCTTTCTGCAGCCCTCCCTGATGTTCAAAAATAACTTACATTTGTCTTTTTAAATGCAATGTGTACTAAATAAAATACTAAATACCACAGTATGGTGGCACAGTGACTATTTAGTGCAGCATGATCTAATTAAATCACAGTGTGGAATGAGAGAATTCCTAAGAAAGATTTCTGAAATATTTGCCAAAGTAGAACATGGAGTTTTTTCCTTGGCCCCTCTACTTAATAACATAAATTTATTTATAGCAGCATTTCAGAGCATCAAGCCAATATTACAAAGACTGAGGCAGCACAGCACATTTATCTCTGGAAGTTCATTTCAAATTCAAAGTTTCAGGAATGATGCAAAAGGTAAGCTAAATCCAGAAGATAATTGCAGCAAGGTTTTTAGAAATATCAGATGCAAATCCTTCAGGTGTTCTGTCAAAGGACAAGCTTATCATCCCTAACTGCTTTTAAATACAAACAAATGCTTGGCACTGATTTTAAGTACAGGATGAAGAGAAGTGAAGCACAAGGCAGGATTGTATCAGCAACATATACTAGGAATAAATGAAGTGCAGCACAGACCTACAGGTTTTTAACGAAACATTCCAAGTCAAGGTACGGAAACGGGCTTCCACAGGCAACAAAACAGTAATTACAAGCTTCCTACCCCTCTATCTTCCCAGAAAATGAAGCTGAGGAGCTGCTGAAAAAACACCTACTCCATTTCACAGGAGAGGGCTCTGGGGTGACCTAAGTGCAGCCTTCCAGTACCTGAAGGGAGCCCACAGGAAAGATGGAGAGAGACTCTTGACAAGGGCCTGGAATGACAGGACAATGGCTTCACACTGACAGAGAGCAGGGTTAGATTGGATATGAGGAAGAAATTGTTCCCTGTGAGGGTGGGGAGGCCCTGACACAGGTTGCCCAGAGAAACTGTGGCTGTCTCATCCCTGGCAGTGTCCAAGGCCAGGCTGGATGGGGCTCTGAGCAGCCTGGGATAGTGGAAGATGTCCCTGCTCTGGAAGGGGGATTGGAACAAGATGATTTTTAAGGTCCAGGCCATTCTATGATTCTGTGAAATGGAGAAAGATGATGTAATTACCGTGATTGAGAACCTTTTCAAAACACTTATTTTCCTCTGAGGGTTCTGAGGATAACATTTGTCCCAACCAATATATTATGCTGCTTGATCACAAGTACTGTTAAAAAACTTCAACTTCTATGCTGCAAGAATATAATTTTTTAGAGTCTTTAATGTGCAGGTTACATGAGACATGAAGGCTCACTCTTCAGAACAGCACTTACCTGGATTCCTCTTTTCTTTAACAGATCAATGCCAACAATATCTCTGTAATCATAGGAGACCATTTCCTTGTGATCTTCTGTCACATAAATGCGGCCATTGGTCAGGCATCCATCAATACTGCAAACCAAGAGCTTCACCTCTTTTAGTGGCTCTTTGCCAAAATATCCAAAGCTAGAAAAAGAAATTATCTTTTTAGGATGGAAGTTTTTGCACATGCCAAAACCCCCAAATATTTCCCATACAACTGTAACCTTCAGAAAGAAGAATCAGCTTTGAAATTCCTTTTTTTCCTAACGTTTATTCTCATCTCATCACTCTCCAGTTATATTGTCCTTCTTCAAAGAGGCAAACAGAACCATCCAAAAGACAGCTCATTTATGGCATCCATTTAAAAATTAGGATGAAAAAGTATATAAGAAAATATACTCCATTCCCACCCATTATTCCTTAGAGCAGCTGCAAAGAAGAGACAAAGAGCTGGTGAGGTGGAATCAGCTCATGCCCTCTGCACAAACACTCCTATTCCTGGGCATCAGTTACAGTGGTTTGGAGCATGGAAGTCTGAGGCACCTCAGCTGGGAAAGCCAGAGATGATGTTAACCCATTGCTGAGGTATAGTGGGGCTTACACTCTTCACCAAGCTGAACTTTAGGAAAAAAAACTACCAAAACCCCAACATGTAACAAAGGTAATTCAGTTGATTTCAACAGGGATAGGAAAAAATACTGGGCAGAAATAAAGCTGCCCAATTATCTTTGACCTCCATTGCTTACATGGCATACATTAGGAATTCACACAACCACACTTTGAAACAAGCAGCATCCAAGAAATAAGGGAATAAAAAGGCTTTTACCTCAACACTCTCTGCTCTGCAATAGGCCAGTCAATGTCTATGTCAATATCCACACTGTGCTCTGCACGCATTTCATAGTAGGCCATTTTACCACCCTGAAGGAAATGAAACCCACTCAAATTTTCTGCTTGGGTCAACACAAACACAAAACTCTACAATTTAGCACCATGCAATGAAAGCCAAGTGCCACACAGTGGCCACCATGGCTTATATAAAAGTGAACCATCAATTATATTTTTGCCAGTGACACAGAACCATTTGAAGAACGCTCTGTGGGGTTAATAGCTATTTCCATTTTACAACTAGAGAAAGTGTGCAAGATGTTATCCATTATAGCAATTACATCACACTAATTTCAATAGATCTTTTTATCAGCAAAATAGTAATACCTTCAGCATTTGCTTAGGAAGACTATGATTATTGTTCGCTTACTGTTACTTAATTTCCAATGGAAAAATATCCACCACACCCCAGTGTTGTTCTGCATCACTCACTGGGATGTAAACATCAGGACAGGGAAAAAGACTGTTAAAGTTACAGTACAAAATTGGCATAAGATTAAACTGGCTGAAAAGACAGATTTACAGATTATGGCAAGGCTCTGACACTGCATGAAGCTCAGTTTCACACCCTTAGTGGCATTAAAATGAATTCTAAGACACACTGGTGACCTCATGCAAAACTCAACTCAGTACTGTATTGGTTTAGGGTTTATAGCTATATAATACATTTATTTGCATAAATTTCTTTACTATGGAGGATGCTGTTACTGGAACTGCTTTAGCTATAACTAGCCCTGCTACATTACAAATAATTAAAAAACTGTTCTGAGGCCAGAGTGCTGTTATTTCACACTGACTGCATCAGAAATCAAAACAGAGTATTGAATTCAAAACCCTCTAAGCAAGAGTAGATGCATTATTCTGAAGAACATGAAAACCCGGAAGCACTAACTTGCAGGTAGCCTTTCTCAATCAGATGTCTCTTGGCAAAATAAAATGAGCCATTTTCATAAAGCTCCCCAGGCCAGTCTTGCCTCCGGTACCGCTTTGCTGGATTCAGGTTTTGGGGTTCTGTCATCTTGTTTTCTGTTAACAGAGAAAAAAAAAAAAAAAAAAAAAGCTTTACAGAATTCCTGTTCAGAGTCACCTAACTTTCTAATTAACTTGCTGTTGAAAAATTAAGGGTATTATTCAGTCACCAACTTCTCTCATTATTAGCTCTTGTTGCTTAAATTTATGAAGAATTACACCCTGGTTTGGGTTAGGAGGGACCTTAAAAATGATCCAGTTCCAACTCCTTGACATGGGCAGGGACACCTTTCATTATACCAGGTTGCTCAGAGCCCCATCCAAACTGGTCTGGAACACTTCCAGGGATGCATAATCCACAAATTCTCTGGGGAATCACTGAATTGCTTCCCTTTCTTGGAACTATGGATAAACTGGAGGACTACTCTGTATGCCTAGCAGTGGAAAAGGAAACTTTTTCATTACCTCTTTAGGAAAAAAAACCCAAACCAAATAGCAAAAACAACAAAAACACAGGAGTTTATTTGCTTCAAAACTGGTTCCTACAAGGAGTAGGAAAGACATTCTTCCAGACTGTCCTTGCCAATGTGAAAGAAATACTATTCCTGTACTTCAACTCCTAGTGCACATGGGAATGCCTGAATGCACTTTGATACCTGAAAGGACCAGCCTGAAATTTGGAAGGTTAAAAAAGAGCATATGTGAATAATTTTTGCTTGTGAAAACATCTTGGCACTTCCCCAAGACACATCCTATTTAAGGCTATGCATTAACTCTTCATAAGCAACTTAATCAGCATCCACAAATAAACAAAGAGCTGTCTGCACAAACACCATCCCAAACGATCCCATATTATTACCAATGACAGTCTGAATGTATTTTTACAAATGCAGCAGAAACCAAATCAGAGACCAGAGACTTTTGTCCTTAAGTCCCTTCAATCCAGATGCACAAAGCAGCTAAAATTCACCAGATCTCATCATCCAGTAATCATGAGAAAGTCAGAGGCATTCTCAAACACCCAAACATTCTGAGGCTTTAGTAGATATACACACATACCTTGTGTTTCATAACTAACTAAAGCTTTGTGCTCACTGAAGTAAACATTTCCAGTCAGAGAGAGACACCTTTCTCTTTCAAAGTCTATCAATATTAAACCTTAATGCAGAAGGAGCAACAGAACTACACAATAAAAAATCATCATGAAATTCTTTTAGCACAATCAGTACTCTAAAGCTGTGTGGAAAAATAAAAGGAGGAAAAACCATTGCATAATGCTGCTGTGAATCACTGTCACCTGAAACACCACACCTGAAAGGCCATTTGCATCTATCCTTAAGCTGCTCATGTTGGCACAATGTGTTTCCTGTTCTCCTTAGTCCTTGCAGCCGAATGATTCCTTATCTCTCACTACATTAAAGAGGTTTGGATGTCATTTTATGCTAAAGAATTACTTGATTTTTAGGTAGGCTTCAAGGCTTTATTTAACAATTTGCCTACGGCACACAACGCTGCAGGAAGCCACAAGACACATTCACATGAGATTTATTATTTCACATTTGTCCCTTCCAGCATCTCAAGATGTGCACGTGGCTTCCTAAACTGCAATCCACAGAATCCTGAAATTGCCACCCATGCTTTTGATACTCCTCTTAAACTGCACAAACAAGCAGTGTCACTTATTTCTCTTCTTATGAGGAACAATGACAATGTTCAAATGTTTATTCTGAACAGAGGCTTAACTCTTATTCCAACTTATCTTTTAGATCAAGCCTCATTTATTACACATGTTCTTTTAAAGCATGATGCTTTCTAAACTCACCAAAAAAAAAATAATCTGAAGCAGTTTACATCTCAACAGAATAACTGTAATGCCTGAATAACTTTCATTCAAAAAAACCCAAAAAAAACCACAAACCACAACTCAAAACTCCAGTGTGAGAATACCTGAAATAACCATTAAAAAAAAAAAAAAAAAAAAGAAAAAATTCTGCTTTAATCACAGAAACAAAGCCAACATACATACTGTATGGAATAGCTCTTTGTACCAATACAAAAGGTGCCTTATAGCTAAACCAAGGCACAATTTTTATTTGTAAGATTTTAGTCTTTGGTTATCTTGGCCACTGTAGCTGAGAGGCATATTTTCTCCAGAAAAACCAGTCACATTTTTCTGGATCAGCTAACCAACATGAGTTCAAAGGTATTTTGCAACGTGACATAAGTCAGCAGCCAAATTATCAGGATGAAACAAAGCATAAGTCTCCAGGCCAAGAGATTGTCATCTAATCCTCACCAAGATTTTATCTCACATTATTGGTCATTTGCTAGCTACTGCATAGCAAGAACAAACAGTTTTCTAGTTAGGATCTCAGTGTCATGTCTGAATACACATGAATTGCCCACTAGGAAGAAGTTAACATATAAGGGTTTTTTGGAACTATATCTTCAGCCTAGACAAGCTAATATAATTTTAATTTCCACAAAACAGTTACAGAAAGGCTGAGCAATGCTTAGTAATATCAAGGCACCAGTGCTTGGAAGGAATTTCTAAACCATCTCAAATCTCTCAGAGAGAACTCAGGCCATGCCTCTGACATCACTTCCTAAAATAGCATAGGTATGAAAAGCAAGAATTTGAGGGGAAAAAAAAGTTAACTGTAACTAGAAACATCTAAAAATTACCTCCTTTCTTTACCTCACTCCATCTGAACTGATGGCGCCTCACAACAGAGAAGACAGAATCAAACCCCTCCTTCTGGATCAGATCTGCCACTTTTATAAGATCACTGGGATGTAAACAGGGAGATGTTGCTTGAATATTTCCTACAATATCAACTTCTAAAGAAAAACAAAGAGACATTTATTAAAAAAATCACATCTTTAGTAACACAACTGCAAAGTGTGGTATGAGTAGGTACCACACAACAACAGCAATAACAAGAAAGCAGAATCTTTCTAGCTTTTATTTACTCAACCCTTTACTTATTTTTCTAGAAAGTAAGTGCATCATCCCTGTGGGGCTACAATATAAAAGCTCAGCATATTTTATCCCTGATTTACCCTGATGATGATTGAGAAACTCTGTGATGGCTTCTAGAGAAGTTGAGGAGTCTTGAGAGACTTCAGGGCTCCTGCGATGGACCTGAGCACCAAACTGCTTTGCAACCTTCTCGATCTCATCGTGGTCTGTGGAAACCCATATGCTGTTGGCAGATAGTGACAGAAATTAATATAAAGAATAAACCCCACCATTGCTGACTTGCTTGTTGTAATTTAACCTGAAAAAAAAAAAAACAACCCAGCTTGTTTATGTCTGTACTACACCTTGCAATGAATGGAACTAGTTCTTGTATTTGTGTTAATAAAACTATCCCTGCAGTCCAACAAGCAGCTTTTAACAATGGGGATACAACATGCACATTCACCAGAATGTAAAATCTGAATCCTGAGTTGCATTCCATGCAGAAAGCCTAAGCAACATAAAATTTAGAAGTGTTGCTCGAAAAATCCAGTGTCAGCACAAAGAATTTGTTAGGCATGTTAACAGACCAATGAATTGTGATTATGTTGGATGTGGCATTCAGAATCATTTATGAGTTTAGTTTATAACAAGTAAGACTGCCACAAAGTTAAAAGATTAACTATGCTGCAAGTATGTTGGAAGGTGTTAATTGGGCTACATACAAGCCCAGAGAAGGAGCTGTTCAAGTTCCATGTTTTGGCACAGAAAACTTCCAGTACTGGTAAAGCAAGATTGCAATCATTCAGGGAAAATAAACATTTACAAAAGGAAGGGCTAATTCTGAGTATCATGTGATGACAAACACCGAGCGACTGTGAAGCCACTGCTGTCATCGTTATGGCAAAAAAGCACAAGAGGTATAAAAACAAAAGCTATGAAATGTCACCCCTCCTCCCTCAGCAATGCTGGCATTCTCAATGCACTGTCCAGAGCAAAAGGTGCTGCAGTTACCTTTCTTGCCCCAAAGACATTGTGGGCTCATCATCAGAAAAATATGTGTGACAGCGACAGCAATGTCGTCACACCCACGAGAACAAACACACAAGAGGTGTTTTCCAGAAACTGCTTTGGGATGGTGAACTTAAATACACACTCCTCATTCAGCTACCAGAGTTTTGTTGTCTAACAGGCACACTGCACAGCTGTTCCAAAGGTGATGCATGTCCACCTACTGCACCTGCCATGCCTCAAAGTCAGGCTGCAAAACCCTGACTGGCTCCCTGTTGGGAAAATTCAAATGCCAAACAGAAGCCACAGTAGGTCATTCATCAATACAAATTCACAATCACTAAGAATTTATCAGTAACCTCAGTCAGAAGTGTTCTTGTTTGTTTCTTTATTAAAAATAAAACAGAGAACTGCATCCTCTACTTTTTAGATACAGCAAGGAAGGTTTTCCAGGCTAGATAATGATGGAGCAGCCATGAGATACAGAGTGCTCTGGATCTAGGCTGGGCTGCATTTCTACTTGATTTGATCTGTGCATTATGCAGCAGGTTTGCACCCTAAGTGTGCTACACATCAAGCACATCCTAACTGAGGCTTTAATTATCAGCAAATGTGTATAAAATCCTTGGTCTTGCTCCTGCAGAAAAATCTGTAATGCCTCTATTCTCCACACCACCAACACACGTGTTTCTATAGAGGTCTAATTATTGCTACCAGAGTTTCAGGCACTTGGTCACAAACTGAGCTTCTCATCTGTGTCAAATGGGCACACGAGATTATTTCCTTCAACTTGACATTTTGAGTGAGACTGCTTCTGATGTGCTGTGTCCAGCTGTAGGCTCCCTGATACCACAAAGGAAAACAGGACCAAGCTCAGCGGGAGCCAGCACAATGACTGGGCCTGGGACCACACATATGCCAAAAGATGCTGAAAGAGACATCTCAGCAGGGAGGTGGTTTTACTGCTGTCTTCACTGCTGGGCAGGTAAAGAGAAAATAAGGAAGATTTTTTCTGGGTGACTGCAGTGAAAGGAACAGACGGGCTGTGGGGATCTCCATCCTTGGAGATCCTAAGATCAGTGCATGCTGTCCTGAGGACCCAGATGACCACAAACCAAAGTCATCCTGTGCTTCAGCAGTTCACAGGAGATCTTCTTCAGCCTGGCAGTCCCATTTAAGGAAGATCTCTTAATAGAGTAAACCCACCAATACATACTGGCAATCACAAGCTAGTGGCCACCCAACCACAAATCAGAACAACTTTAATTTCAGATTACTGTGTTGTAAGAATTTAAGTCCTTCATTCCTTGGCTGCTCACCCTCAGCAGGAAGAGACAGCCGAGTTCTTGACAGGTGCTTGCCTTGCCTGACCCTTGACCTGGTGCCACAGTAACTGCACCCGCGTGTCTGAAACGAAGATCAATCCTACCCCACAGGCAGAGTCATAGCATGGTCAGGCTGGAAGGGACCACAGCGGGACATCTGGTCCCACCTACCTGCTCCACCGGGGTCACCTGGAGCAGGTTGCACAGGATTCCATCTAGGCAGCTTTTGAGTATCTCCACCGAGGGAGACTCCACACCCTCTCAGGGCAGCCTGTTCCAGTAAAGTTCTTCCTCATGTCCAGGTGGCACTTCCTGGGCATTAGTTCCGGCCCAGCTCCTGATGTTTCTCCTGTCCCATTGCTGGGCCGCACGGAGCAGAGCCCGGTCCCTGCTCTCAGCCCTCCCTGCAGACCCTGACAGTCCTCCCTAAGACCCTCTTGAGGAAGCGGCGGCTTCCCCCAAGCCTTCCCTAGGGTCTCTCGGCACGTCCATCCCCAGCCAGGACCCCCCGGCACGTCCACCCCGAATCAGAGCCCACCAAGGGAAGGGGAGGTGGGGGGGAGGCGGCGCATGCGCACCTGTGGAAGACGCCGGCGTCGATGGCGGCGCGCAGCACCCAGCCGATGAGCGGCACCCCCGCCAGCAGCTTGATGTTCTTCAGCGGGATCCCCTTGCTGCCGCCCCGCGCCAGGACCAGCGCGGCCAGGTGTGCCTGCGGCCGCCCCTCGCCCGCATCCATGTCCGAATCTCTGCCCCTGTCTCGCTCCGCTCCTGTATCGCCGCGCCCTGCCAGCTCGCCGACCGGCCCGGAGCGTTCCGGGAATTGTAGTCCTGCGCTGTCCCGCATGCGTGTAGGAGCACGGCGGGGAGACGCTGGGGGGACAGCGAGGGACGCGCCATTTTGAGGGGCTTGAGGGGCCCGGGGCCAGTTCTGTGATCATCGGCCCTTTAGGGAGGAGAGGGTGCTCTTCTGGCACGAGGTGCCCGGCAAAGTCCGGCGTATGGGTGGATGGATGGATGGATGGATGGATGGATGGATGGATGGATGGATGGACGGACGGACGGACGGACAGACGGACCTCTGCAGTGTGTAAGGGAATCTCATTAATGCATGTAAATATCTCAAAGGGTGCCAAGAGGATGGTGCCAGACCCTTTCCAGTGACAGGACGAGGAGCACTGGCCATAAACTAAACACAAGAAGCTCGGCATGAGGAAGAACTTATGTACACTGAGAGTGGCAGAGCCCTCCAGCTGCCCAGGGAGGGCCCAAAGCTCTCCCCTCCGTGGACATTCCAAGCCCACCTGGACACGCTCCTGTGCCACCTGCTCCAGGTGACCCTGGCCGGGGATGGTGTTGGACAGGGTGATCTCCAGAGGTCCCCGTGACAGTTCTGTGGCCCTTAGCGGGATGTGCCTGCCATCCCGTGGGCACACAGGACATGGCTCTGAGGGAGCTGGGCTCATCCGCGGAGCCCCGGCCGCCCCAGCCCGGGCTCTCCGCCAAACAGCTCCGGGTTTTCTTCCCTCCCCGAGTTCCAAGGGTTTCTCCAGCGTCATTCCCTTCCCTCTCGAGCAGCCCCGGCAGAGGGCAGGGCAGCCACACGGAGCCTCGGGTGGGAAGGGGAGCTGGAGCGCGCTTCTTGCTTCTCCTTAACACTTCCTAAACATGTATTAGAGCATAAAAACGCACAGAGTTGCTATTCCAGCTGTCTTATAGAAACCGAATGGGCAAAATAAAGTAATCCACTGCTGACATAAGGCTGCACGGGAATTTGGGGTTTAATATCGTTTAGAAAGTGGAAAGTAGAGACTGTTGAAGAAGTCACAAAGTCACTCTGGAGACTCAGGATCTCAGTCCTGTGTCAGTCCATAGTGCAAACATACCACATGTGGACCCCTGATGTCCTCTGGTTAGTCTGAGGAATGTGATTCCTGCAGCCTGCAGATCACTTTCCATGTACTTATTTTTAATTTTTTTTTTTTTTAACTGTAGTATTTTAAGCCTTTGCCACATCCAAAGTCCCACACATTTAGCCCTGTGCTTCTGCCAGAGTTTGCTGTGCCCACAACAGACCAAGTTGGGAAAAACCTCCAAGATTATTGAGTCCAAACTTTGACTGAACACCACCACATCAATGGGACCATGGCACTAAGTACCGTGTACCAAGGCATGTAAGTACCATGGCACCAAGTATCATATCCAGTGGTTTCTTAACCCCACCACCTGCCTGGACAGCCCATTCTTGACCACAGTGAGGAAATTAAAACCACCTGTAATTTGGTGCACCACATTGTGAAAATTCTATGATTTATCACCAATAATACTTAAGCTACATAGTACAGTT
The DNA here is from genome assembly GCF_965231275.1 of Zosterops lateralis. Lineage (NCBI taxonomy): Eukaryota > Metazoa > Chordata > Aves > Passeriformes > Zosteropidae > Zosterops > Zosterops lateralis. The sequence goes on from NC_139765.1 coordinate 11,777,412, forward strand.
CAGTTCTCACAGTCTAGCAATATCCCAAGCAGGGAGCTGAGTCTGGGTTCAGCTTTCGTTAACAGAGAAACGACATTAGGACATCTGGCACACACCATAGTTGCCATACTAGATGGGGTTCAGCTAGTAAGAATATTTTTAGAGGTCTGTGAATAATTAAAAGTGATTTAATTTTTTTCCCTCTTCATATCTAAAACAAATCTTTCACTTACAGGGCTGAAACAGGCCTCAAACAAGCATCTTAAATACTTCTGTCCTTTTTCATAGACATGTACGTAACCCAGTCCTAGAGACTATCAGTGATGTTAACTGGATAACCTGTCCAGGCGATATAGAGATTTGTATGATAGTGAAGATTTTCCTAATCTTTAGTAAATCTTCTTTTCTGTAATATGAGTCCATTCATTCCTGTCTTATCCAAAACACATCTGGAGATTAGATTTGGCTGGCATGTGCCTGTTTGGAAACAAGCCCCATCTCAGCTCAGACTTTTCCTTTTCAGGATCAGACCCGTGAGTTCAGACTTTTGGTTCAGATCTTCCAGACTTCCCATCATCACTGTTATTCTCCTCTGGGCTGCCTATAATGTAGTGCTCAGAATTAAACAGGGAGTGAAGCAGAAGGATTACTGCTTCACATACCTTATTTATACACCTCTATAATTTACCTTTTCTTGTGCAACATTGACATAATTCAGCCAGTGGCTTTCTTTGACCAAAGGTTTTTCTAAGAGATGGGGCAGAGCCAGATACTTCCAACTCTCTGCCTTTGCCTCTGGTGGTTGTGTGTGCCCCAAGAAAGTGTCCTGCAGTCATTCCTACAGCAACCAGCCCCATCCCCACATTTAAATCATTCCATGAAAACCACATTCCTGTAGTATATGTGAAAGCTGTTGAGAGTTTCACTGAGCTTACGATATAGAGCATCTACTCCATCTCCTCCTAGCCACAGGTCTGGGTTTGTAGGTTGAAATTATACTGGTTTGACTCATTCTCTGTAAATTTTTATTGGCTGTTAAACACTTTATTTTATGTGCTCACCAAAACCTTTTGATTATTCATTTCAGCTTTTATTTCAGCTTTTTTCTTTTCCTCCCCAGGATCAAGTGTTCCAGCTAATGGTTCAAATGCATCTATGTCGATATTTTAGTTCAGATCAAGAGTGCTCAGTGAACTGAGCCTCCAGCTACCTAAACTGTTGCTGTGTGACACTGCTTGCCAGAGCAGACAGAGGGGATAGTCCCCAGGCCCTTCCTTTCTCCCTGTTTTTAACCCAGGGAGCATTTTATGCTTTCTGGTCTCAGTAACTCTGCCTGGTTCATAGGTTTCATCAGCTGCCTGCTCCAGTATCCAAGGATGAAGCTCAGCTCTGAGAACATTACCCACCTAAATACATCCTAACTCCTTTTTCTGTGCTTGTACTGACATCTTGCTCCTGGATGGACTGTGTGGGTCACAGCAGTCAGGGAGATAAGAACATTTGCTACTCCAGTAATAGAGAAGTGGAGAACAGAACAAGGAATATAATGCTTTCCTCATTTTTGGAACATGTACCCTGGTTTAGGGCATCATGGAAGTGGCCTGCAGGCACAGGTTTCCCAGTGTGGAGGACGGGTTTTCCGCTCCTCCGTCACCACCAGCTAGTGCAGCACTCATTCCCACATTCCATGGTGTGGACAAGATCTTGGATCTGCACAAGTTCCCTTCCCCTCACTAATATCTTCATCCTGTCATTCCCGACTGTCCCTGAACAAGAAGAGCCAAACTGGATCATTTCAAGGAAATGCTGGTATAGAAGTAAAATTAGCGGGAATAAATCTATTTAAAAAATATGTTCCATGCCACATGACTCCATTGGGAATAGTAAAATCTGTAAATAATAGTAAAAAAATTTCCTTTCTGGCCAACACTCAGTGCTGTAAACTATCAGATTATTGTTTTTCTGAAGAAAGAAGTCCATTAATTCGTGTCCATGTGTAAGAGCAGTTGGACAAACCCAGAGGTGTTCAGTAGGTGTGTGCTGAGCTGTTAATGCTCAGAGGTTGTAACCTAACTACCAGGGAGCACATAATTGAACTTAACTGATTAATTAGGGAAATTTTCTGCAGTGTGGAGCTGCTATTAACATGTGTCCGACAGGGCTGGATAGGAAACCTCTCAGTTATCATGGCTGGGGTCTGCTTTCACACCAACACCCTATGAACTGCCTGGCATGGGATTAGCCTGTCCCTCCAAACTGCCAGTCTCGAGATCTGCTCTGTCCTTTCTGACATCCACACTTTGTACTGTGAAAGGACAGGAAAAGCATGTCACAGCAGTTCACCGAAGCTCACACTAAAGCCTTGTGGAGTGTGGGTCAAAGCCAAATGCATTAAAAATGCAATGGTCAAACTGCTGTTGGCCCAGCTGGGTCTGGGATTTAATTTTGTGCATGTGGAGTCTAATTCAGGCTCCATAAGTAGCAGTGCACGTAGTCCCAGCTGCAGAGTTGTGTCTTTTCCCAGGACATACCTAATTTAATGAATGGTATGGAAACAGGTAAGAAAGGCTCTATGGAAGCATGTAGTGGGGAGTTCTGGGATACACTTTCAGGATGACTTGGGGTGTGCTCTTTTTGGCCTCTCTGCAGCAACAGATAGTTCAGAATTGCAAATCTCCTTTCCTGAACCATGGATAGCTCCAGTGAAATCCCTGCAGTTGTGCTGAAGTCAAACCAGTGTAAAGGAACCAGACACATTCCCTGGTAAAGGCTGTCAAATTACCCAATCCTGTTACTGGAAGCTTCATGCAGGTCTTGGGCTGATAAAGCTTGTCCAGACATGAGAGGTAGGTGAATAAATGTTACCATGTTGATAAAAAGGTCAAGGAAGTGTTCAAGGGTCTGAAATTTCTTAAAAGAAGGCAGGAAGGAAGATGATTGCTCAGAGTTTACTCTTGACCTGGTGTATTTCTTGGACTCTCTGCAGAAATGAAATGAGCAAACTACTTTGCTGCAGTGGATTGAAATGCACAGTGTTTAATTCAGTGCCTGCTGGATGGACTGTGTCCCTTTTGGCAATCTCATGGACACAAAAGAAATCAGAACTGAAATGTGAATATTTAAGAGTAATTTTAAACTGCTTTACTATTATTATTATTAATATTAGTATTATTATTACTACCAAGACTATTGTATTATTTGACAAATAGTGTAGACATTACCTGTCTGGATATAAAATAATTATGAATTTTTTCAGTAACAACACTGATTTATTTTTACTATAAAAATATCCAAACACCTTGGTAAATCAAGTCAGTGTTGCAGACATTTACATGTACACCTCATTTTTGATAGCATAACACAGATTCAGTCTGTATAAATCCAGGTGCCCAAATGAGCAATGAGCTGGAAGCCTGGATACCTCAGGTTCTTTATACAGTCAAAGTTTGCAATTCAAATATCCTCCAGAAAGTACCTGAAGAGAGCATGTGAAAGCAACTTAACTTTGGATTGCCCTCAGAGAGGGGGCATCAACAGCTTTTGCCAGCTGAAAAATGAATTTTAACATGCTAGGTGTCCCCAAATACTCAGCTTTTTCAGATGCCAAGTTAGTTTGTCCTAATTACATGGACATGGTTAAGATTTTAGCCAGACCTACAAGCAGAAAAAGTTTTCCACTGAATTCAAACTTACAAATATCTTTGTTACCTTTATTTTTTTTTTTTTTAAATAAAATTCTTTAGCAGTGCAATTTAATCTTGATCCAACCTAAAACCTTCAAAAATTCCATCCTACTTAAGGGTCTTAGTACAGGAATGATGTTTTCCTTCTGTAGTTCATGGCTTTTCACTGTTTTTATTCCAACTTGTACCTATCTTCTTACAGTGTCAGGGAATTTCATGGTTCAGCATTTTATGGGTCTTTTCTCTCTCCTTTTCTTTTCTTTTCTTTTCTTTTCTTTTCTTTTCTTTTCTTTTCTTTTCTTTTTTCTTTCTTTTTTTTTTTTTTTCAGTAAATCTCTATTCCATGCATGAACAAATTAATTTTTTCTATTGCTCTTACATCTCCTCTCTATCAACCAGCCTATGGGATTCTTAATCAACCCAAAAAAAATTCTGGTAAAGAATTTTTTTAACATCCTGTAAAGCAAAAGACCAAAAATCCTGCCTACTTTTCCTTCTTATAATAAAACTGTGAAGAGCTATCGAGGGAAATAGAGCTCTTTAAGTAGAAACTTTTTCTGCAAGAAAAAGATCTTTGTCATGTCAATGGCTTGTTTAGGACAAGTTACAAGCATGAGTTACATCATGGCATGTTCAGGCCAGCTGTTAGAAATGCTAAGGGTGAAGACATCAAGGGACATGGAAATACTAAAAAAAAAAAAAAGAAGATTTCAGTGTAACAAAATCTTAGATCTTAGAGAAAGAGAACTTTTAACCTATTTACAAAATCTCTGTGTAAGTTGATGTAATGCACTAACATTCCCTCAAATATTTCACTCACTCACAGTCTCCTATCACAGCTGCAAGTCCCCATGTGTGTGTCCTCAGCAAGGATCACTTATGTTCAACACAGATAGCAAAGGACATTCTCTGTCATGTGCTCATCATTTCTCTGGTATTAATCTTGACTGACACCAACTGGGTTTTTGATAGATCTTTGATAACCTTTAGGAGTCAGTGTTTGTTATAAGCCAGTCTGTTATTTCAGTTTCCTGCTTACTTCAGCCTTCATAAACCTTTGGAAAAGCTGCTGATTTTGCCCATTTTAACTTGTTTGCTTGAAATTTCTATCTGTTTTTCCAAGAGGCCAATGGGGGAAGAAAAGGCTGCAGCCTTGTTGCCATCCTGTTTGGAGGATGCTGGAGCACCTTCTGCTGTGAAGTCATTCTTGTCCTGTGGGCTTCCGTGCAGGCCTTTTGGGCTTGCCCTAAACATCACATTACTCAATTTTACTGCTGAGAACAATGTTCTGGGAACAGTGTCAAGGGAATTGTGTTTTTCATTACCAGTACAGGCTATTCTTTTCCCTCTTGTTCTGCTTTCTCATCTGCTACTTTCACATACATGTGTTTCCATTCATCCTGTGTTTATGACACCCTTAATATATTTCTTGTTACAAATCTCTGACACTTTAGCAGCCAGCTCACTCATTTTATCTGTGCACTGGGTCATTAAACTGGCTGAGTGCATAAACATCCTCAATCTGCTGCAGCAGTTTGCCCACAATATATGTCAAAACTATTTATGAAATGCATGTTTATTTTACGTATTAACAAATTCTTTCACTTAAAGTGCAGGAATGTGTATATAATGCCTCCTTTTTGCTTGACACTGAACATCCCTGGCTGCTGCTAATGGTTTTGGTCTGCCAAGTGCAAAGTTTTGTATATTGCCTCTCAGTAGAAGAGAGATCCACAACTTGAAATTACGGCCTAATCACAACAGAGCTTTATTTCTGCCTAGCCTAGAGTAATTTATACCTCTGTCTGTCTAAAGCAGTAGGTTTAATTATAGATTCATACAGCTCATAGTCTGCTATGCCTTCTGAAACTGCTGCTGTAGCACAGCCTGGTGTAACCCTGAGCAACTCAGAATTAGCAACCCAAAGGAGTGTTCACATGTCATTTTGGCAGTTGGTGGGACCAGTACCATCTAGTGGCATTATTATAGCAGCATGAACACCATGTGGCACAGCAACAAGTAATAATCAACTGAGAGAATCATCATCAGAAGGTGCAATTAATTACCCATCTTAGTATAACAGTGATGTCAAAATATGTCCAAGGAGAACTCAGCAAAATCACTATTTTTACTGTGTACAGATTTCCAGACAGTTATCTAAGATTGTTGCACAAGGAATAGCTTCTGCTGTTGCCATTACGTAAGTACTGCTTGCAGTTTCTAATTAGTATATTTTTTCTTTCTTTTATGGCTATGTTGAGTTGGAATTCCTATCCTTACAGGTCTAGACCAGCGGTGGTTTCCCTTTAAGTGAGATGAATCCCTTGTGCACTCATGTTACTCCTCTTCCTTTCAAAGTAAACACCCTCCCTGTGTCTAGGCCTCAAGCTGGATGGGAAACAAATGAGTGAGGAGTTATTGTTTGGCCCAGTTCCTGTGTCCAGTCTCGTGGCTGGCTGTGACCCACGGAGCAGCCCGGGACAGAATCATGTGCGCGGGCCAAGCAGAAGTTTGCAGGGTTGGATAAATAATCCTCTTTGTAATTTCTCTACAAGCATGTGAATTGCAGAAGGCTGTACAAAAGATCAAGCAGAGATCAGGGGCTCCCTGATCCCACCTTTGTAATTCAGGCTGTTGGGAAATCCACTTCCCACTCGCCGTGGCTTGTGCAATGGTTGGTAGAGCCAGAGAGTTCCCGGAGCTCTCGTGCCCCCGTGGGCCTGGCTGTCTTCTCAGATATCTTGTGTCACATTTCCTTAGGCTCATTTGCCTCAACACAGCTGCTGAGAGCATTGCAGAGCTCAGGTCTGCACGTACAATCTTCCTGTGTCACTATCATGGAAAGTTTTGGAAGATGGTTTTCTCACAGTCTAACTCAGCAGTAAGCAAACGCTCTTTTTGGACTGCCCAGACACCACATTTCACTTGTAATTGCTGCTGGGAAAGCAAGTAATCAAATATATATTTGTAGAGGCCATGGGACATCTGTGATAAATTCTTATTTTTCATTAAATTAACCCTACCCAAAAATAGTACTGTGCTGATTATGGAGTAAGTAATTGGATTAGCATTTTAATGAAGACACTGAACATTCAAAATATCTGTACTTTAAAATGATTTTATAGTTGGTTTTGGTTTTAAGCAGTTTCAGGCATGCAATTTTGATTGATTTCACTCTGATTTGTGGTGATCAGCTTCAACCATGCAATTTTGATTGGAGTGCCTCATGAAGGGAAACAAGGAGCTGAGGTGACCATTCGGGCCAAGAAAAGACTAAAATGGCATTGAGTAACTCATGTACCCTCGACCTTTTCCTTGCCACGTCTTGCAAAAGAGTGGGATATGGAAAGCTCTACTTTTTAGAGACAGACATTATCTAGTCATTTTATCGTCTCCCATATTATAATGCTCTTATCCTTGCCTTTGCAAGGTTTTTGTCACTTTTTCAAAATGAAACCAGCCCAGGAAATTTTGGTAATGGGGGACTCAAATCTCAATTTGTGCTACTATGTAACCTCACATCATACTCTAAATCACAATCAGACATCACACCTTTGCCTTGTCTCTAAGCAAAAGACTCCTGGAAAACTTTAGTAACTATTGACAGTACAGCACTTGCAAAGACCAGTACTGCAAATGGTGCCAGCTAGATCTCTTATCTGTTTGAAATGCATTACACCTCCTTTAGCCCTCAGCAGCTGTGCAAACTATCTTAAGTATATATCTTTGACATGGAAATGTTACTCTTAGGCTGGCTTAGTTGTACTGAAAGTGCAGGTAGCTTCAAGGGGTGCTGTTCTGGAGCCAGAGCTCCTCGTGGCACTGAACGCAAGCTCACAACAATTCCATCAATTATTTTTGTCTCATGGTTAAATTTCAGGCTCATTTGCCTCCTGTGTGTGTTCACATTATCCCATATCAAGTAATCCAAAAGCTCTAACCAATAACTTTCTGTCTTTATTGATGTGTCTCTTAGAGCTCAGGGGGAATGACACCTGTTGGTTTGAAAACAAGAGTTTTTAGTAGGGAGGAAGATTTTAACTTCCCCCCCGGATCACTCTTCTCACAGCTCCATACCTAGATGGAATATGCCTGGGTACTGGTACACCTTGTTCAGGTGCCAGAGTTGAATGCTTCAAACTGAGAGTGCAAAGGAGATTGTTTCAAAATTGTAGTGGCACTTTTACTGGTGATACCTGATATCAAAACAGAATGGTCTGATAAGACAACTACTCTACCCTTATAAATTTTCTTGGTAAGAGCTGAAATGCATATTTGCTAGAGAGGAAGCTTTCTAAACAAGAATCTTGGGTTTTACTGTTCAAATTGTGTCCATAAACTGTGGTAAATTATCCACTAGAAAATAGCATTTCAGCTTATTTATCAGGATCCCACTTTATTGGGTTCCACAGACATAATAAAATGTTTCATACATTGAATAACTGCATCAATCCATATATTCCCCATCTTCTATTAATATGTCAATTCAATTAATATCTCTCTTTTTAGCTCTGGAGGTTTCCTCAAGGATCTGCATGTCCTCCAAGCTTCAGAAGGAACACTGTTAGCACTGCTTTTTAAGAAGACAAGTTAAAATTTTCAAAATATGGAGCCTTGGATTTTGCATTTTGAAAATGCTGAATAAAATTTCATAGGAAAAAAAAGATAAAATTTTCACACCTAAGAGTTTTTACAATGTTATCATAATTGTCATCTCTACAAATACAAGGTACTGTGGACTCTAAAAACACCAGAAAAATAAGATTTTCCAGTTTCTTCCTCTGTGTTTTGCTTCTAAAAGGAGGGAGGAAATAAAAGAGGGAGGAAAAAAGTAAAAATAAGACAAATACTGTATTTTTGTAAGTAAAGAGTAAATACATGGCAGAAATACTTTGAATTTCTTTTTTTTAATCAGTAAGGCAGAATAGGAAAAGCTGCTCAAAATAAAATTCCAACCAATTCTGTTAGTTGTGGTTTTCCTGTCAACTAGCATTGGACCAGTTTAATGAAACACCAGCTGCCTGGGCTGAGTGGTGATTTAGCCAAATATCCAGTTCAGATGAAGCTACCCACAAAGGTTCTGCTCAATGAAGGTAAGAAGAATGTGCAGCTGTATTTTCCCTGAAAGACACAAATATTCCCTGAGACATCCCCTAAAGTGTCTCTCCTTTCTTTTCCCCTCACTTTTTCTCACTGTTTCTTTCTCAGTTCTATGAAGCAACATGAATCACAAGTAGCATTAGCTACTTTTTTCCTACAACATAGCATTGCCATAGCAACAGATAAAGTGAGTTTGTTGTGATTTTTTAGTCTAAACAGAAGAGTGCACACATACATCAGCTGCTCAGGGCACCCTACAATGTATGAAATGAGTATTGGACATATTAACTTGTATTTCCATCTAGAATTTTCTGAAGAGGGAAATGGGAGTTAGACCTCCTGAAGACATTTAATCATTTCAGGTACAACATGTCATCTGTGTATGATGCTTACCACTAGTGGCTGTTGCCTTATGGTTCAAATTTAAACCCGGTTATGTTCAACTGCTCTCAGACATTTCTCAGCCCCATCTTGCAGTCAGTGGCTGCAAATTGGCTCACAGAATCTGTCTCATTGTAGATAAATCCCTGTAATTTGAAGCAACTGCTGGATGAACAACTGATGATGCCTCTGCATCAGATTTGGGTCTGGATTGTACAGATGGGGTTAATTTTTAATTGCAGCTGGAGTGACAATGCTTAACATGTTACACACAGTGCACACAGACCAGCAGGGTCTTCCTGGGATAAAACTGGGAGGAGGGAAGAATCAGTTCATCAGAATAGCTGAGTGCAGTCCATTTACATACCAATTCACAAATTGAAGGTTTGGCTAGGGTGGTTTTAGTCATATTATTTTGATGGTGTCCAGATTGTTTCAGTGTGCCAGCATTTCATATGCAAAAATGCAAAAGAACCCATTGGGCCACTTGAAATGAGATGGTGCTGCTCTTGACTGCTACAGGGGCAAGATGTAAAACAGAGAGTGAGCAATGATGAAAGTCTGTTTAATTTCCTTTTACATTTCTCAGACCTTTTTCTTTATTACAGCAAATTTGATGTAAATGCCCCTGAAGTCACATTAATAAATCTTACTCTGTCTGCCAAGAGTCTGCCTGGAAGCGTTGTGCACTTCAGGGAGGTGTTTTGCTGCTACTGTTCCACAGGAACTGCTATTTTCACCACAAAGGCTGTTTAATTTTCTATAATTTCTGTACCATATGGTATTGTGGTTGTCTTGGGCCTGGACCAATTGTGATGTGAGAATTTATCCCATTTTTTCTTTACTTATATGAACCCTTTAACCACGCTGTCAGACTGGTGTCACAGGCCTGTGATGAAGTATTACAGAAGAACCTTAGATATACCCTACCCAGGAGCTTCAGAAAGTGTTTTGGGCAAATCTGTGGCTGCAACATTCCTTGTGACATAAAGTTTCTGCAGTGTGCTGATTACTGGATAATTTAGGGTGTTTTTAATCTGTTTTCTAATTTGTTTTCTGCTAAAACACTACCTTCCACTGCTGAGCCATTGACACGTTCTACTGTAAAGGAGTAATTTAACTTAATATTTTGATTAATTTTTGTTCCTGATTTTAATCCATGTAAGGTGAGATTTAATAAAGTTATGTGTGCTATAAATTGGACTTTACATTTACATTACCATTTCGTGATTTCTAGCAAGGGTAGCAGATGACATCAGGTAGAAGAGAACAAGAAAAGTTCTGAGATCCAGGATATCAGCATTTTGTGCTAAATGCAGGAGTAGCAAATAACACAATGGATTGGGCAGAATGTATTAAATCCTCAACTACTGCCCTTAATCTGCAGCAGTTGAATTACCTAGATGACATATCACTAACTGAAATACAACATAAGGTGTGATCACAATGATTTTAAATGTATTTGGGGTTTGTCCTTTTTATGGAAATGAATTTGAGCAGAAGTTCTTTTCTGTTACCAGAAGTCTGAACAGAGATTTGTTAAGAAGTTTCCAGCTTACAGATATGCAGCTTCAGAGACTGGAGGATGAGGATTTAGATAAAAGGCAGATTGAAACCCTTTATGTTGAATGTTTCTCTAAAAGCAAGGCACTGCACTACATATCTTGCCTGCAAAAAAAGATACAAATCTTCTTAAGGATTAAATACATCCTCTTATGGTAGTGGATTTTTAAAGAATGTTTTCTTTATGGAACAAATAACAGAAAAAAAACCAAAACCGTAATTTGTATGCAACAGATGTTGGATTTCAGGGCTAGTATAGGCAAATGAATTTCATTTTTTCCTTTCAAAGAGATTTCTAATAGTTTTGATGAGTTGTTTTTCCTTATGCTATACATTTTTCACGGCATAGAATGTGGCAGGTCTCAAGTAGGAAAACTTGTGGAATTATAATCAGAGATGGAAAGGCAGGTGGGAGACATTCTGTGAGGGTTCTGCTGGTGTAGTAAAAATGGTAGGAATAGCCTCTATAAGACATTTGTCATGGTTATTGCCCTTTTAAAATATACATGCAAGAAACATATCAGGCTGAAAATTTATCTCCTTGCCTCAAAGAAGAAGATACAGGTAAAGTATTCAAAACTTTAACCATATAAACACTGCTATTTTCCTGGGGTGAGATAGTCCTATCCAGAGTGGAATTAGTTCTCACTATCTTCTATATTTGGTTTAGGATGAAAATAATAATCTGAAGATGTATTTTTCTCTCCAAGAGCTATATAGAGAGTCTAGTAGCAGGGAGACACATAGGCAATCAAGCATCTGCCATTTAATCCTGGGGGAGGTGAGTTCTGTGTTTAGTATCTGATGCCCCTTTCAGGCATTCACTCTGAAATTAAACACCTAAAATTTTTATTTCTGATTACTATGTCTCTAAAAGCCAGCATTTATAAATGGGACTGAACAATGTAGGTGCCTTGTTGAGTTAAATGGGAGAAAATGGTGATCCCACATTAGTTCTGTTTTGGTTGCAGAGAATTTAAAATCGGGAGGTGGGTTTGCTGGGTTACAAATAATGAAGGTTTTCTGGGCAATGCAAAAGAATGGTCTGAATTGTCCAGTGTCAGCCTAGAGGACTCAAATCCAATATAGCACAGAGCAGGGAGTCCCATCCCTGGAGGTGTCCAAGGAACTGGATGTGGCTGGCACTCAGAGCTCCAGGCTGGGTGACAAGGTAGGGATTGGTCACAGGTTGGACTTGATAATCCTGGAGGTCTTTTCCAACCTTAATGGTTCTGTGGTTATTTAAAAACAAAAAAATTCCATTTTTCCCAGTTCCTCACACACAGACATACATGTAAAATCCACAATAGCACGGGAATTTATAGTATAAGTGGATCTATGGGTTTGGTAGAATCTAAGTTGTAGTACAAAAGGTTTGCTTTATGATATTTATGATGCAACTCCTCTACACTCAGAGGATGTGGAGATCTTGCATTATCCTTGATAGCCTTAAAAAGCCCTTCAATATGCAAGGAATGACTCTTAGACTTTGTGGAGTTTTCGAAAGAAAAAAAAGTGTAGTGCAAACCACATGTGTTTGGTTGCCCATGGGTTTGT